>NC_142501.1:188834787-189445787 GCF_057876585.1 Rhinolophus sinicus
TACTTCAAGTTTATCTTTACACCCAGGCTGCAGTCCTTCAAACTCCTGATCTGAAGTAAGGTGGAGGATATATTTTATCAGAGAACTCGGCTGACCCTGTTCTTTGATTTTATTTTTCTTTTTTCCTTTTCACTTCTCATCCCTGAAAGGCTGTCAGTAACATACTCATTCCCTCAGCCTTTCTTTCAGATTGGCAAAAGTCCCCTCCACAAAAGTAGTGTAAAGGTTTACTTCTCCGGTTCATGTTTTGTCCTGGATCTTGGTCCTTAAAGTAGAAGTCTCTCTCTCTCTCTCTCTCTCTCTCACACACACACAGACACACACACACACACACACACTGAAACAAGATTTTCTTTGCTGAAAGGAGAATAAAATCTTCCTATGAAACCTCTCTATAAAATGAGAGCTCCCTCTGCACCTTAAACAAGCATTTTTAAACCTGACTGATTAACAGGAATCACTTGAAGAGTTTTCAAAATGGCCCAGCTCTGGGATGTATGTACTTTGCTACGTAAAGACTGCCTTGGGATCTGTGACCATGAGTGGTTTTAAGGTAATTTCCAGATCCTCAATGTCCATAGGTATTTTTTCCTAAGAAACCACCTGTACTTAGGAATCCCCTCTCATGGAGCCCTTTTCCTATTAATAGCCACCTGGGTAGACATTGAAACAGCCGTGCTGGCTTTAGTAGTTTCAGTATGTCCAAGTCACTGAATCAGCGACAATCAGAATCCTGCCTCAGATTCTGTTTCAAGGGCCATCAGAAAACATGTGTGCCTTCCACTGTGGTTGATGGGGTGAGGGGACATGAGTCTGGTATTGCTGGTGGCCATCTTCCCTTCTCTATAGAAAGCCCGTCTAAAAGAGGAAGAAAGGAAGAGAGCAACAGATCTCTGACAACATGAAGAAGCTTCTGAATCTCGTGATGGACACCAGGTGTACCCCTGGACTTTATAGTTAAATGAGCCAATACATCCTATTATTTCTGCTTCAGCTAGTTTGAGTTGATTTATATGACTGGCAAACAATGACTACTCTGTCTATCCATTCTAGAGAGACTGGTATGACTGGGCAGCTTTCTAAGACAAGAACTCAGGCCCAGAGGAAGAAGGTAGATCCTGTTTCTGGTAGGACGAGAAGCACAGTACTGGACTGGGAGCCCAAAAATATAGTCAGCATACAGACTAACCATTTCTGTCCTGTTCTTGTTAAGACTTTGCTAATCAATTATAGCATTCTTCCCTACAGAATCAGGAGAAGCCATTGCAACTTATTCTTCTTTATGCAGAGCTGCAGGCAACCACTATCATTGATTTGAAATTGTGTATTTCCGCATCCTGGATTGAGTGCCTAAAGACTGAAATGCATTTTCTAGGAACTAGGGTTGAGCTTGAAATTTAACCCAATTTTGTCTGGGATTTCTTCCTTGTGGATACTTTCACAATATTGCCTAGTCGATTTATTATTACTAAAAATACTATGAATAGGAATAATTACAAATTATTGAGCTTTCTTTTTATACATTTT
Source organism: Rhinolophus sinicus (assembly GCF_057876585.1). Classification (NCBI taxonomy): domain Eukaryota; kingdom Metazoa; phylum Chordata; class Mammalia; order Chiroptera; family Rhinolophidae; genus Rhinolophus; species Rhinolophus sinicus. The sequence goes on from NC_142501.1 coordinate 188,836,315, forward strand.
AAATATTCTGCATGTAACTGTAAACTTGATTCCTGAATCCATACCTTTCCACTGGTATCTTTGTTTCTCTTAGTTGTTCTAGGTTAATGATATTTTCAACTGCCTCTGAGTGTGGTCCAGCACTGTTGTTTTTGGAGTTGCCTCTGTCGTTTACAGAGAAAACCCAGTAGATCTTGAAGCTGACACAATGGCATATCACTTGTCAGTTACAGATTTTCCTCCTGCAGTGGCACAATGCTTCCTTTTGCTAACCACCTTAATTTCCTGCCCTTATCAATCTGAAAATCAATGATGATAGTCTATTATGGGGATTTTCACTAAAACTTTTGTTTTTAAATTCAACGATTTCCCAATAACCAAGCAAGCAGATGTCCTACTCAAGTGATTCAAACGCAATTTCTAAGAGAATCAGTAACAGAGTTACATGGGCTTTAGCAATTAGGACCACCAGGTATCATTCAAACCTCTACCTATTTCCGGCTCTTCTTACAATCCATTACATATTATAAAAGGAATCTCAACTGTGTTATTGTTGCAGAAATGGTAGCTGTTTTCTGTCAGGATTTTAACTGACCCATAGATTAAGTTTAAGATCTTAGGACAAATATTAAAAATCACTCAGTGCTTTTAAAAATGATCATACATCAGAAAGATCCCCATAAAACGTTCAATGATAGGGTTGAAAGTGCATTCACTTTGGCCAATTACAATAGTTACTATTATTCATCGTCATTAATGTCAGTTCTAATAGCTAACATTTATTTAGCATTTACTTGTGCTCTACCAAGTGCTTAATTTACATTCTTGTGTTGAATTACAAGAAGTATATACAGTTATTCTCCCGATTTTATAAATAAGGTACCTGAGATGTGGAGAGATTGGGGTGCTTACCCAGTTTTATAACTGTTAATTAAATACAACCAGCATTCGATTTGTATGACTCTGGAGCCTGTTGTGAAGAAATCTTACTATACAGACGTGCCTATATACTCATTAGAATCAGATGCAAGTAACAGAAAAACTAAAACTGATAGTGAATTAGTTTATCCATTTCCCTGTATTTAAGGGGCCAGGAGAAAGTTAGCTCAGAGCTGGTATGACATTCCAGGTGTTAGGGACTCAGGCTTCTATGATTGTGTTGCTCTGTCAATGTGTGGCTTCTATATCTGAAGTCACCTATGTCTCAATGTGGCTGCTGGAGCACCAGTCATCACATCTGCATTCTAGGAAGTAGGAATTCACACACCAGTTCTATTTCATGCCTTTGGTTTGAAGCTTTCCCGAAAATAAGACCTAACCGGAAAATAAGCCCTAGCATGATTTTTCAGGATGACATCCCCTGAACATAAGCCCTAATGCGTCTTTTGGAGCAAAAATTAATATAAAACCTGGTCTTATTTTCGGGGAAACACGGTAGTCACAAAATCACACCTGGCTTCAGGGAATGCTAGAAAATGTAGCCTTACTTCTGGGCAGCTGTTTGCCCAGCCGTGCACACAGGGAGGGGGAGTGGGGGAGAATAGACATGGGAAATGGTTCAAATAACAATTTCTGCTAATGTCATATATTAACTGTTTTTCCATAATTTGTGTGAATACCAGAATTTTATATTTTTGCATCCAATAATATTCAATCATATCATTTAAAAAATCATCTCAGAAGAACTCCATTCAAATGTTGCTTATTATTATACAGAGGGTGCCAAAAAATGTATACACATTTTAAGATAACGTCACTTAAAATGTGTATACATTTTTTTGGCACCCTGGTACATTCAGACATTTCCCAAAACAAACTAGAGCCTCAAATCTAACATGACATAAAGCAAAAGCTTGACATTATCATTTGTCAACTACACAGGGGTCAGCTCTGCCTTTAATACTAACATGAGAAGCGGGTTCTGCTACCAAGAAATATTCTAACAGGCATGCTTTTATGCTCTTTTGGTAATTATTCTCCTGCTTAACCATAAACTGGAAGCCACGAGAGGACGAGTTTCCTAGCTGCTGTCTCTCTCCTTTATACTGTGACGTTATCTGAGCTGGAATGTATTTAACTATGAACATTCATTTATTCGATAAAAAATTCTAGGCACAGTGCTGGGTGTCTCATTAGTAACCTGAATACTAGTATAATTCTACACTCTTGTTACTTGTCAAAGATTTTACAAGCCTGCTATCTGCTTTGATCGTCATATCTGGGAACAAAATTTACATAATCAATCCTGGAGGAATGATCCAGCATTTTTTCATTTGACAAGGTATTAAGCGCTCACTTTTTTCTAGGCACTGGTTAGACACGCAGGGAGGAGATCCACTAAGTAACACCTCTCTTCACTACCTGAGTTCAGCATCAGCTCAGAGATAAAATAAAGGAGTAGGGCACACAAAATTGAAAACATCATCATTATTACTGATAAAGTCTGTGTTAGGATTTGGCTTAGGTGTGGGCAGCAGTGGGCTTCCTAATACTGGACCCTTAAGTTCGGCAGGCTTCACACCCAACCTCAGGCAATGCTAACAAGCTTAGGCAATCAACATGCAGCCTGCCCCTATAAAATCTGTGGGACAAAGGAATCAGCTGATCAACTGGACTGAGACAGGCTTGTTCTGTCTCCTAGAGGAAGGCTGAAACTATACCAAAGAGTGTGCCTCCCCATGAAGGAAATGTCAGGAGTGAGCAGTAAGGTTCCCCCATCTGTCTCTGCCCCCACAAAGATCAACCTGGAACCACAGGAGATGCGCCCCATGATTTACAGAGGAACTGTTTCCTGTCTTTCCAGCTTTCCCCTTCCCCATTCTCCAGCTTCTCTGATGGAGGCAGAGCCTTCCTAGAGGCTGAAGTCTCCTCTTTTGCCTACAAGTACATCAGCTCCATGGCTGTCTTTGTTGGTTCAGTGACCCTTCCCCTTCTACCATTCTTCTCCCCAACCATCTTTCAGTGATAGGTGACACATGACAATTTGGGTTTTGGATACTGAGTAGGTGGAAATTCCTGGAGGGTGCCATTGCCAATCTAAAAGGCAGAGCCTTTCTAAAGGAGCTTTTTCCTTTTTTTGGCCCTTTGTTCTTTTATCTTCCTCCCTGGAATGTAAAGATGGAGCCCAGAGGAGCACTAGCCATCTTGCAATGAGAAGGCAACTCATTCAAGGATGAAAATTGCCTCCTACTAAAAATGTGGAGCAGAGTGGAAAACACTTGGATTGTTGATGACATTGTAGAGTACGTTGATGAGATCAGGACCCGTTACCTCATAGATCCCCAAATGATGTGTGATCCTTGCTGTTGCTATGGTCTGAAAGTTTCCAAATTCGTATGTTGAAATCCTAACACCCAAGTTGATGGTATTTGGAGGTGGGACCTTTAGAAGGTGAGTAGGTCATGATGGTGAAGACCTCATGAATGGGACTAGTGTCCTTATAAAAGAGGCCCCAGAGAACTCCCTTGCCACTTCCCCAATGTGAAAACACAGGGAGAAGACAGCTCCTTCTCGTGAGCTATGGGCTAGGAAGCTTGCCCTCACCTGACTGAATCTTGGCCTTCCTAGCCTCCAGGGCGGTGAGAAATAAATTTCTCAAAGTCATTCAGCCTATAATAGTTTGTTATAGCAGCCCAAATGTACTAAGACACCGTGTATCAGAACTTAGGAACACAAATTTTTCGGTACCAGGAGCTATACTTAACTTTGAAAATATTATTTTGGAGACAAGTATTTGACTTGACATGTTCTGACATCTAAGGCAAATTAATGCTTTTGGAATTAACTATTCTTTAACTTTCTTTTTTGAAGTATGTATTAATATAGCTTAAAAGTTAAATGAGGGGCGGCCGGATAGCTCAGTTGGTTAGAGCACGGTCCTCTGAACAACAAGGTTGCCAGTTCGATTCCCATATGGGCCACTGTGAGCTGCGCCCTCCACAACTAGATTGAAACAACTACTTGACTTGGAGCTGATGGTTCCTGGAAAACTACACTTTAAAAAAAATTTTTTTTTAAAATAAATAAATAAACAAGTTAAATGGGAGTGGAAGGTGCATAGGCTGGAAGACTGAGAACAGTTGGAAGAGTGGACCTCTATCTCCAGCACTTCAATATTCCTAATGTCCAAGCTAGTAGGAAATTTGGGGTGCTTCTAGTCCAGAAGGTCTCAGACTGTGTTACCAGGACTTCCCAGGGCGTGTTGCCAGGACTACCTTGGGGAGATATAGGGCACCTGAGTCAGTGGGCTCCAGCTCCCACCCTAGTTTAACCAGAACCCTTTACATTTATCTGTGGTCTCCGCAGGGATTCCTTATAACAATTGTTACATGTTGTATCCCCCAAATGAGTGTCCCTTCATTCATGTGGTAAAATGATGTTTAAAATTACTTGTTCAGTCAAAATTAAGTTTGAAGACCACTTACCTTTTCCAACATCCTTATTTTATAAATAAGGAAGTTGACACCCAGCAAAGTTCAAATGACTTGATCAAGTGGAAGACTACAACTCAATACCCTCCCTTCCTGTTTCCAGTATATTGTTAGTCCTTAATTAATGCTCAATTTCCACAGATTATGAAAGAGGGAATTTCTTCCAAATGCTCAACTCTGCAAGACTTGTTTCTTTGGGACAGCTCCCCACTTAGGGGTTTCACAATAGGGATGCCACAGGGCTGTACACTCCAGTCACAGAAAAAAGGACATAATGCAACTGAAAATTCTAGAGGTGTACAGACTTTAGCTTTGGTTTCAGGGCTCTCATTGTGTGAGGTCTGCTGTCTTTCGTGGGCTAACTCAGTCTGGTTCCCCACATGTACTTATCTGAGGAGACACGCATGAGAATCCTGAAATCAGGAAATAATCCTGACCTTTGCTCTGACTGGCCCACGTATGAACCAATACTGTAGCAAGCGGTCCTAGTTTCTAGGGATAGTTGTAAAGTGTTCTCGGTCTGCCTAATGTTCTGTTTATCATGTCTGTACTTATTCACACTTTCAAAAGTATCTATTTACCTGAATTATCTGAAGATGACCTAGTGATGAATTTTCTTATTTTTTTCTCTCCTTCCTTTTCTGGTGAAACATTACCTGAGGTGTTTTCCTCCTAGTGCCTGGGATTCCATATTATGTCCCGTTAGTGTTGACATTGTCCAATCTGAGAATCTGGGAGGGATTGTTCAAGGTTTGCAGCTTTTACCATCAAAGTGTTCTGGAGAGTGACCTGTTTGTCTTTTCTAATTGATGGAGGTGAGGTTATATTATCTCTGCAACATTTCTGGACTATCCTCTCTGTGGAGATGACTGTGGCATGTGAGGCTGGGGTCTGGGAAAATCTGGCAAGTACCACAGTGAGTCATGGTTGCTCAGGGAAACTAATGTCACCAGACTCCTCTGGTTTCAAACACTGCATTGGCAGCCCCTCTCCATCCCCAGCCAGGAACAGGGAATTGGGACTGGGACTGTGGGACCTGTCCCAGACTCTGAACTTTTAGAACATTCCTGCATTTTCTATTTTGTCTGGATTAGCAACAAATCTCTTACATCAAAATGACCTGTGTCTTTGCTGCTAAGGATAATAAAAAAGGAGAAAGCTGGGCTGGGGGAAAGGAGCCTTAAAGCATGAGTGGGGGGTGATGAAGAGCAGGGAAAAGGGATGAGAATGAAGCCCTACCAGAGGATTTAGGAATGAAAGTTCTGGATTCTTGACAGAGTTCTTGCTCCCAAGGTTATACAGTGGGAGGATAAGTGAGACAATGGGGGCTCTTTGGGGGTTTGGGGGAATATCTCAGGCATAACACTACCCAGTTGTAATTTCATTTGCAGAAGGTTAAACTGAACAAATAAATCAAAAGAAGAAAAATGCCATATGAGTACCAAGTTTTACGGCAGTGTATATATGATTGTACACAAGGCTGTATTTACTATAATAGCAAAAATGAAAAGCATTTTGAATGTCCAAGGATAAAGAAACAATAAAATCAGCCAAGATATGAATAAAATGAAATACTATAAATCCACTGTAAGAAACACGTGTGATGACTCTTCAGAATTGTGTTGGCCAATACTGGAGTCATGAGCCACAGTGTCTGTTTGAATTTGCATTTGCATGAATAAAAATTAAGTAAAATTATTCAGTTCCTCAGTTACAGTAGTCCCACTTTAAGTTCTCAAGAGCCACGTGTGGCTCATGCCTGCTGTCAAAATGCAAATATCGAACATTTTTATTAGCACAAAAAGTTCTATTGGACAGCACTGCTTTAGAAAGGTGGAAAAGTGTTTGTTTACATGACTGTTTAAATGAAACAAAAGTAGTATGAGAAGCACACGCACGATGAGACCAACATAAAAATCATATGCATGCATAGATAAAGAGCAATCAAGACAAGGAAAAATTAAAATTATTTTTACAAGGGAAATAAATGCACCAGGTGGATTTAAAAGTTCCTTTTCAGGGTGCTCTAGAGTTCAGTTACTAATACGTGAAAACTCTCTTCGGGAAGCCCGTTGTATCTGCTATTCCTTGGGTTAGACATAGAGAAGTTGCAGAGGTGGTGTCAGGAGATGGGAGAGTAAGGTTCTGATGCTGGCTTTGTGACTCAAACAGCTCTGTGATGTCATGGAAGTCACCTCAAGTCTCCCAGCCTCTTGCATCAGATGACGTCTAAGGTCTCTTCCAGCTTAAAGGAATGGTGGTGTTTGTCTTCCAGTGGCGGGCAGGGGTTCAAGGGGCACATTAGGCTGGTCCTTGGGAGGCTATAGGAATACAGAGTCAGGGGCAAGTTATCAGGTTGTCAGGGAGCTCAGTGGAGTCTGGTGATGGCAGACTGTGGATCCCAGAGACAAAGGAAAAGTAGTAGAAAGAATTCCCTAGACTGGAGAAGCTGGTCAGTGACAAGGTGGGGGATTGTATTCCGGACACTAAAGAGTTATAAGAAAAATTGCATCTGTTTATTAAGTGTGAGAGATGACTTTGAACAGAACCTAAGTGAAACTGCAAACACAGCTGAGAAAATCCTAGCTCTGTCTGGTTCCTCAGAAACTCCACCCCCTTTTTTTCCAGCCGGCTCCCTAATCACAAGTGGTTCACCAACCAACCACCCTCCCATTGGCTCATTAATAACACTCCCGAATAGGGCAATTCTTCCATTTGTCCTATTTCCCTCATGTCAGATCATAAAATTGTACTTCTTGAAAATCACTTATTCTTGAACATTTCCTCTCTGAATAGATTTCACAGTTATAGCATTTTATCTAAGTTATTTCACACATCTTTTTAAAGTTTGAAGATGTGTAGCATTTCATCCCATTTCCCTCCTTATATATTTTTCTATTAAACATCACATGAAAAAATGCTTCTACTAAGTAATTGATATTGTCATCCACCTTCATGATTTTTAATGTAGAATAACTACACAGTCACATATAATTATGATATATATCATGTATACTATGGTTTGTTGTTCTGTGTATACTTTTGTTGTACATTAAACAAAGCAAACTACTTGAATCTGTACCTGTTAAACCCTTTAGTGGTGCAAAAAATATATACATGGGTTGTTGTGTGTACGTGTGTGTGTGTGTGTGTGTGTGATAATGAGACACGTACTATGCTCCATGCCCTGTGGGAGATCAAAGTTGGGAACACATAGTCCTGTCTGCCAAGGAGCTAATAATCAAATTGACATGCTCTGGTCATTTCTGGACAGCCTTCAAATTAGAAAAATATCAAGTCTCAAAGGTATATTTTAAAGCCAATAGCTCAGAACCCGAAAGGCTTTTACTTTATAAAAAAAATTATAGGTTTTTAATAGTTTTCAGGTTCAATCTCCCCAAAATGACTGAATGCATAGTATACCTTAGGTATAACTATAGTGTAATTTAATTTAATATATCAATGCATTTATTGCCTACCTTGTGAGGAACTAGAATACAAAGATGAGAAAGACATATGTTTTGCTCTCAAGCAGCTCATAGGCTGGTAGGGAAGGCAAACCAATAAATGCCCATCTGCCAATCGGCACAATGGGTGCCAAATAGGTCTGGGAAGCCTTCATGGAGAACACTGATTACCAACCTACCAAGTACATGAGCACTGTTGCTAAGGGACAAACCAGGACGCCTGGAACACATTCTCCACTGACAGGGCTCTGGTGATAGAAGAGGAAGTATCTCCCTCTCCTACTCTTCCGACCTGCTGATCAGACTGCGGAGAAGCACCAGCTATAAAGTGGTAAGATCATGGCTCACAGCAAAGGCTGAAGGACTTGTCAAACCAGGACTTCCTGTCAATGCAACTTGGCAGGCTAACTTCCTGTTCTCCCCTTCCCTGTCATCAGGAACCAGGAAGGATAGCCTGGACTTCTTCCACTGACAACACCATTGATTCCTTTCCTTTCCTGGCCCACTGTGCAGCTAAGAGTAGCCTGAGAAATCCATTAGGAGCTTTTCACTGCCTTCAGGATAAAATCTAACCTTTCGTCAGAGCTGGTCCTCATCTGCCTCTCCATCATGCCCTCAGCACAATCCATCATGTTCTTTTTGTCACAGCCATGCTACAGGCCTTGTGGTTCCTCAAGCATGTCACGCTGTCTAGTCTTTTCTCCAGTCTCTTCTTTATACTCTTCTTTTGGTCTTCTATTCTTGGATGGCCGAAGATTTGTTAGTTATCCTCAGCTTACGTGTCGTTTCCTTAGGGAGTTCTTCCTTGACCTGCGATGAGGGCGTTCCTAGATGACCCAGCACTTCCCTTATCTTAGTCCTCATCAGAGTTCATATGATTATTCCCTTTACTCCTTCTTCCTGTAAGCTCCCGATGGAAGGGACAGACCACTTCTGTCTGGCTCACAATTTTATTCCTGGCCCTAGCCCATAATTTGGTGGATGCAGGCTGGAATTCATGGATCTGAAACCTGGATAGCTGCACTGGACCTCACTCTCAGGAAGGCAAGTTTAATGCTTGGTTTAATGATTTGCTGTCACCCTCTTGGAAATTCTTAATAACTTTGAACAAGGGGCCCCACATTTTTATTTTGCACTGGGCCTCACAAATTGTGAAGCTGATCTTACATGGATGAACAAATGAATTAATAAATATATGTTAATACTCACGGTTCGTTGAACCAAGGATATTAAGTCTTCTAAAGTCCTAATTTTAAAGAAGAAAAAGTACTTTAGAAAGAAATTGCAATGGATGATGCAGATATCTTTATGATCTATTTTGCTATTTTTTACATATTATTTGTTCATATGAGAAAAGAGAAGCAACGCCTCAGAGAGACGCACTCTGTATTCTGTGAGATGTATTTTCACTTAAAATTACTTTTTATTCAACCACAACTTTTACACATTTTTTAAAAATTGAATCCAGAATGATTTACTTGTCTTGTACCTGATTCATTGTAATTAGAAAAATGGGTACAACTTCTTGAAAAAGAAAGAAAAAGGAGCAGGAAAAATTCTACAAATTGTGAATGCTATTTAGATTTCTACCTCTTTAAGGTGCATAACATCAACAGGAATATCTATTTGGGTAGTAAAAGCAATAGTAGAAAAGAATGAATCTCAAAGAAAAATGATGCAAACTGTGTACTTTCCATTCATAAACTCAAGGACACCACGCAAGAGAGACCATTTCTGGGCTTTGAGCTTTTACAGCCTACAAAGGACCTCCTGGAAAGCTTTGTGAGGGCATTTGGGGAGTCCTCTAGTTCTTTTATTAAGGGTCTTTCTGAACTTTCACCACCATCTCTAGCAGGGGACACTGGCCATCCTCACTATCGTTGATCAATTGTGGAGAACATGGATTCCAACAAAGGGGGGCCTGGACCTCTATACGACTTTGAGAAGCTGATTTCTTCTCATTCTTATAGGACAAAAGGACCAGCTCGAGGTCCAGCTATGCCAGTCACAACCTTAATGACTTCCCATCTGCAGACCTCAGCATCCTTGTCTGCAAAGGCAGCGATGGACAAAGGCTTCACATCACCTCCCATCTGTCTTTCCGGTACCCTGAGTCTCCACCAATGAATATTCCTTTCCCTGTCCCTTCAAGTTTGGAACTCACATCTTGACATCATCCTCTGGGTTCACCCTTACCAGATCCCATTTGCCACTTCCTGACCCTCCATTCTTTCTTGTACACGCTGTTGTCCTTGTCCCTGTGTCCTACTGAATACTTGATTTACCTATTTAATGTCTACTCATCTTTCAAGTTAAATTCTACTCGGCCCAAAGCCCTCTCGAGCTTCACCCTCCACTCCACATTCAACACAGTCCTGCTCATAGACTCCCATGTTCTCTAGAGCCCCGTGCTCTTCTCTGTTCTAGCTGTCATCACATGGTGTCATGATTGTCTATTTCCTTGTGTTTCCCTCAGGAGTCCCAGAGTTCTTTGAGGCTTGGAGTTTGCCTCTACGACATCTAGCGTGGTCACTGGGACATAGTAGGTGTTCAATTAGTATAGAATGAATGAATGAGCAAACCAATGAAAGACAGAATGTAGACCTCATTATTAACCGGTTGTCTTTTAGAAAGTGGTATTGCACGTACCTGTGCTTCCTGGAGACACAGTGCCTTAATGAGGGAAGGTCAAGAGGTAGGGGTTTGGGCTGCTGGATGAAAGGGGTTCCTTTGCCACTCAGCTGACCCTTTTGTTTGGCCTAGGCCTTGTTGACCCAGTTCACAGTGCAATTATGGGGAGCAGCAACAGGAGGCATCAGAAAGGTCCTGAGTTTTACTCCTTGACCGCATTTGCTTGATGTCCTCACCCTGTCTTAATGTTATTGGCAGAAGGGAGTAGGCGAGGGGAATACTTCTCCCCACTCACTGCAGCTCATGCCAGGTTGGCATAATTCCTCCCTCAGAGATACCCAGGAGTGTTACAGACATGATCCCCAGGGTTGGCTAGAAGAGTGAGGTAGCTGATGGGAGTAATGTATTCAGCATTCATGCAGCACACACTGGGCTGGTACTGGCACAGGTACGGGGGAACCTGACACAATACCTGGCCTCAAGAAGCTCCTAGTCTATTGGGAGAGCCAGACAGTGAACAGAACACTATAGTGGAATGGCGATTAGGTAACTTTCTTCCCTCTTCAAGATGTCAACTAAATAAGCCCAAATCCCTGCTCTTAGAGAAAGGGAAATGTCAAGCTGATATTAGGAAATTTTAATTAATCAAGTCATCTTATAGGCATCATCCTCACAGAAACCTCGTGAGTTAGGTAAAATGATTCTCTTCAGATAAGAAAACTGAGGCTTCGAGCAGTTAAGCAATTTGCTTAAAGTCACCCCATTTTCAGGGATGTCTTAGGATCAGTACCATTTAGATCAGGGGTGTCCAAACTTTCTTCAACGGTTTTCACCAAGGCCCATATGCAGTAAAACACACAAACAGCCAGGCCACTCACTCGAGGTGAAGTACGTATTGCCTCACCTGGTTTATTTAAGTAAACTAAATATATTTTTGGAGTTTGCTACGGGCCAACTAACAATGAATCGCGGGCTGCAGTTGGCTTGTGGGCCGCAATTTGGACACCCCTGATTTAGATCATTCTCCTGAGTCATCATCTTCAAACGCCCTGGCACTCGGGAAGCAGTGTTGAAGGCTCACTAAGATCCCAAAGTGCCTTTGAAACAATCCTGAAGATTATTAGACTCTGTATATTTAAGTCATAACTGTTTTTCATTCTTTGAAAATTAGACATCCGTGGAGGGCATGCAATGTATAGGAGCAGGTATGGGCATGCGGATGGAAAATCGTACCCTGGCGTGGTGGGTTTGGTTGGGAGAGGAGACAAGATGTGGAGCTCCTCCGGGAACCGGGAGGGACCTGGGGTTCTATACTATCTGCAGAGGCCTGGCTGGGGAAGGAGGCGGGGTGGCCCAAAGCATTGTAGTCAAAGAAAAGGGTATACTCAGGCCAAGTCTAGACCTCTGTTAGCACCAACTGGCATCAGTGAATGTAGCCATTGGGAGTCAGCCAGGACACGAGACTGTGGCCCAGAGCATTGCAGCCAGTGCTGCCAAGGCCAAGGCCAAATCTGAACATAGAACTGCCTGACCCTCTTCCCCCAATACAGGCTGAGTGGCAGCCCTCCAAGGGGCTCCAAGGCACCCAGGGCACACACCAATTGAATCTGGTTGATTTCACAACTGAATTAAGTCTCTAAACCATGGTGCATCTGAGGCCACTTGACCTCTTGCCCCAACCAGAAAATGAGGCATGTCTGGCCTTGCAAGTGGATGGAGCCAGTAGTAGATCTAGCCCAGGCCACGCAAAGCCAGGGAATGAAGGAAGTGCCTGATAGTAAATATGGTAACTGGCCATGAAGTGGAAGAATAAATGACTCAGAATACCACATTCCTCAACTATTCCGAAATGAGTTTACTGTAATTCCAGATAAAAACAAAACCTTCAGAGCTACCACTTAGAGACTTGGGGCAAGAGTGGTTTAGTTTTTTGTTTTTTTTTCTAGTTTCAATATAATTCAGCACTTTCACTTTGCAAAGATAGACCTGACCTTAATGTGGTGTGCACACTGCTGACTCAACATCAGGGCAACCAATGGTGTCATCATGATATGAAACACGACTGGTGACTGTCAGGGTTTGTAAACCTCCTTACGCAGCCTAGCCCATGAGCTCTACCTTTATCAGAAGTTAGAGCCTTTGTTGAAGAGAGGTCTGGATATGCATATGTTCATGTAAAACCTTTTTTACAAGGACTTTTTTCCTAGTTTCTACGTGGTAAAAGAGTGCTGTTTTAGCTTAAGATCCCCCCCTCCTCGAGTGGTACAAACTGAAGGGGAAGGAGGAAGAGAGGAAAGAGGAAGAGTGTATGACAGAAGAGAGAGGGCCCACATGGAAATATTTTGTTCCTTTCCAAAACCCTAACTGAGGTGCTCCTGGAAAAGACAAAGGCTCGGGCTCTTTCAAATGTGTTTGCACAATTTTTATCCGTCTTTCCTCTGGAATCAAACTGTGAATTTAATTATTCCTCATCGGAAAATCATACATAAAAGTTCTACCCTCTTCTCCAAAACACAATGCAGCACTTACCCCTTATCCCCACCACACTTCAAAACACCAAATTGACGTTTTTGAGATACTTATCGTAATTCAGATCTGCTGTGCACGCCAGTAAATAGTGCCAGTAAGCCAGGTGTAACTGAATCAGATTTTTTCAGCCTTGACTTCCAATGGTGAGAACAAATATGTGCTGACATGTAGGAAAAATGATGAGGCATGGGTGCTGTGCACCTACCTTTCAGAAGATGCAGAACGCTGGAGTCTGGGGTAAGGAGAACCTGGAGCCAGTGAAGATGGAGTGCTCTTCAGGGACAGGCTGGAGAGAAGCCCGATGGGGTCACAGCTTCACATTTCACATGGTTTCAGCGTGCTCCTAGCTGGTTCTCTGCATTTTCTCTGCAACAGTCGATGTGAACTCTGGTAAGGGAAGATCTGAGAAATGACCTGTATTCTTGTAGTTGGGACCCAAGTCCTGGCTGAAGCTGCAAGAAACAGCTCTGATCAAAGTCTTCTGACTTGTGTCTGATGCCCATACCCCAACCTTTGTTCTGGTTCTAGAAACTTGATTCTGCCTTTGTCCTTATTTCATTTCTTGTGTCAAGTTATACCCCACCTACTGACCACTGGGAGCTTTCCTTGAGGTTGACCACAGCTGGTACTTTGATCTTTCTAGTTTTGCCGTCTCCCTAAGTCCCCATTTCTGTGCTGTCTTCCAGTCCCTCACACTGCCCGTAATTAACCTTGGGTGTCCCTCAAGCTGAGTCTCTTTAGGGGCAAGTATAGGTCTATCATCGCCAGATCCCCCCATCATTACCCCTCCCTATAAGGTCCATTTCATTTTCTCCATAAGGAAACTTCAGTCTCCTCAAACATTATATTCCACAATACGATCTGTGAAAATACAACTCTAAAGTCAAATCATGTGATTGCTATCTTTTTCAGATTGTTAATTCATATCAACATATTACAGACATGTTGTTAGTAAAGAAACGAGTTTTGCTGTGAAAGTCTGACTGTAGACTTGTTTTCTGCCATTACTGCTGGCCACCTGCTGGGTACTCCACAGTACCCACTTTGGGAACTGTGGGGGCAGAGCCCCAGAAAGTAGTTTCCAGGCTCTCAGCCTCACATAGACAGGTGCTGGCTCAGGTAGTAAATGGCCATCAATTGTGATTGCATGGCCATCAGCTGTGGCTAGTTGGCCGTCAGCTGTAACCAATGAGCCATTGGCCACTAATATAACTGCTGTGGCTATGCTAGCAGAAGGAGAGAAAAAGATGGGGACTAGCAAGAAGATGGCGGCTGGGCTGGCAAGCGTGGATGGCGGTTTGCGGACAGTGTGGATCCAGCCTCCAGTGAGAGTATAGTGCCGCCAGAGAGAATATAGTGGTATGACTCCCCTACCTATGGCTCCGTGGGTGTTCCTTTTTGGCCTCACCATATCCTGTGTTCTTGTATGGGGAGCGGGAGCAGAGACCCCGCAGGCCGCCCTGCACGACAAATGGCGCAGCGAGCAGGGTCTCCCGCATGACAGGAACCACTGCGCTTACTGCTGAGAGGCAGTGTAGAGCAGTGGCTGAGTGCCTTGAGGTGGAACCCCTCTGCCTCTTTCTATACATGTGACTTTGGGTGAGTTACTTAATCTCATCTTTGTCTGTAAAATTAGGCTGATAATGTATTGTTTTATAAATTTAAAAATTGAGATAATCGAAGCAAGTTGCTTAGAATAGTAACTACAATATTATGCCCACGCAATAAGTGACATTTATTACTATTATTTTCCCTATGCTCTTTTGGGCCATCTTGAGTGCTGTAGTTTGCAGTATCCTCAAAGTGCACTAACGAGAACTAACTCCCCAGGGCTGGCCATCCAGGGCTGGCAAACATTTTTTATAATTTCCCTATAATTTATGATCTTACATCTATATACATTAAACCCCTTTTGCCATATTGTTACTCACGTCTGCAACCTCAGGAGCTTTTCCTGCCCTTTATTTGGTCGCTTAGATAGTGCTTCAATTAAAACAAAATCTCCACAATGGTTGGGGGGGGGCGGGAGAAATCTCTTCCACGAAACAGATGGGAAATGATACAGAACAAGACAGTCTCTAGAGATACAAACAGTGCCCTTTCTTTTGGGAAAAAGAATGACTTCTTTTTTGTGCCAATGCCAAAGTCTGGGATAAAATTTAATTACTCTGTGTTTATTTCCTTTTTCCTACGTTGTTTTCAACTGTCTGAGGACTCTGCCCACTCTGAGTGCTGCATCCTTTCTCCACCCAGAGCTCAGAGCTCAAAGGAATAAAAACACCTTTCAGAAATAAACAAACAAAAACAAATAAACAAACAAAAAAAAAAACCCAAACCTCCAAAACAATAAATTAAAAACTACCTTTATTTATTTAAATCCTTCTGAGATTTTAATAGGGATTGCATTGAACTTTTTTATTTATTTTATTTTATTGGGGAATATTGGGGAACAGTGTTTTTCCAGGACCCATCAGCTCCAAATCAAGTCATTGTCCTTCAATCTAGTTGTGAGGGCACAGCTCAGCTTCCAAGTCCAGTCACTGTTTTCAGTCAAGTTGCAGGGAGTGCAGCCCACCATCCCATGCGGGAATGGAACCGGCAACCTTGTTGTTAAGAGCTCGCGTACTAACCAACTGAGCCATCTAGCCGCTCCCTAACTTTATTCTTATTTATAAAATAACACATCAATATATTCTTTTACAGATAAGGCGAAGTCCCATTACTATTGACTCAATCTCAGAACTCTTATCACTTTGCGCACATGTATGTGTGTACCCCCCACACACACATTACATATACACATGGGTGCACATATACACCATTGTCTCATTTGCTTTTACCTAAATTGCATGCCATTTTATTTTTCAGCCTTTGGCCTTTAATTTTAAAACATCTTTTATATTTGTTTAAATGATTCATGTAACTTCATCCAGTAAAAAGTACACTCCGAGTACTTATAATTAATACCATTAATGTCTGTGGCAAATGTTTCTCATTAGGTTGCTTAGGTTGGTGGTTCTCAAACTTTGCTGTATATTAGGCTCACTTGGGAAGATCTTAAAAATCGTAATACCCAGGCTTCACACAGGCTTCCTCCAGGCCAATGAAATCAGAACGTCTGGGGACGGGCCCAGGCATCAGGAGTTTTAAAAGATGATCAGGTAGTTCCAACGTGCAGCCAAGTTTGGGAACCAGAGGCTGAGGAGGTGTCTGGACTCTATCTCCTCTAACCCGTTTCCTGGCGACTTCTCATTTGAGTCCATGTTTAGAAAGGTTCTGAATTTGGGCCTCCAGGGCTGAAACCTGGTCTTCCCAGGCAGATCAGGGGAACCTGCTCTTCACTCAAGGCCATGACCAAAAAGAAAAGCTGAGACACAGCTTTTTATTGTCATTTCTGAGAATTTGGAAATATTAGAACAGGTTCCTTCTGAGCTTCAGTAAAACTTTAAGATATAATTGGGGATCGCTATAGAGGTTTTCTCGCCTTTCAAAATGTGTAAGTCAAAAGAGATTTGATTACCAAACCTCTGGGATGTATCCACAGAGCGATGCATTTCCATGCTGCTGCGACAATTTCAGGGATCACAAGAGCATTCAAGTATGGAATTACAGAAGCCCCTTTCATAGGGGACATAGAGGGAGTAATAACTTAAAATGCCGTAGAAGGCAGCACAGTGAAGAGCAGAAGCAAAGACTTAAATTTAGACAAACCCGTGTGTAAATTGGCACCGCCACTTGATCTGCAACATCGGTAAAATGACTTCGTCTTTTAGAGGTAGTTCTCTTATCTGTAAACTGAGCATAATGTTGCCTCCCCCATATATTTGTTCTGATGATTGCTGAAAATTTTGTTAAAGTACCTAACTGTTTTTGGCCCGTAGAAGCATTCAACAAATGCTACCTGACATTTCCATTTCAAAGACTGAAAATAATCCATTATCTAGTTGTTTGGTGGCCTAAATAGAATTTAAATATTGGTCCTCCATCCACATTTGCATTCCACAATTTTAAGAGAGGCGAAATGATCCATAGGGACAGAAGATAGATTCTTTTTCAAGAGAAACTTAACAGTAAAGGGGTCTAGGTGAAAGTAAAGTAAGTGTTGCCCGTCTGTATTGCGCCTGGTTCTAATATGCACAAATTTCAGTTTACCACATTTTAGTTAAACAGCACCAGATCTCAATAACGCAGCTTAAACTTCAGTTACATGATATATTAACTGTGAGCAATTGTATAAATACAGCAAATTACAAGCTTGGTTGCTAGTGCTTCCGTGGACAAGTCCCTACATAAATGACAGGTGCAATACGATCATAAACGGTCACATCACGTCTTCCAGAGTCTGTTGGTGACTGGTCACTGAGCATCTGCTATTAAGTTCAGATACAGACAGCAACGCCTGTAGTTGTGCTGCTTCCTTGTTTCCCAGTGATAAACTCATGTGACATTTTACAAAAATGGATAAGCGAAAGGAGGAATTGGCCAACAAAAATGAAAGTGAAGCAAGGAAACAAAAAGGAACACGCTGAAAAGCTGGAAGTGAATTGTAATTGAACTTAAGTAGAATAGTTGAATGTGAGAGGTTCTAGATATCCAGCCAGAGAAAATTAGTTAAGGTGAATTTACTGACGTAAATGAAGAAAGTGGTTGTGATGAAAAAGATGGATGAAAATACCCAGAGGAAGTGATACTGGCAAAAAACTTCCCACTAAAGGAATTTTCAGGTATCTTTACAACACTAAAAATGCAAAGAAGAAAATGTTGGAAACCGATTTAAACTTAGAAAGAGTCTGACAATTAGCCAAGGCATAAAAATAAACGCTTGCTCCTGTTATAAATTATATGACCAGAAGACAAGCACTGTTCACACTACTCTTGATAAGTTTTTGACAAAGAACTAAAACACTTTGATTCTCAATGTCTCTGTTTTAAATTATCATCTACTACACAAATATTAATTTTTACTACTTTTCATTTCCCTATACATTTATAGTTGACAGTAAGATTTTTAATATTTTGACAAAAATATTAAATATCACAAAACCAATGTACTTTATCCATTGATTATTAAGATTGGTTAGTATAGTTTGAGCTCGCCCGGTCATTTTTATGTTCCATTGCTATAACGCAAAGCTTGCACTTCCAAGATGTGTGAAAGAGAGCTTGTAGTGGAGTGTGTGAGATTAAATGCAATAAACAGGAAACTTGGCTCCTCCCTCTGCTACTTCAGAGGAAAGCAAATACGAACACCTGTGCCCCTCCAAAAGCCACATGTGAGAGGAACCCCACTTGGAGAAAACCCTAAATAGAAAATTATTTTGATTCTATCTGAAGCTTAATCTTGTCCTAAGAATTTCTTTAAGGTTTGTGCTGTGAACTATTACATCTGCTTCTGCAGAACCATTAACTTCTAGCCTTACAGACAAGATTTGGTGAGAATGCACCCATAAAGCACTTGCATTGTGCATGATATGTGGTAGGTGTGCAATAAACCACCATCATTATGATGATGATGACGATGATGAATCTTATTTGACTCTAGTGTGACCAACTGTCCCAGTTTGCCTAGGACTGAGGGCTTTCCTGGGATGCAGGATTTTCAGTGCTAAAACTGAGACAAACCCAGGCAAACCAAGGTGGTTGGTCACTCTCGACTTTCTAGCTCTGAGCCATACAAAATACTGAAGCTATTGCCAGAGATTCTCTTGGGATTTAGGAAGTGATTGGAAGAGAGAAAATTCCCCGTGCATGGTTTCTAGATTAGAACTTTGGGGATAGAAAAGACATTTGTGGCCTATGCTTCAATGCTGCATGGGACGGTCTATAATCTGGTCCAGGTAGACTCTGTTTTTTAAAGTTTGTAAGGGAAGAAAACAAACGACATACTCGTATTCCATTGATAAATATCATGCATCAATCACTCTGCCAGAGGCTGAGGAAAACACTGGGTAAATAAGACTCATTTCCTACCCTAGAGAAGCTTACATTCTAGAAGGGGAGCTCACCAGTTATATGCACTGCACATTACCAAGACACTACCCTTTGCAGAGAGCTGACACTGTGCAAGACACCTTAGACATGTGATCTCATTTAGTCCTCGTGATAACCCCTGCAAGCTATGATTATTATTCCAGATGAGGAAACTGAGGTTCAGAGAGACTGAGTTGTGCAAAGTCGCAAAGCTACTAGGTGTGATAATTTATCTCAGGATCTAGGGCTATAGTCGCTGAGAGCATGGGCTCTGGAGTCGGCAAATCTGTGTTTGAATCCTGATTTCCACTGGCGCTTGCTGTGTGACAAATGCCCATGAGCTGCTGCTTCCTGCTCTGCAAGATGGGACCAAGAAAAATAACCACTTTTCAGGGTTGCGAAGATTAAGTGAAAAATGCACTTAGCATGTGCTTGACACACCGTAAAAACTCAACAAATATTTATCATCATCACCATCATACCAAAGCTGTGTCTTTCCCTGACAGCAGGTGACCTCTTCCATTGTTAGGCAAATTTTTAGGGGGAAGGAGGAATCAATGAAATGCTTCAAGCGTTCAGAGGAGCGGAAGAATGTTTCCATCTGTGATGATGAATAAAGACCTCTTGAAACACTGGAACTTGATCTTCATGAATGGATAGACTTTTAATAGGTTGAGGTTGGGACAAGGAGACTATCTCAGGCAGAGGGAAGGATTTTAGTGAGACAAAGAATCAAGAAACCACTATGAGTCTGGGGAATGATAACTACTGTTGGTTAGAATATAGGTTTATTGTAAGGAGACTGGTGGAGATAAGGTGGAAAGAGTGACATCCTTACAACTCAGGTGATATTTCTAGGAAGCATTAGGCAAACCTTTCCTGCATAGGCATAGCTCTGTGTTCTTAATTCTGGACTCCCAAGTGGGCTTAGATCAAAAATTGTTTCACCCGTGCTTGCTCCTTCCTAGGGCTACTCCCCTTGACCCTGAGAATTGTTATCTTGTTTTCATCCCTCTTAAGCAGTGTGCTGGAACCATGGTGTGTGTACTAACTCTTCCAGGGTGTTCTCGGATGAAGTCCCAAACTCTTGCTGACAGGCTAACATTAGGGGTGTGGCAAGGGCTGAAAGAGTGTCACAATGGATTAGACTGCCTGGAGAAAGACAGGAAAGGCAGCGTTTGTTTCCCAAGATGGACAAGTTTCAGGTTTCTTGGCTTTTTCTAGAGGATTAAATCAACTCAAAGCAAAACGAAACAGCCCAGGGCATGTATTGGAGGCATGTATTTCTCAGATCTGTTTCTGAAAAGATGGTCCTGAGTGGTCATAGGAAATTTAGGCTTTTGTTTTAGGAAAGGAGATTTTATGGGGCAAAATCTCTGGAAAGTATAGAAGAAAAGGAACAAATGCAGTGTTATGATCTGGAGAATAATAACTGCTTTTTCCAATGACATAGGCAGAAAGAAGTTGCTCTGCATAAATGGTGTTGTGGGCTGAATTGTGTCACCCTAAAATTCATATGTTGAAAATGTGACTATATTTGGAGAGAGGGTCTTTAAAGAGGGAATTAAGGTTAAATGAGGTCATTTGGGTAGGCCCTAATTCAATACAACTGTTACCCTGTAAGAGAAGCTTAGAATATAGACATACACAGAGAAAAGACCATGTAATGATGAAGGGAGAAGATGGCCATCGACAAGCTAGGGAGGGAGATCTCAGAAGACATTGACCAAGATGTCACCTTTATCTTGTACTTCTAGCCTCTAGAATGTTAAGACAATGAATTTCTGGTGCGTCAGTCATGTAGTCTGCGTATGTTATGGCAGCTCGAGCAAACTGATACAGAGGGTGAGTGAATACTGTTAGCTTGGCTTCCGACAGCGTTTGGTGCATTTCATTTGTCCGTTCTTTTTCATTTGTCTATAATGTGTCCCCCCCACCCCCAAAAGCCACATACTTCAAGTATTTATATATTGATTCTTTAGGATTCCTGAGTCCTACGTTCCTCTTAACCCCTTCCTCAGACAGCCCTTGGATCTCCTCTTGGTTTTTGTAGTGTAATTTAGCTCTTTAGCTTTGCCAATGATGGAGCCCACTGACCCACAGTCCCTGGAGGCTCAGCCTCTCCACTGGCTTACCAAAGCCTTGACTCAACCAAAGTGGGTCTTTCCTAGGAGCTTATTCTGCTGCTAAGGAAACGGTCATCTTTCCTGTATTTTATATCTTCTACTGCGCAAATAATTGCTTCCTTTGACTTATCTTCCAGACTTTTCTCAGTAAGAAGTATGGGAAGCAAAAACAAGACACAAGATATAGCTTTACCCAGATGTAGAGGGTTCCAGCCTGGCCAGGCTGCAATGGGGAGGTGCTCACACAGGAAGGACCGTGACCTTTCTGGAATCTGAACACTGGGCTGAGTAAGGTAGTAGAATCCCAAGAAGAGTCCACCTAGGAGCAGGAGAGGGAAGGTTAACCATGACTTTGAGGAGGGACGAGAGAATATAAAGATCCTGGGATGGGAATAAGCAGGTGTGCTTAACGCAGCAAGATGGCCAGGGATGACGCACTGACATTAGAGAGGCAGGTAGGGGGGCGGCCCACAGAGGGCTCTCCTCCAAGTCTCAGAATCATACCTCAACACTTCCAGTCCTCAAAGTCACCTAGGTGCCTCCCAACCGTATTGCTCAGCCGTGTCCCCTGAAAGCAGCCCTTTCCACCATCCCTCACTTCTTCCTCCTGAATTAACTTCATATTAGGGGATAATCTGGGAGCTTCCCTGTCCCCTGGTGAAGTCTAAGGTTCTTTTGCTACTTTGCTATAAACACTCCCTTAGGCCTAATTTTCAAAATTGTTTTTACACAGGTTGGAGTAGCTACAGAGTCTTTTGAGTCTGTCACAGTGGGGTGTTTGGCCTTTCTGTGGATGTGTGGTCAGAAACTTGCCATATAGATCCCAGCAGCTCACCACACCACTGTATGCTATTTGAGGGTCAGCAGGCATTCTACCACAGAGAGGTTTTGTGGCTTCGAGACCTCATATAGTTCCTAATACCAGGACCTCGCAAATTTTCCACTAAGTTGTTCTTCTCCACCCCTGAAGTCGGCCAAGTCTGCAGCATTTCAGCTGCATAGTCAGCCCACATCTGGAGGCCTCCTCTGCATTCCTTCGCCTGATACTCTCCCCAGGTGTCCAGAGCTTTGGCCAGTCCTGGTTGGAGAGTCAGTCCCATGAAAGGACTCCAGGCTCCAGGGAAACCTGCAGCAGCAGATGAGGCTGGGACTAGGGAGTAGAATTCATTTCTACAGTGGATCTCCTTTCACCTTCCAGGGCAGAATCCAATTTCTCAAGACTTAGGTGCCTCCCTCTAGGCCGGCTTAAACACCATCTATCAGCCGTCTGGGATTTTACAAGGGAGTTTCTTGGAGAAAGTGCACATAAAATCACATACACTAGCATTTCTCATACAATGGCACTTGTGGATGACTTTGAAAGGTAGTCACACCAAAGTCGGGATTATTTTATAGCTCCCCTCTGCTGGTGTGGTAGATCTGAGGGTCTTCACGATGGTAGCAGTCTGGCCTTCTCTCTGTCTGGGAGTCAGGTTGAGGCGGCTCACCAGGCTCTCTTTTTGGAGGATGGTTTAATCTGAGCTGAAGCCGGCTCCCCTGCAGTAAAGATCCTGGGTGGGACTGAGAACCGCAGCCCAAGTACGGTTGACTTCTTGGTTTCACCCCTAGCCAACCACATATTTTGTCAATACATTTTCCTATCTCCAAAATGAAATATAAAGTAATGCAGATTATACTGAAAATTTAATGAGGAGAAGGAGAAAAGAGCTTGCCTTGTGTACCATGTAGCAAACAACTCAATAAAACTTTCTATTAACTACTTTGGTTTTCCACACCTCCATCAATTTATTACCTCTTCAACCCTCAGCTGCCTGGTCTCCCCACCAACTCCCCAATCTGAACTTTTTTTCGCATGTGTTTTCTGCAGTTGTTTGATGTAGTGTTCCATAAATGTTAATAAGTTCAAATTGGTGGGTAGTGCCGTTCAAATCTCCTGTAGTCTTCTTAGAGTGCTTTTCAAGTTGTCTTTTGCTCCCTCTACCCACATTATCTCGGTTTCTTCTGAGCTCATTTTTCATTTGTTTGTTTGTTTGGTTGGCTTTTGGTCTCTGTCTTTTGCGGTAATTTTCCACAATGTCTGATTATTCATAGTTCAGAGCGAGGTATGAAAAAGCTGATAAAAGCTCTGTGTGTCTGCACAGGATTTGTTGATTTATGGGCTATACCAAAAGGTGACTAGATAGGACCCAAATTGGGGGACTTATAAATGCCCATTTCTAAGTCTTTTTTATTAAAAGTTCTATTTCTCTGGAGAAGAATTCTCTGGGGTTCAGTTTTTCCCCACTTTTTCACTTTCTTCACATTCTTCATCTTTTTTAGAAAAATAGATTCATTGGTGGATGATGGAGTGGGGGAGAAAAAGGAGGCTTTGGAAGGCTTATAAAGGAACTGGCATTTTGACCGGGTCTTGAAGAATCAATTGGATTTTGACTGTTGGACGATTAGCTGGAGTATTAGAATGTAGGGAATAAAATTCTAGGTCAAAGAAACCACATTTGCAAACGAGGAGCAAAGTGACTTAGGTTAAATGGTTTCTTTAAGGCAGCCATCAGCTTTACCGTCTGTTCTCCATATGCAAACATTTGGACATCGCTGGACCACTTTTGTATCTTTTCCTATTGTTTGGTCTTTTTCTATTTTTTGATCTTTTTAAATACTTTGTCAAGTTAGTGAGGCTTAGAGGGGGAGCAGTTATAAATGCATTTGTTTAATCCAAGGTTTTCGGCCTTGGCATTTTTGACATTTGGGGCCAGATGATTCTTTGTTGAAGGGAAGGAGCTGCCCTGTGCATTTTAGGATGTTTAGCAGCATCCCTGGCCTCTGCCCAGTAGTTGCCAATAGCTATGCCAGTCGCTCCCACCCCCAGTCGTGACAACCAAAAATGTTTCTACTCATTGGCAAGTGTCCCTTGCTGGGAGATGGGAAGGAGATCATCCTATTGAGAATCACTGGTTTAATCCATCATTTTTTTATTGGATGTCTAGAAAAATAGATTCATCAGTGGATGATGGAGAGAGGTCAGAAAAGGGGGCTTTGGAAGGCTTATAAAAGAATTGGCATTTTGACCGGGTCTTGAAGAATCAGTTGGATTTTGAGGCTGGAAGATTGACTCGAGTGTTAGAATGTAGGGAAAGAAATTCTAAGTCAAGGAAACTACATGAACAAATGGGAGCACAGTAATTTAAGTTAAATGCTTTTCTATAAGCTGAATGTATGGCGCAAGGGGTGGGGGGAAGGCTGCAAAGGTAGGAGGCAGATTGAAGGCCTTGACTGCAAAGGTATGGAATGTGGACCTCATCCTGCAAACACATTTTTGTTCTATTTCTCTGGAGAAGAATTGTCTGGGGTCAAGGGAGTTAGGGTTCAGCTTTTTGCCCTTTCTTTACATTCTTCACCTCCAGCGAAATAGATCACATCTTTGATTTTGAACAAAAACTCTAACTTTAAAAAGTGACATCTGAGAGTTAGCAGATCAGTTAGATGTCTACTGCAATAGTCAGGGATGATGAGGCTTGACTGGGGCCATGGGAATTGAATCCTTTAATTAATTAAAATTAATTATCTTTTAATTAATTAAAAGGAACTGAAGGGAAACTAAAGGATAAGCAGCAGATGAAGCTCTCTGACATATATTTTTGCATATTAAAAGAAAAACTGTGTCTTCATTCAAGGAAAGTACCTGACCAGTGGGAATTTCAGGGGGTGGATACCCTCATGACCACACCCATGAAACAACAGCCTCCTTTATTGTGTATTGTCAGTCCAGGGTCCAATTATAGTAGGGGCTTGTAACAAATGGCATTGATGCATTGAGGTTAAAAAGGGAACTAATACTTCCTAATGAAGACCGTTTAAATTTGCATTTGAAGACAAGGTGGTCTACAGAAGAGCTGAGATGCTTTCAGAGGGAACATCACCTCTGTCACCCTTTGATACCTCAGTTCCTAATCTTAGTAAGAGAAAGGAAACTACACTTTCATCTCAGGTCTGCTTGGAAGATCCGCCAATTTGACTTTTTGACACCTATTGATTTTGTTTTTTTAAGGTCATTTTAGAAACTATCTTTGATTCATTCTGTTTTATAAGTAACAAATTCATTAAAAGCAAAGAAGAGAGTGCGAAAGAGAGAAAGAAATTATTCAGAGATCTTGGGCTTGGGGAGGTTAAAGAGGAACTATTTATAGATAGAGACTTCCTAGAGGTAAAATTGTAAATAAATGATGGAAACAGCAGCTGTTCTTCCGGGGACAGGTGAGATCCCCTGCTATCACACCCCAACTTTCCCCCTCCCTACTCTCAGTTTCTCCTTACGACCCCATCCTTTTCATGAGTGAAATGAGGGGAAGTTTTGGTGTAAAGTAAATACTTCCTGATTTGAGTAAAATAAGAAAAAAGTACAGAAAGGAGATATGGTTTTGAGAGCAAAGGGAAATTGACTAAATGTGAAATCATTGGTGACTGGGGAGTCTCCAGGTAGAACCTCTTGCTGTTGAAATTTCTTGGAGACACAGGTGCTGAGATCCTCACACCTGGCAGTGGAGTGAGGAGTCAGGCCTGATTTAAGTGGCTCCATGTGACACCTTCATCTTAGATTTTATTTTAGATCTGGCTTCCCACTGGAAGGTGTGTCACACAATTGACTGCTCCAGGGTTAGAAAGTTTTTCTGTCTATAGAGAAAATGACAATGAAGTTTGAAGATTCTGGAGGAATAAATAATGCTAGCAATGACTTGTCACTTGAGAGGATAAAACATTAGCTAGTGGAGGATATGTGTTAATTTAATCTCATATTGTCTTCTCTGAATCAAACGGGATGAAACCAGATGCATTTTGACAAATGATTCTCCATCCAAGCTTGTTCTTCCATACGAAATATCCAAGACAATTGTAAAAAAACCAAAAATAACAAAAATAAAAACCCAGGTAATTTTCTACAACATCTTTGTCTTAGTCAGAAAAGTTTATTTTTTTCTGTCAACTCAGCAAATGTTTTTATTTTGGTGTGCTAGGCCATAGTAATGGTACAATGCTCAGCTCTTTGCAGGTGGGTGAAGACAGAGCGGTATACACAATGTACACTGTAAAGTGCCAAAAGCAAGTTCATTATTGATATGATGAAGGATTATACCCATTGACATATCTGCTTGCAATAGTAGGTTGCCTGTCAAGAAGGGCGTTCTTTTCTGAAAGCTATTAATAAAAAACTAAAATTTATGCAAATTAGACTTGGGAAGAATAGAACAAATGTTGGTAAACTTTATCACAATCAACAAATGCTATTTTAATGGTCTTCCAGTTGCTCAGAAAAAGGGCAATCATTGGTTAAATAAATAAGTCATAGGATGAAAACCCATGGATTTGAGTTGCGATTTGTTAATCATTGCTGGGCTTTACCTGGGTCAAGGACCATGTCTTTGATCCATACAGGGAGCAGAGTGGTGCTGCTAGATGGTCAATTTCTTCTTTTGTTCTTTTATAATTCTCCAAATGTTAATTATTCACTAAAATCAGTAGGCCTCTTGAACTGTTTTCTCATTCTCAGGGTATAGTGGGGTGCCTGATGGAAACTAGATCTTGACTTCTTTCAACCTGGAAAATGGCCATTTGGAAGATTGAGCACCTCAGATGCCTGTAGGATGGAGCCTGCAATCTGTCTTTGGGGCAGATTGATTTGGGGAGAGGCTATTTTGTGGGACTATTTGGCAGCCCTAGATACCAATTAATAATGAGGGCTAGCATTTGTTCACCATCTGCCAGGCGCCCTTGTAAGTGCCTTCCATAAGTTAAGTCATTTAATCCTCCAATGATTCTTTGATGTGATAGCCCCATTTTACAGACGAGGAGACTGAGGCATGGGGATATAAAATACTTGACTGCCAGTACACAGTAGAGCCAGAATTCAAAACCAGGCTGTCTGATGCCAAAGTCTGAGCTCCAAACGCCATGCTTCTTCTTGAGATAATGATATCAGGAAAGAGAGAGAGAAGTATCCGATCAAAGGGACACATGTCAACCAGGACAGCCTTGTGGAATATGGACTCCCAAGGATTCTCAGAAATAAGTGGGCAAGGATGGGGCATGGGGAAGAGAATCTGGAACTCCCAGCAAGATGGCAATTCAGATTATTTTGGGGGAATTAAAGACTAGAGGATTTAAGGATATCTGAGTTGTATGTGTTTTTATAGTCCAAAATCTAAACTATGCTACTTATTTTTTAGCTGTGGTCACAAGGAGGGATGGTGATCAATGTAGGAAAAAGACACAACTTATTACTTAATTCATCTACTTCTTCAGCAAATATGTATTGAGTGCCTACTGTCGTAGCCATACAAGGTAGCCACACAAAGCAGAAAGCACTGTAGCATTCCTCTGAAGGGACAAACCTTCAAATTTAGAAACTCTGGCTTCCTGTGGCCCATGAGAGCCAGTAGTTCAAGTGTGACTCACCTCTGTCTCCCCTCTCTGCTGGGACTTATGTTCCAAGGAGCATTCTCAGTTCTAGGCTTGGCCACCAGCACAGTGAGTATGGTTCTTGGCAAAACAGAGAGAGACAGAGAGAACACACAAAGCTGAGGGGACCCTGCCCATGGGAGTGCAAGGGGGAGGGAGTGACGTGGGAAGCAGCACTTTCCATAAAGCCGCTCTTTCCCCAGTTCAGGTCTCAGTTCCTTACCTACACTTCTGATGGATTTTGGGAGCTCATCTTTATTTGGCAACAGTACCTGACCTGATAAGGAACTGTTTTCTCTCTATTTCACACAGTGTCCATTGTCATATAGTTGACTATAGAAATATTAATGCTTTTGATTATGGGGGCTCTGCTGGATCCCACCAGGTGTGCAAATGTGTGATATGCACCCTAGATGATGGTGCTGGGTGCCTTTGGTTTGCCTAGACCCGCTCTCCATTCTTTTTCAGCTTGTTCTGGCCCTAGGAGGCAAACTGTGTGGGTACTTCCATGGGCACCTCTTGCCCTCCAGCTTCTGGTTGGGGTGAGCCAATGGGAAGCACCTGGTAAGATCAGAGGCAGGAGGAGAGACAGATGGGGACATTTATTCCCTGGCAGCCCTGATGCGGGCCATGAGGTACGGTGGCTCAGTTCCTCTCCAGCTCTTCTCAGACGGCCTGTAGCAGAGCTACAGTTACAGTCCTGTCTGCCTTCCTGTAACCACTACCTTCCCCTCTCCTTTCAGGCCTATGAATTACTAATGTGCTGGGATACTTAAAATATAAGATACAATTATAGAATATAAGGCATCATCTAAAAACTGTTTAGGTTGTTGAAAAATAGTGGAATAAAGAGGAATTATGGCCTGGACTGTGGGGACTGTATTTTATTGTGCTCAGAAGAAAAAGGGAAGGAAGGAAGGGGAGAGCCAATTAAGTTCAGAGGATGCTCATTTATTGGGCATTGTTCATTCGCATGCTATCATGTTATCATCTTGCATAATTCAACCAGTAGCCCTGCTGGATTTGTTATTATTTCTCCTAGAGATTAGGGACTTTGCTGTGGTTACACAGCTAGTTTCCATTGCTAGTTTTGTGGGAGAGCCTGCACTTGACTGCATGCCTCAGGAGGGGATGAAAATTCTGCCCTTGGCACCTCCTAGGAACAGAATGGTACTTTTGAGCTAGAAAAGAAACAGACAGGAAAAGGGAGGCTGTGATGTTGCAGACAGTGATGGATTCCAGATATCAGATCCTGTCCTATTTTGATAGAGAGTGAGCCAGGTGGAAAGGCCCCAGGAACCAGTACTAGGGGAGAAATCAACTCTGTAAGGGATGGAAAGGTGCAGAAAGTGGGCAAACACTGAAAGCTAACGTCAAGTACATCTATGTAGTTTTCTCTAGGCTTCACCTGCTAGCTTTCAGCTGTATCAGAAAAATAAGAAAGAGGTTCTTTAGGATATCTCACTTAGTGGAAACCATGCATGTGAACAGCTCAGGGAAACTATCAGCCCTATTGATACTTGGGAATGCCATGCAAACTTTATCTTATAGAAGCTTCATACTGAGAGAGTCCTTTAATTGGGAAACCATTATCCTTTCAATCAAGTGTCAAAGAGTGGTCTTATGTTTTGAAAAAAGAATTACAGATACCTCTATTAAGAATTCATACAGTTCTATTTCATACAGTTTTGTTTGAAACTAATATAATATTCTATGTCAACTATAATTTAAAACAAATTTTTGAAAAATCTTAAATTCCTAAGTAATAAAAATTTAATTTACAAAAACAACATTCATACTGTTTCATACCGTTATTCTGATCATAGTACCTAGAACTCTAACTACGTGGTAGAGAAGAGCATTGCTTTAGAATTAGGCAGAACTGGGCTCAAATTCCAGCTCACCTATGAAATAAGTTAGGGGATAGTTTGGCTATATATAACAGAAATCCCAAATAACAGAGGTTTCAACAAGGGAGAAGGCTATTTTTTTTCTTTCTTAACAGTCTGAGGTAGGTGGCCCAGGAAGGATATAGCTGCTCTACTCTACGAGGCTGTCAGGAACCAGACTCCTTTTGTCTTGTTACACCCTCCACAGGATGATGCCTTCAACTGTGAGGCCCAAGATGTCTCACTACTCACCAACACTTCAAGCAGCAACATGGTAGAAGAGGAGAAAGTGGGGGAAACTTAAAGGCAAGTCCAGGAAGTTACCCATACTGCATCATTTCCCCTCATAGCCCATTGACGAGACATTAGTCTATGCCTGTACCTAGCTGCAAGGGAGGCTGGCAAATCATATCTTTATTCTAAAAGGTTATGTGCCCAGAAAATCAGAGGTACTGTTACTATGGGACCAGCTGTGTCACTTTGGGTTCACTAATTTCTGTGTCTCAATTGTTGCATCTGTAAAATGGGATTAAGAAAAGTACTTAATAGAATTGATGTGATGATTAAAGAGGAACGTGTTTAAACACTCATAAAGATAGGGATGATTATTATTGGTTTACTGAGACTGGAAGCAGTTATGGCACCACCCACCTAGCTTGCCAGGATCCTGACCTTGCCATTCCTTTTCAGTGTAAGCCATACCTGAATCCTCTTAAGAACTTTCTGGTTAGGGTTAGATGACCAAAACTTACCTATCAACAATTAAAACCAAAAAGTATCTTTCACATAATTTCTAGGAGAAAAGGAGTTTGCCATGGTTGTGATTTCTTTCCCCCATTCACTAGTTCATGGAGGACCATGAATTGGGGGTGGGAGATGAAGGAGAGGAGCAGAGTTTGGCTTCCTCTTCTGCTGCCCTGTCATGCCCAAGGCTTAGTTTTCACCTCGAAAACCCAGCGATCCAGTTTCAGGCTGAAGTATGCCAGCTCCCCACACAGTGTTTTGCTTCCATTCTCTACAGCCTGGCCCCTATCCAGCCCACCACTGAGCCAACCACATTTAGCTTGAACTTAGCAATGAATTATTATTAGGAAATAATTTTTATAACTGCCCAGTTTGCCTTTTGCTGGCTGTATTTCACAAGACTGGGTAATAATGCAGGTGCTAAATCAAATGGGAGGGAGATGCTTCTTTCTTCCAGAAGTATGGCTTAGAAGCTTATTTGAGAATGCATTTACACTATGATGTGTCTAATCCATTTTAAAAGACCATATAAACTATCTGGAGTTAAGAGAAGCTACCTGAGCCTCTCTGAGGGGTAATTTGTGCTCTGGCTTATAAAATACTAGCTCTTCCATACGTGTGTTCTAAAAGACATCCTTTGTTTTCAGGTAGCCACAGTTTTACTGAACATCCTCAATTAAATGTCAGCAACCATTTGTTGCAGCCTATTGTGTGCCAAATTCTTTGATAGCCCTTGGGTCTCCCACCTTGCTGGGGTGGCATTTTCATCAGCCTACTTTTGTAGATGAGCGATCTGACCACTTGGCATAGTTCAACCTCAGAGTTCTGTGGTGATTCTTACTGCATTTCAGGACATTGTTTCCTTACCCCATTCCTCCTCACGGAAAGAATTAGCTCCTTAACTTCATCACTACATCTGGCAGCAAAGACTGAGAGCCCAAGGCAGTTGAAAACATGCATATATTTTATTGACAGGGGTTCGAAGTTCTTCTTGGCTGTAAATCATCAAAGAATTCCTCAGCTGCAAGGGTTCCATTGGTAACACACAAAGATGTTGATGAAAGATGTTATAAGTCAGCTTTCTTTATTTCTTTCTCTCCTTCTTTTCCTTCCTTCCTTCCTTCCTTCTTCCCTCCCTCCCTCCCTCCCTCCCTCCCTCCCTCCCTCCCTTCCTTCCTCTCTCCCTGCCTCCCTCCCTTCCCTTGTTTTTACCTCCCTCCCTTCCTTTCTCCTACCCCCCTTCCCTTTCCTTCTTCTTCCCTCCCTCCCTCCCTCCCTTCCTCTTTCCCTCCTTTCCTTCCTTCTTTCCTTTTCCTTTTTCTCTCCTTCCTTCCTTTCCTTCAGTTCCCTACTATTTTTTTGCTTTCCTTCTTTCTTTGGGTGTATATAAATCACCATGATTGCAGTAAACAGCCTAAAGGTTTTGGGGGTTCAGTGAACCAAGGTTTATGGATTGTAGGTAATCACTAGTTTGTCCACTGCAGTAAACTTACTTTATGCCCTTTGCACAGTTAAGGGAACCAAAATGAATTCAACTCCATACTCTGGTTATCCACAACGAGGACCTATCCCTTGATATGCATAACTTACAGTAAAAACTTTGGTTTCTCAGATTGATTCAATGTCCCTCAATTCCATCTGGATAATAGAAGCTGTAATGTAAAACAAAGGCCACTCTGGTTTCTGCATAGAATAAGGACCATATGCGGAATTGAAACCATTCCTTTTCAACATAGTTTATTTTCCAACAACAGTTTTGGAAATCTCCACTTGCGATAGCAAGGAAAGCTAGCACAAGGCAGAAAATATTTCCCTCTCACAATCCTTTAATCTTTTTATGTTGATTCTTTGCTACTTAAACCTAAGGAAATAACTTGGCTTAAATGTAATAGTTATGCATTACTGTAACCTGTTGCTAGGTGTGGTTTCAAAACAGTTTTTATTTCCAATATATATACTTTGGTAGTAAAATAACATGACCCTTCTAGCAATTAGTAATGCTTTTCAACAATCACTCTCACAGAAGGAAGGAATTGGCATAAGTCTGCTAGTATACTTATGTTTCGTATTAGTATTTGTGCATAGATACAGGGAAGATGCTATAGACATGCAGGAATATTATACTTCACAACATACAAATCAATAAAACCCCAGTTGGAAAGCTTCTCATTCTCTTGTGAGCAAAAGCCTAGAAAAGGACAATCTATATTTTTAATGGTTTGCTTATTAAAGAAAAATGTCTTATTTCTTCAAGGAAATATGACGCAGAACATAAAGATTCTGAGTAACTTGGAAGAACTACAAGACTGCTCTTCTAAACTCACTGAAATTGGCTTCAGCTTTTTTCCCTTTTATTCTAGAAAAAAAGAAGACCATTTTCTATGTTGTAGTAGAATAGCCCATAAGGCATTATTCAAGGGATGGGGGGAATATTTCATTTTAGTTGATTTTAATATTGAAAACTTTGTAGGAAATATTCATAATTTAATTTTAAGTGAAAGAACGGAAAATGTAAAATATCATGAGCCCAATTTTGTGAAAACTGGAAAAATACATGTTAAAAAGATTAAAAGAATACATACTGAAATATTAGCATTTGTTTTCTCTGGATATTGAGATTATTTATTAGAGATATTTACCTTTTCCTTTGTTCTTTTGTGCCACTGTCCATTTCTACAGTGATTCGGTTATGTTCTTTTGAGAGAAAAGTATGATTTTAAAAAACCACAAATTAAAATTCTCCATCAATGGAAATGAAACGGAAAAAAAAAGGAAAACAAAATGTTGCTTTGGGAAAGTGGAACTTAGGCCTTTCTTCCTTCCTTCTTTCCTTCCTTCCTTCCTTCCTTCCTTCCTTCCTTCCTTCCTTCCTTCCTTCCTTTCAATCTTTCTTCCAGAAACTTTTCTGTAAAGGGCCAAATAGTAAATATTTTATGCTTGGTGGGCCATACAGTCCTCTGTGGAAACAACTCTACCCTGCATTACAGTGCAAAAGCATTTATAGACAATGCATAAATGAATGGGCATAGCTGGGGTCCAAAAAAACTTTATTTATTGACACTGAAATTAAAATTTCATATATTATGAAATATTATTCTGCTTTTCATCTTTTCCCCCTACCATTTAAAAATGTAAAAACCATTCGTAGCTAGTGTGTTGTATAAAACCACGAGGCAGGCCAGATTTGGCTTTCAGGCCATGTTTACCAACCATTGTTCTATTACTCTATGTTTTCCGAAAAAATTTAAAATAAAGCTGCATTAAATCTTCCCCCCGTTTTCTTACTTTAGTGATTTTAATGACATTCAAAAATTTTTAAATGAATGTGTAGACTCAGGTAACTCATGTTACAAAAGTTTATTCTGGTAGGTAGGAACCAAGTTGGGTTCCTCTGCTCCAACTGAAATCCTAGGTCTGAGAGGTCAAGGTTAGAATTGAGAATTGGAGTCACAGCTGGTGCAGTTTCACCGTGATGACAAAAGGAAATCCTTTCAATTCTACAATCTCTGTAGTCATGTCCATTTTTATTATTTCTATTTGTCACTATACTTTTAGTGACAGTATGACCGTCTCTCAATATGCTGCATTATAATTTATGATGATTTAAACTGCATCACGTTCATTATATTAACCACTACCTCATCATCCTATATATTTCATTGTTTTATGAATTGGTGATATGAATAATGCCCAGTGCTGAAATCAATTATGCACAAGTTTGAATCGGCGCCTGCTGTTTTTTCAGGTTCTGTAACTATCTTTTTTTCTCCAGTTTTATTTAATGAGGTATAATTACAAACCCAATTGTAAGAGATTTTTTTAAAAGTAGTTTTTTTCTTAACAAGCTTGGCCACGTCAGAGTTATCAGAAGCCATGCCATTCAAGGTATCTGGCAACGGTTTCGGTGACGTTTCCTGAGGCTTCATCAGAACCTCAGTGTAGAGGAAACAGTAATTCTCCTGTGGTCACCACAGGGCTCAACTGGGGGCACTTTCCCCACTCGAATGACTCAGAAGTAACCCCACACTGGTACCTCCCTGGTTCAAAGAGGATGTTGTTTATAGGAAACAGGGGTATATGAAGCCAGAGGCCAGGACGGTTCAACGTCAGTAATTTTGTGGTCCTTCTAAGTGACTGTTGTTGTAAGCTGTGGTGATTTGGGGGTGGGAGGGAGTAGAGTTAGACCCTACATATTTTTTTCAAGTATTAACAGACTGTTTTATTAAAGGCTTGCTTTTTCCTGGAGTCTTTTGTTATTGTTGCTTTTGCGTTTTTGTGTAAGACTTTTCTTTTTTTCTTCTTTAACTGCTTCATTACCTAATCCAGTATAGAACAGACTCATCTTGGCAAGGTAACAGTAATTGAGGAGAGAGAGACAGTGGGTGTCTGGGGGACGGGCACCGTGGTGGGAGACTAACTGCCATAAACTCAACATAGATGATGGATCAAGGAAAGCAGAGCATGTATTTCAAATCATCAACCAATAAATCTATCACAAAGCACTCATGAAGTACCTGTTGTGTTCTAGATCTCTATAGCCCTTGGTACAGTCTATCTGCTCTCTGTACTTATGTGGGGACAGAGCCCCAGAAAGTAGTTTACAGGCTCTCGGCCTCACGTGGAAGGGTGCTGGCTCTGTGGTGAATGGCCGTCAGCTGTGGCTGATTGGCCGTCTGCTGTGGCCGGTTAGCCAATTGGCTGCTGGTATAACTGCTGCGGCTACGAAAGATTGCCGAGGATTGCCGAGGAGCTGAGCAGAGCTGAGCAGAGCCAAAGAGAGCGGAAGAGGAGGGCCGAGAAGAGCCGAGAGAGAGGAACAGAGGAGAGAGTGGAGAAGAGTGGTCGGTCGGTCGGTTGGCGGAAAAGCGGACAGCAGGTTGGCGTCCGGTGGGCCCAGCCTCCAGTGAGACCGTGGTGGTATGGCTCCCCTATCTATGGCTCCGTGGGTGTTCCTTGTTGGCCTCACCGTATCCTGCATTCTTATGCGGGGAGCGGGACCAGAGACCCCGCAGGCCGCCCTGCACGACAAATGGCGCAGCGAGCAGGGTCTCCCACACGACAAATGGCGCAGCAAGCAGGGTCTCCCGCACGACAACTTATGATCAGACAGGCACAATATGCCTCCATGGCTGGTGGAAGGTCAGGGCAAAAGTACAGGGAACATTTTTTAAAAATACAGCTTTATAACTTACTGAAGACTCAAAATTTTGCTTATCAGAAGGGGGCTTTATTCAGGTAACATTATAGTACTAATTAAGGTCCTTTATTTGTGTGAGGAAGTGTTTCTTAATCATTCATGTTAGGTAAATAAAAGCATGTCTGGAGTTTTCCTATTTTATTTGGTAGGGAAAGTTCCCACGGTACAAAGGCACACCTTATAAGGGTTCCAACAGAACAGAAGAGTCTGATACACTTGCTGTGGGAGGAGTCCCCGCGTTCACAACTCCTGAGGTCCTGGAAGTGGTTTGTATTAGAGCTTCGCTGCAGATGAGCTCCTGACACTTGTCAGAACGATCTGCGTGTCCCAGAAGGACATCACGACACCACCCTGGCAGGAGATGAGGGCTGGCATTGACCCCAATGGCCTAGAGAACTGAAAGCATCATAAACGTCCTCCCTCTTTGACAGATCTACTCTTCTATTCCATATTAAACTAGCAAGAGCCAGAAATAATCACTTTAGGGGAAGAAATGTATTTAGTGGTCAGTCCCCTGCAGGATATGGGCGTAAGTGCGGGGGGTGGGCTCTAGGATGGTAAGGATACTTCAGACTTTGTCCTCTTCCTGGCAGAGCATAGTCTCTTTCTGGCTGACAGAGGACAACACTTCTCAGGGATGAAGGGCATTTCAGCTTTGAACTATATGTTTTTTTCTTGAGGTCAAAATATTTTATAAGTACGTATCTCTGGAATCACTGGGGAAATTTGACTTGTTTTGCAGAAATTAATTCTACAGTTTTATCAGAGACATTTTATTTTCCTTTAATGTAAGTTACCCCTATTTTATTGTTCCCATTTTAATGAATTTCGTGCTTTCTGATATTTTTTATTAAATGCAAATGAACTGGAAGAGGTAATTAAAAAGAAAGATAGATGTGTGTGTATGCATATGTGTGCAAATGAATGAGAGTCGCTGCTACATAAGTGGTAACATATAGGCCCCGTGAATCAGATAGGCACATGTTAAAATCCTAACTAACTCAAGTATTTATTAACTAAATGATTTGGGGCAAATAAGATGACTTCAGTTTTTCCATCTGTAAAATGGGTATAATCTTAACAGTTTAGCACCAGCACACAGAGGAGGGGCTCAATAAATGATAACTTTCATTATTATAATGAAAGCTCAGAAAAACATTGTACGGAATTCATGGCCACAGTTGCAGAAGTTCTACAGCTTTTGATTGTCTTATCCATTTGGCTAGTGAGTCTCATGCCTGTTAACTTCAGGTTCAGGCCTCCAGATTTTGAAATGTACGTAGATCTTATATCCCAGGGACTGAAATGGGGAGCCCAGACCCCTGTGTCATGGACATGATGGTTGACCAGTCCATTCTGCACATCCCATGTCACAGTTCTTAAATTAGCCATTCTTAATGTCTAACAATGCTGCTACGGGAGATAACTTGGGGTTAAAAGTTATGCTCATTGGCTAAATTAAATGAGTAAGAAAGAGTATATACATTGTCTGATCTTTACTTCCAGATGGGAGGGGCCCAGGAGTGAGTCCTGGACCAGCGTTATTGGAGTCTAGCCTGAAGAGGCCAAGTTGAGTCACACACACACACACACACACAAAACCACCTTCATATCAGATTCTATTGGGGAGTAAAGAGCTCTGCAAAAATACGTGGTTTTCAGTAGCTGAATTTTACTGTTTAACACCCCAAAATGATGGTTCTCAGCTTTGGCAGCACTCAAGAATCATTTGAGGAGCTTTCTAGAAATGCCAGTACCTGGGCCCACACCCACAGCAGTTGAATGGAATTTGGTAGGGTAGGTCCCAGACGGGATATTTTGAAAAATATCTTTGATACTAACTAACCCTGTGGTCCAGGTTTGAGAACAACTGCCCCCAAACATTTTACATTTAACTTATTTTGAATGAGCTGATCAACAGTTAGACGGAACAGTCAGAACTTATCATGCTTTTCTTTGCTATTTAAAATGTTTTCTTTCTCTGCTGTTACTGTCAACCATCCTGTCTCCAGGAGCCGTTTGTCCTCCCTCCTCCTGTCCTGTGTTCTAATTTGAGTCTCCTAATGATGTTTAGATGATGTGGGGAAGCTGCTAACCAAACTTGTTAGAATTGTGGTTCGTGATCATTCTACCCATTTGGCTAGTGGCTTTTTGGTCTCCTGAACTTCCAGTTTCAAGGTCTCCAATTATTAAAACGTCTGTGGTTCTTAGGTTATGGGGATTGACAAGTGGGAGCCCAGAAACATAAATCATGGAGAAGAGGGTAGCCCAGTCCATTCGGTACACTGCAGCTTCACAATTCTGAAATTGTCGAGTTTGCGCAAGAGCCCCAGGCGGTCTACTAGGTATGGAAAGGCAGAACCGAAACAACCTCCAACACTGGAAACCTGTGTTTTAATATTGTCTCTCTCATCAGCCGTGGGAGTTGGGGCCAGTTATTTTACTTTCCTGGACCTCTGTTTCTTTAACTATAAAATAAGACAGATGGAATAGATAGTTTTAAAAATTAAGATATTTTAAACAGAAATTCATATAGGATAACAGAATAATTATGTGCGTACCTACCACTCCCTCCAATATTGCCTATTACTTTGCCATATTTGCTTCTTTCTGTGTTTTTGAGCTACCTTTGAAGGCTCTTCTAAATCCTCTCCCTAACCCCATTCTCCTCTCTTCATCCCTAGAAATGATCATTACCTCTCAATGGGGTTTACCATTCCCATGTATATTTCTTGCACTATAACTACACCTGCCCACAAACAATGTCTCACATCATGTTGCTTATTTTCATACTTGAAATGGATGATATGACTATTCTTACCCTTCTTCAATTTGCTTTTTAAAAATTTAATCTCATATTTTGAAGTCAATCCATTTTCATTCCTGTGACTCTGGTTCATTTTTCTACTATGTCCCATTAAATGTTACACAATTTATAACCATCCCTCTGATGAGGAATCTAAATTTGTTCAAAATATAGACATTTTAAGGTGTCTTCCAGTTTGAGCCTTCTAGGATTTGGCATGAAAATACGGTTTTTCTGAAGAGGCTTTGTAGCACTACCTTTGGCTTTTCCCATTGTTCTCAGGTGCTCACTTTTTCAAAAGGTACCTTGTGGGTGGGTGTGAAATTGCCAGACGCCTGATCTGGGACCAGTGGGGTCATCCCTGTGTTTAGTGAGCAGGCTGTATCACCAGTGGCTAAAAGTACAGACTTTGGAAACACTCAGACTTTGTTTTGCATCCTAACTTTGTCGTTTGTGAGTTGAATGATCTTGGTCAGATTACATAACTTCTTTGAACCGAATTTCCTCATCTAGAAAATGGGAAGAACAATTTCCACCACATATGGTTGTCATGAGGATTCAAAAATATAATGCATGTAAAGTACTGGGCTGCTTGCCTGCCCTAGCAAATGCTGGATAAAGTGATAGGACTTGTGTGTGTGTGTGTGTGTGTGTGTGTGTGTGTGTGTGTGTGTGTGTGTGAGAGAGAGAGAGAGAGAGAGAGAGAGCACACTTTGCCAGGACCAGTGCTTATGTTCACTGTACTCTCCAAGGCATTTCCATTTCCAACTCAACATAATGCCTAGCACATAATTTATACTTAATAAATATTTGCTAAAAAAAAAGGGATAAGTTTCTTATAAAATTAAGCATACTCTTACTATATGATCCAGCAATTGCGCTACTTGGTATTTACCCAAAAGAGTGGGAAACCTACATGTACACAAAAGCCTGCTCTGGATGTTTATAGCAGCTTTATTCATAATTGCCAAAATTTGGAAGCAACCAAGATGACCTCCAGTAGGTGAATGGATAAACTTGGTGCATCCAGACACTGGAATACTATTCAGCACTAAAAAGAAATGAGCTATCAAGCCATGAAAAGACACAGAAGAAACTAAAACGAATTTTACTTAATGAAGAAACCAATCTGAAAAGGCTACATACTGCATGATTCCAACTATATGACATTCTGGAAAAGGCACAACTGTGAAGACAGTGAAAAGATCAATGATTGCCAGGGTGAGAAGGAAGAACAAATAGGCAGAACACAAAGGATTTTTAGGGTAGTGAAAATACTCTGTATGTTACCATAGTGTTGGATACATGTCATCATATATTTGTCAAAACTACAGAATGTACAACACCAAGAGTGAACCCTAATGTAAACTGTGGACTTTGGGTGATTATGATGTGTCAGTGTAGGTTCATCAATTGTGACAAATATACTCCTCTGGTGGGGAAGCTGATAATGGGGGGGGGGGGCTGTGCATGTGTGGGGACAGGAGGTGTGTGGGGACAGGAGGTGTATGGGAAATCTCTTCCCCCTTCAATTTTCCTATGAATCTTAAACGCCTCTAAAATATCGTTTAATTAAAAAAAGGAAAAGAAAACACAGTATGTAAACATGTAAGTTAGACTATTGGAAAATATATTTACCAGTGGCATCGAAGGCAGTGTAGTCTATGAAATGACACAGAGAAGTTTTTCAGCAGTTCCTATTAGTAAAGGGTGACTCAGAAAAGGTGTGAGAATTTTTCCTGAGGATCGAACATTCTGTCATAAAAACCAGTCACTTCTTTCAGTCCCCCTGAAACAATCCTGTTGAAACTTTGGGCAAATAATAGTCCCAGAAGCAGGCTACAGCTCAGATATTACCTACAATTTCCTATTTGTCACTGTCGCAGCCCCCAGCCCTAATTGCTCCATCCTGTGTGATCAGAGTTCATTCTCTAGACAGCCTGACTTCTTAAGTGAACGTCCACGTTTACACTAGAGCAGCAGGCACTTCCTGGCTGGCTCCTTCCAGACAAGGAGCCTCTGTTCGCCTTGGGACTGGGGAGGAAACAGCCTCTGACTGTCCCAGCTGGTGAGCGACAGACAGCCCCAGCCCTGGGACAGCAGACTTCACATACATATTTCTGAGCATGGAAGGCAAGCAAACGAGTAGGTTATGATAGTGCCAACCTTTTAAAAAGCAGCACTCAGCAATAGGTTTAAAGGCTAGTGTTTAAGAAAACAAAAATGCCTATCTACCAGGAATTCCTTTTAAGTGGTTTGCAAAGGTGTGTCATTTCTAAATAAAGAGCTTTTGACAGGGGCTGCTGCTAAATAATGGTGGAGGATTGTTATGGTTCTGTTTTACTTTGGAGGTTGTGTTTATATCCTGCTTCAAGCCTTTAAAAATACTGTATATACATTGGAGATAGTACTAGTTTACTTGGCTCCTATTTAAAAAGAAAAGAAAAGAAAAAGAAGACGAAGAAAACTAGTGTTTCTATTTGACTTAGAGGTTAGTAAATTGAGTGTGGTAGGTTTGTGGTCGTTGGTTTGCTGTTTAAATTGATTCAGACCCCTGCTGTGAATTAGCTCTGGCCTTGGGGTTCAAATTGGGGCTTTTTGTTAGGGACCATCCTCAGGAGCGGGAGGGCCAGGGAGGTGGAGGAATGACAAGTATTACAGGATTGTAGGTTGCTATTGTCTCACACACAAGCTTGCACAACCAAATGATTTTCTTCTGGGGAGGGGAAGCTGGATAGAGAGAGAGAGAGAGAGCTCTGGGGGCAGGGCAGAAGGGGGGAGAGGGGAGGAGAGGCCAGGAGGGTTGGTGCAGCCATTTAGGCCTGGCTGTTCCTCACTGCTCCCAGCCCCCACCCCACTAACCCATGCCTTCTTGCTGACCCAGAGAGAGAATATAAATGACTTGCTTTGCCTCTACGGAACACTAACTGGCAGTGGCCTGCTTGAGCTGAGGCCATTTTCTAAGCAACTCACTAATCAGAAGTGACGGAGGCTCTGAGGAGAGAGCAGTCCAGCCTCAGTTCCACCCTCCATGCTAATGAAGAAGGCAGTGAGGTGGATAATTAAGGGCAGTGATGTGAGTAATTCCACACTGATAATCCAAAGGTAATGAAATGCATTATGAATTTGGGAGACAGCAGATTTCCTTTACCAGCCAAGGCTGTTTTATGATAAAATGAGCCTGCCTTTTCTAAGCACAGACCAGCTGACTCTGGATGAACCAGCCTGGGAAGGCAGGAGTTGCAGGAGGAGCCACTCTGAGATTAGGAATCCATGCAGCCATGGAAAACAACCTTTAGGAAACTTGCAGACCCACACGGGGAGACACTTGGGATATGATTTCAAGGAAAAAAATAAGCATGCCAAGTGAATGTTTTGGCCAAACACAGCAATGGATGAAAGAAACAAAACGGATACCAAACAAAACTTTATACACATAAAAGAAAGATTGGAAGGAAATATACCAGAGTGTTAACAGTAGTTATCTGATGAGTGGGACTATAGGTGATTTCTTTTATTTTTCGCTCTATTATTGTTTTCTTAACTTTTTAATATTAATTTGGATTATTTCCACAATGAAAAAAGTGAGTGCACTAAAAAATAAAAGAAGAAGAAGAAGAATTGGGCTTGGCAGAATTCTTCCCCAGAATAGACAGTGGAGAACTGACTGTAATTCTAGCTTCTGACTAATGGACAGACACGGAGTCCAGGCAGGCTAGATTTTACTGCAGTGCTTGTTAGAGGTCCCAGCAGCCCTCTTCTGGATAGAAATTCTTCCTCTGTCAAATTCAGAGTCTGTGTAGCTCCCTGGCCCTGCTTCTCTGAGAGCTTAAGAGATGCTTTCAGAGGCCGAAAGTTTTTGGCTCCATGTTCTCTTAGGGTATAACCAATTTCTACCACTTTTTGTAGCTCTTAGAACCCCCTCCTAGTTATATTTCTTTCCCAAGTCTTGTAGTTTTCAAACTAGTTGCAAAAATAGCACTGTTACACTGAATGGACTCCTTGCTTTACTAAGGCACGGCGCTGGCTAGCCTGTGGGCTTTGTATTAGTAGATGTCTTTATAATAGATGTCTGGAAAGAGATGACTGATGAGTTCTCACTCTTAGTAATGAGACCAAGGTGGGAGACGCGGGAGTAAATTATTTTGTCCAGATTTTTAATTAATGAAAGTGATCTGCCACATAAAAATAAAAGGTATACTTCCTTCTACAAATGTTTGGGTTTTAAAAGATAAAATTCTTAGGAACTCTT
This sequence comes from Rhinolophus sinicus, assembly GCF_057876585.1. Classification (NCBI taxonomy): domain Eukaryota; kingdom Metazoa; phylum Chordata; class Mammalia; order Chiroptera; family Rhinolophidae; genus Rhinolophus; species Rhinolophus sinicus. The sequence goes on from NC_142501.1 coordinate 188,878,785, forward strand.
TGAATAGCCATTCTCACCATGTTGCTTTTGGTACTGGATCTGCCAGATGTTTATGCCATGGCCTTGTTTAGGGTTGGGTGGGTGTTTCATTGTGCTTTGCTGCAGAGTTAAGGTCCCTCTATCTTTCTGAGTTGAGTTGATTGCTGTGCTTACACTGCAATCTTATGATAATCATCCAGGCTTTCATGTCTTGTCCTAATAACATAAGTTACAACTTGTGCTAATGTATAATCATTTTACAGTTCTATGTACTTGTAACCTAAAAAATGAGAACAACGTCACCTCAGAAATTATGGAGAGAATTAGATGAAATGTGTGAGAATTGATCTGTGTAGTGTTCGGCAGCTGAGTTCTGCACTGAACCTGCCGGGCAGGTACCTGTGTGTTACACCGCTCACTTAACGGAAGCCAGAGGCTGCCTCCAGCACCCACAGCCCCTTCTGAGCTCTTCCTTGTGAAACACCTTATAAAGTTAGGTTTCCGAGAAGTACTGAGACTATAACACAGGGGTGTTTGGTTTGTTTGTGTTTTTTTCTTTTTTTTGAGGGCAGGGGGTGATATTGAGAGATGATTTTCCAAAAACTTCTTTATCAGGGAGAAGTACAAAACTTTGGGCATTTAGAATACAAAATTGGAAAGTGTCAAAAAAGAAAAATTCCAAAATAGAAACTTAAAAGGGCTTTACTGTTTCTTCTTTTGAAACATTTGATCTGATACCGTGTTTGGTGGGAATTCTGTCTTGTGTGTTCTACTACATTTCCCCAGGACAGATGGAGGAGCATGTTAGATCAAGGCTCTAGTTTTTCCAAATATGCTTTCTTTATACTTTTGAAAACCTAACATATTAGTATATTCTTAGTTAAATGAGCTAACTGATATTTGCTTTTAAGCAATTTTTTTTTTTTTTGAGTATTGAAACTTTTCACTCTAGTGTCGCCAAAATTGACTGTGGAAGTAAAAAAGTCTGTCCATTTAAAAAGTTAATATAAATTATGTGAATTGCAATTTTCATATAAGTCAAAATGAAATGTTCTGCACAGATATAAAAAGATATGCTTAAAGAACATATCATATTTGCACAAGGCCTCTTCATTAATTTTATTAGCAACAAGTGAAAACGCTTGTCTATGTCAGACTGAACAAAAACTTCAGTTTGGTATTCTATGAGCCCAAGGTTGTAAACGATTCTTTCTATACAAAAGTTCTAATGAGATAGTTTTTGTGTAGGAACTCTAGTGTTTCTGGTTGGTACATCATCTACTATCTATATGTGAAATTAATACAGTATTTGTGAGAGGTTAGGCAAGACTGTTGTATTTACAAAAAAGGCCCAGAAATAAATTCAACAGTCAGTACACATGCACACTTCATTCATATCCTCAACAACAAAAGGTATGCTGACACTACAGAACTGCAAAAGAATACTAGCTCAATGGCAGTTGTTAAATACTAGAGTCACATAAGTTACACCAGAATAGGCAAATATTGCCAAGTAAAATTCTATTGTTAAAGCTGAGACAGGTACCCATGCAGCCATGCCTGCACTCCGAGGCCATGTCCCCTTGGCTACTGCAGATTGGACTGGAGAGGGCAGTGGACCGAGGGACAGTCATTCTCTAGGTTGCTTAATACCGTGTTTTCCCAAAAATAAGACCTAGCCAGACAATTGGCTCTTTTGGAGCAAAAATTAATGTAGGACCCAGTCTTATTTTACTATAATATAAGACTGGGTATAATATAATATAATATAATATAATATAATAAAATAAAATAATATAATACCAGGTCTTAGATTAATTTTTGCTCCAAAAGACGCATTAGAACTGATTGTCTGGCTAGGTCTTATTTTCGGGGAAACAGGGTAGCTTATGAAGTTATATCCATCTCTGCCTGTCTGGAATAAAGCAGTTCCCTTTCCCAGTCAGCTGTCTTATTGAGCGGGCACTCATGACATACTTGGAGAGTCAGTCAGTCAGCAGGAGCCGTAGAGACCCAGTCAGAGGGTAGATGAGTCACGGAAGGGGCTATAGCTGGTCCACCCAGCTTTTTTCCCCTCTACCCACTTTCTTCTCAAAACAGACCCCAACCGTATGGCCATAGTTATCCAAGTCAGGTCAAAGGCTCTCCTCAGCTTCTCCTAATTAGGTCCTCTTTTTCTCTGGGAAGGAGGCTATATGGACACTGGCTCCACAAGTGCATGCCTGCAGGGGCCAGACAGGTAACTTTAGTGAGAAGCCGACAGATGTGAAAAAATGAGGCCAGGGAGGGCCTCTCTGCCAAAAACAATCAAAATAAAAGAGAGTTGACATCTGCCCTGGCTAATAAAATAAACAAGGTATTTTTAAAACCAGTTTATTAAGATATAATTGACATACAGCTCTGTATAGTTTAAGGTGTAAGACATAATGATTGGACTTGCATATATTATAAATAACTGAGATCTTAAGGTGGCCCTCACTGGGGGTTTGCTGTCCCCAGATAATGTCAGCTCAGAAGACTAGGCCCCGTTCATTCACGCTGTAGATGGACTTTCTCCAAGAAGGGGGACTGTGGCCACAGGTACTTTGTGGAGGGTGTCACAGGCAGAATGTTTATGTCCTTTTCCCCACCACATCCCAAATATTCACACATTGAAATTTTAATTCCCAATGTGATGGTATTTGGAGGTGGGGCCTTTGGGAAGTGATTAGGTCATAGGGTGGAGCCCTCATGATTGGGGTTAGTGCCCTTATAAAGGTGGCTCCAGAGAGCTCCCTCACCCCTGCCACCATGTGAGGACACGGGGAGAAAGCATCATCTATGGACTAGATTCTAACAGATAGCAAATCTGCTCTTGGACTTTCCCGTCTATGAGAAATACATTTCTGTTGTTTATAACTTCTTCAGTTTATGATATTTTATTATAGCAACTTGGACAGATGGAGGCAGAGAGGTTACTCTGTGTTTGGTGACTGACTGTCTAAATGGTAGTAAAGATGGAAACCCTAAAAGAAAAGATCCATATATTTGACCAAATGAAAAAAAGTAACACTTCTATAAGTTAATAAATAAATTATAAGGCAAATGAGAAACTAAAAAAAGTACTTGCAGTAGATATGTTTAATGCTGCCAACTGTAGCTGAGCATGAATGCTATGTGCTGGTTTTCTTTCTTTCTGCATTTTGTTACTTTATTCAGGCAGGCAGACTCAGACAACTTGTGTGAGGCAACAAGAGTATCAATTAGCCTGTGGGTCTTCTGTTTTATTTCATCTCAGCAACTAATCCCCCAAATTGTCTGGTTCTAAGACTGTGGGGGGAGTTAAGTATTGGGTTTTTGAACTTTTTATTGTCATTTTATGATACGTCACCTCCAAACCGTACTCTCAGATAATGTATATTGAGGGGAACTTTGAAAACATAAATTTGTTTTATATTATTTGCTTTTCTTGGGATAAAACAAAAACACCTCTTACCAGTGTGTAATGATGACTTCATCTCCCATTCGAGTCATATAGGATTGGAAGCTCCGTGCAAAAATGAATGATTCTATGCAAGTATATGTTTTAAATGAGCTTAGTTCAGAGAAGTTTCCCAAATGTCCTGCTTTTGTTGGTGCTATCTTTTACGCTATGAGAATTAACTAAAACACCTGGGTTTTAAACTGGCAACATCATTTCCCAGCTATGATTTCCTTTGAGACCCAGGAAAGCTTCTAACTTATAGATCTATTCTACCTCATAGAATTAAAAATGCCTGCCAAAACCAAATAATACAAGCCTATTGTTTTACTTCGGAATGTGCTAAACCTTATAACTTCACCCATAACATCACAGAAATTGAGCAGCTTTGGAAAGCAAGCTATGAACTAGACAACAGAAACACCGTTTTAAGGAAAGATGGCAGTAGACATCTTTTTTAGATTTTTAGAGAAATTCTCGCTGTTGGGGACAGTCAGTTTGGGTACTTATGATAAAAGATTTTTAGAAGTCATAAAACAAGGAAACTGGAGAGCAAGCAGGGGAAATCATTACTTCTTGTTGATAGATAATGTAGGGCTAATTCATGTTGGAACCCTTAGGATATCCCCTTTGGTTGTGAGGCCCTTAGTGTCAGCATCCAGGAAGGTCCCTAGAAAAGGGAAAGGAGAGCCAATCATTAAAGGGAAAAACCCCCATCATTCTGGTCATCTTGTTTGCATAAAATACCTGAAACTTTTCAAAGTTAGTGGCTTAACACAATACATTATTGTCTCTCACGATGACAGGCTGAAACGGCTAGAAGGGCTAGGCATGATAATGGGACATCACTGTTCATGTGTTTTTCACATGACAGCTCGGGCTTCCTTGCAACATGGCAATCTCAGGGTAGCCTGGTTTGTTTGCATGGTGTCTGGCTTCGGCCAGAGCAAGCATTCCAGAGGCGAAGGTGGAAGTTGCCAGTCATGTTAAAGGTTACATCCCAACCTGGCATAGTATCGCTTCTGCCATTCTGTGTGGATCACTGACTAGTCACAGGCCAGCCCAGATCTAAGCAGAGGGGAAATTATCATACCTTGATGGGAAGAGTGTCAAAGAATTTGTTACCGTCTTTAATCCATATGATCTTGAAGGGTGGAAGAAGGTCATCTTAAAGGATGAAAGAAAGTGGTCTTGAAGGGTGAAAGAAGAACCAAATTAAAAGCTGAAGGAGCTAGTAGAGAATGGCTTTTCCTTTCTACTGTGCTTAGTTTCAGGGTGGTGTAGTTCTTACTTCAGTAATTGGAGAGGGACATGAGAACTTTGGAAATGTTTCAAAGAGAGAAAAAAAACCCTACAGAGATTATTTTAAATGGTGGGAAGTCAGAGCTGTACAAAAGGATTAAAAGAAGTAGGATTGATTTGGCCTGAGGCAGGGAAGGGTGAGGAGTAGCTGAATAATTATCTTCAATTACTAGTGGATAATTATGAAAAGATGGATGACCATCAAAAACTGAGCATAAAGGGACTGGGCTGGAAACACTGAAGAGTTTCCCACCAAGAAATGGGCATCTCTGGAACCTGAAAAAAATTACCTTTCCTGAAGATGTTTGAAAGAGAACTCACTTTCTATGCCTGTAAGGAATTTAGGATTACAAATTGGAAATGGTAGACCAGATATCTCTTGTTTTGGTAGCAGAATCATTGTTTTATGTGAAACTTTACATACAACAGATAAAAAGTGATATTTTTTGTGTTGAAGTGAGGGCGTGGTCAAGGCCATACTTGCTCTCCTCCCATCCCTAATCTCCCCAGGTGGCCTCGATGGTCACTGTATGAAACACAAGGACCCTGCTAAAGATAGTCTGAAAATAAGTATAATCGGTAAGAGTTTCCTAACTGTTTGGTAAAAGTTGTGGGTGCTTGGAAAAGTTTTTCAAATGGAAGTTAGGCCCTGAGAGTGTTGTGAAGTTGCTGAATTCTTTTCATGGCTTAAATTTGTGAGATGATGTTATTTCTGAACTCAGGTTCTGGTTTTTTGTGTGTGTGTATTGTCAAATGGCACTCTTACATTCACTCTTTAGTAGCACATTTGTTACTAAGTGTACCAAAGTATAAGGAAAGCAATGGTTGAAATTTGTCATCTTTTGGTAAATATATTTCATTTGTCTGAATGAAATTCCAATAAGTGAAATCAAAAGTTTCGCTTCATTAATTGTCAATGAAATGAAGGGTTTACTTTGCTCACTCTCAAATATAATCTTTGTCACCCCCCCCGCAAAAAAAATCTTAAAATCAACAAGGCTGTCATCCCCATGTTACTATCCTAATAGTTTTTTTAATAATCCATTTACTTTGGAATTCTTCCTACACGAAAGGGTAAAATGTATTCTAGCACAATTTTAATGCACACATATTGTTATAACTTTAACACTTGATAAAGGTTACAGAAAAATTTAAACATGTAAGGATTGTATGGTTGACAAAACTTCTAGTTTTGCCTGGAAAGTAATAACCCTCTCCACCGTCACACCCCACAAATGGTTATCATTATTATTACTGAATGGACCATGTTCCCAGGCCTGGAAAAAACTCTCACATTGGAAAAGGATGTTTTCAGTGCCGTCTCAATTCTACGATCTGTGTGTAGGTGTGTGCTTCTCCTTACCCCTCTGAACCTTCAGCTCTCTAACTCCTGTTCACTGCAGCCTTCCACATAATCTTTCCCGTGAGAATCTAGAAGAACTTTGATGTTTCCTTCATCAAAATGGTTTTTGCAGGTAGCCATACTCTCATTTCTGGGGCATCTCATGTGAAAAGCATGAGAAGATGAGGAGAAACCAGCAAAGGAAACTGGGAATGAGTGGTTGATGCAGTAGAAGAGAAACCAGGAGAGTGTTTTACCCTAGAGATCACGCAGAAAAAAAAACAGCAACAACAAAACCTTCTCATTACAAGATGGTGAGTTGAGAACCTGCTGCCTCTCTCCCTCTCATACCAAGCCCATATAATTGGTAGAACATATATTAAAAAAGAAAATACACAACTGCACTGAAAATCGAGGACAGTCAGATTAGATTTTGGAAAATCCAGCTATGGTTTTTACAAGAAATATCTTAAAGCAAAATCACACAGAAAAGTTGGAAATACAGGGATGGGGAACACTTACTAAGCAAATGCTAACAAAAAAAGAGATGATAGCAATATCAGAAAAAATATACTCAAGGTGAAAAGGACAATGTCAGACAAAAAAGAATTGAAGGATTAAAGAGAGTCTTTTATAGTGACAAAACTAAGAGTTCGCTAAAAATAATACGGCATTATGAGCATATAGGCACCTGATGATGTTGCTCTGACAAGCAGACAGGTTTGCAAACATATGTTGTAGCTTTGTCTATGGTTACAAAACATAAATGAAAACAAAATTGAAAAGAAACTGAAAGCCCATCAACTGGTGATTGGCTGAATAAACAGTGGAATATTGACACTTTGAAATATTTTATAACAGTTACACAGAATGAGGTCAACCTATATAATGACTGAAAAAGCACCCTTGCAGAAAAATGTGTACAACAGTATAAAACCGCTAAAACCACTTATGTTAACACACACAAAAAAACGACTCCACATATTTTCTTTGGATACAGTCTATATAAGTAAATAAGAAAAAATAAGGAAAGAACACATACAAAAGACATAACTATAGTTACCTCTGGAGAGGGGAAAAGGGCGAGGGCACTTAATCAGAAAGGACTTTAAACTTTGCCTAAAATGCTTTCATTTTTTAATTAGGAAGATTAATTTTTATGACTCATATTATTACATTTTTTAAAAAGAGATTCCATGATTTCACAATGTTCCAAAAGCCCTGTACTAGTTGATGTTCAAGTTGGATAAACTTTGGATGCAAAATACCAGCAAACCTAGTCTGAACAAGGAGACTTGAACAATAAAGGAGTTTATTACCCCATATAACAGGATGCCCAGCAAAGTACAGGGTTGATTGATTGCAGAGTTCAGCCATGTCACTGAGGACCCAGATTCTTACTATTTGTCCACTTCAACAAATTTTAAAGAAACTTACTTCAAATTCTCTTTGCGTCCTTGGAGTTTGTTTAACCCTAAAATGGTGCCAGCAGTTTTAAGCAAACAACATCCAGAACAAAATAATAATAAGTAACATTTATATAGGGCTGGCTATGTGCCAGTGTTTTCCATACATTAACTCATTTTTTGGTTCTCATAACTCCTTTTGCAGTTGAGAAAACTGAAGCACTGAAAAACTAGGTAATTTGTAGAATGTTATGTAATTAGTAACTGATTGATTCAAATTCAGTCAGTCACAAGAATATATACACTTAATCTCTGATTTCTCCTCTGTATCTGCTTTTCCTTGTGACTTTTTTTTCTTTCTTGTGTTTTCTTGTAGTTCTTTCTAAGGAGTAAGAAATCGTTTCCCAGAATCTTCCCAACAGACAACTTTTGACATCTCATTGGCATATGCCCACTGCTGAACCAATTAGATTACGCTTAGCTCAAACAGACCACCCCTGCCGTTGGGAGGGGTCAGCTTCCCCCCCCCCCAAGTATATTGCTGTGTGGGAAAGTGTAGATGCATGAACCAAACCTGGGTTCTCTTTGGAAAGAAAATGGGGTGGATGGGGGTTGGTGCGGAGAAGAAAACTAATAGTCCCAGTAAAGGTAATTTCTGTTACTTCTCTGTGGCTCAATGACTCATTCATTTGAATGCCTGTTATGTTGGGCACACATGTGAACATTTCCAGGATGCATATATGGTTCAAATCTTGAGAATTCTCACGGAGAGAGTTATAGCGATTTGAGAGAAGCTGGTCTATAATAAAATTTAGTGTTTCCATCTTCCATGTTATTAGGCAAAAAGTTTTCTTTTGATTTTTAAAACACTGTAAACTGTATCTAGTATACTTAACTGTCATTTTTTAAAAAGCCATTCATTCATTCATTCATTCATTCATTCATTCATTCAATTTGTTTGTTTGTTTGTTTGTTTGTTTAATTTATGCCAAACATCCAGAAGAATCTTTTTCTTCACCAGTCCAAGATGTTGAACGGTCCAATAATCAAACCTTTGCAAGAACAACCTAAAATTGTCCCTGGCTAAATACAAAGGGTGAAGTAATCTCACCCTCGTGATGGGAACAGTTGTGCTCTGGTACATACAGTCTCCCAACTTTGCTTTCGTTGTGTCTCATACTCAGCAATCTGAAGAGATGAGTCTTCAGTGTGTGTTGGCTGGGCTCATCTAACAAGCCCCATAGCTAAGTGGCTTAATCCAATAGAAGTTTATTTTTTGTTTACATTGCAGTCTAACATGGGTTGGCAGGGGTTGGTTTCTTTCATCTAGCAGCTCCACCATGCCCTTGAGTCCTGACGTCCTCCACTGAATCCTAAGCATTTGACTAGCTGATGAGAGAAGCTAGAAAGAACATGAAGGATTGCATGGGAAGCTTTATGGGCCAAGACTTGGGGTGGTAGACATCGCTTTTCACCCACATTCCATTAACCAGAACTCACATGGTAAAAGCTTCTTGCAAGGAAGTCTGGGAATTGTGGTCTAGCTGTGTGTCCAGGAAGAAGAGAATAATGGGTTTGGTGAGCATCTGGCAAGTCTCTGGCATACATTGAATTGAGTGAAACATTTCCATCATGTTAAAATTTAATGTTCTCATTTGGTATGTTTGCTGTTTTTCTCCAAATTCCTGTTCCCGTTTATAAGAGACTTTTCTTAGGCTATATTCTTTCTCACTGAATACAGCTTGGGCATATTAGTATTTCATGTTTCTAATTAGTCAGAATCCTCTCAGTTTTGCTCTTGTTATTTATTTCCAGTTATTCCATTCTTTCTTCAAAGTGCTCTTCCTTCCATTTTGCAGACTTGCATTTCAGTCAGATACCATTTGATCTCTCCTCTCATGCTTTAGTAGAAATTTTTCTGGGTTTCTTAAAGTTTTTACATATGGATCAGCTACTTTAACGCATCTTCAAACTTTTAAATTTCGCAATAAGTGGACAAACATTCAGCAATACACATTATTTGATCCATTAAATAAAACCTCAGAAATGCATACAACTCTTAGAAACACTTTAATGTATTATGTAAAGTTGAAAGCCAGTAACTTGTATTTAATGTTATGAGTTGAAAAATTATAAACTTAATTTTAAAAAGATTAAGTAAATACATGCTCAGAAACACAATTCTTGAGAAAGAATTCACTATGCACCTATCACTGTTAATGTTTAAAAATTAACCAGCATGGTTTTCACGTGATCCCGGCGTGATTCAAAACCACACCCAGCTCAACCTTGGGGAAATATCCTTGAACATTTCAGATATATTGATATTATTTTTCCCATTGTTGTCATTACCATCAAGATCAGCAAGGTGCTTAGGGACAAATTAAGCCGCAGCTGTTGCAATTAATTGTACCTTTATAGCCCCAAGAGACAAGCCCCAGCAGTAGTGGCCAACTTAGTCCCAGGGAGTGACAGGTCCTAACAAGGATACCTTGGCAAGAGTTAGGTCCCTCCCTAAAAAATGATCAGTAGCTTGATTAGGTGGGGCTGGGGCCAAGCCAGCCTTGGGGCAGGGCTGGGGCAGGGCTGGGCTGGGTGGTGGCAGTGTGGGTGGTGCAGAGCGTTCATTGGCTTGGCTACACCCCACTCAATTACTCTGGCTAGGTGACTCGACTTTAAGCGAAGTGAGGCAGTACTGGGAACCACAAAGAAGGCAACTGACAATTAGCTGCCATTTTACAAGAGTGGGTCTTTAGGGTCACCAAGCAGCATTTTACAGGTGAGGCCAACTGGCTCACTATCAGAGACAGCAGCGATGGTGACTGCAGCTCTTCCGTAGCAGACCAAGCGTGGTAATGTTTGATTTTGCTGAAAATCATGGCCCTAGTCTGCCTGAAATTTGATCAACATTTTACTACTCATATCATGTCACACAAATGGTGTGTAATATCTTAGTGTTTTTTACAATTTGTTTAAATGACCTGTTTTATGGCATGCCTTGAAGCCAGAATCAGCCTCTTAAGTGCTGTATGAGAAGAATTCCAGGCAGAATTAAATGTAATCCAGCCATTTGATTATCTGCTGGATCTCAGTACATCTTCCTCACATTGTTCTTGCCTCAGTGGGATGATTAATGAGTAGTTCCACCAGGTGTTTGTGGAAAAACAAGATTTGAGGTGATCCCATGCCAAACAAATCCCCAAAATAAAAATGAAAAGTTGATCATTTTATAACCTCTTGGTAAATGTAAACCTCATTTTAATGTAGTTAAGGAGCTGGGGCAAAGTAGGGAATATGGGAATCAGATGGAGATGTGAGTAAACAGTTTAACAAGACCAGGGGGAGGGGAGAGAGGGTCAGGGAGTACCCTCCTGCACTTGCATGTTGGTGTTAAACAGGGTTTCTTTGTGCCATTTCTTTCTGAATGGAGTCTGTCTGCTATGACTCTTGATGATACGACACAGTCATTAGGCTCCCATTAAACAGGTCGCCACTGAAAATGAGCAAAAATAGAAATCACTCTAGGTTGAAAAGGGAGAGAGGGGTAGACAAATCTGAGTTGGTCTCATGGAACTTGAGCTATTCCCAATGTCCTCAAATGCCAAGTTAGAAAGTGTCTTTAAGAAAAATGCTGTGAATATGGGTGTCAAGAATGGCCACTCCTCTGGCTTTCAAGGTACCCAATATACATGATCCAACTTGATTGAATAACATGTGGAGAAGGAAGAGATGCACCAAAATGTTAAGTGATCTAGTGGCATGTGGAGTAGTTAGGGTTGGGTGGCTCAGGGAAATTCTGTTTTGTTTTGTTTTCTTTTGGGGACAGGGGCATGGAGTTGGAGGGGGAAGAGTGTCATGAATCAGGATTTGGCTGGGCAGGCTCTGAGTCATGTATCTTCTGTAGATAGTGACCTGGGTGCCCGGGAACAGGGAAGCTACATCACCAAAATTTCCAACTGTCAGCATCAGGGTGTTAACTGGTTGTTTTCCCTTTAACACCAATTAAATGTTCACTTGGATGTTTTAATTTGGGAATCTTTGGAACCTCTTCTGTTTTAGCATCATCAAGGTAGTAGTTAGCCATTTAGGTGCTATAAGAAACTGGCTATATTTATGTCTAAAAAGCCTTACCGTGTCTTTAAAAATGTTCTCACCAAATCATTCAAGATTGTATCAGCATTAAGTATGTCATCCACATGAATATCTTTAGAGTCTCACCGTGAATAAAGTGATTAACAAGCATTATGTGTGGCCTCCTGGCACATCAGGGAGCTTCATCAGCCTGACTCCTCAGGTAACTTCCTGGGAGGGACCCACATAAGCATCCTCCAAGATGGCCTCTGAATTTGGCCTAAGACTTTTCACTGGCAAAGAGAATGAGACTGAGAGCATGTCAGACCTTAAGACCTACAATGAGGGAGAATTAATAGATTTTAAATATAATTTTATATATATATATATTTTTTATTATTTTTTTTGTCTTCACAGTGGACTGAAATAAGTTTATCCCTTCAGAGAAGATCTCAGGAGTTGACTGAATCAGTCTTTCCGGCTAGCCTGTCCCTCTCTCCCTCCAGCCACAGAGGAGGAGGTGGTTGGTAGCGGTGGTAGGGGAAAGGATCATAATATCTGCCACCAGTTTTTCTAACCTCTGTGCTCACTCTGACCTCCAAGCCATCTTGGTCCAGGAGAAGGCAAATCCCTAGCCCCTGTAAAAATCCATCAAAAGAGAATTTACTAAGCAACCGAAGGTAAAAATTCTAACCTCTTTCCAACTGTCTAGAGCAGAAAGAAAATGTAAACTATAAAGATGAACTCAACTACAGGGGCCAGATCCTATATGCTAGCTCAACTCTGTCTGGACAGAGCTCGACTCACCTGTCCCCCTTTACAGAGCCTTTCCTCATAGCCCCACCCACCCCATTCCTTCATTGTTTCCATCATCTTTCCCTTCTTCCATCCTTCCTCTCCTTTTCGCTCTCTTCCTTTAACCCTTCCTCCTTCCTCCCCTCATTCTGTCAATTCACTTATCAAGTATTTATTGAATTCCTACTGTATGCTGATCTGTGCTAAGTGCTGGAGATACAGTGGTAAACAGAACAGACACACAATCCCTTCTGAAGGAACCCACAGTGCAGAAGGCATTGAACAATTATTATGAGGGAGATAAGTGTAATGACAGGCAACCAACCCAGTGCTGGCATGGAGACATAGCAAGGGGATTCGACCAGAGTGAGGGATCACGGACAAGGGCCTCATTTCCTCGTTGTCCTCTACTGTAAATTGTGAGAATGAGAGATAATGTATGTAAAGAATCTAGCACCATGCTCGGTCCATGATGGTACTGTGACTACTCAAACTAGTTTTGGGATTCTTCCTGGGGAACCGTCATCAGAGTCAGTTTCAAACTCCATTGACAGTCATTTCTTTATTATTCTGCCCTAACTTTGCTTGTGCTAATTATCTTTTCACCCTGGTGGACCTTGCTGCCTCTCTGAGACTGGGGTTCCCTGGAGGGCAGGCGCCTCAGTTACCCCCTTTGAATCTCCAGAGCACCTACAACAATGCCCAGTACCTAGTAACTGCTCAGTAAATGTTGCTGGATTAAAGTGAGTTAAATAATGAAAATGAATCCCAGAGAAAGGACACCAAACAGTCCGGAGAATGAGACAATTTTATGGGAAGAAATTAGAACCTGTTCAGCTGTTCTGATATTCTGTTTACGACCTCTTTGGAAAAGAAAAACCACCACACACACACTCCTTGTCTCATCTTTTTCTCTGATATCAGGCAGAGAGGATTAATAAAAGAAAGAATATTTAGTTGGGGTTTTACTCCAAGGGATCCTTCTTAATTAACTGGTGAGGCATTAATTAAAAAGGTAATTAATCATAATAAGCTGTTGCTGTTGCTCTTGGCAGTAAGGTGCAGGATTTCTGAGAACATGAAGCTGCAGGAGCCCTGAGCTGCATGTAACAAAAATGTCCCCCAACCCTCCAACCAGACGCTGAAGCTGAGCAGGGCATCCTCCTGCTGGGCCTGTTTAGGATTGCCCACCAACTACAGGGTGATACACAGAGACGGACTCAGCATGGAGCTAAGGCAGCAGACACTGTGGGCCCCTCACTTGCATAGGCCCTTTCAAGGAATGGTAGGAACCTCAGAGTTTAGAAATACATATATATTATATATGATATAATTTTATTATATATTATGACATATATAATAGTGTATTCAGCTATATATTTATTTTATTCTTATTTATTATAAAATATACTATTTTATTATATGTGGTGTGATAAAAAATACAGTGAATGTTTAAATTTAAAAAATTGTTACAGTAAAAGACACACTGCCATTAATCCCCCTCAAAATACTACCCCTCGCTTCAAATACACTTATCCTGTCATTCTTGCCACTTTCTAAGCAGTTCTGGAAGTCCTCTTTTGTGAGTGTTTTTATGTGAGCTGTCATGGCTGCCTTCATGTCCTGAATCATTTTTACTTTGGGGAAGAGCCAGAAGTAGCATTGTGCCAGATCCAGTGAACAAGGTAGATGAGGACACACCATAATGTTTTATTTGACAGAAATTGCTGTACCAGAAGCAATGTGTGACACAAAGTATGTCATGATGGAGGATAAAGTAAAGTCACTCATGACAGAGGACTTCCAGAACTGCTTCAGAAAGTGTCAAGAATGATGGGGTAAGTGTGTTAGAAGCGAGGGGGAGTATTTTGAGGGGGATTAATGGCAATGTGTCTTTTACTGTAATAATTTTTTTAATTTAAACATTCACTGTATCTTTTGATCACGCCCTCATATATTTGATATGTATGATATGATATGATATTAAATATAAATATATATTTCAAAAATCTCCAATGGTAAGATATTTAATATGCTGGTTCTTAAAGAGGGCTCCTTTTAACTTCAAGTCAACAAAATTTGGATTTCCCTTACTAACAACATGTCTGCTAGAAAAGGCCTAGGGTGTAAGATGGAGCCAGGCTGGAGTGACATTGATGAGAATGATGTTCATGATGACAATGTATGATTGCACAGAGAGATTAGAAAGAAGAGCTGCCAACAGCCCAGAGAACTTGATGGAAAATTGTTTTGAATGAAAAATGAAAGAAGTGGTGTGGAGAAAGTATCGAAAAGACAATTTATGAAGATCAGAACGCACTGACTAACTCGAGGGTCAGGGTCTTCATCCAGGGTTCATGGAGGGGCCTCAGGGCTCCATGAACACCCTGAAATTGTATGCATAGGGTGTGTGTGTGTGTGTGTGTGTGTGTGTGTGTGTGCATGTATTTTTTTCCCTGGGAAGAGAAATTCCACTCACAAAGATGGGAAACTCTGAAATGGACATGATAGAGAATAGATTCTGTGCACTCTAGGGAGTAGAATACACAATGGTAGGAGGAAATACAATTTGTAAGCAAAAATATTATGTGGAATAATCTTGGTTCTGTCTTTACTGTCTCTTGTTTGAGTCCGTGTCATGAAGCCATTGCAGTAAGACAGGCTGGAGGCAGGGAGGGTATGGGTTGGGGGGGTGTGTGGTGCTGGAGGTCAGAAGGAAGGCAGCTTACAGCAGCCTCTCAGGCTTCCTCCATTTGAGGGTCAACAGGCTCACAACTCACCAAAGAGGAGGCCAGAGAAGGGCAGGGAGAAAAAGAGAAAGTTGTCCCCTAGGGATCTTTTGTTATGATATGAGCTGATTGAGGATTCTGAGATTTGGGATCCTGGCCAAATCTCCTTCATATTATTGCTCCCTATGCATAAAGGCCAGAATCAGGATGAACTGGGAGGAAGATAATTGTTTTAAATATAGGATCCTTGGTAATAAGATAGTACCTACTGCCTAGCGCTTCATCTTAACTAGAGTTTGAAAATAGTCTAGGTCTAGGACCCAGAGAGGAAAGACTTTCACTAGGGTCATTATCAGCCCTATCAAGAACAGGAATAGGATTGATCTTAGACACAGAGGGTGACATTAGGACCAGTCCAGGAACCATGGCTAAGCCAAAATCACAAGGGAAAGGCCAGACTGAGAACTGGGCTGGAGAGAGTGCTCCTTGGACTCCAAGGGAAGAAGCCAGAGAGCTCGTTGTTCATGGATGGGGTCAGGAAGTGGCGTTGGATCAGAACCAGACCTGTAGCCAAAACCCAGGTGCCTGTCTGTAGTTTCCACCTACACACCCCCTTGAGCCAGGTGCAGCCACTTCCCTACTGACACCTTCAAGACCTAGGCTGGCTGGGCCCAGGGTTCGGTCCCATCCCAGTTGAAAGATGGAAGGAAGCTTTTTGCCTAGGGCAAACGTCTGGCTCTGAATCACAGTCTCCTTGCTGTTTTCCCTTGTCTATCATGCGTAGCCAGCACGACCAGCTCTTTGACCCTTTGCTGCTCAGACTCTTAACTCCTGGCCAGTGACAGAATTCCCCCAACCCAACCCAACCCCTAACGCGCGCACTTTGTCGTGGCGTTTCCAGGCCCAGGCTCTTGCACCTTCCTCTGATCCTTCAATTCCATCCTATCACTTACATCCAGAGACATGGCCAGTCCCCAGTGCTTTCACTCAGGATAAGGGGGAAAAAGGGTACCAAAGGTGAAAGAGAACAGGATGAAGGATGTGACTCAGGTAATGTAAGAAATTCTCCTTTCTTTATTCTCCACTAGTGTCACTAACAGGTGAATTCAAAATCCAAGAAGCCAAAACGGTGGAAAAGCCTATCAGGAGGACACATTTTGTCACTGAGCAAAGAATAAGGGACAGTCATAAAGTCTCTATAATGTTCTGAGAGGATGGATCATAAAATCTGGTCTACCCAGATCAAGTAAGTTCTGAAGAAAGAGTTATAATTTATCTAAGTACAGTCTTTTCTCTCTCTCCAATACAGGGAATAAGTGCTAAATCCGGGCAAGGGTTAACCATTTCAGGAGATTATATCAAGCTTGGGTTTACCTTTTAAAGAGGATGCTAGAGGGCATGTCTTAACTGTCATGTTGCATTGTGAATTTAGAGTTTGGGTGTGGAAGCTCTGCTTACCTTCTTTATAATCTACACAGGTGTGCAGAGGACTTCAAAGCTAGTTCTAGAAGGAGGTTATTGAGAATTACCTCTGGCAGGGAAAAAAAAGAAAGAAAGCAATCCCACAGAACAGATGCTGAGAGAAGTAAACTAAACCCTCCTTGAGCAATTGCCTTAAAATTAATTTTAAAATTCTGAAATATTTCTCTTGTGCTCTTGCTAAAGAATGGGGACTTTCCCATTCCAGTGAATGAGTTCAGATTTGATAACCTCTATTCTTTTCTGAAAGTGATTCTAATAGGAAGTCTACCCAGGGAAACTTTGGGAGCTTTGTCTCCCAGCCTAGCCCTCTATATGTTCTCAGATACTACGGTACTTCTTGCTATTGTACTGTCAACTATAATTTCATAATGGAGAACATAAAATGTAGTCACTTTAGAATTTGTTTCTCATCTATAAAAGCAATTAAATTAATGAGCATAGTATCCTTTTTTTTTTTATGAGATGCTGCTGCTGCCTATTTGACTAATGTTCGATAGGGTATACACTTGGAGTTGTATTTTTCAACTGTGACTTTGGGGCTTGATTGTCATTACCATATGGGAAAAAAAAATCCCTCCTTCTAAATGTCAATATTTGAGTCCTACTAAAAGCTGAAGGGGGATTTATGCATTTAGCCTGAAGCATATTTTACTTCTTGGTATTTTCAGTGATTTGTGGCCAATGAATCATGAAAATGAAATCTTGAAACCTCAAGAAACCACCAGAAACCAAGCTAGACATTAGCATATTTTACAGTAATTATTCCCACCCCACTCCAAAATGAAAATGTTTGTTTTCCCCAATTTGTTTGCCTTTTCATTTATTGACATTTTGGGAATTTCCAGATTAAATTGCCCATTCTACTGAGGGAAGGATAACTGAAAATGGAGTTTGGAAAGTCCTGTTTAGTTCAGTTGAGCTCACTCTTCCGCAGAGAATGGGAAAAAATATTTTTTCTCATTTCATATTGGTTTCTCACTTTTTATTTCTAGGAAAGATGATTTCTACTAGATTGTTTCATAACTGTACTATATAGGACTTAAAACTTTTAACTTAACTTTCTGGTTAAAATATCTACCAAGTTTAGTCATTCATTTTCCATGCAATGACAATAATTCAATTTATTTAGCCATTTAGCTTGCCACATAGCCAAACTATAGATATCCTATTTATTATTTTCCCCCATTTCCACTTGCAATTTGTACTTATTCTTACTAGTTATTCCTAATTCCTTTTAAGTGTTGAGACTTTCAGTTTTTCATAGTTTCTCATGGAAGTGACTCTTAGTTTTCTTTCTGAGTCCATTTTCCCTTGTTCCTAGTAATAGAACCCATTTCCAGTTTTAGCGAAGTATAGTGTACCCCTCTCTTCCCCACACCCGCAAAGTAGAATTTACATTTCCCAGTCTTCCTCAGACCTGGTGACCATGTGACTAAATTCTCACAAATGGAATGGAACGGAAGTGATGAGCACAATTTGTGTGCACTTCCATATAAAAACATTGCTCACCCTCCACTTCCTCTCCATCTACTTCTCTGTAGACTGGAACTTGGATGTGGCATTGCTAAGCCAGCTGTAATCATACAGATGCAGGCAACATCCTAGGGGACAAAAGAGCTTTAAAGTAAAAGAAATCTCAGCACAAACTACACAACTGCCCTGAACCACTTGCCTATCTTTAGACTGTTACATGAGAGAAAAACCAATTTCTCTCTTTTTTGAACAATTATGTTTTGAAGTCTTTTTGTTACAGCAGCATAACTAATACCCTAACCCTGACAAATACATTTCTTAAACAGAAGAAAGGAAGTTACTAGTGTATTCTATGCTAGTCAGATCTTATTTGAAGTGTAGTATTCCTATCTGTGAATCACATTTTACAAGACATAAAGCAGATGAGAGCAACAAGAATGGTGAGAAATTCAAAGTCCAAGAAACTGGAAGAGCAGTCTTAAAGTAGGAGTGTTATTTTCAAATGTCTGAAAAGCTGGCATGCAGAAGAATGATTTACCTCATTCTGTGTGGTTTTAGTAGACAGAAGTAGGACTCATGGTGAAAACAGATTTTTGCTTAAGACAAGGAACATTCCTGGCTGTCTACTCTGCAAAGAAATAGAAAAGACTACTACGGAAGCATTGAGGTCCCTGCCCATGGAGATGGCTGAACAGAGCCTGGACAACCGTTTGGCTGGATTTCATAATGACTGTGTTTCATCCATGTATGTCACATTGCATTATTATTACATGTATAAATTGTCCCACATTCTTAGACCAAAACTAAAACTTATATACTTTTATCTCCACTTGATAGAAAGGGAATTTACTGTGTTTCCCCCAAAATAAGACTGGGTCTTATATTAATTTTTGCTCCAAAAGACACATTAAGGCATATTTTCAGGGGATGTCTTATTTTTTCATGTACAACAATCTACATTTATTCAAATACAGTCATGTCATCTTCTTCTGGAACACTGTCATAATGTACTAAATGTGTCCGTCTGGCTGACGATCTTAAGTTGGCCTTATGTTCGGGATAGGTCTTATTTTGGGGGCTATGTGGTAAGTTTCACACAAGTTAAAACTTGCCAAATGTTACAGAGCTAGTTAGTAGGAGAGTCCCTGTTCTTTCTACCAACCATCATTGCAGTTGATTTACAAAATGACTTAAAAGATTTTTCCCAATCTGGAATTCCATGAGTTCCCTGGAAAACTGTCTTTCCCAAATCTTTGATTGAATTCTGAGGCATCAGAGCCAGAGCCATCTCCTAAAGGTTGGTGTGCCTAATCTCCTAAGTTTTATCCCAACAGCAAACTTATTTTGAGCCTTTCTTTATGTGTCAGGTATTGCCAGCTGATCACTAATCCATTTTCTCTTCTTTCTTGACAAACAATGAGAATACAATTTCCAGCTTCCCTTGCAGTAGAATGTGAGCAAAAATGATGTGGATCACTGTCAGATCTGGCCCATAGAAACCTCCCATATACTTTCTTCTGCTGCTGCAGCTGGCTATTGACACATGGAGTGTGACGTTGAATGTTGACTTATGAAGATGGCAGAACGTCTCCTCCAGGCTTGGTCTTGGACAGCCGCTGACAACGCAAAACTGCTTGGGTTATGTAAGTGAGGGAGGCATAAACTTTTACTGTGTTTAAGCTATTTGATAGTTTAGAGTCTATTGGTAACAACAGTTAGACTACCTTCTCTAATACTCTTGATCTTCATCCACTAAATATCAAGAATTTTCTAACTTGATCACAGGACTATGTGCAGTTGCTGTATTTATTAACAGCTCTACTAGGCTGAACTTTTTGAAACTGCAGATATTTGACCCTTTTTGACCAACAAAAGCTGAACTTTAATACTATTCAACCTAAAATAACAGGAGATAATCTGATTCCTCCCACCTCTCGCTCTGTTGATCCCCCCACAACCCTGCCCTATTGATAAAATGGGATCAACTTTATACAACAATGGCAGAAAAGTTGCAAACACAGACTCTCCTGGGTAAAAGTTTGCCCAAAGTTTGTCAAATAGTGGTATATGGTACAGTCCAGTGATATATGCTATTGGATTCTTCATTCTTTTCTTTTTTTTCCACTTTAATATCAGAAAATTTCTCATGAAAGAAAATCTAGATTTCCAGATTTTCAAATCTAAATTGAAAGACTTCGCAACACTCATATCACAATCAGCTGTCCCTCAGGATATGCTCTTTAGACAGGTCGTACCTTCTCTATGTCTCCTCAGACCCAACACCCTCTTTTATCAATAACACTAACATGCATGTCAAATGCACATAACTTTGTGATGTGGATTGTTTTCTACCTGGCCCCACAGGCCATTTGTGCTTGCACTCCTTGTTACCATAGAAGTAAGGTCAATGATTAAGAACTATTACCTTAAGAATTGCTTTTGAAGGCGTTAGAATGCCTTTGGAAGACAGTGAACCCTGCCTGGACATTGGCAGGAAGAGTGAGGAAAAGTTTTCCTGTCATTATTGAGTACTGGTCATCCTTGTGGGGTGTGAATATCAAAGTTTATTCAATTCAGTGTCCAACTTCCTTTCTGTAACACAAAATGTAGGACATAAACTGAAGCTTTGTAAGAGAGAATAGAATTTTGTCCTTTGGTTTTTCATTGAAAGCCCAAATAGTGATATTGATTGGTTTGACTTCAGCAGATTACTAAGCAATTTCTGCTCTCTAAAGATGCAGTGCATTAAACTGTTTAATAAAATATGGAGGTCTCCATTTGGCATAGACTAACTGAACACTTGACAGGGATATACTCGCATCATATGGAGCGTTGGGCCAAATCAGTGTTTTGGTTTGTTTCAACTATAAAACTCTTTCTACACATGATTGAAATCTTAAGTGGAAGACAAATATTTAGAGAAGACAATGAGTTATTTCTTTGAAAAAAGTTGGGACTCAGAGTCCTGCCTACTTGGCCCTATCTTTTACCTATTGTTATGGCCCTTCAATATCTCCTTTATGTTTGTTCTAACTCTGTTTTGTGTTTGTTCTAACTCTGAAATTCTATAAATGTTTAATTGCTGTGGGAGTAATTGACAGCTGTGAATGAGAAGTTTTTGCCCAAACTAGCCCAGTTAGAGCAGAGGTTTGAGGTGAAGGTCTGACTACAACTTAGTCATCTGAGAAAAAGCAGACCCATTTGTAATAGAAAAGGAGGTAGAAACTTTAAGTTATAAAATAAATAAGGTCCAGGGATATAATGTAAAGCATAGGGAATACAGTCAATAATATTGTAATAACTTCATACAGTGACAGATAGTTACTAGACATCGTTTTGATCACATTGTAAGGTATATAAATGTCAATTCACTATGCTGCACACCTGAAACTAACATAATATTATATTTCAACTATATTGTAATAATAAAAAGGTAGTTATATTCCTTTCAAACAGATCCTATAATTATAATATTGATAATCTTTTTATCCAGAGAAAGTATAATACAGCTATTATTTATCCAGATGTGCCAAAACTTTTTCCTCTTTACTTTCTGAGAAAGAAAGGGTTTGGTTTCACAACAGTTTGGCCAGTTCTGTTTCTCTTTAGACCATGCATTTTTTTTCTTCCTTTAACCCTGAACATGGCAGTTGAGCATGACAACAATTGAGTCAATAAGAGAAAAGATGTTCTTTTTTTCATATTAATAAGAATGATAAAAAGTAAGCATAGTGAGCATTTACTGAGCACTTACTAAGTGCCAAGCACTGCATGATGGTTAATTTTTGTGTGTCAGCTTGGCTAGGTACCTGGATATTTGGTCAAACGTTATTCTGGATGTTTCTGGATGTTTTGGGCTGAAATTTACATTTAAATTGGTAGACTTTGAGTGAAGCAGATTGCACTCCATAATGTGAGTGGGCCTCATCAATCAGTTGAGGGTCTGAGTAGACTAAAAGCAGACCTCCTCCCAGCAAGAAGGGTTCTCCAGCAGACCACCTTTGGACTTCATCTGCAACGTCGCTCTATATTAGACTGCCTGTGGACCCAAACTGTAACTATTCCTCAATCGTCAGCCTGCCTATCGGATTTTGAACTTGCCAAGCCAATTCTTTAAAATCTCTCTCTCTCTCTCTCTCTCTCTCTCTCTCTCTCTCTCTCTCTCTCAGGTAAAGAAATGAGGCTACTAAGAGAAAGTGATTTGCCCAGGATCTAACAGCGAGTAGGTGGCAGGGCCATGAGCATAACCCAAAGTTTGTGGACTGAGCCACTTTGCTTTACCACACTAGCCAGCCCTTGGCATTTTTGGCTGTCAGTGATATTGAACAGGTCTCAACAGCAGCCCCTCTGGAATCTGTCTTTGACCCAGAACTTCCCCCCTGTCAGAGTGATCCTAGGCGGCGACCTGGTGTCTGCCTGGAAGCCTGACACGCCTGACCCTCTCTGGTAAACCCAGGCATGATTCTTTACTGGCTAAGCCTCAACTTCCTCTTCTGCAAAAGGAGAGTAAACCACTTCACCAGCTTCTGAAGATTAAATATGAGCATATAGAGCAGATCTATCTCTGCCTGCACACAGTAGGCAGTCAAATGCAGATGTCTTCCCCTTCCCAGCATGCTCTTAAATGGACAGAAATGACACCAGTTCACTACAGATGGATCGCAGACACTCCTGACTCCTCACGGAGTAAGTCCTTCTGCATGCCACCTGTATTAGGCTGGTAGGGTTGTCATAACAGGATACCACAGGCTGATGGCTTAAACCATAGAAATTTATTTCTCACAGTTCTAAAGGCTGGAAGTCTGAGATCAAGGCGCCAGCAGGTATGGTTTCTTCTGAGGCCTCTCTCTCCTTGGCTTGTACCTAGTGGCGTTCTCGCAGTGTCCTCACATAGTCTTTTCTAGGTGCACACCCCTGATGTCTCTTTGTGTGTCAAATTTCATCTTTTTATAAAGATACCAATCAGATTGGATTAGTAGGGCCCACCCTAATGGCCTCATTTTAACTTAGTCACCTCTTTAAAAGACCCTATCTCCAAATACGAGGTGTGATCAAAACATACAGTGACTGCTGCTGCCAAGTGCCATCCAACAGAAAGGAAGGGGTCTTCAATACAGGAAGCAGCGCGTCGAAGCTTAGTAACGGTGTGTGGCAAGTTTCAACTTGTTCTGTGCAGTCAGTCGAGTGTGAGCTACAGTTGAGAGAAGGGGTGTTTTAAAGTGTGCTGTAAATTACAGATCATGAACAATGCATTAACATGAAATGGGTAAATGGTTTCATCCTCTATCATGACAATGCTCTGTGTCACACATTGCTTCTTGGTATGGCAATTTCTGTCAGACAAAAACATTACAGTGTGTCCTCACCCACTTTATTCACTGGATCTGGTACCGTGCAACTTCTGGCTCTTCCCTGAAGTCAAAATGACCATGAAAAGTAAATGTTTTGAATCGATTCAGGACATGGAGGCAACCTTAACAGTGCAACTAAAGACACTCATGAAAGAGGACTTCCAGAACTGCTTCAGAAAGTGGCAAGAACGATGGGAGAAATGTGTTAGAAGCAAGAGAGTGTGTGTTGAGAGGGATAAATGACAATGTGTCTTTTACTGCAATAAATTTTTTTTCTATTGCATTTACCTAATTTTTTGATCACACCTCGTATAGTCACATTCTGAAATACTGAGGGTTAGGGCTTCAATATATGAATTTTGAAGGGACACAATCCCTGCCTTAATCCCATCTTACTCCAGGTGTCAGCAACCTGCTGCTCAGGGCCACCCTTCATATCTTTCACTATTGAGATTTATGCACAGGACCTTTTCTGCCTGGTTCAAACTCCCTCAAACTTTCTGCCAGTTTGGCATGATTTCTTCAGAATTATACTAAGAGACTAACTAAGCTGATCAGAAATTAAAGACAAGAAATTCACTCAAGTTCTCTGAACTTGTTTTTGTCCAATGGAAAGCAACCAGAACAAGTGTCAGGCACATAGAAATCACTTCATATTCTTAGTCTGTGAACTGCACCCCCTATCTCCACCACCACTACCACCACCACCACCAAACACACGCACACACGCACGCACACACACACAGCCTACTAGAAAAATCCTTCGGGAGCAGGGAGGCAGTTTGAAGTATACTTCAAACAAGAATTACATGTATATGTACATGTATATGTGTTTGTATATATGTATGTGACAGCCACTGCTCTGGATTTCAGTGACTTTTGCATTCTTTAAATTGGCTCCTATTTGTTTCAGTTACTCTATGACAGGGCTGCCCCTGCTCATGCCATGGATCCTAGCCTGTCCCTTTTATTGCGCTTTAGGTTTCCTCCCCCCACTCCCAACATCATAAGACCTCAAGAGAGACTCTGGCTGGGTTGGTCACCGTCCAATGTGGAACACCCCTACTGGCAAGAGGTTTCAAGCCAAAATGTCTTCATAGACCACAAGTCTTCCGGGTATTTAACCTACTTCTGGTTGCCTTTCGCTGAGGCACTAATACTGGGTCCAATCTGGGATGCTTAGGGAAGTAGAGTCTCATGATACAAGAAGAGTGACTTATTGCAGGAACCCAAGTGACCCATGTCCTAAGAAGAGGGTGTAGAAAGGCAGGTATCAGACTTCGTGGGTCTTTTCAGGGTTCTCAGAGGCCCATTGTGAAGTCATATATCATGTCAGCAGAGTAGCCACCATGTTGGCAAATCTCACTTCCTCTGGCTGGTAGCCTGCTCCAAGATATGCATGATTCATTTTAGAGAACAAATGGATTTTCCAGCTCCAAGAATTAAATTTTACAAAACTAGATAAAACGTGGACCTCTGTTTTATTTTTTTATGTCATTTGAAATCATTTAATGAAGATATAAAACCAAATTACTAAAGAGTAAAGTGTGTGCAAAGGGGATAATTTGATATTCTAAAGGAAAAACAAATCTATAGGGAAAAGACATTCAGAGTCTGAGACGTTGTCTCCACCACCAACCCTCTTTTCCTTTTTGTTTTTTAAAAAGCATTTAGATACAGTTCAGACTTCTAGTTGAACTTAAAGCATAAAAGGAACAGGAAATCAATGGGAATCACGTCGTAATGAAAGCTGTTCTAAAATAGTCCAAGAATCCAGAAGGGACTCATTCTGTATTGGATTTCTGAAACTCAGCAGAAAGGACCCGAGCTTGTAACCCAGCGATTGATGGCACCATCAGCAGCACAGCCATTCCTTCTCTCCCGTGAAGGCTGAGACAAATCCTGCCTCCTTCAATAAGCTCTCAATCACATTCATGAAGTCAAGACTTCACATGGGGCATGATTCTAACCCTAATAGTTACTCCAGGTAGAACTGATTCACATGATGTGGGATCTTGGCAGCAGTTGAATTACTTTCAGGTAATGATGCAAACCTCAGAGAGGGGTCCATTTTGGCATTGCTGGCCATTATGTGCAATAATTAATATGACTGTGGGCTGTTTTACAAACTCTTTGATTCCCCTCTCTGTATTAATATTTGGGGCTTGTCTTCTGAAACTATTGTTCCGATCAAATTTCCTTCCCCTCATTTTCCTCTGTAGGGCAGGGCATATTCCTGAGAACACAAGTATCTTCATTTATCGGTAAAAACAGTATCTTCTGGAAACCTTTTGCAGAGATAAAGAGAAGAGGGACTTAGTTGCTTTCTTTGTCATCCTTCTCTTGTCTCCTTCTTTCCGTGCCTGCGTGTTGTTTATTTTTGTTGCCTTTCCCACTTTGTGTAATTTTAGGACTGTTCAAAATGAAATCAAGTTTCTGAGCACCGAGGCAAAGACTTTAGCCAATATTAATATAACTTGTGTTTGTTGATTGCTTACTCTGTGCCAAGAATTGATGTAAGTGCTTTACTTGTCTTATTTGATCTCATCAAAATAACTGTATGATTTCCATTTTACAGATAATAGTACAAAAGTTTATACAGATTAGGCATCTTGTCCATGGTAGTAAAGCCAGTAAGTGATGGCACAGGGAATGAAACCACGGTGGTCTCTGACCCCTTAGTGGGAGGGTTCCTATACCAACTTCTGCTGAAATCTGCTAGTTGTGCAAATACCTCCTCTCTCTCTCAAAATAACAGTCATGCCTGCAACGGATATCCTGCAACGTACATATGTTGAGGGCTTATTTTTTGCCTGGACCATGTTGCAGGGCACAAGACACAGCCCCTGGCCGCAAGGCATCATGTCTTTCTGGAGGTAATTACAGTAGCGTGAGATAACTGCTATGGTGGAAAATTGCAGAAAATGTCTTTTATAATAAAGTCAATGAAGTAGGTCGGAGGGATGTGATGTATGCCTGAAAAATCCCAGTTAATTTCAGCCACTGGATTACTTCCTACGAAAGTCTGAAGAAAAGCCAAGGGGTATTACATAGATGATACCCTCACTACCGTTAAACATTAGCAATCATTGACTATATCCTGCCGTCAAATGAAAAGCCTATGGGTCCTGGAATCACATAGACCTGGCTTCAAGTTTCTGCTGGGTCCCTTATTAGCTGTGTGACCTTAAGCAATTTACTCAAACTCTCTGAACTTCTGTTTCCTCACCTATAGAAACATGTAATAACAGATCTTACCTCCTCTGGTTGTTTAGACCAGGAGTCAGCAAACTTTTTCTTAAAGAGACAAATAATAAATATTTTAGTTTTTGCTGACCACGCTGTGTCTGTCACAACTCAACACTGCCATTGTAACACAAAAGCAGCCATGGACAATATTTAAATGAAAAGGTGTGTCTCTGTGCTAATAACACTTTGTTTATAAAAACAGATGGGCTGCACCCTGGTATAGAACATCAAATGAAATGTTAAAAGGAAACCCCAATATATAAAGGGTCTGTGGTATATTGTATGGATTCCATCATTGTTCATTGTCCTTCCTTCTTGCAACTGATTTCATTAGACTGATGGGTCAGGGAGATGCATTCAGACACTGTATCTCTCTTGAGGGGCTCATAGTCCAGTTGAGGAGACAAAACATAGGAAATATAGAGATAGAGATCAATACAATTTTGCAAGTGCCAATTGTGAAGGAAACAGAGTAAACCATAAAGTTATAGGAACTGAGTGAAAGGAATAGCTGCCACAGGAGAATTGTTTATAGTTAAGTGAGGAAAGAAGAAAGAACTTCCAGGTAGGGAGTCCAAAGAAGGGAGGTTCCTGTAAGTATTTTCAGAAAAAAATGGAGTGGAACTTTTTCTCTGGAAAAGAGGTGGTGCATATGAGGTGTGAATGGAGGTCAAGTTTAGGTGGGGTGGTAGCGGGGCTGAATGTCAGGTTCCGGAGTTTACATCTTATTCCCTAGATGTCAATCAATGTGCTACAGAGGGCTTTTGAAGAGAACAGAGAAGGCTCCCAGCAGATATTTGCTGAATGAATGAATACATTTGAATGAACTTGCATGGTGATTGGGCAGAATGTGGCAGCCAAAAGATCAGGGGATAAGGATTCAGACCAGGGTGATGGAAGTTAGTTGGCCAGAAAGGCACTGTGAGGGAAGAACTGCTAAGATGTGATGACTAAACTACGGTTAACAAAGATGACTAGAGAGGATGCTGAAGTTTAAGTCGGTGGCCAAGAGAACAGTGTTGCTGGCAATAGAATAAGGGATGTCAGGAAGGCAACTTTTTGGAAGGAACATCATGAATTAAGTCTTACATACCTGAAGAACATCCAAGTTTTCTTGATTAGTACAATAAGATGGGCTCAAGAAAGAGATGGAATCTGGAAGCGGAGATTTATGAAGTATTAGCCTCATAAAGTGATGGCCCATGAGAATGGATGAAATCTTGATTCTGGATGAGACCAAAAGATCAAAATAACAACCTGGTATAGGGACAGAGTCAGACACAGGGCTCTCCTTAGAAACCCCGAAACATCTCCCTAGTTCATCCCGAATATTATGGCAATAGAAGCTCTGAGAGATTGGCAAGGTCCCGCAGCATTTTTTTTTTTTTTTTTTTTAATCTAAAAGCAAAGATCAGGGAAAAAATTAGATAAACCCTGGGATTCTGACATCCAGAAACTACTTCCGTATAATCCTAAACAAAAGACACTGAATGTGAACTCCTGAACTATTTGAGGTCTGATGTGTAGGCCTAGTATAATTTTATTGAGTTCAGCTAATATAAGATATAGAAATGTGTCACCAATAATAATGATAAAACATTTCTAACATTCTCAGCACTTTTCCAGATGCGGTTAATTCAATCATTACTTAACAAAGGTGCTTCCAGATATAGATTCTAATTTGTTGCTTTGTTAAATAAATACAGTTTTATGGCAAATCTTGAACAACTCTCGGTAGGTCTCAAGAGGATCTATTTCTCTTCTCTTACACCCCCCTTACTTTTCTTGCTACTCATGTGAGGAAGGGAATTCCCCTTGACTAGAAAGAGAAGTGTTCCACGGACCAAGCGCAAGAGAAATGGACCCTTCTGGAACAGAGTTGTCATTCTATTTTCTCTAAGTAACATCAGGACAGAGTTATCCAGAGGCATTACAATCTTCCTTGTTGTTAGACACCAACTCCCTGTTAAATTGGTGAGTTATAGAGAAAGTGCTACCATCTAAACTAGTTTTTGAAGGGGGTTGTGCATTTTTTTGCTTGCTATGTACCTATTTTTTGAAGTCAATGAAATACATAGTACTTACGTCATTGTAAGGGCAACATTCTTTCTCAAGTAACAGTGAAAGAATCACAGATTTGTAAATCTAGCTTCAGAGCTTGCCAAATTCATATTTCTAATTTTTTTAAAAAAAGAGAAAACTCAGAACCAGCGAGGCTGAATGACAGAAACTGATTCAGCACCTAAGCTGGAAAACCAGGTCTAGAATCCCTGGAGCCCTGGCTCCCAGGCCAGGACTTAAAGTATGTCTTTGTCTGAGATTTACTTTGGCCCTCCATCGGTGGATTCTCATTCTGTTGTGGGAATTTGTAAAGAACATTTAAGCAACTACCACCAGAAACAGTAAAGATGGAGGACTTAGGTTGAGAATGCATCCACCACCCCCATCTCCTAACAACTCTTTTTAAGGGTTGGGACAGCATTAGAAAGCCCTGTTAGAGAACTGGTGACTTCACGGGGTGTTGGGGCAGAAATCCTAAGGAGACCAGGCATAATCCCTTTCACTGGGAACACCAGGGGACCTGACAGCCAGCCCTGAAATCTTAATATTTAAAGCAGTTGTCTGCAGACATAATGTCCTTAGTTTGATCAAAGGGCCTGACTACAAAATCCCCGGGAACAGGAAGGCTGACAAGGGGGGAAGGGCCCTTTGTCCTCCATGCCTGGAGGCCTGGAATCCGGATGCCTTAGGGGGTGGGGCTGCTGGCCATTCGGGAAAGGACTGAGGCCCCGCCTGTCCCCTGCATTCTTCCTGCCCTCTGCTGGTCCCCACACCAGAAGATTTGTCAGGGCCCTGCCCACTCCCCACTCTCAGTCTCCTATCAGTTTTCTTCAGCATATTCATAAAAAAAAAAAAAAAAAAATGTTCCCAGCCTCATAGGCTTTGCTTGAACTTTTGTTGTTTAATTCTGAAATCAGAAAAGGTAAGCACCCGGATTTAACTCTTTGAGACTTTATCCCACCATGTGGTTTCCTAAACAAATATTTCATGTATCATTCAGGTCACATTCTTGACCTTGTTGTTTCAGGTGCCTGATAATTTGGGGCTAATGACAGTCTGGCGAGCACACTGGTCACCGTTCTCCCATCCTGTAGGCTCCCTGCTTCCTCCTGTCCCCCAGCAACTTTTTCTGGGCTCATTTTTTCCTGGCCTCCTCCCATGAATTGCTTTTCCCCTGCAGCCTTTCTTTATCAAAGTGTCTACTCTGGAGGCTTATACTTCAGACTCCTGCCCCTGGTGCACTTGGCCCATTCATTATTTAATTTTTTTCCCCCAATCGCCTGCCTGTCAGGCAACATCTGCGAACTGTGACTGTTTTCATTTTTAAAAGTCTCCAAATACAGATTGCAGCCTTGTAGGTAAGTTTCTTTTAAAATTATAATGCTCCCTAGTGCATGTGCACCCATACAAGTTAGAAAAATGTGCTTTGGACCCACCCACATTCTTAGAAGCACAGAATCTCAGTGATGAAGGGCTTTATGCACTGCTTTCAGGCCTTACCAGCAACGCTGCTGCTAATGCTCACTCCCCTGCATTGCAGGTGGTCAGGAAGGGTATCCAGTCAGTCAAACAAATACATAGAGACAGAGAGAGTAACTTCTAGAGGCTTTTCAGCTGGTTGGAGGCACTTTAGAGATCCAGGTTAGTTGAGGGGAGTGCATCATAAAATGAGGGAACACTATCTGATAGTAACTAACGTGTAGTCGTGAAGTCAAGCATTCAGAATAGTCAGGAAAGAGCACAGACCCGGTCTCTGAGGATGCATGACATTGGGATTCAGGACCATTCTTCCTTTGACCTTTTCTCTAATTCCTGTACTTAATATTGTGTGGGCCAAGTTCTGTCCTCCCAAAATTTATATGTTGAAGTCCTAAGACCCAGTATTTCAGAATGTGACTATATTTGGAGACAGGATCTTTAAAGAGGTAATTAAGTGACAACGAGGTGATTAGGGTGGTCCCTAATCCACCGTAACTGGTATCCTCATAAGAAGAGGAAATGTGGATGCAGACATGTACAGAGAGCATCCACAATCCATGGAGAGAAGCCTCAGATGAAATGGATCCTGCCGACACCTTGGTCTCAGTCTTCTGGCTTCCAGAACTGTAAGGAAATAAAATTCTGTTCTTTAAGCCACCCAGTCCGTGATACTTTGTTATGGCTGCCCCAGTGAACGAATACAAACATTGATATTTCAAGGTCACATTAGTTCTAGATGGACAATGAAATTAATCAGAGAGCAATTTCTGGACAGGAAGTCGTTATTCTGTCCCTGTGTGGGTTTCCAAGCACTTAGTTCTTGTTTGTTGACAAGCAGTAGATATTCAGCACGTGTTCATTGGCACCCACTTCATGACGGTCACCGTGCTAAACCAATAAACAGAGACTCGGAAGTCAATGGCTGCCTCTAGGTTCTAGATGAAATTCGTATCTCAAACTGGCAACAGATACATGTTTTTTTCGCCTATTTTTTATTTTATTTTATTAAATTTATTGGGGTGACAATTGTTAGTAAAATTACATAGATTTCAGGTGTACAATTCTGTATTACATCATCTATAAATCCCATTGTGTGTTCATCACCCAGAGTCAGTTCTCCTTCCATCACCATATATTTGATCCCCCTTACCCTCATCTCCCACCCTCCACCCCCCACCCCCCTAACCCTCTGGCAACCACCAAACCATTGACTGTGTCTATGAGTTTCACAACAGATACATGTTGATGATGGGTTCTCAAGACAATCTCCTCCCTAGGATCTAATGGCTACATTGTAATAAGACTTTACTTCTTTGGTTACTAGACTGATTCCTAGAGTGTTGGGTTTACACGGGTCAAAAAAGTTGAACTGAATGCAATGCAGTATGCTGGATTGCATCCTGGAACAGAAAAAGGACATTAGTAAAAAAAAAAAAACTGATGAAATCCAAATGAAGTTGTTCGGTTAATAGTAATGTATTAATTTAATATTAATTTCTTAGTTTGCCAAGTGTACCATGACCGTGTAACATGTTAACATGATGGGAAGCGGGGTGGAAATACACAGAAATAGTTTATAAAATCTTTGCAACTTCTCTATAAATCTATAATCATTCCAAAATAAAAAGTTTATTTAAAAAATGTTTGAATATTGGCAATTTTACTAATAGATTAAAGCCCATAAGCATTGGATACAAAGCAGGCTGACTCATACCGCAGCAGGATTTCTGTTTGAAATTTAAGTATGTTTTAGCTATAGATGATTTATTAACTATTATATTTGTACTTTGGCAGTCCAGACTCTGGATACCTGGCCAGTCTAGGTAAGAGTGAAAACTAACTGAGCTGACCCTCAAATGGAGAGTGACCCCAATGACCATTACTGAGGGACAGTCTTGAATGAAACCTGCTGACGGAGCTTCTCTCTCTCTCTCTTTCTCTCTCTCTCTCTCTCGCTCTCTCTCTCTCTCTCTCTCCTGATTGGACAAGGTTAAACTCAGTTTCTTGAGGACCCTGTGCTATTAGAATGACTGAACCCCTGTGCCCTTCTTCGAAATCCGTGGACACCAAACATGGCCTCATTCCAAGAGAAATGATCGCTTTCAACCCCTGCGTCAGCTGAGGCTCCCTCCTTGTTTCCCCACCAGGTCATGAGAAGACAGAAGGAGTGTGCTATGTCCATTCTGGGGAGCTTGGAATCTCATTTACTGAAGAAGTACCTGCTTCCAGTTCTCCTCCTGGAACTAGAAAATTCATCTTTAATCAGAACAATATCACATGAGAGATTTATTTTGTTTGGCTGACAAGTGTTTCAAATTTTAAGAATTAGCTGCCATACTTCTAAATTGGGAAGCTTCACAAAAATATCTGGATATTTGCCTTCTCTTGAACGATCACAAGTTCTAGCAACAGAGACCTACGTTCCTACATGGAAACGATTGGCTGGAGCTGAGTAGCCACTGTACGTTTTCAAGGGGCCGTGTGCTCTCCATTTCCTGTAGCCCCACACAGCCCTTGCCATCCATTTGTGTTACTTGCCCACCAACTTTAAGCATTTGAATTTACAACCCTGGTCTAAATCCATGTCTTTCTAACTCCAGATCACGACCCCTTTGGGAGCCATGAAATCAGTGTAGTAAATAACCAGCACTAAAGAAGGAAGAGGAGAAGGAGGAGGAAGAAAAAGAAGAGGAAGAGCAGGACATAGAAACAGAATACATCGCCTGTGGTAAGGGTTAGTATTACTCTGTGAAAACTTTGTTTCAATTGTGTTTGTGTCTGCTTGCCCTGAGTTACAATGTAAAATATACTTTCTCCTGTGAGTTGCAATAAAAATGTTTCAATGCTAAGACTAATGAAAATTTAAATAATCCAAACTTTGTTAACTGGTTAGTTTGTCGTATCTGCTTACTGTTTTTTTTTTTTTTTTCCTTAAATTGCCTGGGGTGGGTTGGGATGAGGGTGGAGGGGGTATTGTTATAGAAGCATAACCACAGAATTTATAGAAACATAATATGGATCTTTATGAATGCTGTAGAAGATGTATAATAAAAAAATTAAAGCATCTAATGGCAATGAAAAAAGAGACAAATCTTGGTGTTTCTAAGACCTGTCATCCACCAGGTTGCATAGTTGTATGGTTTTAAGTTAGATTAGATTAAATAATAATTGGATTTATTTACATAGGCTATTTAAGGCAACTAATACTCTATACTAGATCAGCACTGTCCAATACTACTTTCTGTGATGATGAAAAAATTCTACATCTGCCTTGTTCCATATGGTAACCACTACTCACATGTGGCTCTTTAGTATCTGAAATGTAGGCGGTGCGACTGAGGACCTGGATTTTTAATTTTAATTTAAATTAATTTAAATTTAAGTAATCACATATGAGTAGTGGCTGCCACATTGGACAGCATAGCTCTAGACTCTGGAACTAGTGTCTTGAAAGAAGGACGACTCTGCTTCTTTCTTGTTTTCTGCACAAGAATGCCCATTGATTTGATAAAATTATTTTATTCGGGCACTGCACACCAAGGAGTGAGGAAAGCTAGCATCCAGTCTGCCTGGCACAGTTTACTTTTTTGGGGCCAGAATATTGCTAGGGAACAAGTGATCCAACTTCTAAATGTGGACCCTCTAAGTTCTTATCTCCACTGATATTTGGTTTTTCAAATTAAAAATTATTGGAGGCAGATTATGTGATTTTGAGTTATATGGATTAAAAACTATAATAACTATTATTTAATCATTATAATGGTAATAATAAAAGTAATAAAAACAGTAACAAGAATAGCAGGTGTTTATTAAGTGCCCACTGTGTACCTGGCACTGTGATGAATACATTGTATGCCTTATCACACTTATTCATATTAATCCTACTATAAAATAGGCGGTATTATCTATATTAGGAAACTGATGCTTGTGAAAGTTATGTAACTTATGAGGTCACTCACATAGTGAGTGAAAGAGCCTGAATGTGAATCCTAGTTCTAACAACAAACCCCTTACTCTCACCACTTTGTGCTCCTAGAGGATGCTAATCAGTTTCTTTTTCCATCAGCCCATTATTTCCTTGATAAACACTTGGCAAAGATGAATTATTAATGGCTCCTGTGATCTGAGGTGTGTACTCTCCACTGCAACCCCCCTTATCTTAGATACTGCTTTCACTACATTGTGAGAATGTGCCTGTGTTCTTCAATGGGACCTAACCATTTGTTTTTTTTTAAACTTTCGGGCCCCCTTCTTCCATAATATTAAAAATATCTTGCTCTGTTGGTCTGAAGACAAATACAGTAATATTTTATATGAAACCATTTTTTTCTACCAAAAAGTCCTTTTTTTCTGGTTTTAAAAGAAATTGAAAGATTTTCATGAGGCAGCAAAATGGTCCCCCAAAGATGGCCACATCCTAATCCCCAGAACCTGTGAATATGTTACTTTATGTGGCCAAAGGAACCTTGCACATGTGATTAATTTAAGAATCTTGAGATGAGAAGAATATCCTGGACTATCTGAGTGGGCCCAGTAGAATCCCAAAGGTCCTCAAAGGAGTGTCAGCAAAGGACATGTGAAGAAACAGAATGTCAGGGTGATGCAGCTGAGCAAGATTCAAGTGGCTTTGAAGACAGAGGGCCCCCGAGCTAAGGAAGGTGGGCAGCACCCGTGTGTAGTGAAGGAAAGACAGAAAGCCAGAGAATTCTCTTCACACTTCCAAAGAATCACAGGATTAAAAGTGGCTGTGAAAGAGACTTCAAGCTCAACTACTGAGTGTCCCCTCCTCCTCCGAAATAGTCACCCATCAATGTCTAGGAGCCCATTTTCCCCCAGAATGCTCAGCACCAATGAAATT
This sequence comes from Rhinolophus sinicus, assembly GCF_057876585.1. NCBI lineage: Eukaryota > Metazoa > Chordata > Mammalia > Chiroptera > Rhinolophidae > Rhinolophus > Rhinolophus sinicus. The sequence continues at coordinate 188,913,822 of NC_142501.1, forward strand.
GTTGGCTGGACCTGTTTGTTTTCACCAGTGTTTGTGATTCTGATGCTTTGCAGAAACTACATTTGGAAGAAAGTGAGCAGCATCTGAGGAAGGCGCCTGAATAAGAAGAGAAATAGAGACTGGAGAAGTAGAGATGCAAGTACGCGAACTGGCCTAAGATGCGGAGAAAGAGGGGAATGAGAGAGAGAGACAGAGAGAGAGAGAGAGAGAGAGAGAGAGAGAGAGAGAGAGAGAGAGAGAGAGACTGCAAAAATGAGAAGAGATGTTCACAGAAAAGAGGAAGGAAGGAAGGAAGGAAGGAAGGAAGGAAGGAAGGAAGGAAGGAAGGAAAGGAGGGAGGGAGGGAGGGAGGAAGGGAGGGAGGGAGGGAGGGAGGGAGGGAGGGAGGGAGGGAGGGAGGGAGGGAGGGAGGAAGGGATAGAGCTGGGATTCAGGAGGAAAGGTAGGAGAGGAAGAAAGATAAAAAGCATAGCTAGTAGTGGGCCTAAAAGTAAACTTCCTTTCTTTCCATAACTGATGCTGAGTACAGAGCAAAGCCTTACAGGTCGAGGCCATCTGTGGCCATCAATCCAAGACTCGTACTTCTCGCCATGGTCGGTGGGAGCTGCACACATGGGACCATGGCAGAATGCAGCCTAGAAATGCAGGGGCTCCCATATGGTCAGAGGCTGTGTTTTCCATGTTCCTTTTACACAAAGCTGCTATTGACATCAAAGTGGCTCCTTATGACCCATGATGTTCATGCCCAAGCTTAGAGGCCTCCATTGCCGTGTCAGGCCATTTTTGCAAGTATTCAAACCAGTTACCTTAAGGAGAATAGGTTCTATACCCAAATTTGTACATAATTTCTATGTTTGCTAGGATGAGGATTATTGTTTAGGTTAATGCCTATAGCCAGTTGCTTTCAGGTGACTTTTTCACCTCTTAATGTCACTTCATAAAGAAATTAGAAAAGGGAGACATTTCCTTTATATATATATGAATATAGAAGCATTTTGTGGGTAAATGCACACCACATACATATGTATTCATGTATACCCACATAATGCTTCCATATTCCATTTCTAGGAAACCAAGAACAGAGCATTGCAGGGTATTTTTCAATAATCAGATTCCCACTTTCGTTCCTATTTTTATTTTTTAAAAGAGCATACCTCACAATGAGATGTATTTTACACCTTCCTAGACCATTAACTGTGACTACACTTAGATGGCTCCCCTCTCATGGATTTTAGTTTTACCTCTTTTGGTTGACTGTTGCACAAATAATCATTCATTTCTATAAGTTTTCTCCAGACAAATTTTTTTTTTTAAACTAATTTTGCTCATGTGGCTGTTAATTGTCCTCCCCAAAGTGTGTTTGGTATGTTGATATTCCCAGGGTTTGGCTTTTAGCTTACTCGGTTCTTTCTTCCTCGGATGACACTGGGTGGTCTCACGAACAGCTCTGCTTTATGTTTTTCACACGGTTCACTTTTCCACCTTGGCTTAGGGATGAAGATCTCATTTCTTTCTCCTCCTCCTCCTCCTTCTAAATGGCTTGTTATTTTTCATAGAGGATGGCAGTTAAGCTTTGTCACCTTGGGTGTCAAATCTGTGCATAGAAAAGCAAACAAGGCAGCAAGTTATAGCGCTTCTTCAATCTTTTTTTTATTTCTATTTCTGCTGCCCTCAAGTTAGAGGACAGAGAGTTGGTATGTTTTAATCTTAGACCATTTATTTAACACGTAGTGATATTGTACTTACTTAATATTGTACTTACTTATAATGATATTGTACTTATATATATAAGGCATTAGTGCTCAGTTTTCCAAATATTAATTAATTCAATCCCCTAGACAACCTTATGTGGATGGTTCTACGATTCTTCATATTTTGTAGTTGAGGAGATGGTGGCATAAAGAGGTGAGTCACCTGCACAAAGTCACACCTCTGGTAAGCAGGAGGGTCGGGATTCAAATCCAGACAATCAGGTCCTGTATCCCAGCTGTTGACCACTCCATTTGAAACAACTGGGGTATGAGTTTCTTGCTTTAAACTGTGTCTGATGAGTCAGTTCAATGTTGATGGGACTGACACCAATTTTGTCTGTTTACACTAGACCCAAGTGCTCCCCCCCCCAAAGTCCTTTATAAAAAGTATTACAACTCATAGTAAATACAGGTTCTATACTCCTGCTGAGGTATTTTATTTGCATCTTTCCCCTTTTTAGGCCAAGTCAGGTGGGCTGTGGTCATCCTTTTGGGGCGTCTGAGAGCATTTGTGTCTCTTTTTACCACATGACTCCCATCACCTCCCTCTGGTAACTTTTCATGAGTTTTTTTCAACATGCAAGGCCTGATTTATGTTCTGGGAGCCACACCCTTTTCAACAAAACACACACAGATGCCGTACAAAATGAAAGGTGACCTTTACCCACGAAAAGAATTTTGATGAATTGCAGGAAGTCATATACTGTGCAGGGAAAATAGTCTTTTGATCTTCTTTTCTATTTTTTTTTTTTTTTAATATAAATCACTTCCCATGAAGAAAAATCTGAGTTTAATGAGGTTGTTTAAGTGGAGACTACAAAGACCCCCGGAGTATTAGAGCATAATTCCACTTGTGCCAGTCTCTGATTTACTCCTGCTAATGGGGTGTGCCTATTGGGGAGACAGAAGGAGGCTGAGGCCTCAGAAGGAATGAGTGAAAGCATTTAGATCAGTCAATGAATATTTCTGCGTTCTAGACATGAGCTGGAGTCTCTATAGCAATGGTTTCAAACTCGGCATTGGGACTCCTCCATGGACTCTGATATCAGTGTTGAAAGAAACAGAAAAATAAAAAGGTGAAGGAGAATAGATAACGTCAGAATACATGACGCAGAGTAAGGATAGACTGTGTTCTGTGAAACTTTACTACATGTACATGTCTACAGAATGTGTAGACTAAGTTGCAATGTAAACTATACCTCTTACTATGTATTCTGTTCAAAAAAAAGTTTGAAAAACTGTGGTCTATAGAATAGAACCAACTGCAGCATTTTCTGAGAATGTACACCACAGGCCAAAAATGACAATTTTTAACGTTCCAAAAATATGAGGGGAACTTTATACCGATGATTCTACAGGGAGTGTAAGAGGGACCAGTTGCAATAGGAGTAAGTGACTCTACTCTTCTTGTGAATGGCAGTGTGTTTCTGAGGTGAAGTCAAAGAAGAATTCTCAAGAGAGAGACGTCAGAATCTGAGGAAACATGAGGCGGTGGTTGTTCCAAACTCATGGGCTGGGAGGATAAGACCCAAGTTGTAAATGGCTGGTGAACGTAAATTGTGAAAATGTTCTCCTGGTAAGAGTGAAGGAAGAGGTACAGCTATGCCCTGCTTTCCAAAAGTTCACAGTACGCCACTTTGCTTTTACGAAAGACCTACATTAGCACCTGTTTTTGCTAACTGTGGAAAAAAACAAAAAACAAAAAACAAAACACAAAAATCTGAAGAGGATTTTCACTTTTACCAAAAAAGGCAAAAAGCGAAACTAGCATTCAGCGTTTGTTTGGCAGTAGCCCTCATAAAGACAGCAGCGAGAGTGGCCCCACCAAGCTCCTTCCTCCGGGAACCATACCCGGTACCTCAGCATCAGGCCCCATAGCTTTGAACTGTGTCCGTGAGCACCTGTGCTTCATCTCGGCTTATTTTGTGCATCCCTTAGCAAGATGTGTCCTGAGGTATCAGAAAGGCCTAAAAGAGCTCATAGAGTGTTAGGTTTGCATAAAACTGGACGTAATTAAACATTTTGATCATGACAAACAAAATAAAGACACTGTGCATGTGTTGAACTTGCCTTGGTCCACCATTCATACTATTTCCACTCAGAGAGAAAGAAACTTGAAAGCTGCTGAAGTTACTATAGGTCCTATTAGTAGCAAAGTGGTCTCTCCAGTAATGGATAAAATGGAAAGTCTGTTGCTTGAGTGGATTGATGGGTGTGCAAAGCGGGGTGTGTAATTATCATATAATTCCTGCTTTTACTATATGTTAGGGTTATTTATGTTTTATGTGTTATTCGGTATGACTTGGTAGGTTATTTGGGGGGATCTGGAAATGCTCAAAAAGTTTTTCATATAAATTATATAACTTAATGGTAATTGCTTCTTCACTTTATGCCATTTCAGTTTATGAACGGTTTCATAGGAACACTCAACTTTTGGGTAGTAGGGGAAACCTACATACAGGAGAGAACAGGGTAAGGAATTTGGATCAGCAGACTGGACTTGGTATCAGTAGATACCTGTTGGCCAAAACCGAACCATACCTGTGTTGGCTTTGACTGGTGTGGTATTTTAAATATTAAGATGTTCCCATAAAAATTGGGATTTCCAGTTTCTCTAGGAAAATCAGAAGACCTGGCACCTCTGAGTCTGCTCTCCTGCATGGAAACAACCGGCAGGAGTGAGCAGCGAGCAGGGACTCCCTCCTGTGCTGTTCCATGGGACAGCCGCCAACACATTTGACTCTTTAACTTAAAACTAAAGTGAAAGTTTAGTTTCTCAGTTATAGTAGCCACATTTCAAGTGTTCAATAGCTACATGTAGCTAGTATTTACCATATTGGACAGGTATAGAGCATTTTCATCACCACAGAAAGTTCTATTAGACAGCCTTCCTTTCAGACCCTGTATTCCCACTAGTCACTGCTTTCTCACCCTGGGCCAGCCCACTCCTTTTTGTTACCTGACTCACTCATTGGGCATTTCTATTTGCAACTCCCATAACACAATACTTATGTTAGGTTGGCTGAAAATCTCTGTGACTTAATCTTGGAAAACAAAACCTATAGCAATGGACCATAGACTCCCTGAAGTATCTTGAACTTGTGTGCATGCATGTGTTTTCTTTGCAAAATAAGGAGTGACATAAGAATGAGAGACTGTGTGTGTGTATGTGTGTGTGTGTGTATGGTGTCTTATAGAGTTATTAGAATAGAAGAAGAGTTTCAGTTAGAGTTCTTCACTACAGGGGAAACTATAGAAAAATAAACCTTATTTCCTGTTGTCTACAAATACAGATACCCAATAAGGTGGGTGGGACAGAACCAAAAGGACCAAATCCGATGAGAGTAACTAACAATAAAGCAAGGAATAACTTTTCCATCTGGAGAAAAGTTAATATCCTGTTAGGATACATGTAGATCAGATAACTTCTGGATCTGCCCATACATCACAGAATACAAAGGAGAACTGACAGTGATTGGGTTTATTTGATCAATGTAGGAAGCCAGTTGAGGCAAATCACATTTGAGAGAATCATTTGGCTTGAATTGTCTTACAATTCTAAATTAATCATATAATCATAGATATCCATATCATTTGTGCAGGCACTGTCATTAAATATTTATCTTTGAGCTCAGTAAAACATTATATGTGTACACACACACGCACCCCTTTAATTTCCAAGATCATAATGCAATTCCCAGGAACCTAAAAGGGCAGCATAGTGCTCTTAGAGCTATTACATGTTAACAAATTTGGGATTCATGTTGTATTTTAGCAAATTTTAAGTGTTATTTCTTCTGTCTTGGTTAACTTACTTTGCCTTAAATTCTTTTGCTGTGGTAATGCATGGAAAATATGAGAGGATCCTGAAAGAATTTTTTTGGCAGCCAGAAAATTTTGTTTTTCAACCTGCACTTGTGCATGTTGTTACTACCTACGTCTTTCCAGGATCACATATGAAAATAATTATTCCTCACTTCAGGAAGTCCAGTTTTAAAAATCAGTTTGGCTTCAAAGGATCCAGCACCCTTGAGAGGGTCAGCCCAGCCTAGGAGACAGCTGGGCAGGGGCCCTGGCCTGGGGGTATTCTGTGCTTTCCTGTCTCATTATCTCTTGGAACTTGTGCTGGCATCCTGGAAATAGAGACTGTGTCCCACCTAATAGGGGAAATACAAATGTCTTTCCCTAAGAGCTGAGAGAATTGACTCACAAACAGAGGAGCAAAATCTCCAGGCATAGATAGCTCTATCAGCCTTCCGATAGCCAAGACCAAATGCTCCCACCCCAGTGCCTTTTGCAGGGTTGCCCAGGAAGGGGGGGTGTGTGTGTGTGAACAGTAGGAAGAGCCCAGCACAGGGTTAGGGCGGCTACTTTCTTGCCACCAATGTGTGACCTTGGGAAAGTCTTTTAGCATCTATGAGTCCCTGTTTACTCAGGTGAATGGAGGGTTTCAAGTGGATCAGTCTCCCTTTTGATAAATATAAAAATCTCAAGTCCTCCTTATTGGATCTATATCATGGTCACTGCAAAACCAATCTTTACCCGAAAGCATCAATAGAATTAAGATCAATGTTTTGCTTTGGTGAATAAAACAAAAAACGTTCACATTGCCCACCTAGTAGGAGTTCAGTTTACTAAAGAGCTCTCCACTGGCACTTCTCAAATTGTAGTGAAGAGAAGAATCATCTGGAGGCATATTTGAAATGCAGATTCTGGGGTCTTTTCCTCAAGAGATTGTAGAGCAGGTTGCGGGTGGTGCTGGAAACCCGCATTAACAATCACACCAGGTGAGTCAGTGTCGAGGGGATGTTTTGAGAAATCCTGACTTTAGCTCTAAGTTTCAAGATGTGCCGCAATCACATCTGTCTTGCTCAGCATCACACCCCTTAGCACCTGCAGCGCACAGTAGGGCATTCAGTGTTGCTCATGTGCTTTGTGAACTGAGTCCCTCCAAATGCTTTCTTGTCACATCCAAGAAGGCTATGTCAAGCTTTCTTTTGGTAGCAAATAATTAGTGGTCCCTCTGCTGCCACTCCTCTATGGTCACATTCCAAACTCTACTGTCAATACCTGCAGACCTGTCTGCCCATCCAACCACCCAGAGAAGAAATTATGGCTTCTTTTTCTGTGTTCCTAGCACCAAACCCAGTGCCTAATGAAGGCTGAGGAAAGGTCAAGGTGGGGGCAACACGCAGGCTGTAGGGCAGGAAACGGCTGGTCCAGTTGCCCCCTGCCCAACTCATTCTCTTCCTTCAGGCTAAAAGGACACTTCCTCAGAGAGGTCTTCCTTGCCCCTGAACTAAATTTGCCCACTCCTAGGTTTCTCCCAGAACAATCCATTCTTTTTCATCATAGCACATCACAATTGGTAATTATACGTTAATTGGGGCCCCTTCTTTGTTATTACCTGTCTGTCCAACTAGATTGTAAACTCCATGGGGACAAATCCATGTCTGTTCTATGCTCCATCCAGAATCTCAAAAAAATGCTTGTAGCTACTCAATACATATTCAATAAATGAATGAGAGAATGACAAAGCATGGCTAGTAATTTTCTTAGTCTAGTATTGCATTTCCCTGTTGTAGGCAGAAAGTCTCGCTTGCTCCATTCATCCTTTCTCCTCACCTCCTACCCCAGTTCTAACAGCAGTGAGGGAATTCCCATACGAGGTCAGAGTGACAGCGCTGATTGGTTATTCCCTGGGGATACCTGCCAATTGATACAAATAAAGTGTTTACTGGTTGACACAGCGTATTTAAAAATGACACTGTGACCCTATATGTAATAGATGGAGATGATTTTTATCCTGAGAATTCATTTTTTATGACTAAATCATCATAATGGCCCACATTTTTGAGCATTTACTGTGTGCCAAGTACATAATGCCATGCACTCTTTATGGCATATATGTGCCAAGAATTTTAAATGTATTACTTCATTTAAGCCTTGCAAAGCCTAAGACAGATACTTTATTATTATCACATTATAGCTAAAACTGAGCTTGGATAAGCTGAGTCTTTTGCCCAAGGTCACACAATAAGTGGTCAAGCGGGATTACCTTCCTCTGTGACCCCTAAATCCATGATCTATTCCCTGCTGTCCATGCCCACATCTGCTCTGATGTTGTCATGCAGCTGCCTGCCCGTCTATCCCCTCGTACCTGCCCCTAAAGAATGAAGAGTCTTTGAGACGGATCCTTTCAGGGACTTTGCTTCACCTTTGTGCTTGCACCTCATGTCTCTCTATTTGGCCCCAAAATATGGCTGGTTAGTCAATGACGAGCAAGATTCCTCAAGAGAGGAACGACCTAAGATGGGCACAGTCACTTGGGGACCGCCAGAAGAACTCACAGGCTCGATAGAAGTAGGCACAGTCCCCACCTTCCCCCGTCTAAGGAGAGCGTCTACCTTTGTGGCTGTACTCCTTCCCACAACCTGCTTGGGAAGTGATGCTAGATGTAATAACATCAGTTCTCCATCTCAGCAAGTTTCAGTATAAAGGTTTTGTCCCCTGGGGAGGTACAAATAACAATTACTAATACATCACAGGACTTTCGGCAGGCAAGGGTGATTGGTTTGAACAGTTTTCTGGTGTGGTGTATGAGACTCACAGACCCTAGAAAAAACAATGCTACTTCATTGTATGTGCATCAATAAAAGCCACAAGGTGGCCCAGTTCGGGGCTCTCAGTAATTTGAGGCTGTGAGACCCTCGGCCCCTGTTTCAAAACTTTCTTGATTTCTGTTCCTTTCTTAACCCTTCACCGCCCCTTCTCATTCTCACTGCCTGTGTTGCACTGGACGTGACACTCTCAGTTGAAGGAAGGGGTTCACTCATTCCCAAATGGAAATGATGAGCAGTGGATGTGACAGTAAGGACAGGGTAAGGAAATGAATACAGAGCAGGTTCCTACTTTGTGTTAGGCACATATGACCCTCATGGGCAGGAATTATAATCTTCCTTTTATGAGGGAGGAAAGAAAGCCTCAGCCAGGTTGAGTGACTTACCCCAGTGAGCCTGGGGGGCAGGAGACATGCAAAGGAGCAGATCTAGGCATTCCTAGGTTCTGCTTTCAAGTTCAGGTCTCCCCAAGTGTGAATCTCTCTGCCTTACTCAGGCCTTAGACACTTTAGGGACAATACTGGGTCTAAATCTCCTCTTCCTTTGCATCCTTGCTTTGACAGAAGTGTGGCTGAGTGATTAACTCTGCTTAGCAAAGTGACTGGAAAATATTACAATTCTGACTCTATCTTTATTCTAGAATAAATTATTTGTGTCTCAAGGAAAGTTGCTGTTACCCAAATATGTTCCAGAATATGTAGCCTCAGTAATGCTTTTGTTTATCAGAAACCATGGAGGGGGAGATCTCCTGTTAGCTACAGGGATAAACAATGTTTGCTTTGCAGCTGTACTTTAAGTATTGAAGTATAGAAATTTTACATATCTTTTCTTCCTTCCCTCCCTCCCTCCTCCTTTCCTCACTTCTATTCTTCCTTCCTTCCTTTTTTTAAAGCAATCATTAGTCGTTAGATGTAGTTTGCAGAATATTTTAACTTGGAGCTGTCTTGACCTATTGAAAGTAGTCATTATGAAATTACTGATTCAACCACGTGTTGATAAAACTTTTGACAAGAGCTTTCATTGAACATAATTCTAGAAATAATTCTTATTTCTTCCCAGGTGATTTGGCCTAGTGTCTCAGGTAGAGTTCTGAATGTGCCCCAGAACTGTTCCAAAGACTTCTGTCTTAGTCAGTTAGGCTGCTAGAACAAAATACCACAGACTGGGAAGCTTATATAACGGCATACATTTGTTTCTCATAGTTTAGGAGACTAGAAAGTCCCAGAGCAAGGAGCTGGCCAATTCAGTGTCTGGTAGGACCTACTTCCGGGTTCACAGATGACCATCTTTTCACTGTGTCTTCACAAGGCAGAAGGGGCAGGGGAGCTCTCTGTGGTCTCTTTTATAAGGGGACTAATCCCACTGATGAGGACTCTGTCCTTATGACCTAGTCACCTCCCAAAGGCTGCACCTCCAAATACTATCACATTAGGGATTAGATCTCAACATATGAATTTTGGGGGGACACAAACTTTCAGTCTATAGAAAGTCTATTCCTTCTTAATAATTTCACTTTTCAATATTTCTTCAGTAAGTTCAGTTTTCAGGTTGGGTATCTTGTCCTTCTGCTCAAATATTTCTCTGTGATTTCAGAGGGAACTCAAGCTATTCAAGAGAAACAGCAGGAAAAGTAGACCACCCACATCCGCTCATCTCAAGCTATCCCTGCACTTCCCATCCCCAACCCTGTCCAGTGTCTTCACTGTTGCTTCACTGTCTTCACTACTGCTTCATCAGGCAGTGATATTTCTGTCCTATAGGCTAAATCTGGGAGCAAGCGACCCTCTGACCTTTAATTAGTAGCTAGCAAGGAAGATAATGAGGGAAATAAATAATAATGTCTATTTTACAAAACATTCACAGCTAGTTTCTATGAATACTAATCAAAGCATGCACAAAATCATAGCACCTCATGTTTGAGAAAAAAAAATGTGAGTTATAATAAATCTTATTTCCATAATTCCTAACATGCTGTAATTCCCATCTGATGAAATACAGCTATGAAATTAAAAGTGCCATTTTATGTGTGAAAGTTTAAACCTGGACTAAATAAAAGTGGAGGCAGAGATTTTTTAGAGTTTTAAAAAGAGGGTAGAAATATGATAGAAATAGGAAACAGTCCCTTGAAATTTATTAACAATTTAGGAGGTGCACTAAGAAAAGCAGCCAAAACTTTGCATGATCTCTAAGAGAAAAAAAGGCATTACAGATGTTACCATAGCTCCAGCCTCTAGAGCAGTGCCTGTCACCTTGTAGGGCCTCGATACATACTTATTGAATCGTTGTTGTTGTTATTATTACTATTATTTTAGCAAAAGTTGGGAGAGAAGGCAGGAGGAAAAGAGCAGAGCAGCTGAATTACTCCAATCTCTCCCTTTGTCATCGTGTGCCGTTCTCCCTGTGTGTCTTTGTGTCTTCACATGGCATCTTCTTATAAGGGCACCAGTCATATTGGATTAGGAGTCCATCTTACTCCAGTATGACCTCATCTTAACTAATTACATCTGCAATGACCCTATTTCTAAATAAGATCACTGAGGGTTAAGATATAAGGTCAATATAAAAAAATCAATTTTGTTTCTGTTTACTAACAACAAACATTAGGAAATGATGTTTTTAAAATACCACTAAGATAGCATCAGAAAACATAAAATACTTAGAAATAAATGAATGAAAGATGTACAGTTGCTCTACATTGAAAATGAAAAAAAAAATATTGCTGAAATTAAAGAAGATCTAAATAAATAAAGAAAAATACTGTGTTCACATACCGGAAGTCTCAAAATTGATAAAATGTTAACACTCCCCAAACTGATTATAGATTCAATGCCATCCCAGTGAAAAACCCAGCAAGTTACTTTCGGAAATCAACAAGCTTATTCTAAAATTTATATGCAAACGCAAGTAGCCGAAACTATCTTGAAAAAGAAAACCAAGTAAGATGAACTTATACCACATGATTTCAAGATTGTGATTTTAAGATTGTAACCAGCCTACAAGATGGCCCCATTTAACCCCACTTCCTAGTATTAGTTTCTTGTGTAGTCCCTTTCCACGTGGTATCAGGGTTAGTCTATGTGGCCAAAAGAATATGACGGAAGTCTAATCTAAGATTAAGCTATAAAAGACATTCTCTCTCTCTCTCTCTCTCTCTCATCACTTGTTCTGAGGAAACCCAGTCACTCCATCATGAACAGTCCTAAGGAGAGGACCACATGGTGAGAAACTGAAGCCCGTGACAAATAGTCAGGTCTCTGTCAACAGTTACCTTGGTGAACTTGGGAGTAGACTCTCCAGCCCCAGTCCAGCCTTCAGATGACTGCAACCCTGACCAATAGCTTGACTGCAACCTCATGAGAGATCCTGAGAAATAACCACCCAGCTTAGTAGCTCTTAGATTTCCAACTTTCAAAAGCAGTGTGGAAACAAGAAGTGTTTATTGTTTTACATTGCTAAATTTTGGGATGATTTGATATGCAGAATAGATAATGAATATAAAGACTTACTTTTAACTTATAATAATTAAGATAGAGTAATGTTGATGTAAGCATTGACAAATAGATCAATGGAACACAATACGATCCAGAAATAGACCCACACATACACAGAAGTTGCCAAAAAAAAAGTATACACATTTTAAGAAAGGAAAAAACTGTTTTAAAATCAATATATACTGATAACAAAAGATGAATACAAGTTATGTGTATACATTATTTTTAACACCCCTCGTATATATGGTCAATTGTTTTTTGACAAATGCACTGATATAATTCAAAGATGATAATCTTTCCAAAAATTGATGCTAGAAGACCCTATGTCATACAAACCACCAAAAGTACTTCAAGGTTGAACATAGAGAACATCTAGGGGTAGGCAAAGATTTCTTAGACAGGATGATGGATGACTGGATAAGGAAGATACACACACACACACTATGGTATATTATTTGGCTATGAGAAAGAAGGAAATTCTGTCATTTGTGACAACGTAAGTGAATCTTGAGGCATTATGCTAAGTGAGATACGAAAGTCAGACAGAGAAAAACAAACACTGTACGATGTCATTTATATATGGGATTTTTAAAAGCCAAATTTATAGAAACAGAGTAGAAGAGTGGTTACCAGGGACTGGGAAATGGGGAGCTGTTGGCCAAAGGGTATAAACTGTCAGCTGTAAGATGACAAAGTTCTGGGCGCTAATGCACAGCATGGGTGTCATAGCGAACAACACTGTATTATATACTTGAAAGTTGTTAAGAGAGTAGATCTTAAATGTTCTCACCACAAAAATGAATTGGTAATTATGTGAGGTGATGGAAGTATTAACTAACCTGACTGTGGTAATCATTTAAAAATATATATGTATCAAATTATCACGTTGTACAGCTTAAACTTACATAATATTATGTCAATTATAGCTCAAAAAATGTGGGGGTAAGAAACCACATATGTCCACAAAAAGACTTGTACAAGAATGTTTATAACAACTTTATCATTATGCCAAAAACCTGGTAACAAACCAAATGTCCCTCAACAATTGAATGGATAAACAAATTACAGTATATTCATCCAAATATACTGTAATTTTCTCAGCAGTAAAGAGAAACACACTACTGATACATACAACAAAATGGATGAATCTTAAAAACTTTATGTTGCATCAAGAAGCTAGACACAAAAGAGTACATACAGTATCATTCCATTTATATTGAAGATCCACAGGCAAAACTAAGCTACAGTGATAAAATCAGAAGAGCAATTGCCTCTGGATGAGGAGTAATTGAGGGAAGGGAATTGGAGAAAACTTCCTGGGGAATAGAAAACTTCTCTGAATTAATAAGGGTGCATACATTTGTCAAAAACTCATTTAACTGGACATCTAGAATCTGAGCAATTTATTGCATGTAAATAACCATATAAAAATGAATTTGAATACTTTAGACAGGACATGTACTTTCTAGGTCCTGGCTATTTATAGCGTTGCAAATATGTTAGTTGGTTTACACTAGTCTTGAGAGAGACCTAGAAATCAGGGAGAGGGGTGTGAAAGAGATCCTTAGAGGGGAAGGAGGGAGTGGAGAAGGGAGCCACTCAAGTGGAAAAGAAACACAAATGAAAGAAGTTGACTATTCACTTGGCATTGGTGCTTACACTGCCTTGGACAATTCCCCCTTTCCATATGTCTCCTCTTTAAGGTGAGAATTCAACTCTTCAAGGTTCGTGATGTGTCTTATAAGCCTTTGCATTTCCCAAAGCTCCTAGCACTGTCTCATACATGCAGACAGACAGACAGCGTTTGGTAAATATCATAGAAAGAGAGAATTGTGTTTTAGAATATTTTCAAATGGGTTTTACATGTCTTTCCTGGAATGGCTGACTACAAATTGCGTGACAGCCAAGACTACTCTGTAATTCCCGGTCTCGCACAGCATCCGGCACATAGAGTAATAGATTTTCATTGATTAACTGTAGTGTACACTGCAGAGAAACTTAAAGAACCTCCTCTCAAAGGCCTATTGTCTCTCCTCTTCCTCCACCCTCCCACTTAATCTCCCAACAGTAGAAATCTTTAAATATGCTTTTTGTTGTTTTGCAGCCGTTTGCATTTAAATTGGGCGTGTCACTATCACATTTTATTAGCTATTCCTCATACCAGCGCTGTGAGGTTAGCGCTGTTATCTGCATTTTACAGGCGAGGGCACTGAGAGGTGAAGCAACTCTACTGGGCTGGGATCACACAATGAGCTGCTGGAAGAGGTGGGATTTGAGTGCACAGGTTCCACCTTCCCAGCCTGCTCCACTCGTCCATAGTGCTGTGTGGCTTTGAACATGATAATGACATGTGGCTTTTCTACACTGGACTTTGAAGATCGTTTTAAAGGCATTAATTCCAGAGGCATCGTTTGAATTGTAATTCTTTGGCTTGATTATTTCTCCTAAGGAGATTTTTTAGATAGCTGACTGGGCTATCTAGATCCAAGAACTTTGAAATGACTCTCTATCCAGAGACTGGGCACCATTATCTCCTGTTCAGATACCCTGCCTCTCAGAAGTCTCTCTCCCTTCAGCAGCCTCCCAGAAGAGCCCACCCATATACCATAATCCCTAAACAGTATTTTGCAACAAAATAATTTTATAAATTTGAAGGGGATTTAGGACGTATCTAATAAAGAAAAATGTAATGTGGTCCATGAACTTCCCTAAATGTAAAATACATGTGAAATTACAGGTCTGGTGGATATGGCTTTATTCTTTTACCTGAGAAAGGCAAGCTTTCAGACGGTTCTCCTTTACACGGTGTATGTGCCTAACAGACTGGGAAATTGAAACTCGGCCAGTTTAAGGAACTTGCCCTAAACCAGGTGACAACAATCCTGGATCCAGAATCTCAGTCCTCCATTAAGACAGCAGGACTGATTATTATCTTGGTTCCAGAGCATGCATTTAGTTGGAGAACTACGCCCACAGGCTTTTTAATTTATATAGTTCTCTAAAGAATTGGTTTTCCCCAAACGGTATCCTTCTTCAAGATAAAACCACTAGTCTGGCCTTTGCTTCATCTGGAAAACACTCGGCTGAGGGAACTCACGATTTCTGTGCCCTTTCTCTTAATGGCAGATGGGAGGAATGTCTGCAGTTCCCAGAATTCCCAGTTCTGATAACTTGGCCCAATGGGATTAAGAACACTATTACCACATCACCCATTAACTCCCTATGTGATACTGGATGATTCAATTAAGACAAATGGTTTTCAACCTTGGCTGTACTTTTGATTTCTCCAGGGGAGCTTTTAAAAATCCCCATGCCCATGGCCAGGCCACACCCTGGACCAATTAAATACAAATCTCTGGAGGAAAAGCTCAGACAAGTATATTTTTAAAGCTCCTCAAGTGATTGCAATGTGCAGCCAAAGTTGAAAACCACTAATAGGAGCAAGAGAGAGAAATTCATGGTGATCAGGTACCTATTATGTACCAGTGTTTTATATATGCTGGCCCCTTTACTCCTCCCTAACTCAGAGGGGCTCAATAACTTCTACATATCACATAGCTGGAAAGTAGCAGAGTCCAGCTTTAAACCCAGGTCATTATAATTCCTGAGGCATGCTTTCAGCACAGGAACAGATGGTTTCCTGAAAGCTATCTGTAAAATAATAGATTAAGTGATGATTAAATGAGGTGACATCCATTAAGCACCTGGCACATAGTAGGTGGGCCTGACTAATCTCTATGTCTCCATTTCTCAGCCTATTCTTTTATCTAGAATGTTCCTCCTGGCCCATGCTATGATACACCACCAAAATCTT
Organism: Rhinolophus sinicus; assembly: GCF_057876585.1. NCBI lineage: Eukaryota > Metazoa > Chordata > Mammalia > Chiroptera > Rhinolophidae > Rhinolophus > Rhinolophus sinicus. The sequence continues at coordinate 188,929,498 of NC_142501.1, forward strand.
AGGTCAGGGAACTTTGTGTTAACCCCAGCAGCTATGCAGTTATAATCCTCTCTTTATACACTAACGATGTTACATTATAATATCATTGTGTGAGGGTGTTAGGTTTTAGGGAACTTAGTTAAGGAATATATAACTGAAAATATGCCCTACCTATTATGTGCATTTTATAGATACCCTTAGCTTTATATACTGGGATGCCAAAAAAAATGTATACATATGACTTGTATTCATCTTTTGTTATCAGTACATATTGAGTATTACAATTTTAATACAGTTTTTTCCTGTCTTAAATGTGTATACATTTTTTTGGCACCCTCTGTATTTTAATGTTCTATAGCCACTATCCTACTCTTATCATTATGGGGTGGGATGATTCCCCATTTAACTGATGTTAAAGTTGTCATTGATGGCATTGCCCTGTCATGCAGTTGAAACCTGATGAAACTAGATCATCCATCCATCTATCACTGTCTTCACAGGTCCAGATCAGGTGCCCTCATAATTCTGAAGCCTTTCCCTTTCTTCTAGTCTATTTGTAAGGCTCACAAATCATTTTTAAAAAAAATTCTGAATTGGTGGCCTTTGGTCAAATAAGGCATGGATGGAGGCAAGGGTTTCAAGACAAGGTGCCTCCTCAAGGTGGTACCAGTGTTGGTGTCTGCCAAGGAGGAGAGGTGATGATCTGGTCCAGAAGGTCTCCGTATGCTGACAGGTACTGAAGAGTTTGACCAAAGCAATAACAGTAATAATGGATAATGTTTATAGCAGCACTTAGGCCAGGCATTGTCCCAGGTGCTTTGCAGTAAGTGATCCAGCCAGGATTCAAACCTAGGCACTCTATGTCATGCGGGAGACCCTGCTCGCTGCGCCATTTGTCGTGCGGGGAGGCCTGCGGGGTCTCTGCTCCCGCTCCCCATACAAGAATGCAGGATATGGTGAGGCCAAAAAGGAACACCCACGGAGCCATAGGTAGGGGAGTCATACCACTATATTCTCTCTGGCGGCACTATACTCTAACTGGAGGCTGGATCCACAGTGTCCGCAAACCGCTATCCACACTTGCCAGCCCAGCCACCATCTTCTTACTAGCCCCCATTCTTCCTCTCTTCGCTAGCACAGCCACAGCAGTTATATTAGTGGCCAATGGCTCACTGGTTACAGCTGACGACCAACTAGCCACAGCTGATGGCCATGCAATCACAGTTGGCCATTTACTACCTGAGCCAGCACCTGTCTATGTGAGGCTGAGAGCCTGGAAACTACTTTCTGGGGCTCTGTCCCCACACTCCACCCCTACAGGTTCTCGCCTCACAATCTACGCGACAAGCGTCTTCCGCGAGGGGACCTGTACGAGGAGCCTGGGGGTGAATGCAATATCCTAGACATACCCAGGCTCTCTGGGCACAGCCAGGGTTTCTCAGGGCACCACCAGTGCTTCTGGGCACGGCCAGACTTCCTGGACTTCTTAGGGTACCACCTGTCTTCCCGGACACAGCCAGGGTTTCTCAGGGCACCACCAGTACTTCTGGGCACGGCCAGACTTCCTGGACTTCTTAGGGTACCACTAGTTTCCCCGGGCACAGCTAGGATTTCTCAGGGCACTGCCACTCTCTCTGGGAACAGCCCGACTTCCTGGGCACAGCCAGGGCATCTTCAGGGCACAGCCAGACTTCCTGGACTCAGCCAGGGCTCTCAGGGCACTGCCACTCTCTCTGGGAACAGCCCGACTTCCTGGGCACAGCCAGGGCATCTTCAGGGCTCAGCCAGACTTCCTGGACTCAGCCAGCGCTCTCAGGGCACTGCCACTCTCTCTGGGCCTCTCGGGGTACCCTGCTGGAACAATAGCGACTCACAATCAAGGTACTTACATATTCTCGATGGCGGCCAGTCAAGACACAAAAGCAAATATCCCCCAGTTCCACTACATGGTGGTATGTTCCCAAACAAACAGTCAAGCTGTCTATTAAATTAAGGATAGAAGGCAATTCCCCATAGTCCATAGTCATTCACCAGGGCTGTCCTGGGGGTGAGGGACGACCTTGACCTCACCCTCATCTCCCATGGAGGACTCAGCAAGCGTTACCTCCTGGGACTACAAGTCCTGCATCCGGGCTGCCTGAGCAGGAACTTCCCCGGCCCACAAGGCTGCAACGACCTTTGCTTTCTCCGGCCTGTGCTGGTTGGGGAACCGTCCACATCTTTCCACCTCTCCACGGGGCTCCATCTCTCCAGCAGCTGCATGGCTTTTCCTGTGCTGGTGGGAGAACCGTCCACGTCCTCCCACCCCTCCACGGGGGTCCAGCTCTCCGGCAGCTGCTCCTCCTGGTCTTCCTCAGACTGAGTGTTCATACACACAAACTGCTCCACCACTCTTTGGAGAGCTTTGGCTGGCACCATACCCTGCTCGCTGCACCATTTGTCGTGCGGGGAGGCCTGCGGGGTCTCTGCTCCCGCTCCCCATACAAGAACGCAGGATATGGTGAGGCCAAAAAGGAACACCCACGGAGCCATAGGTAGGGGAGTCATACCACTATATTCTCTCTGGCGGCACTATACTCTCACTGGAGGCTGGATCCACAGTGTCCGCAAACCGCCATCCACACTTGCCAGCCCAGCCACCATCTTCTTACTAGCCCCCATTCTTCCTCTCTTCGTTACCACAGCCACAGCAGTTATATTAGTGGCCAATGGCTCACTGGTTACAGCTGACGGCCAACTAGCCACAGCTGATGGCCATGCAATCACAGTTGGCCATTTACTACCTGAGCCAGCACCTGTCTATGTGAGGCCGAGAGCCTGGAAACTACTTTCTGGGGCTCTGCCCCCACACTCTATATCCAGAGCCTGGTTTCTAACTCCAGTGCTATACTTTGGGAGCCACCTGCTGTGGGGAGTGGGGTTCTATGTCAATCTCAGAGGAGGAAGGAATGAGACATGTGGCTGGTCATGTCTAAGCCCTTATCCTCCCTTTGTCTCCCTTTTCCTCCAAATCACAGTTCACAACTCCTTCTGAGATAGAAGGAACTGTAGGAGTCAGAGATAGTCCTGGTTGAAGGGAAGAGAGGGGAGGAACCAAACATCTGTGTCTTCTTCTCGCTTTATTCTCTTATTCATCGAGCCTGCATTGAGTACCACCCATGTGTTTGACACAGTTTTCAGTTCTCTGTACATATTAAGTCAGAGAAGTCAAGTCACCTGCCCAAGGTCCACTGCTCCAAAGGAATGGGACTGGATGTGAACTCAAATCTTATCAAACTGATGGCATGCAATGCCAGGTCTCTGTTCTAATGGTACTTTCTATTCATTTTAAGGTATTTTTAAGAGAGATTTTTCACAGAGCATAATAATTTAAGTAAACCAAAATTAAGTTCTCATTAGGGAAAGGACAGTCAAGGGCCTTAGAACTGGGGAGCTCTTTCCTGAGAAGCCTCACTGTGCTTTTATTTGTTTCCGTCAATGCTGGACTGGGTTCTTGTCTAAATATTGCACTAATATGTTTGTTCTTTGTCTTAATTGTGGTACCACTAGATGCTACTGCAAAGAAGCTCTAATACGTCAATAGCTTAATAGCATCCACTTTTATGTTGCATTTCTATAAAGACCCAAGGCAATTCCAAGTCAGGAGGGGTTGGATGGGGTAGGGGCTCAAACATAGACAGACAGGGGCTCTGTCTTTCTCCAAACAGGGATTCTGAGGCTATCCTATTCATTGATACTAAGCTGACAAAAGAGAAAATGGCGTTGAGGAATGCACATGAGAGATTTTTATGTGTCAGGACTGGAAGTTGTTCCCATCACTTCTGCTCACATTCCATTAGCCAGAACTCAGTCATATCGCCATACCTTAGAGCAAATAGGTTTGGGAAATGTGCCCAGTTCTACCCAAGAAGAAACTGGGATTTCTTCTTCCCTTTTCTTTGTTTTATTGTGTTTCTACAATTCATTGTTATTGTTTTATGTACAGTGGTTTGAGAGCTGAGTTGCCAATGGAAAAAAGAGTAAGATGAAGAATCTTCTGGAGTGGTGCCTGTACATTAATGGAGTGCTGATTCTAAGTGTGAAAACAATAATAACTCATTTTTATTGAGTACTTACTATGTATCAAACTGTACTAAGCCCTTTCCCGACAAGGTTGCATTTAATCCTGTAGCAGCCTTGAACATGGATTTTAAAAGTGTGTCAACAGTTAGTTGCAGGATGATACAGTTCTGCTCTTCTAAAGGTACTAAAGAGCAAATGTGCCCATGTAGGTCCAATACAAACCCTTCATTCCCTTGTCGTGTGTCCCTGAGGTTGGTTTTCCTTGGATGACTCATCCAGGCTTTCTTATCCTCTGGCTTCTGGTTGGATTTGGCTAATGGAAAGCATCAGCAGGAGATCAGAGTTGGGTGTGTTATTGTGTCTTGGCTGCTGTGTGTTTTGGCAGTGGCTGTGTGCCCCTATCGATGGCCAGATCTCCTGTCTGTCAGTCCCTCTCTCATAGCTATAGACATCAGGTCCCTCTTCCTGCCCTTTCAGGCCTGGGATGACCATAGCTTCCTGCCATCAATAGTCCCTTGGTGCTTCACCAGCCATTGACTGGTCCCTGAACCCTCCCCATACCCTGGAAATAGTTCCTTCCACAAACTCTTTTCAATTATCTCTTGGAGAGTACTATGTCTTTCTTACTGGTCCCTCTAGAACTTGAAAACTTATACAATGTCCCACCTCCCTTTTTAAAAAACTTTGTTTATTATAGTTTCTGCTTTGGAGGCAGGAAGACCTTGTTATGAAACCCAGTTTGATCCTTTACTAGTTGTGAGACCTTGAGCAAGTTACTTAAGCCCTCTAAGCTGTAGTTTACTCATCCATGAAACAAATGATAATGGGTTTGTGAGGATTAAAAGAAACAACATATGCAAATTACATATCCCAATGTTTGGCACATAGTAGATGACTAATAGAATTGGAAAAGGCAAATTATATAATGGAAATCTGTCAGAGTCAATAATGAAATTATTAAATTAGCCTCTACATTGCTTATTAAACTGACAGACACTCTTTAAAAGGTGAGAATTCCCAGTGTTAACGATGATGTGGGGGAGAGGCACACACTGCAAGTAAAAGTATAAAATTTGGTAAAACCTTTCTGAACCTTTATCTATAGGTATATAAAGCCTGCAAAACGTGCATTCTCTTTGACTCAGCAGTTCACATCAATTTTAGGACTTTATCCTCAGGAAATGATCCTAAGGAAGATGCAGTATGAACATGTTCACACTCTCGTTGTTTACAACAGTTAAAAACTGGAAGTAACAAATGTTCAACAAGAGGGAATTGGTTAAATAAACTGTGAGACATCACTACAGTGACAGTGACAAATATGACTGATATTGAAAGATGACCACAGCACATTGGTAAGTAAAAGAATCAGTTACAAAAGAGCATTTATAGGGCATTATTTCATATTTTTGCACAAAGAGGAAAAATTGAAGAGCCAAATTTTGAAATATTAATTGGATTATTTCTGGATTGTGGGATTACAGGTGATACTGTTTTCTCTCTTCCTTCCCCACCCCCCGTATTTTCTAACTTTTGTACATGAACGTTGTATATAGAACATTGTAAAGATAAGATTGTCTTTGGCTGAAGTTATAAAAATCCAGGCTGTTATGGTTCAGCAGCTAACAGGGCCAGAACTAATGTCTGAAATTCGCATGGCTTTTTCTTCGTGGCCTTCACATAGCCACTGCACCCCCAGTCATCATGTATGCATTCAGACAGAAAGGGGGTCAGGAAGGCCAGTGCCTGTCTCAGGGAAAGCAAGAGCGTTCCCAGGAACCCCATGAAAAATTTAGGCCTAATTGACCACATTTGTGTCATGTGACAATCCCTAGCTGGGAAGTGAAAGGGAGGAGGGGATTGGGAAAGGGTGTTGTGTCAGCCCCTTCACAATGTTTACCACACACACATATTGCTTTGTAATTAAAAAAAAAAAGTTATTGAACTTTTAAAGCAAGTTATTTCTTTTCTTCTTGATTACTTTAATGCTTTCCTCCCTCTGCCACCCTCCCATCCACATTCAGGTTGCAGCAGCCAGCAAATTCATATTCACCCAGCTGAGGGTGTGAGGAAGAATGAAGAAATCTGAGACAAGGCTGCACCCTCCTAGGCGGTGGGAGTAGAGAGATGGGCAGAGTGCCAAGGGCCTGGGAAATCGACCTGTTGCTTGTTCAGCCAACTTCATCTAGGTCCCTCTGGTCTGAGGTTGTGGCTACGGAAAGCTTATCAGCAGAGACTTTTGCAACTTCAATACTTCTAGCTTTGCTGTTATTTTATAGAGTGTGCAGTACTGGCCCTGGTATTTCATTTGGCTTGCTTTGTTCTCAGCGAGGCTTCCCAAATAAAGAACACACTCATGATACATATGAGGGAATGGACTTGAAAGCCTGGGTTCAAACCCTGGCTGTGCCATTTACCTCGTCTTAGGTGACATTGGACCAGGTAGTCAAGCTCTCTGTGTTTCTGCTTCCTCAACTGTAAAATGGAAATAATAATAGCATTCATTGCATGGTATTGTTATAAAAGATTAGGTGAGTCAGTATTTGTCAAGTGCTTAGAATGTGCCTATCACATGGTAAGTGCTCTGTAAGTATTGTTTAAACAATAAATAAATATGAGAAAGGTGGAAACAGCCATAGGTGTCAGGGCTTTATTTGTTTAGGTCATGTTTTACTTGACATAAACCTGAGAAATCTAAAGCTACAAAGAAGGGCCAAATTTTCTTTTGTTCTCTGCTGGCTGCCCCGCGTGGTCTCAGTGGTGAGAAAGGAGAACCCACAGAAAGCTAAGAGCCATGAAACACCTCCTGGGTGACAGGGACTCCCCAAGCACTTTATGTGTAGCAAGCAGCTCCTTTAAATCTTATGAGGCAGGTGTTATCATTGCCCTCCTTTTACAGATGGGGAATCTGAGGCCCAGAAGGGTGAAGTGACCTTGACCTTGGTCACAGTCTTATGAGTGGTGGAGCTGGGATTTGACCCCAGGGACATGCGACTCCAAAGCATGAATGTTTTCCATATTAATAATGATGTTTATATAGGGTATCTTCCCTGTACATGGTCCTAAATGGTTAACATGTACATCAATCCCTAGTCTAAACACATTTAAAGAGTTTTTATTTAAAAGTCTCCATAACATATCCTTCTGTAAAAATGCTTGATTTCCCTATATTTAATTTGGCAAATTGGAGTTTTCACATATTATGTTTTCTTACAATATAGTGCATCTGTTTTGTTCAAAAAAATAAATTCCAGACATGAAACTTAGCTAATTTTTTTTTTTGGGGGGGGTGCTTTTTTTTTTTTTTTTTTTTTTTTGAGTATGAAATACAGGATCTAAAAATCTCTGTGTTTGTCCTAAAATAGCTGAAGCTCAATAAGCCCTTCCTAGCAATAAATGATTGTTTTTGTGGCCAATTCCGGACATATTGTCTTGAAGCTCAGAGCCTTGCTCAGGCCAGCTGAAATCATCAATTATTAACATCACGACTATCTCACAGGTCCAAATTCCTCCATGAGTAGCAGCAGAATTTCTTTCTGCTCTCTAATTTTTGCATGCCACCTTTGTAAATGCCGGTTCCAAAGAGATACAACCAGACATTGCTCAGTGGTTTTATTCATGACTATGATCAAGTTTAAGCAAAGTGCAAATGTTCCAGGAGACTTCCCTGTTCTTTCCCTTTAAGAAAAAAAAGTCACTCAGCCCCACCCAACCCCACCCTGAGCTTCTAAAGTTCTGGAGTCAGTGGTGCAAGAGATAGAGCCAAGATAAAAAGAACTGAAAACAAAATGGGCTCTTTTTATTTTTTATTTTTGAAACTTTTGTTCCCATCTCTTATACCTCCCCACCCTAAGTTGCAGAGTCCTGGGATCTGATCCAGTGCCATCACCAACCCCACTGGGTACCTCTCCCTGGCCCTGGGCTGGTCATATGCAGGCTGAGGCCTATCCCAGGTCAGCCCCCATCCCCACCAGAGGAGAACTAACCCTTTCAGGAAAAGACAGTGCTAGCTGGCCTCCAACAGACCCTTCTTACTACAGGTGCTAATCTTTCCCCCTTTTTTGCTTTTGGATTCATAGTTCTCATTCTTCTGCCAGGGGGTTAGAGGTTGCAAATAGCCAAGAAGCAGCTGCAAGGAAGCTCTGAAGTGCGTATCGTGTGGGTTGGGCCAGCCGTAGGCAGGAGAGACTGGGAGAGAGATTAGGTGAAACATTAGCCACGGTCTTTTGGATTCAGTCCAGTGTCTTTCAATTATTTCTTTATGTGCTTTTGGTCCTGGGCTTACTTGGCATGGGACAGGCATCCATTAGAAGATTTCACAATGATTTGCCATGTTACAGTTCTAAACAGATGTGAACTCGTCACCAGAAGAAATTTATGTTTTACCATCTTTTCCTCCACCTCTCCCTGGGGAGCTGCAGGGAAAAGCACTCCAAGTGAATTAATCAAAATGACTAGGTAACGCTCTAAAAATAATAAACGTTGTTATAAGTCTGGATCTCTTTCAAGTTTGAGCTCATTTTGTGAGCTTGAAGATCCATACGTCAAATCGCATGTGTATATTTTTTATTAGAGTGGACTATTGCATAGGGACAGATAAGTTATTAAGACACGTAAGTGCAATTACTCTCATAACACTAGACTGCATTTTAACTAAGTTAATTAAGCAACTTGGCTAAGGAGGGGGCAAAGGATAGGTACCTTAATGATTCCTTAATTTGCCTTCATAAGCCAGCAATGCAATTAGGACATGCTACAAGTTTTGGCTCTGAAATCAAGGGTGGACAGAAACTGAGGTGCAAGGTTAGAATTATAACAAAAAGGGAAAATATATGTTGTATCTCCTTGGGTTTCCCTCACCTACTCATTCATGGAAAGTGTACTATTGTTAGACAAAGGCAGAAGAACTAAAACATTTTGAAAACTGATTCAAAAAAGTCAGTGGATATTGAAAAAAAAAACAAGCTAGCAACTATTATTGTCATATTTTCAAAATACCTACCCAGAGATTAGTTCCAAAAAAATGTTTTTACATGAAAAGAAACTTGTAGCTGTGTCCTGGGTTCTCAAGGCCTTCTTCTATCCTTGGAATGAGATTAGATAAACTTCAGGGTGAGGTTGAGAAGGGAAATCTGTATTGGTAAAAAGGAAAGCATCGATGATAAGGATAAATTCTTTTCTTCTTTTAACTGGTGTAGTTCTCTGATTTTCAGTTGGCCTCTTTCCCTAATATATGTCCCAAATATCCAAGAGCAAGGTGTTCTTTGGAGATCTGGATCCAAACCATCCATAGCCTTACCCTCGATGATAATTTACCCGTATCAGGCAGGGAGGCTAAGCCAGCAGGACTGTGAGAAAAATAGGAGCAATGACTGCCCAGCTTTATAGTGTATGCCCTTTGTCTCCGAATCTGAGCCCTGCTGTTATTAGGCTAAATCACAAGGATATTTCCAACCTAAGAAATGTCATCTGGCCTCTGAATGCTTCTTAGATAATTCCCACGTCTTCATTTTCCAAAAACGGTTGATTGCAGTGTTACTAATCCCAACCTACTTTAGCCAGCTCCATTAATCATGGCTGGCAGGAAAGACTAGAGGGTCATGGGTAATTGAATTCCAGCCAACCTTCAAACCTAATTTAAGTCAACCCTTTGACCTCTTTCCTGACCAAATCTGCTGCCAGAGCTAGTAGATAAATATTGTTTTTAAATTTAAAGAAGCCTTTTTTGAATGCCTACTATGTGTTAGCTTTGCGAGAGATACATCCATTATCCCACTTCATTCACTCATTCTGTCAACACTTCCATCAGAACCCAGACACAAGAATGAACAGATAGTGGAGATGAGTGTAAAGGTCATCTTGGGGTCAGTCTAGTGGGGGAAATGTGTGCTCTGCACACACCCTGACTTCCTATCTTTGAAAGAAGATAAATCTGTAACACTGACAGGAAGCCTGAAGCCCCTTGCACACAGAGAAAATGGAATGAGAAACAACTTCCCTTCTTTCCGAGAAAAACCACGTAGGAGGTCAGAACGTCCACTGAAGTCCTCCCTCCACCATATTTGAATTGCCGTGTCAGGTGCTCTGGTTAACCTCTCTGGACCTCAGGGTCCTTATCTGTAATAAGCAGCAGAGTGTGTGCAGGGCGTAGTAACAACGCTAACCTGGCAAGGCTATTGTGAGGATTTGGAATTAAGAGGTATCATGTGGAGGGCTGCGCCTTGTAAACCAGTCTTCTCACCATAGGAGAGTCTTTTGCTAATTACTCTCACACACTCTTTGTTAAAATTGCCAACCAGCCATGAGACCAGTAAAAGACAGGGCTTCAGATCAAAGGCTTAGATGGGCAGTTTACATTCATTTTCAATAACGGAAGTTTAGATGGAATTTCTCATGAAATTTGCTTCCTTTATTTCCTTTGGTCAATCTCTGGGTCACCATCCTGTTTGCTATGTGTATACGTGATCTGGATTTTGTCGCCAGAATGCGTTTCAGGCATTTCAGTCTTCAGAGACCACCTCACGTGTGCCCTACCAACTTGTCATCCTCAGTTAGAAACCAGCTCACCAGTGACTAGTAATATTCGACACTCACCAACCGTCAAATCCATAATAAACCTAGCACTGAATTGCTACAGGTCATATTCTGGGCAGCAATGCATTTTTAGGAAAGACGAGTCAAGGATGTGCTGAGGTTTGTTCAGGAAAAAAATGAATGTGCTTGAATAATTTACTTTATCTTTTTAATTCTAAAATTATACGAGGCCCCTAAGATTTCACAAGCAGCCAGGGGACCCTGGGCAGCCCGGTGAGGCTGAGTTTAAGTGGTGATGTTAATGGAATTATCCATCGCTGCTGGATAACTGTCTGCTGTGGAGACATAATTACACAGGCAAAGATGAGGTATTATGGAGGATAAACACTGAAGCAGAGACCTCAATATTTACTTTTCATGCTACAGCTTAATCTCCTCCACTGTTTAACTTCATCAGCACCACTGCTAACCCCAGGCCACACAATTTTACTTTAAAAAAAAAAAAAGAAAAGTAAAGAAATTAAATAACCCAAATACACATACAATTGTAAACAAAGTTGCAAGAGATGTGGATTGGGATGTTTTTGCTGCTATAGTCAGTGGCAAACAAGGGTTCTACCTTATGTGACAAAAATGAGAGTAAAATTTGTTGAATGTTGGCTGTGGGCCATGCCCTATGTTAAGCATTTTATATACATTGTTCTATTTAATCTTCACACACAACAATTCCATGAGTTAAGTACTAGTAGAGAAAACCGGGTGTCAGAGAAGTTAAGTAACGTGCCCAAGGTCATACAACCAATGAACAGTGGAGCGAGGTTTCAACCCTGGCAGACCAGCTCGAGCTGCTTACAGAAAATCACCAGAACAAGCAGATTCCCCCATCCCGAGTCTGGTCTTCTTGAGTTTCTGGATGAGTTCAGGCAGTTTTATTACCACTACAGCTGCCCTGCTATCTTTATTGGAAAAGCTGCCAAATCTCCCATCCGGTCCTCAGTCCATTTCTGTATTTCTGTTGTATTTAGAAAGTATTTGCACTCAACCCTGTGTGGCCAAGGCTGAGCCTTTCAACTCACCCCTGAAAGGTTTTACACTGGCCACGTTCCCTGCCTTCTTCAGCCAATCTTAAGCTATCACTGCCTCCTTCCTCTAGGTTCCTTCCCACAAAACTTATTATTATGAAAATAAGATATAGAAAACCTGAAAGAATATTATAATACACATATGTCTAGCCTCCACCAAATTCAATCATTGTTAACCTTTTGCCATATTCGGTTTACTAATCAGGCAATCTTTCTATTTTTCTTTCTGAACTATTGGAAAATTCCTTTTAGAAATCATGACACTGCACCCCTAAACACTTCATTTCACATGTATCTCCTAAAAATATGGAGCATTTCCTACAAGACTACGTTACTATGATCAGACCTGAGAAAATTAACTCTAATTCCTTAATAACATCTATTATCCAGCCCAATGGTAAATTTCTTAACCACTCCCAACTATCTTTTACAGCTGTTTTTATTTTAATCAAATTTCGTGCATTGTATTGATAGTAATGTCTGTTTAGTGTCTTATAAACTAAAACAGCTTCCCTCTCCTTCATTGTTGTTGTTGTTGTTGTTGTTATTGTTGTTTGTTTAAATTCCCTCCACCACATTTAGTTTTTGAAGAATCCCTCTAGTCTTTGGACAGTTGAATTGTTTCCTATTCCAAGGGGTCTCCACTGGTTTCTACCTTCAATTCTCAGCCAGATGTGGTAAGATGGCAGCTCTAGAATTTCTATATGGGAAGGGCTTGAGAGAGGGTGCAATCTGGTTATAAGAAGTTGAGGGATGAGAGGACTTTTGCATTTAAAAAAAAAAATTAAAAACAACTTAAATTGTTAATTTACTTGCCATGGCTACTGCTCTTATATAGAGGTCATCTGTACTATAGGAGAGGTGACAAATGGTAATGATGAGTGATACAGACTGAGTGAACTACCTAGATTCAAACCTCAGTTTTGCTACTTAAAAGCTCTGTGACCTGGAACAAGTTACTTAACCTCTCTGTTACTCAGTTTTATATTTTGTAAAATGGTGGTAATAATAACAATAGAATCTAATTCACAGAGTAGTGCAGAAATGAATTGATAAGCACAAAGCAGTAAAAATCCTGCCTGGAACAGAATATTATCTATAAATAGTAGCCATTATCATTATTGATATTCTTCTCCCACCTTCTATCAACTTCCTTCTCTAGTCATGTCCTGGAACTAGAACATCCAGCATTTCTGGCTGCCCATTACCTTTTACTTTATGTTCAATTTATTCTGACTGACCTGGGGAACTTCTAGTTTACCCTCAACCTCATCCTCTTTCCTCTCTTTCCAATCCCTTGTTGTTTTTCCAATCAAATTATTTTTAAAATATCCATTTGGGTCTCCTTTCTTCTATTATCTTGTATGTCTGGCATAAATTCCTCTCTTTTTGCACTGAGGCATTTCATCCCTTGATATAAGATGCAATCACATCTGTTGTTTCTAGTCTAGGAACACTTTCCTGCTTAAGTGAATGTCGAAGCTTCTTGGTTCCCATTCATTTATTCAGTAGGTCAGTCAGTCAGCCAGTTACTCAACATACTTTTGGACCATCAGGGTCTGGGCACCGGCTAGACACTGGGGATACAGCAATGAACTAAATGTGGTCCTGGCTGTGGACAGATAACCAGCCAATTGCTCGGAGTGAATCTGAATTGCAGTTAGGGGGGTTAAACCAGGTAATTCTGGAATTTCCCTGCACTCAGACCACATCACATATAAGATTCTAGGAGAATGATTGAAAGAATGTTAATGGATCCATTCCTCTAAATGTGTATTCTCTATTGTCCTGAAATTCCTACCAGGAGAGTAGCTAGAGTTGCTTCCTGTTTTCCTACCAGTCCTTTAAACATTTCTAGAATCATTGGAAGCTTTAGCTCTTGCTGCCTGTTTCCACAAAAGTGCATGCATTTTATCAGAATAACTGTAATAGCACAACTTCCTCACCTGAAGACTGGGGATAATAATAATAGTCCCTACCTTATAAGGTTGTTATAAACCTTAAGTGAGTGAACAGTAAAAAAAGGTTAGACTGTACATTAGTTTATATAGTTGCCAAATAAATAAAATAAAGTTAGTTGAAAGATCATGATGAAATCAAACAAATATGATGCAGAGCAGGTGAGGTTTGAGGGGGATTAAGGACAAAAAGGTGGGAAGCATGAGGCCTGAATCAAGCAGCAACTGAAGCAAGAGCACTTGAAGAAATTGTGGAGAGGTCAAAGGGAAATTCAAAGGTTAACTCTGATTATAATTTTTTTTTTTTTCAAATGTGGCCTCCTGTATTTCCTTTATTCTGAGTTCTGTAGTGAAATCAATGGTTTTCAAACCCTTAAAGAGAGAAGCCCAATATAAGAATACTTGGTCAGAAAAATAAATTATCAAAGGTAAGTGTATTCATTTGTATTGCTGTATGACAAGTTACCACATACTTAGTGATTGAAAACAACACACATTTGCTACCTCACAGATTATGTAGGTCAGGAGTCTAGGTATACCTTTGCTAGGTCTACTGAAAGGTTGCAATCAAAGTGTCAGCCAGGGCTGGGTTCTCATCTGGAGGTTCAAATGGGAGAAAGGCCTGCTTTTAAATGAATCCCACTTGTTGGCATTATTCATTTTCTTGCAGCTGTAAGATTCACAGAAGTTTGATTATTTAAAACCAGCATAGAGAGCCAGACTCCAGAGTGCATCTGCTAGCAAGACAGTCTTATTTAAGGTAATGTAATCATGGGAGTGATATCCCATCAACTTTGCCATATAACATAATTTTGAGAGCAGTATCCCATCACATTTGGTTGGAAGTAAGTCACAGGTCCTAACTACACTCAAAGAGACAAACTTATACAAGGGCAGGAACACCAAGAACAAGGGATCATGGGAACCACCGTAGAGTCTGTTCATTATAGTGAACAACTCTAAACTCTCTCTCCTTAAAGTACTTTTCTCATGAATAATCAAGGAAGCCGAAGACTTGAGAAAATGTTAAATATGAAACTCATTGACCTAAAAATATTCATTCTGTGTCTCGTTTCAATTGGAGGTGGACACACAGCATTCTATAAACAACCCATGGCCCAAGATAAATGTGGCATCTTCAAAGGTGTACTCTCAGGGTGTGTTTTATGTTTTCCTGGGGATTCAGCTCTGCATCCCTATGACTAAGTTATTTTCTCCCAATTTTGTCTTGTGGAATGAGGTGGCTTATTCCCAAACCCATGTCATGATGACCACAGTTGAGACATTTTCCATGTGAAATTGTGCTAGCTATTCTTATGTCTCTAATTACTGTGTCTCCCCCCACACCTCACCATGAGTCTCCACAGCCCTGTAAAAATGTTAAAAAAAAAAAATACAAAGGGACACAGGCAGTTCAAAATATTCTTTAAAATAGTAATGTAAATCATGTTATTAAAAATGAGCACTGTAAGAGTTCCCTATTGATGTCCACATTTTTAGCTTCCTTTTTAAACCTCTCAGGAGAGTTTATGCTCTATAGTTCATATCTTCTCTTTACTTCAATTAATTATTGCCTTAACTGTAAAGCAGCTGTAATACAACATTTTCTTAGGAAAGTGTTGTGTATTTAATGCATCTTCTTATCATTGCTTATAACTAAGCTTATTTGAGATTACATCAAAATCTTGAAGAGAAGGGAAGGGTAGAAGATTCCTCTCAGAATCCTTCTTAATCCTTTGTCCCCTTCACTTCCTCTTACTGGTTCTCTTTCTAGATCTACAGTTAGAGAAAAACAAACCATGATGGTCCATGAGAGAGTATAATAAATAACTGGCAAGGAGTGTGAGCTTCAGTCACTCAATGAACACTGCAGAAATTTCTAGAAGGCTTGATTTCTATGTAACTGCTTCATTAAACCAAGTAGCCCGTCAGATGGAACAAAAGTTAAATTTTATGTGTGTGGTAAAGATGGTGATGGGGAAGAACACTGTTTAATGTGTGGTGCTCAGAGCCTACCCGCTTCCCTTCACTTGCTTAGCTTCTTGCCCCACCTCCAGTCTATAAGAAAAGAAGCTTTGCAGTCAATTGGGCAGAGAAGCTGTCAGGAAAGTAGAAGTAGGTTCCCCAAGGGACTTGGGGGCAGGAGAGTTGATCTGGCCAGGGACTGTGTTTTGGGAATTGAGCTCTTCATTGACAGGCGAAATGAAAGGGAACTAAGAAAGGAAATAGCATGCTCTTGGACAGAAGGATTTGGGGGTCTAGGAATTGGTGTGTGGTGGTGATGGTGAAGCTAGCTCTAGACCTTATATGGGACCCCCTTAAATGTTAGAGGGAATTGTTAATGAAGACTAGTGTTCCTGTTTAGGCTGAGCTTATTTAAGTGTGATATCACTCTGACCACCCACCCCCTCCCAAACATGTATTATTATGAAACCCTAGCATGTATTGCCTAGGGCTGCCATAACTAAAGTACTACAAATCGCGTAGCTTAAAACAACAAAAATTATTCTCTCACAGTTCAGGAGGCTAGACATCCAAAAGCAAGGTGTCAGCAGGACCATGCTCCCTCGAAACGTGTAAGGGAATCCGTCCTTGCTTCTTCCTGTCCTCTGGTGGTTGCCGGAAATCCTTGGCATTCCTTAGCTTGCAAACATATCATTTCCATTCTTTGCCTCTGTTATCACATGAGTTTTTCGTGTGTGTGTGTGTTTGTGTGTGTGTGTTGTGTGTCATCACCTCTTATTATAAGGATACCAGTCATCTTGGTTTAGGGAGTACTAACCCCGTATGACCTCATCTTAACTAATTACATCTGCAAAGATTCTGTTGCTAAATAAGAGCACATTCTGACGTCCTGGGTGAACATGAATTTGGGGGGACAGACACTATTAAGCCCAGTATAAAACATAACAGAGAAATTGACACACATACAATTAAAACTATTAGCCAATTAAATTTAGTATATGTGCTCTAATTAATTAGACTGGGAAACAAAGCCAATGGAATTCTGGTTGGGGAAGGAATTGATATGAAGTTGTCAACTTCTCTAGTCTTTTCTTACCAGCAGACCACACCTCAAGCAGTGTGCTATACTTCCTTCTCTGCTGACCCTTTTCCTATGCATCCTGCACACATTCACACACACACATCACTGCTAACAGGAGAAGAGAGATCTTGATAATTGTGTACATCTGTCACCCCCAGCACCTACAGACAAAGCACTTCGCTTCCTCTGTTTTGGAGAAGGAGGACCAGCTCCATCAGTGTCCAGCATCACACAGAGGTAGGGTCTCTGAAAAGCATGTATCTCTGGTTTAGCCAGAAGCGGTGCTGGGTGGACTGGAAGACCAGGGAGCACTGGGTATTTTGCTGTGGGAGCACAGGAAGGTGAAATGGGCACAGTGACATTGGACTATTGCTCCAGTAGATGACAGCCGACCCTTTTAGCTGATGAAGTCGTATAAGAACCTCGTTCACCAAGAGCCAGAAGATGTCTTGTGCCATATTTTGCCCAAGCAAGGGGTCTGTATGACTCCAGACAGGTAGAGTCCAGTGTCAGACGTACTCACACCAGGCTCAGATGTGTAAAGAGAATGTTGTTTCTTAACTTTTTATAACTGACCCAATTGTCCTTAAGTGTTCCCTGACCTCCACACCCCTGACTAATGAGGGGTGCGGGTAGAACTAATTTTTAGTCCAATCTGGTAGACTCAGGCTGTTCCAGTAAGCAGTCTCTTCCGAATGAGTCAGTTTTTCCAATTTGCATCACTCTCCCGGTTTTTCTCTAAGGTGGTATCTGGGCATGTGGAAAGCTTTAGGCCATTGAGGGAGAGGGAATCGTGCTGCTCCAGAGCTATGAGCTAGCTGATGTCTGTGGGGGTGGCGGCTGGTCTGCTATTAGCCCAGGCTATTTAGAGGAAGTTCACTGCTGAAGTGTGTAGCTGGGGCACTGGTAGTCTGTTCTCTCCTTGGTTGGATAGGGCTCAAGGTCCTCCCTGCTGACTCAGCCTTCACTGGCACTCTATTTGGGACTTCCTCTCAGGCCCCAACTTGGTTCAGGGTCTCACCACATGTCCCAGCATGGCCCCTATTTCCTCTAGGGCAGGTACTGGGGGGCCCTCAAGAAGACAGGGCCTTATGTCTCTAGTTGTCCCATTCTGAGCAACTCCATCTGTCTTTTTTAAATTTTTTATTGGGGAATACTGGGTAACAGTGTGTTTCTCCAGGGTCCATCAGCTCCAGGACCCATCAGCTCCAAGTCGTTGTCCTCCAACTTCAATCTAGTTGTGGAGGGCGCAGCTCAGCTCCAAGTCCAGTCGCCATTTTCAATCTTAGTTGCAGGGGGCGCAGCCCACCATCCCATGCGGGAATCAAACTGGCAACCTTGTTGTTCAGAGCTCCCGTTCTAACCAACTAGTCATCGGCCACCCCAACTCCATCTGTCTTTAATTATTCTCAGCTACATGCTCTGTCTAGAACCAGCGTAGGAGCCTGAGAACGACGTGAAGGAGATAATGCATTGCCACAACTGCCCTGGCTAGCTCAGTGCTCTGGACCATGAGACGGCACAGACACTGGTGAGAGAGTAAAAAACTTAAATGTAAAAAAGGAAAACAGCAAGAATCCTGAGACAAAGCCATTGTGTCCCCAACCCACACCCACTATTACTGTTTAAAAATGTAGTTTATAATATTGGGGGAGGGGAGGGGTCAAAGTATGCAGACGTATCAGAAACTAAGCCTTAAGCTCTAGACCAGTGCTATCCAATACGACTTTCTGCAATGATGGCCGTGTCTGTATCTGCACTGTCCACCGTGGTAGCCCCTAGCCACATGTGGTTTTTGAGAACTGGAAATATGGCCGGTGCTACTAAGAATCTAAATTTTTAACTTAATTTAAAGTTACATGTAAATAGCCACATGTGCTAGTGCGACTATATTGGAGTCCTGCTTAACGTTTGTGTTCCAAACCTTTGCTGTTCTGGTGAAGCCAGAAATGAACTTCTCAGACTAATTTTAAAATATGTAAGATTATTTCTTCATTGGTTTGTCTTGTTCTTTTGTTGTTTTTAGTTTTGTATCCCACATATCAAAAACTCATAGACACAGACAATAGTTTAGTGGTTACCAGAGGTTAAGAGGGGAGCGGGGGTGGTAGATGAGCGTAAAGGGGATCAAATATATGGTGATGGAAAGAGAACTGACTCTGGCTGGTAAACACACTATGTGATATATAGAGGATGTAATACAGAATTGTACACCTGAAATCTATGTAACGTTACTAACAATTGTCACCCCAATGAACTTTAATTACAAAAAAAAAGTAAGATTACAATGGAAACCAACTAATTTAATATTTATGTTGTTATTTCATTTTTAATTAACATTTTAAATTATTTAATTTTTAAACATTTTGGTGAACACCGTGTTTCCCCGAAAAGAAGACCTAGCTAGACAATCAGCTCTTTTGGAGCAAAAATTAATATAAGACCCAGTCTTATTTTACTATACTATAAGACTGGATATAATTATAAAATTAATATAATATAATATAATATAATATAATATAATATAATATAATATAATATAATATAATATAATATAATATTGGGTCTTATACTAATTTTTGTTCCAAAAGACGCGTTAGAGCTGATTGTCCGGCTAGGTCTTATTTTCGGGGAAACATGGTAGTACTCTTCATACGTCTTTATTAAGGTGTTAAATATCAGTCTAGCAGTGAGCCTAATCATCATAATTTTGAAGAGTAATGAGCACAAATAATATTAGGAGATACTTGGTACAATGTGATATGATATGAAAATAACTGTGATTTCTGTTGGTGATAAAGTCACATGCACTGCTACTACCACTGGAGTTTGGGTTCAGTTAGGAGTCAGTGAAAATAAACATGTAAATGTTTTCCCACCCAAGTTCACAACCCTCCTGAATTCTCTTCACAGACCTGTTTGGGATACATGGACCCAGGCTAAAAATTCCTGCTCTAGAGTTATTGAGGTCTGACAATTAAGTTCGCAAACTTGTTGCAACGATGTTGCTAACCTTTTTTGATATAGAGGGTTTATTCATTATGAATTTGTACCAACTGGATAGTTAACCACGTTTACTATTTGAAAGTGCTGAAAAAGTTGCATGAAAAAGACGAAAACGACGTGAACTTTTCGCCAACAATTCATGGCTCTTGCATCATGACACTGCACCAGCTCACACAGCACTGTCTGTGAGGGAGTTTTTAGCCAGGACACAAATAACTGTATTGGAACACCCTCCCTACTCACCTGATCTGGCCCTCAGTGACTTCTTTCTTTACCTGAAGATAAAGAAAACATTGAAAGGAAGACATTTTTATGACATTCAGCACATCAAGGGTAATAGGACGACAGCTCTGATGGCCATTCCAGAAAAAGAGTTCCAAAACTGCTTTGAAGGATGGACTAGGAGCTGGTGTCCGTGCATAATTTCTCAAGGGGAGTACTTCACAGGTGACCATAGTGATATTCAGCAACGAGGTATGTCGCACTTTTTCTAGGATGAGTTCGCGACCTTAATTGTCAGATCTTGTATGCAGGACAGGTGGATGAATAAGGTTAATGCATTCGAGAAATATTTATGGAATGTGTACTACCAGCCAAGTACTATTCTAGACACTTGGGTTGCAGTTGTCAATATGACAAAGGTGGAGTTTTCAACAACTTCATATTTCAGTGGAGGAGGAAGACAAGGAGTCAATGATCAGATAATTGCAGATGGTAGTAAAAGCCATGAAGAAAATGTAACAAAGTGATAGAAAGTGACTTAGAGGGAGAGTGCCTTTTTTTCAGGTTGAGTGATCAGCGAGGTCATTCAATAAAGTGCTTTGACTTGAGGCTTGAATAAAAGGATCCAGCCATGGAAAATCTGGAGACCTAGAGCTCCTTTTAGCTGAGTGATTGGGGCAGTATAACTGACAAGCGAGAGCACCACAGAACTGAGGTCAGAGAGTGGGGCGGGCCCAAATCAAAGCTGGAATTTGTAGGTTGTCCTCAGAGATGGCAGGGAACTGAGACTTTATTCTAAATCTGTTTAGAGTAGAAGGTGGATTACGTGACCCTCTAGGTAAAGAATGTAATAAATGGGGACGTGGAAGCAGGGAGTTCATGCAGGTGACTGCTTTAGTAATTCAAGTGCAAAGTGATGGTGGCTGGTGACTATGGATATGGTCCAAATGCAGATAAAGAAAAGTGAATGAATTTCGGACATTATTTCCTGGTAGAGCTGATAAACTACAATTAGGGAATATGAAGGAAAGAAAACAGTCCTAGAAAGACTCTGGGCAATGTGATTTATTGAGATGAAAGAGTGGGAAGGGGAAGGTAGATTTGGGGCCTCGTCAAGACATATTTTAGTTTTATTAATGCCTTTTAGGTATTGAAGTGGAGAGATATAGATATATGAATCTGAAGCTCAGTGGAAAAGTTAAGACAAATGCTATACATGCTTGGTTCACCATCACAGAGATGGTATTTAAGCCATGGGATTGTGTGAGATCAACCACGAACAGCATTTGCTCAGAAAAGAAAGGGCTGTGTCTGAACCTTAGAGAAATTGAGTATTTTGTGTTCTTTTTTGTTTTTTTCAGTTACAGTTGACATTCGATATTATTCTATATTAGTTTCAGGTGTACAACATAGTGGCTAGACATCTAGATAACTTATGCAGTGATCCCCCAGATTGCCCTAGTACCCCCCCCCCAACTATACATAGTTGTTACATCATTGACTATATTCCCAATGCTTTACATCTCCATGACTATTTTGTAAATACCTATTTGTATTTCTTAATCCTTTCACCTTTTCCACCCAGCTTCCCTTCTCTTGATTATTTATTGTGCACTGTTTTTGGTCTGTACTTTCAGGTTGGTAGGTGATTCCGAACTCCCTCCAACCAAAAATAGCTCCTCTGCTGATCTGGTAAATTAGGGTTTAACTGTGGGTTAAGATGGTGACCTCACAAAGGCTTCTGATAAAATACAATTATCCTATTGCAAGGACCCATTCCCATATATTCCCATAACTAACATCACAATGCTGCTTCGGTGGGGCATTTACCATTCTTTTTTGTTAGGTCCAGCATTGGAAGAATTCCCCACTTTGTAAGAACCCCCTTCCTCTATTGATTTCCCAGGGTTCGGGCTGGCGAACTGGTCTCTGGCAATCAAATACGCTCCCCCGCAGACTTTGAGCAGGAAGCTGGAATGGCCAAGGGGCAGATACTGAATGCAGTCTGTCCTGGAGAAGGTAGTTGCAACCACACTCACTCCAAAGTCAGGAGTGGCAGAGGCCGTAGCAGTCACATCCTGTATGCTGGCGGTGTCCATGATATAAACTGAAGTGTCTTTGTCGAAGGTGAAGCAGGACCGTTTCCCCTGGAGTGGCCTATGGAGTCATCTGGAACTTTCTTTCTTAGAACACATTCTCCATGCCTGGCTCGCTGGCCTTCCTGGAGCTCCCTATTATCCTTTAATAAATTCCTTTTCTGCTAAGCCAGTGTTGATGTTTGGGTTTCCCAGGAAACAGACAGAGATTTATGTGCAGGAGGTTTGGGGGTGGAGTGGCCTCAGAATCAACATCTGTGAAGAGTAAGGGATGTAGGATGGGGCAGAGGAAGAACCTGAAGTGTGAGGCAGTTATAGTAGAAACTTCATCTGATCCCATGGGGAGCTCTGGAGGTGGGGGGCCCTTCAAAGTTGCGCTGAACCGAGGTGAGCCAAGAGACCTGGGATTTTTCTACCCCCATTCATGCCATTACCCAATCATTGGACACAGGCTACTCAAGGGAGGGCATGTCCTTGGGCAAGGTGACTCCGAGACTGAGAGCCATTCCTGGCCAGAGAGGCAATGGAAAGCTGTCAGCCACTAGCACTCCTAATCTCCACAATAAGCTTTACAGTGTGCAAAACCATGATTCCCAGGGAATCCAATAATAATCTGCTTATTTTCTTCATAATTCAAGCGAGAAACTGAGGCTGAGAAATATTAAATGAAATGCTGAAAAGTGGTGGGGGTGAAACTCAAACTCTAGTCTTAAGATTTCAAATCCTGTTTCTTTGCCTGAGCTATAGGGAATGTTGCAATAAACAAACCCTCAGGAATAAACAAACCCTCAGGAATAGAGAAGCTATCCAAAAGCCAGAGGACAGCCTGGGCAAAGGGTTTAAGATTTTGAGGCTCATAACTTTGAGACCTTTCCTCAGGAACTCTTCAATTTAGGTAGGATTTCAGACAATGGAGTCCAGTTGGAACCACCATTTATGAAGGAGAATTACCCTATATACCTGTGCACAAAAGGCCACTAAACAACAAGCAAAGCCCCATTCTAGATATTATCTGTTGACACTAGACATCTATTCCTACCTTCACTTTTTTTCCCTCCTGGGGTCTGAAAGGCAGCCATGTTTTGGGTGAGATCTAAGCTCTGCCAGGGAAATGCACTTTCATGGTAGTTGGAAGGCAGAAGAGAGATGGAGACTGTTCTCCTACAACTGGGATGCACTGAAAAAAGTAAATAGCAGCAGGCAGACTCCACATCCACTGCCTGGTCACTAGTTGGCAGGAAAATAAGTGGCAGTAGCAGCAACAGTTTCCTGACCTTCGGCTTGTAGCTACAGTGGTTGGTCTTGAAACTAAAAGACCAGGAGCTATCCTCTGATTTCTATACTTCCATCCCTTCCAAAACTTTTGTGAGCACTTAATTTCTTGTTTGAAGCCCTTCTCTTTCTGCTTGAAATATTTACAATGGTTTTCTTTTTTCTGTGCTGAACCTGATATAGCATCCCAAGCCTGAAGCCAGTCACTGACTCTGCTTTCTACACCTACACACATGATACAACCATAACCAGATGGGGGGAAAAAACAAAAAACAACAATGCACTTAACTGGGAGAGCAACATCAAGAATAATACCGAACAAACCAAACCCTAAGTGCAAGAGGACTCTTCAGGGAAACCAGTGACAATGGTACAATTGGCGATCGCTTCTTGAAGCAGAGTCTTCTTGAAGCAAAACAAAGTCTTGCCTTGCTGTCTGGATTGTAATACTCAACCTTCCCAACCATGACAGTTGGTCCCAGAACAGACCCAGCCTCCAGCTTTGTGATCCAACATCCTAGAGTTACAGAGAGGTATGGCACGGACTCCCACCAGCTGGTCAGGACTCTTCCAAGCCCCCTGTATTGACAAGATACTGCTCTAATAAAGCAGATGTGCAGGAACCCATGGCCATTGGCACTCAGCCAAGGGTAGCTGAAGATGGAGGCAGCAAAAGCATAGATTCTATGGTCCCCATGATTCCCACCCCCAAAGGATAGAGAAAAGCAGTACATTTTTGGAAATTAAGAGTCACTTAGGTTTGTAGCCATCAAAAGCAAAAGGATTCTTTTCAAATAAGGATGTCATTTTTAGAGAAGGACAGAACCCGAGCCGCAAAGTGTTTCACCCCACAAATATTCGAAGACAAGCTGCCCACAAATGCAGAAACTTAGGAAACAAAAGAAGCTATAAAACTATTGGTTGACTGATACACAATGTAAGAAAGGATTAAGGTAGTGTTCAGGCACCTTCATTTTTTAAACAAGAATCACTAAAACACCCGTTTCGACTTCATAAGGCTGTTTCCATGTTCCAGGCAACAGCTGGTCCCACTTTACTGCTGTGGGTACAGTGAGTTCTAGTAAATCCTGTGTAATAGATGTATTCATATGCTCCATGCTTTTAACAATCTTCTTAATTAGGGTGCTGTCCTTTTAAGCAAAGCATTTATATAGTTACTTTGTTGCATTTGAATACAGTTTTAGCTTCAATAGACTTAATATAATTTTATGGGTGTTAAAAAAATGCTTTACAATGAAAGGAATTTATTTTATCATCAGTATGGAGTTGTTCCCATGGATATTTAAGAACAATTGGTACAGAGGGTTTATGAATATTTGTTGAGAAGGAAAGATTCTGAAGATGTAGTAGATGGTGGTAGTTCAGCTACTTGTTAGCCTAATTTCTTTGAACCTTAATGTTTTTATTTATAAAATGGGATCAATATCTTCCCTGCCTACCTCATGGAGGAATTGTGAACAACAGGTAAAATATTATGTATGAAAGGGCTTTTAAAAACATCAGGAGTTATGTGCATTTTTTTAATTTTTTTTTTTTTTTTAATTGGGGAACAGTGTGTTTTTTTATTTTTGTTTTTTTCCCCCAGGGCCCATCAGCTCCAAGTCATTGTCCCTCAATCTAGTTGTGGAGGATGCAGCTCAGCTCCAACTTCAGTTGCCGTTTTTCAATCTTTAGTTGCAGGGAGCTCAGCCCACCATCCCATGTGGGAATCGAACCGGCAACCTTGTTGTTGAGAGCTTGCGCTCTAACCAACTGAGCCATCCGGCCACCTCTATGTGCATTTCAAGGGCTGGTATTCTCCTGGAATCACCTGACCTCATACCCGATATTGAGATGGTGTTGGTGCATGAGATTTAGAGGCATCAGGGTAGAGTTAGACCCTCAGGAAGCATGGGTGACAGAGAGCAGAGAGCTTGGATTGTTTAGACAACATGATGGAGGATAAGCACAGTTGAGAGCCTCAGGCATTTGAGGCCTGAGGGACAGAGGACAGATTTGGGGTTAATTAGGTGTTAGTTATGGGTACCCACGGATACCTAAATTTGTGCCTCCTCTGCATTATCCCATGTGGTTTTCCAGACCTCCACACATTCAGCCTCTTCTCAAAACTCATTCTTACTCGAATCAGAGTCCAAACAAGCAATTCTTCATTTAAGCAAATGAATGTTCTGGAAGTTCCTCTTTGTACCCCAGGGCACCAGAATTCCATTTATTGGGGTCAGATGTCCTAATCTCCCTTTAAATGTAGATAAAATTAATCTTGGCTGACATCAGGTTTCAGCGACATGTGCACAAACAGATATATCCTCAGCAGTGTAATTTTCAAATTTGAATGACAAAGATTTATAAAGTAGGCCCTGATGTCTTTGGAATAATACTATATCACCAGTGCACCAATGGAAATCTGTGTCATATTCTTTATCATTTTTCATCACAGAACAAAAGGAATGTTAGTCACTTTCCAAATCATGGAGTGCAATCCAGTGTGTTGTCCACGATACATTCAATTAAAAGATTCAATTATTTCAAGCCCAGCTGTTTTATCTACTTCTTTTTAAATATATCAAAGTTTTCTGTCATCTCAAGTATACAGGCACGGAAGCAGCAGTAGTAAAAAGATCACTGTGCTTGGAGTGAGAAAACATAAATTTGAACCTAATTCTTAATAGCTGGGAGAGTTTGAGTTATTCTTTCCCTCTGGGCCTCAATTTGCCAAACTCTTAAAATAGGCATGATAGAATCTACTCCACAGGGCAGGATCAAATGAGATTATGTAGATAAAGACCTTTGAAATAAATGAATATTAGGACCTTACTTTATTGATTATGTGTTATAATCATAGACAAATGTCCTTATTGATTAATATGTTATTGATGTTGGGAGATCTCAAACGTATTCTTTCTCAAATACTAATTTGCAAACTTCTTAGCTGCAGATCAAGCTGTGGATCTATCCTGTCTTTCTTGGCTTTCCTCCCCTCCTCTCTAGGTTTAATATTTAATTGTGGCCATGCCTTTCTTGGCTGACCTCTCAATTACAGATCAAAGCACAGAGTCTCATTGCCAATTTCAAGTTCATCTAAGTGTGGTCCACATATATAGGCTTTCATATACCTCAATATGATCCTGAGAACCTAAGTCCCAGGAGCAGTAAGAGGAAAGGTCTTGGAGCTCCGAGTGAATGAAGAGGAATCACAAGGGCTATAGCAAATGGTACAGGCAAATGATTTTTCATAGCACAGTCTTACTGACTCAGAGGGTCCGTTTGCTAACGTAAGTCTAAAACTGAATACCAAGCTATTTCTTTTAATCTAGTGGATGGTGAAGGAAATATTAATCTATTGATAAACCTGGAAGGGGAGTAGGAAACTTTTTCTATCAGATGAAACCTACCACTAGCTAAGTATCTTTTGGGGTTTGAGGGAAACCAATAATTAGCTCCGCTTTTTCTTGCCCCTATTCTGAACCAATTGAGAAATAAAACAAGAGGTTTAGGCAGGTAGAGAACCCAAACATCACTTTTATGATCGACAATGCTAATATGAAGCTAGTAGCGATGAGTAAGTGAGCTCGCTCACCCTTTCTAATATTTAAGAGCAAGCCGTCTGTCTACACCTACAGGCAAGTGTGCTTCCTCCCCTGCAGGCTTATTCCATGTCTGAGAGCGATGGTGACGTATGCTCTCTGCAGGTGGGCTCCCTCCCAAGAGAAAGAGACAAGGAAGGAGTTCAGGGAAGCATTTCCAGTCCTTCTGTTTCAAACTCACCCTGAGGATGGACAGGGAATGGAGAGCAGAGAAAACCCAACAAGGTTGTGCTAGTAGACGGCACTTCATATGAACAGAAACATCAACTCTGGGGAAAAAAAGTGTTCCTCTATCACAAATCCACCATTCTTTCAGCCTAAAAGTAAATTTCTGTACGAGGAGTTCACTCTGAAACCCACAATAACATATAATCGAGTTTCTTAAAGTGGAGGACTCAGCTGAAACATCCATATTTTAAGAATAGTTATGTATTGCAAACTACACGGCTGCCACACATTTCATCTCCCTTCTTACAGTGTTTGTTCCTGTAGGCTATCTACCCTGCTAATTACGAAACCATCCATCAGCCCGAGTCTAGTAAGACAATAGTTGAAGAGCAGTTGGAAATAGAGGACTTGAGCAATGGCTGGTTTCCAGATCACCAAGTCAACACTATGAAACACTTTGAAGGATGGCATTTTTTTTTTTTCTCCCTCAGTCTGGATTACTTCTTAGTGTTCTTGATTCTGCTGGCAGGAGTCCTGTTGAATTCAGGAAAACCATATGAAACCCATCCCGAGTGTTGCCAAAATAAATTGTGAATCATATCAGATGTAGCACCAAAGAGTGTTCCATCATAGTCAATTTTCCATTTTGTAGCTGTTCCCCTTGGCTTCATTCAGGATCTTCCAAGAGGAAAGGAAGCCCATATTGTAAATACTACATCTCGTTTATCTGCCTGAAGGGAGAGGACAGGGTTGAATGCTCAGGGGGTCAGGGTAAGGGTACTTACTCCTAATACTAACGAGAGATGTTTATTACAGAGCAATTTCAACTATCCCCCTGGGGATGTAAAGAGTTCAGGGTTCTCTACTATATCCACTGCAGCTTGCGAGTATGAGAACCCCATGAAAGTTCAATTTTCACAGACTGGGAATGACTAACAGGATCTGTGCCTGCGTGTTTGAAAGATGGCTTCTTTAAATGCAAAAATTGTATTAAATGACTGCACTTGTTTCCACTATCTGGTTCAATTAAATGGGAACAAGCTCACATGGGCACTTAGTTATCTGAACTATTGTCTATTTCTCAATTATAAGAGAAAGAAAGAAGCCAATGAGAATCAGGAGAGCAATGATCCTTTTTTATTTTTGATGGAGCTAAGGCAGAATAGATCAGCAACAACCAACATCTGTCCTAGGATAGATCACATCAGCACATCTGGCCTAATCATAATAGACTCTTGGAAAACAGGTGGGATTACTCTGAATTGAGTCTGCACCCCCTCCACATTTGTAGTGTTCTACAGGTGTTAAAATGAATGTGCTTGAGGGCTGTGTGGTCCTTGAACGTTGACTATGGCATAGGACCTTTGTATACAACAAGGCAAGAAAATGGACTGACACAGTATAAACAAGAAGGGAATTTTGTCCAGGTCTCATATCCTCAGATAAACAAATTCAGCCTCCTTCGTTGAGCCTCTATTTAACCAAAGTTCAACTGTTTTGCAAAATAAAACACAAAGGTTGCAGTACTGTCATTCTAAAAGCATGTCAATTCCCACCCTGCCGGTTCCCATCACATCTAGTAGTAGATATACATTTTTGAATTCAGTCTTAATAAAGCTGGTTCTATTCACCAAGCTTCATTTTCCATGACTCATTTAAACAGTGATTTATGCGTGCTGATTTGTTCCAATGTAGGCATCTCCCTACTCTTCTGAAGTTGGAGATGCATCTTACCTGAGCAGGGATCCTGAGTCCAAGTCTAACGTAGAACCATCATATTAGAACATCTGACACTCCGTGAAGTCAATCTAAACATATTGGCAGATGCAAAAGTTGGAGATACGACACCCAGAGATAGTTAGCTGTTGTATAAGGAGGAATCTATTTAGCAAAGCTCAAAGGAAAAGACATCTCAGCAGAGCAGTGTGGACCTCACTTGGCTGTACTTTCAACAGGAAACTTCCAAATCTGAAGTTTCAACACACCCGCACAGGCCCAATAATGGTGTTTCTGCGTGTGTGTGTGTGTGTGTGTGTGTGTGTGTGTGTGTGTGTATTTTCTATGGAGAAGTTAAAAACAATAATAAAACCAACTAAGAGATGGGCTAATTTTTACTATCACCATGTGCTGGATAATTCTCAGCAATATTAGAGAAAAAACACCTTTCCTCAAAAAATTCTGTTATTTGTCTAAGTTCTACACAAGTGCTGCAGTTACTGTTGAGTTTAATAATAAATAGGTGAGCCTCAAATTAGCACATTATGTTATTTATCTCCTTTAATAAACATTGTATTCTATGGAAGTTATGGAAGTTACTTTGTAGAATGCCCAGTGATACAGTTGCCCTGACACACCAAATACAGCTACATACACTGTTCATTTTGAAAGAAAGTTCTTAATGGTTCAGAGTCACTTTTGATACAGTTCTTTCTCCAATCCCAATGGTACAAAGTTCATTAAAAGAAAAGTTTCACTGTTTATGTTGCTCTTCTGGCCATTGTTACTATTCATTTCGTTCCTTCATTATTCCTGAAAACCATTTTGTCATATGGGGAGGATGAGTGTGAAAAGATGACCCACTCTGGGTAGCAAATACACTCGGTTCATGACTGGGTTCTAGGCAAAAATACAGAGTGTTTCTATTTTTAAAAAGTACACAAAATGTTCAAGGGGAAACAATGAGTTATTTGTGGATAAATATATAAATGAACAAATCCTGCTTCATTATATGAAGATTGGAAGTAGCTGTTAAGAAATGCCTATAGGAAAAATAACAAAATGCAAACAAAACATCAAAACTATGGGAAATATGAGTTCGAATAGGGAGGCAGGCTAGGCTATAAAAGAGGAGCACATAGACACAGGCTGTACAATCATCTACGATTGTTAGGTACACCTTTACTTCGGCTCTGAGCTTCGTATCCTCAAAGAAAATATGCAAGGGCAAACATACCCACTACACCAGGCTATGACTAATGTGATGTCAAGTGACAGAGGCAGAAAGAGCACTGTCTGGAAGTATTCAGCAAGCAAGTGTGTTCCTTGAGGTCCTAACAGTCATAATTGGTGATCAGAGCTATGGATAATTATAGGTTAATTAATGAATAATTATAATACAATGGGACAAATGTCGCTAGTGGTTCATACAGAATGGTCTGCTGTCCACAGGAGTTTGATAACCTGATCATGGAATGAGAAGAAACAGAAGGGTTTGTGAACAAAGGTATAGCCTATACAAAGGTGCAAAGAAATAAAAGAGCACACAAGTGTAAACAATACAAACACTTCATTATGACTGGAATGGAGCTTATAATTCAGGGAGCAGAAGGGCTTAAGACTGGAGGCAGCGTCCACCTTCTGAGTGATAGCAACGTAGGCAATTGGGCTTAATCTGGATCCGGGATTGTTTTTCTAAATAAAGTTTTATTGGAACACAGCCATGTCCATTCTTTGACATATTATTTATGGCTGCTTTCTCATTCATTACCACAGCAAAATTGAGCAGTGGACAGAGACCACATGGCTGCCTTAAAATATTTACTATCTGGCACTTTACAGAAAAAGTTTGCCAACCTCACATGTAGAACATACTAAAGAGCTTAAATTTTATTCTGTAGTTTAAAGGGAAACAGCGAAGGATTTTTTAAAGTTAGGAGAACTAGAAGGTGAACAAGTTTACTGCACAAATATTAGTCTCCGTTCCTTAAAAGTAAAAATGATTTGATGTGCCACGGAACCCATACACATCAGGGAAGACAATTTCATAGTAAAGTATATTCAAGAGTCGCAAATAAGAGTTACCTGTGTATAGATCTGCTTTAAGTAATGAAATACGAATACAGTAGCCCTCCTTATCCG
The DNA here is from genome assembly GCF_057876585.1 of Rhinolophus sinicus. Taxonomy (NCBI): domain Eukaryota; kingdom Metazoa; phylum Chordata; class Mammalia; order Chiroptera; family Rhinolophidae; genus Rhinolophus; species Rhinolophus sinicus. Next base: position 188,960,386 of record NC_142501.1, read on the forward strand.
CAGTTTCACTTTCCACGGTTTCAGTTATCTGCAGAAAGGTAGAATTTTTTGGACTGTGGTCCAAAAATATTAAAGAGAAAATTCCAGAAATAAACGATTTTAGATTGTGCCCCATAGTGAGTAGCATGATGAAATCTCACACCGTCCGGTTCCATCCCGCCCAGGACGTGACTCATCCCTTTGTCCAGCATCTCTATGCTTTGCAGGCTCCTTGCCTGTTAGTCGCTTAGTAACCAGTTATCAGATTGACTGTCATGGTATCTCAGTGTTTGTGTTCAAGTAACCCTGCTTTTACTTAATAATGGTCCCAAAGCACATAAGTAGTGATGCTGGAATTCAGTTAGGCCAAAGAGAGGCCTCAATGGCTTCATTGGAGTGAAAAGGTATGTATGTATAGGGGAAAAAAGAAATAGATACAGGGTTTGGTATTATCAGTGGTTTCAGGCATCCACTGGGGGTCTTGGCCTGTCCCCATCATCCCCTCATTAAGGGAGGACTCCTGCATTTCATCATTGACTTCCCAAGCAGGACAGATTTTACAGCTTCAAACCTTCCAAGATTCAAACCAGGAGCAAGTTGTCCAGCAGACTCAGTTGAGACAGCCCCAGGTGACCGTGTAAGGACGGCTGAGGAGTAAGAAGAGTAGTTGAGACATATTATCTGCTCTAAAAGAATCATTTCATGTGTCATCTCCATGGCATATGGCATAGTGGTTAGGAGCATGAGCTGTGCAGTCAGCTTCCCACTCACAGCCTCACTATGGCCTCTTATACACCTTTGGAAGCAAGGCTCTGTTTCCTCATCTGTCAAACGGGGAGAATATAGGGCCAACCCTATAATAACATGGTTGTGAACATTAATGAATTATTAAACATTAGTTTCTGTCACATAGTAAGCAATCAGTAAGTGTTCATCATTTCCATTACCAGAAGCATTTAGATGGAGTTTAATCCTGACTTGAGACATGACATGACATGACATTACATCATATCTCACTACACTACATGCACATGTGAAAGTAAGATGAGAGATTTTCTTCTGTTCCAGCCACCTGGCAGCTATGGAAACAAGAAATGGCAACACCTTCCCCCTGCACCCAGAACAAGGGAGAAAACTGATGTTTGAAAATAAATGATTTTTTTATTAGTTTCATGTGTACTAAACATTGTAATAGTTACACATTTATCATTTATACCCCTCACAAAGTGATAACCCCCCTCCCCAATCTACTACCCCTCTGATATCTCACATAGCTGTTGCATTTCCATTGTTTCTATTCCTAAAGCTGTACTCCACTTCTTGTGACTATATATATATATATATATATATATACATATATATATATATATATTAAATTATAGTTGACATTCGTTATTATTCAGCTTCAGGTGTACAGCGCAGTAAAATAAATAAATAAATAAATAATAAATGATGAATCTTTTTTGATCCGAAACCCAGCTCCCAGTGTTTGTTAGTTATTATATTAGTTTCTTAGGCTGCCATGAAAATTACCACAAACTTGGTGGCTTAAGTCAATAGAAATGTATTCTCTCACGGTTCAGAAGGCTAGATTTTTTAAAGCAAGGTTTGGTTGGGCCCTGCTCCCTTTAGGGGAAAAGACTCTAGAGAAGAATCCTTCCTTCTGGTTTCTGGTGTCTCCAGCAATCACTGGTGTCTGTTGGCTTATAACTGCATCCCCCCAATCTCTGCCTCTGCGGTCACATGACCTTCATCCTCTGTGTGTGTCTCTGTGTCTTCACTTGGCCTTCTTATAAAGATACCAGTCACTGGACTTAGGACCCAGCCTAATTTAGTATGATCGCATCTTAATTTAATTAATTACATCTGAAAAGACCTTACCTGCTTCCAGATCAGATCACATTCTGAGGTTCTGGATGGACATAAATTTGGGGGGACCCTGTCTAACCAGTACAGTTATTATAGTCACATTTTCCCCCCTGTAGCTTCAGGTCATCATTGTCTTTTACTTACGAGTCCTCTGATGTTGGCACCCTGTTCCTCTAGCTCTTAACTGCACCTTGAAGCATAGCCGCCTCTGTCGCTGTAACGGAAAGCTTCAGAGGCCCAGTCCCTCATTGTTTCACCTCTTCCTTGGCAAAGCAGAGTGGATAATTCTTTGCCTTGAGGTTATGCTTTGCCATTTGGAACACTTTCTATTGGAAAACACGGTATTTTCTCCTTAGAAAATACAGTTCAAGTTGCAAGCACTCAATTTACAAACTGGTTTTAGGAATGCCATCAGTTGATGTTGGGGAATGCCTGCATTGTTAATGAGATACCACGCAGGGTTTGGGACTCTCATCAGAGCCATAGCGGGAATCCAGCTTTAGTGTAATCCTTCCAGATAATGCTGTTTGATTTTTTTAAAAATGAGTATCATTATCAAATATAAAACTTTTATTTTAGGCAGATTCATATAAAGTCACCTGTTTATTAGACAAGATTCCAACTTCCATACAAACAATTTCAATCTTTGATTTCTTAGTGTGGGTTCTTCTAAAATCCAGAGCTTGGGACAAGGTCCCGGGTCCAGGTAGTTTATTTGGGAGGTGATCCCAGGAAGCAGGAGTGAGGGGACAAGGAGAGTGACAGAGACGGGCAGAAGGAAAAGCCAAAACGAGGTGCATTGTCGAGGGCACCACTGCATTCAATGGAGACGTGTGCTCTGGGACTTCGGAGGATTGTGGAGAACGTCTCCTCAAAACCATCCACTTGAAAGACTGGAGGCAGGAGCATCCCTCTAGCTCCTTCTCACCATCAAATGAGGACCGCCTCTGGGGCATTCACATCTTCACAGCCCAACCTGCACCCACCTGGGAGAAGGTGCTGGGACAGAATGTGCCAAAGAGGAGATGCTGGTGGTACATAATGAGAGTCAACCCACAGGAACGTGTCCACCACAGCTGTGGCTTCAATCAGAGGTGGACCGATGGAAGGTGACAGAGGCACCTGAAGCATCTGCTATATTAGAATTCTTTCTTTGCATCAATGATATCACCTTCCTTGTGGCCATTCCCCAAAAGTGAACTTCCCTATGAATTAGGAATGGCATGTTGTAGATATTGTTTCCCAAGGAAAATGTAATTAAGGCATTGTAACCTGAACATAATTTAAGTAATGTTGTATCAGCTACCGTGCTTTAGGCAGCAAGCACAAGAAGACCCAAGTCAAGATGGTGTAAAGAGAAGAGCAGAATCTGGTATGACGTCCTGTGCTGTGAGATGTTAATCATTTCAGCCTCAGGCAGCCAGCTGGGATACTTCTGCAGGTTGACTCCTGTGAACAAAGCCTCATCATGCCTGAAACTAATATAAAATAATATTAATGTCAACTTTAATTGAAAAATTTAAAAAGGGGGGAAGATAAAGAAGAATAAGAGGTTCAAATCTCCAGATATAAAACAAATACGTCATGGGGATGTAATGTACGGCACAGGAAATATAGTCCATAATATTGTGATAGCGTGGTACGGTGTCAGATGGTTGCTAGGCTTATCATAGTGATCACTTCTTTAGTATAGGGAATATAATCAATAATGTGGTAATAATTCTGTATAGTGCCAGGGGCGTACTGTTGAATAACTATGATGTACACCTGAAACTAAGATAATATTGTATGTTAGCTATATTTTAATAAAAATCTTTAAAAAAAAAAAAATCACAGGGTTCATAGTAACGTCAGCATCCTGAACCGGTGCTATATAGAGCATCCTGTAGCACAGTCATGTGTTTGGCAAATAACATCTTTCATCACATTGAATTTAGGTTGTTAGTATAAATGTTACTTTTTATACTTGTGTTTCTGGGTATTGTGTAAATTGGTTTGGGTTTTAGAGTTGTTTAAAAGCTAGAGCTGTGAGTATATGAAGTTTATATCTAATTTTGTAAACACATTTAAATAAAATAACAGTAAAATAAAATGAAGATGAAGAAGAAGACTCACCAGGGGCTCCTCACAGGGTGGCCTGAGTAAGAATGGGTTCTATAGCTGCATCCTGGCAATCATGGCATGCCCAGTTAGCCCAGCAGGTTCTCCAGTGAAACTGCTGGAAAGGTTCTTGTTCTAGGTGCTCAAAGAGTACAGCATGGAATCTATGATTTGAGGAGGGGGATAGAGAGTAAGGCAGGGGCTCGTAGAAACACAATACCAAGTGGTGGCCTAAACATTCGTCTTTATATGTACCCAATACGTCTGTCCATTTGTAGCTGATATTACCACTTAACCGCATTTGAGCTAGCTATTAGGTCTCTGTTTCAACAGTGCATCAATAAATTAGAACTTTGCTTTGTTTTGAAATATTTGACATGAAAAAAATTTCATTAAATGAGAAAACATTTGCACTAATCCAAGAAATTATAGCATTAAATTGTCAATGACAGAAAGATGAGCTGTTGAAGTTGTCAAATATAATTTCAGCTATTGTAATTTTTAGTAGTTTTTAAAAGGGTTTTAAATCTTTATCACCTACTTTTGCAACGTTTCTTGTTGACAGCCGCGTTTAAGTATTATATAAAGATTGTCATTATTATAAATTTGGATGAGTAATTTCATGTAGCCATTTCAAGCATGACTCTGATGAAAATAAATGTTATATTCACAAAGGCAAGCTCAAGTTCATCACTAAAATTTTTGAAATGTTATTATTTAGAAATTTCATATAAATTCTGCATTCCATATAGTCCCTAGTAATTTACATCTTATTTTCTATATCCACAACTTTATATAATGTAAGCTCTCATAGAGCGCCTATGCCAGTGCACCATACAAACATTTTCATTTTCTATGTGTGCTGTGGCATTAGAAACAAGCAAGGAATTTTAACATGGCGCAATTTATTATCTCAGATAAGTTTGGAAGAAGTACAGTTCCTGGTTTAATTAAATTATGTGCTATGACATCATCAAGTGCCTACAGTTCTTTCGACTCTGCCACCCTCTGTGGTTTGGCTTTTGTCCTCAGACTGTCCTTCGTGGATGCACGAATGGCTGTAGCAGACTCAAACATCATATCCTCGTGCCACGATATCCAAAGGTTGGAAGAAAGGATGTTGTTTACTTGGGCAAGGAAGGCTCTCATAGAAGCGTCCTTGCAAACTTTTCATCACATCTCAACATCCAGAATGTACCCATGCCCCTTCCCAGAAGGGAATCACCACGTATGTCAGTTAGAATTTTCCATCATAGAAGCTGATTATAGGTGATAATGCAGGAAAATAGTTTCTTTAAAAGATATTGGCTGTGATTCACTAATCAATCTTAGCACCATTAAAAGGAGGACCAGCCAATGTGCATCGCATCATGTGATGTGGTATAAGACCTCGCACCTCCTGGGAAGTAATCTTGCAAAACCATGAAATTGAACCTGAATCTTACCAAGTCACCAAACCCACCTACCAGGTTAAAGGAAATACTAGGGGTAGAGAAACTAGCAAAACAGCACCATGAGGAGAAAATCAGCTAAATCCAGCATATAGGATAGTCTATGGAGTAAATGATCCAGTTTTTCCAATAAACCAATGGCATGAGAAAACAAAATGGAGCGAGAGAGACTATTAGAATAAAAGAGATTTAAGATATACGACAATCACATGCAATAATGTGAACTTTTTGCATTCTGATTCAAGCAAGCTGACCATGAAATGACATATTTGAGATAACCAAGTGAATTCAGATATGAACTGGATATTAAGAACACTAGATGCTGTTAATTCTTGTGGATAATAATGGCATGCTCAGGTATTTATGAGTGAAATGACATGATGCCTGGTATTTGTTTTAAAATACTCTTAGGATCAATAGAGGATAGGTAACTAACAAGATTGACAAAATTGTTGATAATTTTTGAAGATGGGAGTGTGTACACAGGAGTTCATTTTATAATACCCTCTACTTTTATATAACTTTCAAATTTTCTGTACTACATTATGTAAAATTAAACAAATGCCAGGTAGCTCACAGTATTTAGGGGAGGGCCTGAGAACTAGGCTTGAAGGTAAGCTGTCAATAACCAATCCTCTGAACTATGCCCCAGAACTGGCGTGACAGAAGACAACCCCAGTGGCTCCACCACACTGAGCACCAGAGGAACCAACTTTTCCACTCGTGCCGCCTTTGTACCAGGAACTTTTCTTTGAAACCACAGAGAAACTGGTGCTTCTGACACTACTGCCACTGGAAGCCAGATATCTCACTTACTCCTGTGAGCCAGCAAAAGAGAGAAACTCCACACAGACTGTTTGCTCACACTGCTCGCTTTTGAATTGAAGTCTTAACAGGATGGGTGAAGGTCTAGTGTCAAGGGAGCCTGATTTCAGTTGTGGCTTAGACATTAGCAAGGCGGAATTTTTAATACCAGCTGTGGGGACAGAGTCCCAGAGAGCAGTTTTCAGGCTCTCAGCCTCATGTAGAAAGGTGCTGGCTCGGGTAGATGGCCATCAGCTGTGACTAGTTGGCCATCAGCTGTTACCGGTTAGCCATTAGCCATGGATACAACTGCCGTGGCTAAGCTGGCAAGCGTGGATTGCAGTTAGCAAGTGAGGTTGTGTGGGGGCGGAGCCCCAGAAAGTAGTTTCCAGGCTCTCGGCCTCACATAGACAGGTGCTGGCTCAGGTAGTAAATGGCCAACTGTGATTGCATGGCCATCAGCTGTGGCTAGTTGGCCGTCAGCTGTAACCAGTGAGCCATTGGCCACAATATAACTGCTGTGGCTACGGAGAGAAGAAAGAGAAAGGAGAGAAAGAATGGGGCTAGCAAGAAGATGGCGGCTGGGCTGGCAAGCGTGGATGGCGGTTTGCGGACAGTGTGTATCCAGCCTCCAGTGAGAGTATAGTGCCGCCAGAGAGAATAAAGTGGTATGACTCCCCTACCTATGGCTCCGTGGGTGTTCCTTTTTGGCCTCACCATATCCTGCGTTCTTGTATGGGGAGCGGGACCAGAGACCCCCAAGGCCACCCCGCACGACAAATGGCGCAGCGAGCAGGGTCTCCCGCACGACAAATGGCGCAGCGAGCAGGGTATGGTGCCAGCCAAAGCTCTCCAAAAGACGGTGGAGCAGTTTGTGCATGTGAACACCAGTCTGAGGAAGACCAGGAGGAGCAGCTGCCGGAGAGCTGGACCCCCGTGGAGGGAGGACGTGGACGGTTCTCCCACCAGCACAGGAAAAGCCATGCAGCTGCTGGAGAGATGGAGCCCCGTGGAGAGGTGGAAAGATGTGGACGGTTCCCCAACCAGCACAGGCCGGAGAAAGCAAAGGTCGTTGCGGCCCTGTGGGCCGGGGAAGTTCCTGCTCAGGCAGCCCGGATGCAGGACTTATAGTCCCAGGAGGTAACGCTTGCTGAGTCCTCCATGGGAGATGAGGGTGAGGTCACGGTCGTCCCTCACCCCCAGGACAGCCCTGGCGAATGACTATGGACTACCCAGGAGTACTGGTGGTGCCCTGAGAAACCCTGGCTGTGTCCGGGAAGACAGGTGGTACCCTAAGAAGTCCAGGAAGTCTGGCCGTGCCCAGAAGCACTGGTGGTGCCCTGAGAAACCCTGGCTGTGCCCAGAGAGCCTGGCTGTGTCCAGGATATTGCATTCACCCCCAGGCTCCTCGCACAGGTCCCCTCGCGGAAGACGCTTGTCGCGTAGATTGTGAGGCGAGAGCCTGTAGGGGTGGAGTGTGGGGGCGGAGCCCCAGAAAGTAGTTTCCAGGCTCTCGGCCTCACATAGACAGGTGCTGGCTCAGGTAGTAAATGGCCAACTGTGATTGCATGGCCATCAGCTGTGGCTAGTTGGCCGTCAGCTGTAACCAGTGAGCCATTGGCCACAATATAACTGCTGTGGCTACGGAGAGAAGAAAGAGAAAGGAGAGAAAGAATGGGGCTAGCAAGAAGATGGCGGCTGGGCTGGCAAGCGTGGATGGCGGTTTGCGGACAGTGTGTATCCAGCCTCCAGTGAGAGTATAGTGCCGCCAGAGAGAATAAAGTGGTATGACTCCCCTACCTATGGCTCCGTGGGTGTTCCTTTTTGGCCTCACCATATCCTGCGTTCTTGTATGGGGAGCGGGACCAGAGACCCCCAAGGCCACCCCGCACGACAAATGGCGCAGCGAGCAGGGTCTCCCGCACGACAAATGGCGCAGCGAGCAGGGTATGGTGCCAGCCAAAGCTCTCCAAAAGACGGTGGAGCAGTTTGTGCATGTGAACACCAGTCTGAGGAAGACCAGGAGGAGCAGCTGCCGGAGAGCTGGACCCCCGTGGAGGGAGGACGTGGACAGTTCTCCCACCAGCACAGGAAAAGCCATGCAGCTGCTGGAGAGATGGAGCCCCGTGGAGAGGTGGAAAGATGTGGACGGTTCCCCAACCAGCACAGGCCGGAGAAAGCAAAGGTCGTTGCGGCCCTGTGGGCCGGGGAAGTTCCTGCTCAGGCAGCCCGGATGCAGGACTTATAGTCCCAGGAGGTAACGCTTGCTGAGTCCTCCATGGGAGATGAGGGTGAGGTCACGGTCGTCCCTCACCCCCAGGACAGCCCTGGCGAATGACTATGGACTACCCAGGAGTACTGGTGGTGCCCTGAGAAACCCTGGCTGTGTCCGGGAAGACAGGTGGTACCCTAAGAAGTCCAGGAAGTCTGGCCGTGCCCAGAAGCACTGGTGGTGCCCTGAGAAACCCTGGCTGTGCCCAGAGAGCCTGGCTGTGTCCAGGATATTGCATTCACCCCCAGGCTCCTCGCACAGGTCCCCTCGCGGAAGACGCTTGTCGCGTAGATTGTGAGGCGAGAGCCTGTAGGGGTGGAGTGTGGGGGCGGAGCCCCAGAAAGTAGTTTCCAGGCTCTCGGCCTCACATAGACAGGTGCTGGCTCAGGTAGTAAATGGCCAACTGTGATTGCATGGCCATCAGCTGTGGCTAGTTGGCCGTCAGCTGTAACCAGTGAGCCATTGGCCACAATATAACTGCTGTGGCTACGGAGAGAAGAAAGAGAAAGGAGAGAAAGAATGGGGCTAGCAAGAAGATGGCGGCTGGGCTGGCAAGCGTGGATGGCGGTTTGCGGACAGTGTGTATCCAGCCTCCAGTGAGAGTATAGTGCCGCCAGAGAGAATAAAGTGGTATGACTCCCCTACCTATGGCTCCGTGGGTGTTCCTTTTTGGCCTCACCATATCCTGCGTTCTTGTATGGGGAGCGGGACCAGAGACCCTGCAGGCCACCCCGCACGACAGGTTGGTTGACAGAGAAGCGGACGGTAGGTTATGGATCATGTGGTTCCTGCTTCCTGTGTCTCCAACCCAGCCACCAGCGAGAATATAATGGTATGATTCCCCTACCTATGGCTCTGCGGGTGTTCCTTTTGGGCCTCACCATATCCTGCGTTCTTGTGTGGGGAGTGGGACCAGAGACCCCGCATGACACCCTCCATGACACCAGCACATAACATGTCTCAACTTTCCCCAAATATAGAAAGGCTATCCAAAAGATGGTGGACCGCCATACCTAGAACAGATATCCACTATTTACTACACCATAATCACCAGAGACTGATTAAGATTAAATCCTTGGGCCAGAGACAGATTCAGCCATCCTGAAATTATATGGACAACCCAAACCTGACTAATACAGGGTTCTAATGGCAAGGAAGAAAAGGGCAGTGGCAGAAAGGTCCTGCAGGAGATGCCTATCAGGAAGGTAACCCACAGCGAGTGCCATAGATGTTATCGCATCAGTATGATGCATATTAAAGTGACTCAGTCTGGAAATCACATTTATACGCTAGCTGTATAGCTTTGGGTTAGTTACTTAACCTCTCTGCCCTCAGGTAGAATAAGAGAGCTGATTCAGATCAGTGGTCTCCTCCCTCCCTCCTTCCCTCTCTTCCTCCTTTCCTCCCTCTCTCTTCCTTTCTTCCTTCCCCCTTCCCTCCCCTCCCCTCCCCTCCCCTCCCCTCCCCTCCCCTCCCCTCCCCTCCCCTCCCCTCCCCTCCCCTCCCCTCCCCTCCATATCTGAGACACCCTAGGGAGCTCCACAGACTTTTTAAAAATTGCTAGACTAGGTGATATTTTAGTTGTTTTTGTTTGTTTGTTTTTCCCCAATTTTATTCAGTGACTCCCACTTGGACCAATTTATATTTCATACTTTGTTTTATATTAAGAGAGCAAAGCTGTGGGGGCAGAGCCCCAAAAAGCAGTTTCCAGGCTCTCGGCCTCACATAGAAAGGTGTTGGCTCAGGTAGTAAATGGCCAACTGTGATTGCATGGCCATCAGCTGTGGCTAGTTGGCCGTCAGCTGTAACCAGTGAGCCATTGGCCACTAATATAACTGCTGTGGCTACGCTAGCAGAGAGAGGGAGAAGAGAGAGAAAGAATGGGGCTAGCAAGAAGATGGCGGCTGGGCTGGCAAGTGTGGATGGCGGTTTGCGGACAGTGTGGATCCAGCCTCCAGTGAGAGTATAGTGCCGCCAGAGAGAATATAGTGGTATGACTCCCCTACCTATGGCTCCGTGGGTGTTCCTTTTTGGCCTCACCATGTCCTGCGTTCTTGTATGGGGAGTGGGAGCAGAGACCCCGCAGGCCTGCCCGCATGACAAATGGCGCAGCGAGCAGGGTCCCCCTGCACGACAAAAGTTTTCTATGAGAAGAGTAAAATAGACTAGGGATCACAGCAGCTCAATTTATTCTGTTCTAACACTCTTTACTACGATGAATCATTCGTCTGTATCTTGTTTTGTTAAGTCATCAGATGTTTAGGTCCCTGAATTTCTAGGGTGTAGATCTGTATATGCTCTGTTCTAGCTCTCAAATTATAAAGTCAGAGAAGAGGTTCTAACCTATTCCTCCTCCTCCTCGTTAATGTCTGTCAATCTCCCACAATGCCCTGCACAGAGAAAGTGCCTAGGAAATGTCAGGGGGTTATTAGATGATATACAAATATAATTTTACTGTTCTGGGCACATATGTCCCCATAAATTGTCACTAGTACAACAGAGACTGACTAGGGAGAGGGTTCCTCTGGGCTATGGGAACAGAGGGAGGGATCTCATTCTAGGCCACTGACGCATAGAAGCATTCTCAACACTCCAGAGGTGGCAAGTAAAGCTGCATCTCTTAGCATCTCCCCTACCTCCTACCTTATCCCTTGGAACTCTGATTTTTAACACTTCCATCTATTTTCCCAGATTGTTTACTTTCACTCAACCATCTTCCATAAGCAGCCCAGCCTTTGTCCTGTTAGAATCAGCGCAAAATTACCTGCCTATAATTCAAGGAGAGACTCTTCATAACCAGTGTTGACACGGCTTGCATTTTTCTTGCAAGAATCAGACCTATAAGAAGACAGTATGATGCCATGATGTTTCTTTGATGGTCTTGCCCATCATGAAGAAGCGGTGCAAAAAAAAATTTCCTTTACATTCTGCAACGGGTGGTCCTTTAAAATACAATTAGTTTCACACAGTATTCATCCATTCTTGTATTTGCTAAAAGACCAAGGGGCCTGTTAGCCCATCGCATCTCTCCTCTGCCTTTCAAATCACATTGAGTATTTTAGCAGGAAAAGAGCTAAGCCTCACTCCCTCCTATAAATTGTATAATTGAAAACCAATACATTTAAAAATCTAAAGGGACCAGAATAAAGGAAGTGTCAAACAATGACTTACTCTAATTAATAACCTTTTACATCTCTCATTTGGTAAAGTGCTTTGCAAATATAAGCACCTTTTAAAGCATATTCATTTTGTGAGTAGAATATAATTTCATTTGTGAGAATGAGAATTAAATATGGCTTTTAATCAAGCCGGAGCTAGTTAGTTTTAGTAACTGTTTAGCACTAGAGGAGCTCTAAAAATCATAGCAGTTTGATGAAGAGTTAATTTGATAACAATGGTTTAAAAATCTTATCTTACCATAGAAGCTAACTTTTTACTTATTTCTAATCAGTAGGAAATTAAACTTGGAGAACAAAAGCAAATATATATATATTATTGAAGCTGTGACAGTGTTTAAAGTTCTCAAATGTTGAACTATTTTTGAAAGTCATGTCATTAGTCGTGACTTGATTTTTCATGATTTATTGTTTTAAGCAATAAGCTGATCTAATTAGAACTAGCTATACAATTATTGAGTTCCAAGTATAGAAAATTTCTAAAGATATTGCTAACACTAGTAATTTCACATTAATTACACTAAATGTTTAGTATGTGTCCCACCAGGGACAAATGTCATTTTCGTTAAAAGGTTAGTGATTTTTTTTCATAAGTTTTGACAAGCTTGTAGAAATCTTCGTTGGAAGCTTATTTTTAAGAGATATGTTCATATGCTATGTAAGAGTTGGGAAGAGATGACAGTCTTCATGGAAAGGTCTTTAATTAGATTCTCACTACTACCATGGTCCAATTGGAAGAAAAGAGAAGGGTAGCCTTTTTCCCCCAAGAATTTTATCATGAAAGTTTTTAAACATACAGAGAAAATTGACAAGAGTTTTACAGTAAATATCTGTAGACTCACTTCTACAGTCTACTATTGGTATTTTGCTATATTTTCTTTATCTCGTAAGTATCCATCTATTTATCCCTCTGTTCATCCATCAATCCAATTTATTTTTTAAATCAAAATTAAATTAAGTTGTAAATGTTAGTACACTCTCTTCTAAATGCTTCACTACCCATATAATTATCTAGAGTGCTATATTTAAGTATAGTTCTTTATGGGGTTTTTGGCAAAATTTATGTACATTAAAATATGTAAGTCTTAAGTATTTCATTTGATAAGTTTTGACAGGTGTCTGTACCTGTGTATCTGAATAGTTATCAACATACAGAACGTTACCATCACTCCTGAAGTTTCCCTCTTGTACCTTTCCAGGCAGTCTTGCCCCTACTCTCGCACCCCTAGGAAATCACTATTTGGATTTTTTTCACCATGGAATAGTTTTGCCTGTTCTAGAACTTCATAAAAATAGAATTATCTAGTACATACTTTTCTGTGTAAGGCTTCTTTCATGCAGCATAATGTTTTTGAGATGAACCCATATTGTTGCCTATTTCACAGTTTGTTTCCTTTTTATTATGTTGTAGTATTTATTTGTACAAATATACTAACTTTATCTATTCTCCTATTGATGTACATTTAGGTTGTTTCCAGTTTTAGGCTATTATGAATAAAGCTGCTTATACAAGTTTTTTATTGTTGTTGTGGACATATGCATTCATTTCTCTTGGTCTCCTTGAGCCTCCAGAAAGAAATGTAACCTTGATTTTCAACACCTTAATTTTATCCCATGAGACCTACAGAACTGTAAGATAATAAATCTGTGTTGTTTTAGCCACAAATTTGAAGTGATCTGTTAAAGCAGCTAGAGAAAACTAATACAGATTTTGGTACAGGGAAATAAGGGGTGCTGCTACAACAAACATCTGAAAAGATGTAAGTAGCTATGGAATTGGCCAATGGGCAGATGCTGGAAGAATTTTTGAGGTTCATGGTAGGAAAGACTAGATTGTTTTCAACAAATCGTTAGTAGAACTATGGGTGTTAAAGATTCTAACAGCGAGGGATAAGAGGAACTAAGAACTATGGTAGAGAAAACATGAATTGCCTTGGGAGTACCTAAACTGTCATGAACAGACTGTTAGCAGAAATACGTTGCATTGTAAAAGTACTGCTGATGAGTGGTCTGCAGGAATATGTTATTAGAAACTGGAGGAAAAGGGATCTTTATTATATATGGCAGAAATTCCGCCCTATAGTTATATAGAAAGCAGAACTTGTAAGTGATGAAACTGTGTTTTACATGAGTTTTTCAAGCTGTGTTGAAGGTATAATTTGGTTTCTTCTTGATGTTATCAGTAAAATGTGAGAAGAAAGAGATAAATTGAGGGAAAAACTTTTAATAAAAATAATTAAAAGGAACCAAGACGTGGTGATTTGGGAAATTCTCATCCTATCATGATTGCAAAAGATGCTAAAAATGAGATTCACTATGTATAAAGCATTCTCTAGAGATAAAATGGAGGCTGTAAGAAGACAACTTTTACTACTACCTTAGGAGAAAAAAAGGTCAGAGTACTCAATCATATAAAAAGCTTCTTGAAGACACTAACATGTGAGTCATAAATCTTCTTAACCATCTCAGCAGAAGTCAAAAATATGGATGGGTTATCTAGAAGAGATCTGTGGTGAAGGCTAATGGAGATCTAATGGAGTTAATCTTGTGACATACATAAGACATACATAAGACATACATAAGAGACCCACTAAGTTTTTGAGAAAGTTATATGAGCAAACATATTGCCAACTTGGGTGGAAAAAACTGAGAAAATATGAAATGAAAGACTTGTTGGACCCTGAAAATTCTACATACAGGTAACAAACAGGCTACCTTTCATACAAAAGGGAGGGACTCAGTGTGAAGTCTGAAGCCCAGAGGGCAGAGCCAAGAGTCACAGAGGATAACTCTAAGACCTTGAAATGTAATGGAGTTTGCCCAGCTGGAGTTCTAAATTGCTTGGGACCAGTGACTTCTTTTTTCCTTCTATTTTCTCCCATTTAGAATGGGAGTATCAGTGACTGTTATCCTTTGCCTGTACCACCATTGTATTTTGGGGAGCAAATAACTTGTTTTCTATCTTTACTGGTATATAGATGGTGAGGAATTTTGCCCTGGAATGGATTACACTCAGAACCTCACCCATACTCAATCTAGATGATTTAAATGATAAGATCTGAGACTTCAGAGCTGAAGAAATTTAGATGAGATTTTGGACTTTGTGTTGATACTGTCATTAATTAAAACTTTGGGGGAACTGAAAATCGTTCAAGTGTATTTTGTATGTTGGATGAATATGACTCTTTAGGGAACTGATAGTAAACTTCTGTAGGCATAATAATGCCCTCCCCAAAGATATCTATACTCTAAATCCTAGAAACTGAATGTATTACCTTATATAGCAAAAAGGGACTTTGCAGATGTGATTAAATTAAGGATATTGAGATTGAGAGATTATCCTGGATTATTCGGTTAGGTCCAATGTAATCACAAAATTCCTCAAAAATAGATGAGGAAGACAGAAGAGTCAAAAAAGATGTGATAATGGAGACTGAGATCAATTATTCAGTGTGAGAAGGATTCAATGCACCTATATTAGCTTGAAGAAGAAGGAATAAAGCCACAAGACAAAGAATACAGAATCCTTTAGAATCTTGAAAAAGCAAGGAAGTGTATTCCCTTAGAGACTCCAGAAAGAAATGTAGCCCTACTGACACCAATTTAGTGAGACCTATGTCAGACTTCTGACCTCCACTATTGTAACATAATAAATTTATGTTGTATTAAGTCACTAACTTTGAGGTAATTTGTCGTGGTTGTCATAGAACACTAATATACATGGGTAAATACCTATGAATGGAATTGCTGGATCATAGAGTAATAATATGTCTACCTTTATAATAAGTGTCAGATTTTTCTGAAGTGTTTGTAGAATTTTAAACTCCCACCAACAATGTGTAACAATGTGTATGGGGCTCTACAGCCCTGCCAATATCCATTATATTAATCCTTTTAATTGGAGCCATTCTGGTGGTTTGCAGTGTATCTCATTGTGGTTTTAATTTAAATTTTTCTGATAACAAACCATATTGAGTGCTTTTTCATGTATTTATTGGCCACTTATCATAATTCCTTTGCTAAAAGTCTGGGCAAATTTTTTGCCCTTTTTAAATTGGATTGTTTGTCTTATTTTTGAGTTGAAAGAGTTCTTTATGTATTTTAGATACAAGCCCTTTGTCAGATATATGTGTTGTAAACATTTTCTTGGAATTTGTGCAATTTCTATTAATTTTTAAATGATATCTTTGTTGAGCAGAAGTTAAAATGTTTTACCACATGGATATTCAATATTTCTAAGATAACTTATTGAAAATATTTTTCTTTTCTCATTGGGTTGTTTTGGCTTTTTTTTTTTTTTTTAAATCAAATAACCATACAAGTGTTTGTCCATTTCTAAGATCTTTATTCTTTTCATTAATTTATTTGTCCCAGTTATCACACTGTCTTAATTACTATAGCTTTAAAGATTATCTAAAGTAAAGTAATTAAACTCTCTCATTTTGCTCTTCTTTTTCGAAATTCCTTTGAATATTCTAGATCTTATATGTCCCATGTACACTTTAGAAATAGCTTGCCAACTTTTGCAAATCTCCAGGTGGGTTTATGTTTGAGATTGAATTGTATCTATAGATAAATTTGGGGAAAATTGATATCTTAAAAATATTGAATTTTCTAGTCCATGAACATGGCATATCTTTCTGTTCATTTAAATCTTTAATTATTCTCAGCAGTGTATTTTTCTTTAGTTTTTCAGTGCAGATCTTGCATGTCTTTTGCTAAGTTTATTCTTAAGAATACATATTTTTGAAACTATTGGAAATGGAATTTAAAATTTTTTATTTTCAGTTGTGTGCTTTTAAATATATAAAACTACATCGGTTTTTGTATATTGGTACAAATCCCTGTAACTTTGCTAAATTCACCTGTTAGTTCTAGTTGTTGTTTTGTAGATCTTGAGGATTTGATTGTGAATATTCAGGTCATCTGCAAATACAACCAGTTTTATTGCTTCCTTTCTGATTTTTATGCATCCTATTTCTTTTCATTTTCTTATTGCATTGGCTTCAGCCTCCAGTACTATATTGATTCAGACTTATAAGGCCAAAAATTCTTGCTTTGTTGCTGATCTTAGACTGAAAATTTTTAGTACTTCAACATCTGGTATAAAATTACATTTAGGTTATTTTGTAGATGTCCTTTATCTGATTTAAGAAATTCCCTTCTCTTTCTAATTTTTTGAGTTTTTATCATGAATCAGTGTGACTTTTGTCAAATGGTATTTCTACATCTATTAATTTTTTTCTCTCCTTTATTCTGTTAATATCGTGAATTACACTGATTTTAAAAGGTTAAACCAATCTTGCATTCCTGGGATAAACCCAACTTAACCTGTGACAGTTAACTTTATGTATCAACTTGGTTGGGCTAAAGGATGCCCAGAGAGCTAGTAAAACATTATTTATCTGTGTGTCTGTAAGGGTATTTCTGGAAGAGATTAGCTCTTGAATGGTTGAACCGAGTAAAGCAGGTGGTCCTCCCCATTGTGGGTGGCCATCATCCTATCCGTTTGAGCCCCTGAACAGAACAAAAAGGCAGATATCAGCATTCCTGGGACTCAAGCTTTCAGATTCAGGTCTGGACTTAACACCATCAGCCTTCTATCTCTCAGGCCTTTGGATTCAGACACCACCAACTTTCCTCGTTTTTCACATTGCAGAGGGCAGGTTGGAGGCAGTTCCCAGGCTCTATAACCACATGAGCCAATTCCTATAATAAATGTCCTCTTATATCCACATATGTCTTAATAGTTTTGTTTCTCTGGAGAACTCTGACTTATCCAGGATCATAGTGTATTATTCTTTTTTATATGTTGCTTAAATAAATTTGTCGCTATTCTGTTAAGAATGTTCATGGAGGATATTGGTCAGTAATTTTATGATATATCTAGTGTTCTTATCAGGCTTTGGTATCAGGGTATGCTAAAAATTAAACAAATTTTTAGAAAGGGTTTATCTGAGATCGATATTATTTATTCCTTAAATATTTGATAGAATTCACCAGCAAAATTCTCTGGCCCTGAATTTTTCTTTGTGTAAAGACTTTAGATAAAAATTCAGCTTCTTGAATTGACACAGGCTATTCAAATTTTCTATTTTATCTTACATCTGTTTGGGAACATTGCACCTCAAGATATTTTTTTATTCTAAATTGTCAAATTTATTGCATAATTTTCTTTAAAATATCTTTTATTTTTTGCATGTCTGTAGGTTTTCTCCTGATAATCCCTCTTTAGCTCCTGACATTCATAATTTGTGGTTTTTTTCCTTGATAAATTTATTATCAATGGTTTTACCAATTGATAGGAGGCTGAGAAAACAGAGATGATGCACAATTCATAGAGTTTTGGCTTACTTGTGGGCTAAAAACGGAATGGATTGCTTCCCAGAACATTTCAGCTAAAGAGTCACATAATGAAACATTTATTGTATATAAAATCAGACAACTGTTTCACAGTACTTTTCCATTTACTAACCCATAGATAATAATAGAGAGCACCTGAGTTATGTGGTAAAAAAACAATTGAGTTTGACCCAAACCTATCATTGTAGTATCAGGGTTAGGCAGTATATCCTAGTGGTTAAGAGCTAAACCCCCGGAAATCAGACGGACTTGTGTTCATATCCTGGTTCTAATGACTGCTAGCTTTAGTTTATAAATAATTTACTTTATTTTTCTAATCATCTAATGTTGACTAATAAATAAAATAGTATAGGTAAAGCATTAAGTACAATTATTGACTCAGCATGTTCAAAAAATTTTGACCATTATTTCTTTCATTACCACCACTATTACTAGCTTGGTCAGATTTAATTTTAGATAACAGAATTTGGCTTATTTGTGTTTTTTATCCTCCTGCCGTATTGTCTCAAGAGTTTTTACTTTCTGTACTAAATTTTGCAAAATGCTGCTCAGCGTTTTTTGGGTTTTGTTTTGTGTGTGTGTGTGTGTGTGTGTGTTTTGTTGTTGGTTTTTACCAGTATTGAGGTGTAAATTATCTCCAGAAAAAAATTTTTTTTTCTAATTTCATACCTTTATTCATACCACACATTGCCTTACCTCATTTTTTTTTAAATTAGTTTCAGGTGTACAAAACAATGTACTAGTTAGACATTTCACCCTTCACGTAGGTTGCAGATTAGTGTAGCCACTATGGAAATCAGTATGGAGGTATCTCAAGAAACTGGAAATGGAACTACCTTATGACCCAGAGAAAGTTTTGACATCAAATGGAGTGTTGTACTCGATTGATTAATTAAAGTGATTTCTGTACCATTTTTATTTGCATACTTCCTTGTGGATGAAGGAGTATTGCCAAGACATTTTCCATGTACTCTTGAAAATTACCTAATTAAGACCAAAAAGACATCAAAATGTAACCCTAAGCAAACAGGAAACTGATTTTTTTTTTTTTTTTGGGAACTTAGTCAAAAGCCTACTTTTGTGGTTTATATGAAGGTTCCTCCCACGAAGTTCAGAAATTCATCTCATATTTTCAGTCTCATACTTTCTTCTTTTTCCAGGCTACCTACAAAGATACCACCCTTTCTCCTTAAAGAAGCTGATTCCAGAGATACCTGCACAGATTGGTTTTTTTTCTTTTTCCTGCTTAGAAAACAAAGCTTTTTTTTTTCTTTTTTTCTTTTTTTTTTTTTCCTTCCTGAAATGAAGACAATCTCAATCTCATAGAAATTCTAGACAGCCACACCGGCTTTAGGCAACTATAAATAATTTCCCCATCCATAACCAAATACAAATACCTAACACACTGTTTATATAGTCTATTAATCATTATTTAGTCAAGGGAGATGTCAAGCAATGGACAAGCCTGGACAGAAGATGCATCTTTTGTGGAGAGATTCTTTTGGCTGATTATATAACTCCTATTTTATAGCCATCATATTTTAGGATAAGACTGTTGAGCTGTCCTTTGAACTCATGGCGAGTTTTTGACTTTAGAAAAGTGACACAGCTGGACAATTTTCTTTGGAAGAGAACGAGATCTTGATGGGCATACACATCTACTTGGTTTTTCATTGCAAATTCTTTTCCCATCTTGAAATATATGTATCTATATATTTACATGTGATGGTAACCTGGGTGTGTATACTGTTTTGTGTTGTTTTTTATTTGCTAATACATTCTATATACATTTCCATGTAATGGCACAGATTATATACGCGTATGTGCCGTCATTGACTAAAGAACTTTCTGTTATGTTAAGATAATTTAGTGTGTTTAGCTCTTTTCCTATTGTTGAGAATTTGTATTGTTTCTAATTTCTAGCTGCTCTAATAAGTATTGGGCAAATAAGGACTTCACTGTCTGAATTATCTTCCCTCCTTTTGGGGCTACTTCCTTTGTGTATATTACCAACAATTCTGTATATCATATTAAAGCTTTCTTTTGGGAAAATGATCAGAAGTGAAGATTTATTCTTAGTTAATTCTTTGTAATTAAATTTTACTTCAAATACTTGAGCAATGGCTACTTTTCATAACCACATTTCTTACCTTTTTTTTTTTTTTTTTTTCAGCCTATGGGGCATTTCAGAATCATGGAGTCAAAACAAGAATTTTGGAAATAACCTATTCAACTATTATTTATTGTACACTTATACACTAGGTCTGATGCTAACCCAAGCCCTCCCCTCCTTTTATAAATTAGAAAAGTGACACCTGTAACAGAAACTCTGAGAGTGAAATATTAGTACTTTGGTCTTGTATTTGAATATGACTTTTTGCTTTTCCAAAATTTTGCCTTTAATTATTACCTATAATTATCCATTTAGATTGTCTCAATGAAATGAAAGAGGACACATATGCTTTCTGTTGTTTTATTTTGCGCTGTTCTATGGATGAGGCACAAAATACTCACAGAAGTGATCCAAAGTCACACAGTTAACTCTAGGTCAAGTCAGAATACAAATTCATTTTAGTGACTTTTCCATGATTCTGTCCTCAAGATTATGCAAATCTTCCAAAATTAGAAAGGTAAGCCAATGCGCATGTGTAGTAATATAACTTGTATGCTACATTTTATAACTAGATTGTGAACTCTTAGTCTTTCCAGCGTAGGATCCTATCATTTTCATTAAAACATTATTTCCTGATAGACAAGTGGGCAAGAATATAATTTTAAAACTCACTTCAAACAGTAATTATTGGGTGTACTGCATATGTCAGGCATTCTTCTCAGCACTAGGAAGTCAGCAACAAGCAAAATAGACAGTCTCTACCCTTGTGTCCAATATATATTGAATTAAAATGGTAGACCTTATTAATGACCAAATATATAAATAAAGAAAAATAGCAACCGTGTACATTTTTTATTATTGTATCAGATCAGTTCTTTAAAACAAAAAGAGAAAGCAAGTCAAGGCCTGGACGTTTGTATGAAACTGATACTTTCATACATTACAAGAGGAACTGTGATAGTAGAATCCCTTCTGGGAAAGAAATTTTGCAATATATAGAGAGGCTTAGAAATGTCTATATTTTCTGGTTCAAAAGTCTCACTTCTGGAAATCTTTCCTAACAGAAAAAAAGTATGCACAAAAATGTTCCTTTTAGAGTTCTTTATAATAGTTAAAAAAAAAAAAAAAAAGGAAGAGTGGTGATGGGAACAATGAAGAAAAATATGACGCATCTGTACAATAGAACAAACATCGGCTTTCAAATATAATATTTATAAATAATTTGTGCAACAAAAGGACTGTATAAAATGATATATTCAGTATGATCTAGGAGGAGAAATACCAAAATGATATAATTATGGATGGTTTATTTTTCTCCTGTTACATTTCTTGGTACTTTCTAGATTTCTACACCAAGATTTTATTACTTTTATAATCAGAAGAAAACTCTAGCACTCCCCTCCCACCCCCAATAATGTGTTAGCTGCAGATATATTTGTCTTTGTGGATACACAACACTGAAAATGCCAAAGGGAAAGAAAGAGTACCAGAGGATGTGTGAGAAATGCGTTTTATTATCCTCAATTGTCACCTTGTCTTATGTGTAATTTTGAATAGTTTGCTTTCTCTCTTTCATCATATTCATGCTGGACTTACATATTACAGAGTTCCCAAAAGAGAATTTAAAAATGATTGTTGGATTAAAATTTCATCTGCTTGCCTTACAGACTGGATTACAGCCCACATTTGTTATATATGTACTTGAGGGTTCCAATTCAAATATTTTTGGGCAACTGGAATTATTCTCTTATTCAGCAAGTTTACTGTGTTCCTCATCCCACTTTATTCTATAACCACACCCATCCAGAGAGGGTGGAAATGAATGAATTCTGGTAAAGGCCTCAAGAAAACTTGCTAAAAACACAAAAGGAGATTACCTAATTCGGCCTTGTCTTTCCACAGCTTTTCCATGAGCTGCTTGTGGGTTTATCTGGACAGAGCACATGGCAAGGTCAACTCAAGAGTTAAATGTGGCCAGGTCAGGAACGTGCTGGGGGGAGGAGGAGGAGAGGCAGTGAGGGGTATTGTGACGCTGACCAGCTGTTCTCAGGGCCTTGAGAGAGACTTCGGAGGACCTGACCTTCCTCTCCTCCAGTCGCTTCTGCTTGTCCTGATGCCAGATGTCATGTGGCTGTTAGGATCACTGATTTCAACGGAATGGAACAGTGGAACGAATCTTGGCTACTGATAGAACTGCCACCAAGGATCAATTCATCACTGATCCCTGCTGAGTCCTTAAAGAAAAGTCCTTAGGAAGCCATTTTATGTTTAATGCTGACATTTAGTTAGAAATACTGTATGACTAGGAAAGCTTAGTTCTGAAGGATTTAGATTATATATGTTTATTTATTTTATTACTAATACATGTTTTTACAGAGAGTGTCAAAAAAATGTACATACATTTTAAGAAAGGAAAAAGCTGGATTAAAATTGTAATACTCAATATATACCGATAACAAAAGATGAATACAAGTCACGTTTGACTTCTGCAATGACAAGAGGTGCTCCAAGTGTCCATACACTTCTGATTACAGTGAACTACTGCTTGAACATAGATAACATCTCTTAAAATGTGTATATATTTTTTTGGCACCCTTGGTATATGTATATGTGTGCATTATTTAACAATTATACTTAGAACACAGTATTACACTGTACTATATCATGTTGTGTTATGTTACACTACGTAAAACCTTTAAGGTGAAACTAATCCAGAATGCCCAAATATTTTCCAAAAGAAAATATTTAACTCAACTCAGGAGCCTTACACTATACAAAACCTGTGTTCCTTGAATCAACTAAGTTCTACTGAAATGTTTGTATTCAATAGAAAAATGTGCTAGAAAGAGGAGCCAGAGCCATGGGTGCAAAGACTCTGGACTGGCTAACCAGCTGTCGATTTTGAGGAAGGCGGTTACTCTCCACCTCTGAGCCTCGGTTTCTGTACCTGTAAAATGAGGGCTTTGAATCAGGAGACCTCAAAGTCCCCTTCCAGCTCTCTGACACAGAGATGACGTGCCAGGCTCCCAGAGATTCATGCGTCATCCATGGTGATTACTAAAGAAAGCAACTTCAGGACCAGGCTCTTGACAGCGCTTCCACCCAGATCTCAAAGAGTGTGCTGTGATTAGGGAAATGTGTATGTCTTTGACCAGGCAAACACGCACGTTCCAAGAGCTAAGAAGAGCAAGAAACAAGGGATGGACAGGAACTAGACAGAAAAAATGGTTCTGGGGTTGTCAGCAGGGCTGAACATCATGAGATAGAAACACAGCACTGAGAGGAGCTGCCCTGACCACTGCCATTCCCCTCCCTGAAGCCAGCCTGGGGCAGACCCTAATAGTCATTCCTTAGCAAGGACCACTGTAACCTGCTCTCACTAAGGGTAACCAATCCCTTT
The DNA here is from genome assembly GCF_057876585.1 of Rhinolophus sinicus. NCBI lineage: Eukaryota > Metazoa > Chordata > Mammalia > Chiroptera > Rhinolophidae > Rhinolophus > Rhinolophus sinicus. The sequence goes on from NC_142501.1 coordinate 188,983,913, forward strand.
ATCCTCCACCATTCTGAGGTGGGTCAGGGTAAGAACAGCTTCCAGGATTCACAAGTGGACCTTGAAACTCCGGCGGCGAAATACATATAGCCTTGTAACCGCTTATCACAGTAGAGTTATTCCTTTGTTTAACCGGCCCTTGCTGGGCATCTTACTAATTGCCAGGAAAGTATCAGGGATGGAGGCATGAAGAGGATGTAGTCCCTGCCCCCAAGGATATCCATGCCAGTAGCAAGAGACTTCCACATAATTATTAACTGGCTTCTCAGTTCTATAGGATTTACAATGTGTAGAGTCATCAAAGACACGGTCATATCATATCTACGATGATGTTTTCTTATATCCCTATCTTGCCTCCTGGGCCAGTTATTAAGTAATTATCTTTCAGTTTGAAGCCCATCCTTCTCTACTGTGTTTTGTGATGCTGCAGCTGGGTTCCTGCAAACCATATTTCTACTTAGCCATCTGGCGCCATGTTAGATTCTGCCAAAATGAGGGCTGAGGGGGCTGTGAGGTCGAGGGAGGAAGAAGAGACTTGCTCTTCCTGTCTGTTTCCTAGTCCTGCGAGTGTCACCCCAGCAGTGACAGTCACTTCCCATAGCAGTATCTGGATCCAGCTTGCAGTTTTCCAAACACTTAGACCCCATCATCCTGTAAGACACCAGCACCAGGCCCCTCAGCTTCAGGGCCCCAGACTTCTCTGAGGTCAGCAAGCAGCATCCACTCCTCAGAGGCCCAAGTTTCAGTTCCATGGGGCCTGCCTTCTCAGTTTCCACGTTTTAATAATTGCAACCTCTTCCCTTTGTTTCCACAGCCCTGGGGTAGTGGCTGCTTCCTGCAGTTGCTACCTGCATGATACTGTAAGACTTCCCTTTTTACCCTTTCAGTTACCTAGTGAATAGCTTCAAATGCGAGGTCTGGTTTCTGTCTCCTGATACCACCCTGTCGACATAAGAGTATCCAAACCTGTAGAGAATTTTTATAAAAATTCACTTGAGCCAAACAGAGGATATGCCTGGAAGCAAGATCTCAACAGACTGCGAAAAAATGCTTCTCAGAATGACAGTTTGCAGCTTCTTTTATGCATTTGGAATCAAGGAGGGAAAGTAAGGAAGATTACGTGAAGGAGGGAGAAAGCAAGGCCGGTATCGGATTACAGGATAATTCATTGGATTACAGGATAATTCATAATTCATGTTTGCTCTCTTGAGGGTGGTTTAGCATCTGAGGGGTCTGAAAGAAGCACATCAAAGGTAACCTAGGTGGTTTTGCTTCTGAGGGGCCTGAAAAGAGGCATTTCAAAGGTGCATTACCTAGATGCACAGGAACAATGGACAGAGCTTGCTTAAGGCAAAGATAAGCCTTTTACTAAAGAAGCGATATGCCTGGGGCGTGACTATCCACCATGACCTGCCCATTTAGGAATTTATGATTAGATCATCCTGTGAGGTTACTTTCCATAGAACCCCTTTTTCATCCACCACCCTGAGAAGTCTCCTGGGCTAAACTGACAGGCAGTATAGAGCAGGGGGATGTGGCATGAGCCTACAGTCACCTGCACCTGGATTTGAATTCTGGCTCTTGGGATCTGCTGGCTCTTTGAGGTGGAACAGCTACCTAGCTGCCTCCAGCCTTGGTTTGCTGGTATTAAGATGGGGTTTCCAGGTGTGGTGAGGACAGCTGAAGTGCTTGGCACAAAAGCGCTGCCCGGTGATTGGTAGCCATCGTGATTACCAGACTGTTAGGTTCTAGGGCCAAGGTCGAGGTCTTGTGTATGTTATTATTCCCAACAGAGAGTATCATAAATCTATGTATATGATATATGCTTAATAAGGATGTTAAATAAAAAATACTACTTATGATCATTGTGGCTCAGTGGAATAATTAACTTCTACTGACCTAACATGAAACTCTTTGTGGTGGTCAGATTTTGTCTTGAAATTGTGGTTCAAAACATCTTTTTAAGTTATTTTAAAATGAGTTTATTTTAATGAGTTTATCTGGATGCTGGGGGGGGGGGGGGGGGAATCCATGTCATTCATTCTTTTACCAGCTGACAAACCTTAGTGACTGGGTAATAGGATGTGAGAACGTACCATCTCTTCCAGAAAGAAGCCAAATTTGGTGGGTGAGTGACACATTTGTGGCTTTTCCCAGACATCCAGTAGACACTAGCTTTTTGTTGCTGTTTTTGTTTCATGATACACTTCATAAGGAGAAAAGATTTTTGACTGCTCTTACACAATGGTTGACATCTCTTCTGGGTGTTAAATTCAGAACTCTAATATAAATCCTGGACGTGAACAAGGCCCCACGTGTCCTGGGCCTTCACAAGTCACTGTGGATAAAAGTTGTTCCAAAACGGAGGGGAGAACAAAGCACCTATTGTTTTTAACACAACATATAGATAGCCACCCAATCTGGGTAACGGCTGTGTACACAGGAGGAGGAGGAAGTCAGCCGTGCTTTCTTGTTTCACATTGAGGGTTATGTGGGGCTGGGCCTGATAAAGTGATTTGTGTCTAAGTTTGGAAGGTGCACAGTCCCGGCCAAGATCTTCCCAGTCCAAAAGGCCTGAATGGGAACGTGGAAGGACTCAGTTCATTCCAGAACATTTCCTCCTCACAAAAGCCTAAAACTTTTACAGAGAGAAAAACAGCTGCATGCAATCCTAAATCATTCATTTCTCAAACAAACCATGAATCTTACAGCTCGGGGAGGGTGGGGCAGGTTTGAGAGAACCAGATCTCACTATCTTCTTGAGATGGCTTTCCTAGCCTTAAAGTAGCTGTTTATTTCTTTGTGAAAGGGTGGCGACTCCTAGACATGGGGAAAGAGACTGGCAGTTTGCAGGAAAAGCCCGAGAAGTAATAATTCAGTTTTCAGAAGACTTTTCTTGTCTCTATACCTGCTAGTTTGGGGGCTCCAGGGCCGCATCCTCCAGGGAGCCTTTTCTGAACATGCCCGTTTCTCCTAGACCAGGAAAGAACTCCTTCTGGGTGTCACAACCAATACAACAATCCCACCCTAGGCTGTGTGCAGCCACTATGTCTGCTCTCCGAGAGAGAGAGAGAGAGAGAGAGAGAGAGAGAGAGAGAGAGAGAGAGACTGCATGAAAGAGAGAAAAAAGAGAAGACTTTCAAGAAAAAAAAGGGAGGGAGAGAGAAAAAAAAGAAAAAAGGAAAGGAAAGCAGGAAGGAAGGGAGGTTGGAATCAAGGGGAGAGGAGAGGAAAAGAGAGGAAGGGAAAGAGACATAAAGAGAGAGATAGAGAGAAAGGAAAGGAAGAGGAGGGGAGGGGAGAGGAAGATAAAGAGGAGAGGCGGGAAGGAGAGAGAAAGAGAGAAAAACAGAGAGAGATAGAGAGATAGAAATAGAGAGAGGGAAAATCATTGAGAAACCACGGTGCTCTCAGCCTTTGTAAGAGCCCGCCTTTTGTTGAGTTCATTGTTACTGCATACACTAAGATCATCTTCTCTCTGGTTAATCATTCCCCAGGTTGGAGGTGGAATGCCTCAAGAGTCTGCAGAGAGCACCTGGAGAAATAAGCAGGTTCGGTAACCTGAGAGGGGAAAAGGCTTTGATTGTGTCTAGAACAATCCGTAGGCCAGGGCGCGTCAGTCATCTTTGCTATGCTAATTAGGTGCCAGCCAGAAATTTCCCCTTGGCCCTGACACAGGGCTGGTGGTGGATCACCAGGACCCCAGGCTTAGAAACAGGTAGAGGTAGTGGCTTTCAGTGAATCAGGGCCAGGGCACAAGATGGCAGTGAGGGGAGGCCCACCCACTAGCCTAGATCAAAGCCACATATCTCCTCATGCTCGAGGGAACCTCTAGCTGATGAATACCTCTCAGGCAAGTTCGAGGACAACTGTTCGAAGGCCAGGCAAGTGTGCCCTTTCAGTGGAGCCTGCACGTCCTCTGTGCTATCCCAGCCCAGCCAGTCCTTGGCTGGGCCTGGCTTATCTCAGGACATTAAATCTGTGCTTCTAAGTCCAGCCATTTCATTACCTTGTGGTTTCTTTTTCTCCTTGGTTTCCTAGCCACACTGATTTTGAAAAATGTTAACTCTTTGTTAGCTGAATTAAGATATAAAGAGTATGCATACATTTTAACAAGGAAAAATACAGAGAAAAAAATAGCATTTATAGCCTAGGCACGAAGAATGTACAGTCCAATTTCTCCATTCTCTGTCAGGGGGCTTTCAGGCTTAGGAGTCAGCAGAGCAGCATGCAGTCCTCTGCCAACAGCTGTGTGACCTTAGACAAGTAAACCTCACTAAGCCTCAGTTTCCCCATCCATAAAATGAGGCTATTACTCACATCCAACTCACAGGATGGCATGATACTAAGGATCAAAGAAGTTGGTAAGATCGTGGCAAAGACGGCTACATGTCTACCTAACTATCTATTTCCTCTTTCTCTTTAGTAAATGGATTTGCACCTGGGCACATGGCAGCCTGAAGTAAAGACTACATTCCTGAGTATCCCTGAAGCAATTGGTTCCATTTGACTAAATTCTGGTCAATGCAGTGGTCACCTTTGAGGGAAGGTCCTCACACTAAAAAAGAAATGCCTTCTTGCCCACTTCTTTGCTGCCTGGATAGAGTGTGGAAGTGATGGCTAGAGCTCCAGCAGCCCTCTTGGTCCAGGAGGTAGCACACTAAGCATAGTACTAGGTTGGGGCAAATGTCACTGCGGTTTTTGCAATTATTTTTAACCTTTGAAACCGCAATTACTTTTGCACCAACCCTAATTGACGAGCAAGAAGGAAGAAGGCAGGATTCCTATGGAGTTTGGGGGAGCCACTATACAGCCCTTAAACTGCCTGTCTCTGGATTCATTACAAGCAAGAGGAATGAACTAACTTTTGAAAACATTCCATTTGGAGGGAGTTTTTGGTTACTCATTGTTGAACCTAAATCTAAATAGGTCTCTACAACATGTACTGTGTGTAGCATAGTGTAGGTAAGATCTTCTGCTTTTTAAGAAATGCAAATCAAAGATTTCAAAAACATAGACATAATGCAAAAGGACCAAGAGGGAATACTGGCCCATCCCTTCCTGGCCTCAGTTCCAGTCCCAGGGCTATGTGACCGGGACAAGAAATAGCCTTTGCCAGGCAGAGGCTGTGGCCCATGAGGACAGGAGGGAGCCCCCAGCCTCCGGGCCTCTCGTTATTTCTTCTAAGCCTGTCCCGCAACCAGCAATACGGTCTGGAGAAGGGGAAACAGAACAAAAAGAGCCCCCATGAAACATGCAAACTTGGGAGGTAAGTAGACCTGCGTGAGCCCCCTGGCTTCTCCACCTACTGGCTGTGTGACATTGGGCTAGTTACTATCCTGTCTGACTCCCAGTCTCTTCATGTTAAAACGGAACGTGGGATAATACTAACCACGCAGTATTGGTGTAGGACTTAAACACCTGTCAGTCAAGGTCTGAACACAGTGCCTGACGTATTACAAGTATTTGGTAAATGTTTAGAAATGAAACCTTCATCTTTTATCATTCCCACCCCTAGCCCCAGGCTTCCTCTAGACCCGTTCACTAACTGTGCCCAGGATGGCCTATCTTTTCCCAGTGCTGTGCCTTTTGCTCACAAGGTCCGCTGCCTAGAGCTCTATTGCTTCTCTCGGTCTCTCCTTACCTTTCGCAAATTTCCAGGGCAGCTGTAGGCCCTTCTTGACTTCTAGCCCTGGGTGATCTCTCTCCCTCTTCTCTGAACGGTGCCAGCATTCGATATCCAACCACTCGTTAACATTTACTGCTTTGTATCGGTATTTACTCTTGCAGTCATGTCTCATCTTGCCAGCCACGCTGTACGCTCTGCAAGGGTGTGGATTGTGCCTTTTCTCTCTTTATTTCCCTTCAGCCTTTAACTCGGTGCTAGCTATGTTCAGGCCTCAGTAAAGACTTGCTGAACAAGGAGATCACATGTGATTATCCAGAACCCTCTAACTAATTTATTTTCCAGAATCCTTTTTGAACACCTAATGTACCTATTGCTTTTCAAAGTTCCCCAGAGTTCAAAACACTTTGACAATGGTGCTTTCCTGTAATGTCATCAGGGGTTCAGTTACCTTCCACAGCATCAAGCTTAGGTCCAGTTGCACCGGTAGCTTTGCTGACCGGTCAGTCACTGGGCATCAAGGGAAAAGGTGAGAGGCAATTTCATTTAGCAGGAATCCATCACTCCAACCACACACACAAAGAAAAGCAAAGAAAAAATGTTTTATGGGTAGTGAGTCAATACCACTATTTGGTATTTTGGAGCACATTTAAGATATCTTCTGAAAGAGGAATATTGTAACACTATTATTGTGAATATGGGAATGGATTTCATTTGTCTTTTTAAACAGATGTGTTGGACTTGTTCTATGTGCATTGCTTAGTTTGCATGCTGCCCCCAATGCCTCAAGGAAGTGAACAGAACAGCAATCGCGCTGACCTGGTCACCTCTGCCATGGCTGTTGTCCCCCAGGAATGGAGGCACTGCCAAGCTAGCTAGAAAGGCCCACAGAACTGTGAGGTCACTCGAGCTGCACAGTGAGTCAGAACTACTACAAGAGCAAATTCTAGTGCCATCACTATTGCTTTTTAGTAGGCAATTTAAGACTCAGATGGGGGTGCTTATTAAAAATATAAATTCCCTGGTTTCTAACCCAGTGATTCAGTAGGTCTATGGTAGGACCCAGGAATCTGTATTTTTACCAAAACTTCAAGTGATTTTGATGCAAGAGGAGGTACTTGGACTACACTTTGAGAAACACAGCTTTAAAGGAAAGACGTGTGTCTTCTTACAGGAGCTGCTACTACCTTCCCCTTTACAATCTTCCTACTTTAGACATGGTAATAATGAACTAAGAATGAGCTAATAATCTGAGTTAAATGTAGATACTGCAATAATTTGAATATAATTTTGGAGAGCAGAGATCCTCTGATTCTGGAGAAGTGGGTGGCCAGCTCTGCTAAGAGAGTTTATACTAAAGGGTAGATCAAAATGCTTTTTTTTGTGGGGGCGGGGGCAAGGGGTGTGGGAAGGTCCTGGAAGTGCTCCCAAACTGTGGAAGAGAGAAGTATATTGGCCACCAGCTGTTCTGGGAGAGTGACTCATCAGCCTATGTGGCAGTAACCACGGCTGGTGGAATGACGCCCTTGGCTGTGGGGGGCGATGGGGGAGGTGATGGCTGTGGTTGGAGAGAGCAGTGCATTCCAGAGGGGAGCCAGACCTCCTGCACAGATGCCAATCTGTGCTGTCAGTCACCTTGGCAGCGATGAAGAGAGAGAGGGAGGGGGCAGATGAACTGTCTCAGCAAGACCACAGAGGCACCATTTAGTCATAGTTTAAAAGTATTAAAAGCCCTGTGTTCTGTATTCGTGGACTCACCCTTGCCTCCTCCTCTTCCTTGCTTCTAAATCCAATTACTAAATCTACACTTTAATGTCTCCTAGGTATGGCCTTTACCACGACCTGTATTTTACCATTATCACATATCACACATTTTTCTCTTTCTACATATTCCCACTGCTATGATCCGAGCTCAAGCCCCGGTCATCTCTCATGGACTCAGCAGGCTCCTAACCCATTGTCCTGCCTCTTGTCCCCCTCCAATCCATCCTGCACAGAGCCACCAATCTGTTCTGTCCCAAAATGAAAATCTAAGCATGTCATTCCCTTACTTAAAATCCCCAACCCCCGCCCCCTTACCATGGCTCAGTGGTTCTTCAAATTCAGAGAGCATCAGAATCCCCTAGAGAGCTTGTTAATACATAATGCTGGGCCCCATCTGGAAGGTTCTTCACCCTTCCACATTTCCCTCCTTTATCTGTTGAATTCCTGACCCTATAGGTCTCAGTGAAGCCTCCTCTATCTCCTCTCCCTCATCCTCACTCCACCTCCACCATCACCAATACACTTTTGAGTTCTTACCATGTTGCATCCCATTGAGTCCTCACCAACACACACACACACACACGTATGATGTAGCTACCATTATTCTTCCCATATAATATAGATATTGAAGCTGGGGCTCACGCAGGCTCAGAAACCTGCCCAGTCGCACATCTAGTAAATGGTAGAGCCAGGAATTCATCCCAGCAGCCTGACTCCAGTCCCGGGGTGCCTAACCCCTGCAAGTACTGCTTCATCCAGATGGAATTCCTACCTCCATGCTCTCAGAACACACTTCCTGTCACTGACCTATGTAAACGCACATGTAACGAAATGTGAGGTCTCACCAGACTGTGTTATTCGAGGATGGGTCTTCATCTCTGCTTCCTATGCTAGCACATGGAGAGCACTCGATCAAGAGTAATTAAATAAAAGAACTACTCAAGCTAGAGTGTTTGCATATGTAAAGTAAATTTTCCGATGGAGTTTTGGGCCGTGAATAATGAGAAACATTCCAGAAGATTACTTAAGTGCCTTATAAAATATACCAACTCAACATATAGGCATCATCTTATATTGTAGATCGATACACAGGTATCCTTATGATAGTAAATATAAATGATACACAGGTGTCCGTTTGTATTAGAGGAAATCCTGAGAAGACTGGGGATCCAAATAACATTATTGTCATCGACTCTTAGAGGGTCACTATTTTATCCATTTCCATTTTGGTTACCCCGATTATGTCCTTTTAACTTATTCACAGTGAAGGGAGTTTTTACCCTCCAGAACAGCATGAAGGCAGAGCTGTCTACAGGGTACTCTTACAGGAAATTTTGGTTAATGTCTTGTCTACTGGTCTAGAAAATACCCTAGGAAGTCAATATTTAAAAAAAAAAAATTACAGGAGCAGATGCATTAGGGTACAAAATTCATGTGAATTGGAACCAAGACTAAAACAATGTTTTCTGTAAATAACCACCATTAAAAAGATAAAATCATTTATTTTCTATATACAAATCCAAAGTGTAGGCAAACATCAACTTTACTTCTTCTCTGTTTCACTGGGATGGAAATTGTTGCCAGTCAGCTCTCAGGATAGCTCCCCTGCTGCAACTTTTCTTTCCCAGGTTAAGAAATTACCGTTTTGGTCCGGAAAGGAAAAATGAGAGAATGTTACACCTCAGAGTAAAAGTGACCTGTCAGCACTCAGCGTTATTCCAGAACTTGTGCATGCCTCAGAAGCTTCTCCCCAGTCTTACTTTGGGCTTAGGGTCATCTAATACCAAAGGTATTTGTTTCTTTTCCATCTGAATTCAAGGCCCTTGACAAAAGGCAGCATAAATTAACAGGTCCTTGTAGAGGCACCCTAAGAGCAAAGCCAACCACCTGCACTGTTCTGGAAGGCAGAGATACAGTGAAAAAACAGACAAAATCATCTCTCTCTCTCCTTCTGCAGTGTACATTTAATTCTCTTATTACCAAACGCACAAATTCCTATCCTCTCAGGCAGGTTTTGGCAGAGGTGGTGCCATCCTTGGACCTAGGATGGCCCATTGTCTGCGCCTCTGTGTCTTCTCTCCTGCCCTCCCCCATGCAAAACTTCAAGGGCCTTCTCTGACCTGTGGAGGCTCAGATCCTGGGGTCCTTCCTCATAGGCAATATGGAGGATTTTACTTCCTTTAACTCAGAGGGCATCGGTGACCTCTTTCCACACCTCCCTGAGGCTGGTTTTTCCCACCCTCCTAGTCAGTAAGCACATATCCTTGCAGAGAAGCCTGGGGTTCTAAGCACTCTGGGGCAGCGAACAAAAATGCTTTTCCACCCCAGGCCTGTTAAGGGCACATGGTCTCAGACACTTCCTGCCTAAGTCTGAGCAGCTTTTCTCCTCTTGCACACATGCTCCCCCTACTGCCTGACGCTGACAACGCACCCCTGGGTTTTGGGGAACCAGGACCACCCAGCCTGGCCCTGGAACAGCCATGTTGAATGACTGTCGAGGAGATGCCAAAAAAATGAAACAGAAGATCCTTAAGAATTCTTCTATTGCTCTGGTGAAGGGCCCAAGCTAAGCCTTTTCTTTACATTTCAGGAATAAACTCCATAATAAAGACTGAATAGATAAATCCTCCCTGAATAGAGTTTTACCAAATAAATTAGATTTCCACTTAAGAGTTAAATAAATGAAAAGAACTTCAGATTTGGATTCAGAATCAGGGACTCGGAGTCAGGTTTCGTTCCTTTATTTTATGAGTGACCTCAGACACTGAACTTTTTAAGCCTCAGTTTCTTTACCTGTAATTTGGATTTCCCCCTAAGATTAAGTAAATGATATTGCTTAACTCCTGGTGTTGTGGAAAGTAAATGAAAAGATATGAATTTTTGAGAAAAGTCTTATAAAAGTTTCATGTGAGTTATTATTTCTTTCCCTTCCAATCCAACACAAACACACACACAACCCCTTTTCCATATATCAGAGTGGAAATGGTAGTCTGTCGAGGCAACCTAAACCCCGAAAAAGGAAGTAGAGCAAGGAAAGCTCAGTCACAAACAGGAAGTAACAGAAATGCCACCAGAAAAAAAAATGGCTCCGGCAAAAGCAAAAAAAAAAAAAATTCTAGGTTAAGTTTTTAAAGATCAAGTTAGATTTAGTTAATGATTTGGGGTGTTGCCAAGACGGCTTGACCCCCTAAGTTAGGGGGTTTTCAGAGATGATTAGGTAATCCTTTTGACCTAGATTTGACCTCACCAGTGGGAATTCTCACTGGGCATTGTAGAATCTGCTGTGGGTAGGTTCCTGCCTTTTTAAATGTAGGTCTCTCCTCCTTTTCCCCTGTGGCAACAGGAGGGGCCGAGCAGGAGCTAGAGGCAGGGAGGAGCTCGCCCCGCCTCGCCTGCGCCTGGGGGAGCCGCCCTGCAGCTCCTCTCAGATTACCACCTCCCTTCCTGGCTTCACAAACTTGCCACTTTGTAGGTTGGCTTCTTGAGGGAACGAATGTAAGAAAAGCACTTCAGTGACAGGCACACAAAGAAGTTTTACAGTTCTGAGGATTATGTAAACCTTTCCTTCCAAATTTCTGTTAAGAGGAGCCGATATCCTAGATATTTTTCTGGGGGCAAGGGTGGGGGGAACGGGGGAACTCAAGGAGAACATATCAACATGTCAGGACACATTGTGCTGTTTATTTTCTTGTTTTTTCTGTCTCATTCTTAAAACTTCTTTCAATAATCTTACCACTTTTCTTGTCTCTTCCTTAATTTTGTGTGCTTTTAGGATAGGGAAAGGAGAGGATTGGATTAGAAGACTAAGAATTTTAAGTCATCACCAAGCATTCCCAAAACTTGTCATTTGTGTGCAGAACCAGAGTTCCTTTTCCGGCCCAGATGAAGAGAAGAGTTTTTGCTTCCATTGCCTACACCATTTTTTATTACACGACCCACCAACCTTTAGCAAAACGCTTAGTACAAGTGAGAGTCAGAAAGTAAGGAGACCCACATTCATCCTTTCAATGACTCCAGGCTATGGACAGTACCATAGAGACAAATACAAATATTCTAAAGACTGTACCATGTCTCACTTTAGGCTTTGCATGTTTTGTGATGGCCTCCAACTCTACAGGGGCCTCCAACTGTACGTGTTCAATAGGAAACTATACTGTCAGGATGATGATGGTACTTTAAAAATGGCACCTTTCAAAATGTTTTTACATCTGAGCCTCATACAACCATGGGAGCACAGTGAAAATGTGGCATTAAGCTGGAGTTACAGATGATCAGGTGAACAGAAAGGTAAAGCCATTAGTCCAAGGCCACTCAGCTGGTTCCCTCTGAAGCCAAAACTAAGAGATCAAGGCCTTCCAAATCTTACTCTAGCATTAAATGCCCATTCTGGGATTATTACCAACAGGTTTCACAGGCTCTCATTTATGCCAAACAAACTGTCACCATTTTTAAACATAGGGTAATGCATGCATTTAAAAAGTAAGATAACTTTTTACAAATAGCATAGGGTGTAGTCATAAACAAAAATGGGACTCTGAGGCCCGTTTCAATAGATAGTACATTTTTTAAATGGAAATTTATTTTTAATGGATAATTCATTTACGTGATCCAAAGGTCGCAACTCTAAAGCGTGGTACAGCTGAGAAGTCTTGCTGCCTCCTCCTGCCCCCTCACCCCATTTCTCCACTTCCTTCTCTCCATTGTTGGTAATTATTTTTACTTTTTTATCCCACCTATATTTCTTTATGAAAATACAGATAAATACAAATGTGTATTTGTAGTCTTACAAAAAAGAGAGCATACATAGTGCATTATGAATTAATTTTCTGGAAGTGGTGATAGTCTTTGCCAAACCATCCTGCTCTTGCTTGAGAGTCCCAGGGATCACAGGCACTGATCAGCAAATAGCACAAGAATCCCAAAGAGTTAAAACTATAGTGGCTTCAATCGGATAGGTTTGCCCCATAAACCTGGGTCCCTCTCTAAACCAGAGCCCCCCATGGCCACTGCAAGTCAAGCCTGGGGTTCTATGTCAATCACTGACCAGGTCAGCTAGCAGTTTCACAGGGAGAAAGCAACCTGTCTAGATGTCCAAGTAAAACCCTCATGTAGGTAGGGCAAACATTTAAGCAGTAACGGTCTGTGTTGCTCAGAGGATGGTTAGTACGATTCCCAGAAAGTGTCCCAGTCTCTTACAGACAGAGGAGTCTTCCTCTGCATTCTCTTCAATGTATTCTCCTCTCTGCATCTTCAATGCATTCTCCAAGTAGGATTCTTCCACCCAAGGGGCTTTCACGTTCTTTCCATCATCACTGTGTACTGAAGGAACACAGAAGATCAAAGGAAATCAAACCCAGGCCATTCCAAGGAGAGGAAGACCAGGGGCTATCTGTGAGCAGAAACACCAGGCTGAGAGACAAGAAAGGCAAGGTCCAGACTGAAAAAAAATGTACCTCAGATTATCTGGGCCACAACTCAGGAAAGGACACAGATTAGACCAACAGATGCAGAGACTGTCTCCCTAGCCCTGCTAGCTTTGGATTTACAGTGGTTCTTCACAAAGAGAGACTGGAGAGGAGCTGGGACCCTCCAGGTTCCCCACGCTGCTGACAAGGCAGGTCCTGAGCAGACGGCTGAGAGATGCATCTCAGAATCACCTGTTGTCCCTCGTGTTCATTTTTTCGAGGGCTGCCATAACAAGGTACCACAAACTGGGTTGCCTAGACAACAGGATTTTATTGTCTCATGGTAATTGAGGCTAGGAGTCCAGGATCAAGGTATTAGCAGTGTCGGTTCCTTCTGAAGGCGGTGAGGGAAGGGTCGGTTTCAGCCCTCTCTCCTCGGCATGTGGTGGTCATCTTCTCCCTCTGTCTCCTCTTCACATTATCTTTCCTCTATGTGGGTCTCTGTCTAACTTTCCCCTTTTTATGAGGAACCAGCCAGACTGGATTAGAGCCCATCCTAACAATCTCATTTTAATTTGATTACCTTGGAAAAGACCCTATCTGCAAATAAGGTCACATTCAGAGGTGAAAGGTGTTAGAACCCCAACATCACTTTTTTTTTTAGATGTTTAAAGAATTTACTTAAATTAAAACTTGCCGCTTACTGTCAGCATTAAGCACATACCACTAGTAATTTTAAACTTTTTAAATGAAAATACCAAAAGCCAAGATTTTCGAGGCTTGTTATTATTTTCATAACATCACTTACTATTTATTAATAAAGCTTTCTGAATTGAATGTGAGCAATTTGAAAAGTCCTCTATATTCTCCATTTTTTTATTCTCATGTTATTTACCTGGGACCATAAAATTTTAGAGGCAACTTTTCTTTTTTTCCCCAGTATTTTTTATTGTGGTAAAATACACATAATATAAAACTTAACCATTGCACCCATTTTTTAAGTGTACAGTTTGATGGTATTAAATACATTCATATTCTTATGCAACTATCACCACCTTCCATTTCCAGAACTCCATTTTGTAAAACTGAAACTCTATACCCATTAAACCCCCATGGCTCAGCCCCTGACAACCACCATTCTACTTTCTGTCTCTATGATTATTACTACTCTAGGTGCCTCACATAAGTGGACATACAGTATTTATCTTTTTGTGACTGGCTTATTTCAATTAGCATAATATCCTAAAGTTTCATCCACGTTGTAGCAGAATTTCCTTCCTTTTTGAGGCTGAATAATATTCCTGTGTGTGTCTATGTGTATACATTTATTACATTTTGCTTATTCTTTTTTCTGTTGATAGACATTTAGGTTACTTCCATATTTTAACTATTGTAAATAATGCCATAATGAATATGGTGTACAAATATCTCTTTGGGACCCTGCTTTCAATTCTTTTGGGTATATACCCAGAAATGAACTTGCTGAATCCTATTTTAAATAGGTAATCCTATTTTTAATTTTTTGAAGAATGACCACACTGTTTTCCCAGTGGCTAAACCATGCCGTATCATTTTATATTCCTACCAACAGCACACAAGAGTTCCAGTTTCTCCTCATACACACCAACATTTGTTATTTTCTGTGCTTTTGGTAATAGCCACCTCGATGCGTATGAAGTAGTATTGCATTGAGTTTTGATTTGGAGTTCCCTGATGATTAGTGATGAGCGTCTTTTCACATGCTTATCGTCCAATTGTATATTTACTTTGGTGAAATGTCTACTCAAGTCTTTTACCCACTTTTGAATTGGGTTATTTTGGAGTTTTAGGGGTTCTCTATATATTTTGGGTATAAACCACTTCTAGGATTCCAACATACCTTTTTTGAAGGTTAACCCACAACATCCCTTTTCAGATGTGCTCCCCATTTCCAGAAGTGCTAGCCTCATATTCCCATTCCACTATCAAGAACAAAGCCACACAGAGTCTGTGGACGTATCATATTATTTGGGCATATTATGGAAAGTGGGAGGCAGTTTGAAACTCCCACTTTATAATTTGTTGCACATGTACTACATGTATTCTAAACCTAACATGGTTCTCACTATGGAGAGTGGGCCCTGTCAGTTTCAATAAATCCCTCTTTGTCTTTATAAAGTCGAAGGCAGAAAGTCTCTCCAACTATTGTGCTATAAACCTCATCACCCCTTCCTTCTTCCTACACATACACGACCATTGGAGTTAAGAGCCTGGTGCCCACATTGTACAAAATCACCTGCTTTTTTAACTCAGAAGTAAAATTTTTCTTAACCTAAACTTTGGAAGATATACTAAGCTAAAAGGTATATCACTATAGCTGAGCTTTTGGTGTTGTGGTTGTCAATCATTTTACCTTTGTTTCTGTTAAATCTGGCCTGACGTCTTTGCTGAGAAGATGTGACAAACACATTGGACCCATGACTTGGCATGACCAGGTGTGGCTTGGCCTACCCCTTCTCAGGCAGGTGAAAACAGCCAAGCTCAGTTCAAACATGCTCAAGCTATTCGGCACCTGGAAATCCCCACAAAGTTAATTCCATTCCAGATCTTTCTCAACACCCAGAGGAGGGAGCACAGGGCTGTTTGTTTTTACAAGTTTCTCCGCCTGCAATCCTATAGTCTGGGAGCAGGGTGGAGGTAGAAATGTATATTTATTTGTGTGGAGTCTCAAGTCAGGAAGTAGATCTGACGATTTAGAGGACCCGGTAACCCAATAGCATGCCCTGTGATTCTGAGAGATGATATTTAGAACTGGGTGACCCCAGCTCCTGGGTGCCTACATCAAACCCTTCCACCAGGCTCACACCAAGGACCTGTTTGTATCCGTAGGGCGATTGCCTTTGTGATTCTGGTCTCTTATGGCTTCCCATCATTCTTATTTTCCAGATTTCCTGTGTTCCATCCTTGTTTTCCACGTTTTTGGGCTCAATCCAATGCTGAGTAATAATTCAGAGCCAGAAGCTTTGAGGCGTTAAGCTGCCACTCCAATGAGGGGAGTCACCACTCCAGGCACCAAACAGGGTCCCCTTACCTGACCCACAGGCTCATAGCCTCAAGGTGCCTAAAGGAGTAGCAAGGGGTAGCCAGGGTGAGGTGACTTGTTTTCTTTGGCAGAACTGGGAGAAGCAAGGATGTTCGCAGCTAAACCTCCATTGTTGGTCTTCCTGGGAGTCTCTGACTTCACATACAGAGTGTGATACCTTATAGGCTGTTGCTTTCCTTCCTTTCTCCTCCCCTCTCCCATTCCACTCAGGTTAATCTTTGGAAGTATTTTAGTCCAAAATGGCTTTGGGGTGAAGGAAAAATCTGATATGAGGAAGGGTGTAACTCAGTGTATTCCCTTGCATGACCTTGGTCGATGACACATCCACTGGACACGGTTCTGGCCCGAGCTCCTGGTGGGTGGACCCCAGGGCTGGCATGACAATTCAGTAGGTCTAATAGAAAGTCTGAAGTGAGCTGCCAGGCACACAAGTGAGCTCTCAAAGTGCACTGTACAAAATTATGGCAATGTAACAGCAGCCAGCATTTGCTGAAAGCCTTCTGTGTGCCAGGTATCCAGTTTAACCCTCACCACAATCCTACGAGGTAGGTAGTACTAATCTTCCCGTTTTCCCAGTGAGGAAACTGTCACTGAGAGGTCCAAGACCACACAGTTAATACAAGGCAGAGCCAAGATTTTAACTCTGGCGGTCCAGCTCTGGAGTTGGCACTCTTTCACTGCTATTAACAAAACTATTTTACAAATGAGGAAACTGAGGACACTGAAGTCAAGTGACTTGCCCCACCTCACACTGCCAGGGAGGCCGCGAGCTGAAGGAGGCACCTTCCATCCTGACTCTTCACCACTCCTGGTGTCGTGGGCGGGGAGGCGGCGGAGCAGTGGTGGAGTCAGGATGTAACCGCATCCTCCTCGCCCTTCTCCACCCCAAGTTTCTACCTCCCTCCTCAGGCTTCCAGCTCTTATTTCAGGTGACAGGAAGCTACTAGAAAAAGAGCCAGATAGTGAGTGAGCAGGTGAAGAAATCAGAAACCTGCACCTGCCAATCCAGGAATCAGTCTAACACGCCTTATGGAACTGACACCTGGCCACCCAGGTAAAGTGTCCAGATGCCGCAGGCAAAGAGAGGGGAATATTAGAGGAAGTTAGAGTTTCCAGAAAGGTGGACATGGCGTAGGAATGAAAATAAAGAGGGCTAAAATATGATAGAAACAGGTTGGAATTAGTCTTTCAGCTGGAAAGAGCCATAGAGATGAACTGGTCCAAACCTCTTACTTTACTAATAAGGAGAACTACCATGGATTGGGCACTTGTATGTGCCAGGCACTGTGCTAACTGCTTTCCTGGTGCCTATGAGGCAGGTGCTATTTTTGTCTTCATGGGGAAACTGAATCAAAGGTTAATTGGCTGAATAAAAGGTAGATTCAGGCAGTCTGCCTCTCTCTAAAGCTCACATGCTTTTGTGCTCTTTAACTTTTTATGATGGACCCTTCCAAACATACACAAAATTAGAGAGAATATTATAATAAACCCCCATAAATCTAGTCACCAGTTGCAATAATGATCCACATAAGACATATCTTGTTTCATCATCTGTCCCCACCAACTGTCTCACTACTAGATTATTTTGAAGTAAGTCATTTACTCCATATTATTTTATAATAATATGTAATAAGATTTTACATATTTATTGCATATTATATATAATATACTACATATAATAATTATATATTATTTCTGTATCGTCTCATCTTGTCATTAGCTGTACGTACTTTAATATTTCTCCAAGAAAGGACTTTCTTAACATAATTTTAACACCTGTGTTACCGCTAAAGAAAACAATTTCCTACTATCATCAAATGTCAAAACACTGTTCAAATATCTCAGGTTGTCCCATAAATGTATTTTTACAGTTGGTTTATTTGAATTTGAATCAAAAACAATTCACACATTGCATTTTGTTGCTAAGTCTCTTAAATCTCTAATACATACGGTTTCCTTCTCCTCCTGCCACTCATTTGTTGAAGAAACAGTGTCATTTACCCTGTCAAATTTGTCACATTTTGGATTTTGCTGATTATATCCATGTGGTGTCATTTACCATGTTCCTCCATCCCCTGTATTTCCTATAAACTGGTAGTTAGATCCAGTAGTTTGATGGGATTCACACTTAATTGTTTGGGCAACGATACATCACAGGCAGTACACAGACAAGGCTCTTGTGCTAAGCCGACTTTCTTCCACAAGATGAAGGCTCTCGGTCAAGCTCATAAAGCTGATGAAGGACAGAACCAGAACTGGAACTCAGTCTTCCAACTCCAGCTCCCCCGGCCCCACTCTTCCTCTCCATCACAGGATTTGAATCTAGAATTTTCTCCTTGGAACGGAAGGATAGTTTGGCTGTTATTTAATCTTCTTACCTCTTCTACCTTCTTCTGTGAGACAAGCCAAGAGAGAAACAGTGAGCATGTTCAAACCCTTCTTTGCCATATGGCAATATTTTAATTTTAAACAGATGGTGGGAGGGAGGGGTGTCCCCCAAACTGGGTGGGGCTATGCACCTTCTGCTTTTGCCAGAGGGCTGGAAACACTTAAGCCAGAATTCTGGCACAGAACATTATTATTAGCCCCTCTCTCTCCTTTCAAATATTGAGAACGAATTTACCTGAGTGAGCGCTGACAGGAACATTTCATCCTTTGGACTTACTCATTTTAATTGGGAGGGAAAGAGGTGTGTGCACGCTAGCAGTGCTAATGCCTAAGAAGGTGCAGAGAATTCTACTGGGGAAATAGGAAAGGAACAGCCAGTGGAGGGGGCAACCATTCTGGTGTTTCAGAAGTGGGCAGTTCCTCCCTCCCATTCCTGCTACACTGAGCATGCAAATGTCGAAGCAAGACTCTATGACACAGGTAAATAAAACTATTCCCATCACAAGGGGAAGAAACCCACCCCTTACCCAAAATTGGACTAGAGCGCACGGGGATAGGAGGAAAGATGGCTCAAATACCCAATAGCAACGCAAGTCCACATTTATTGAACACTTAAAACATGCTAGGTGCTGCATATGCAGTATCTCATTTAATACAACAGCCTGGCGAGGTACAAGGCAGGTGCTTTTATCTGCCTCTGCAGATGAGGAGGAAAATAAGATCACACAGATACAATCAGTGAAGGCAGCATTCAAATCCACATTTTTCTCATTTAGTGTTTGTGGCTTAACCATTAGGTTACAAGGTCAGCTAAATTAAGATAGCTATTTGAAGGGGGTAGAAATTTAGAAGGGAGTTTTAGTGGGGTTTAGGAGGGGCTCAGGTAATGCACATTGAGATCCCCAGCCTGTGGGGACCAGTCCATTAAGTGAATTTCACAGGTGGATCCGAGGGAAAGGTTCCACAAAAAGCTGGCTGTGGAGAAACAACAGTCAAGCACTCCCCCGCTCCCTCTCTGTCAAGTTCAAGGCTCCTAAGTGGGAAGAATTATCAGGGTCACATCTGGCACCACAAAGCCTTAGTGTGAATTCGAAAGTGACACCTCTTGTGGGTGGATAAATTGCAAAAGCACTCCCCTGTGGGAGGCCCCTTCTGCAAGGGCGATATCTGCAATAGGGCTTACTGCTTGGGCCAGTAGGGGATCAGATTTCAGCCCTTTCATGCCTGCAGCCATGCAAGAAAGTTGGCAGTGGGGTCCTGTAAGAGGCAATCTTCTTTCCCCACCCAACACGCTTTGCACTTATGAAGCCCAAGTCACTCTTGCTGAGTTATTACCATCTTTTGGTGGTTGTTTCATGTGATTGTGGTCTCATGTCAGCTCAGAAGAGAGTAGAACTCAATTACTAGATTACTCAAAGTGCTGGTTTTCTTTTTCTTTCTTTCTTTCTTTTTTGTTTTTTTTTGTTTTTTTGGTTGTTGTTGTTTTTTCACCATATTCAAGACTGTAGCAGCCAAGTCTTCCCCAACCTCACTGGTTTGACTTAGGAGGCCAGGCTGACATTAGTGTACATGGGCAGCCCAGAGAATGTGACCATATTATTCTGTCTATAAGCTGATCAACTTAAATGGCTTATTTTTATTATTGGGTTTTGTAAATAAACATGAAAAATAACTGGCATTTTATAGACATTTTTTTAAACCAGGTTAAAAACTCAAGGTAAATAGGAATCAATATAAACCATCAGTAAATAAATTTGATCATAACTTACACTCACTCCACCTTTGGAAATTTATAGTAAAGAAATGCTAAACACATACAAACACACACACACACACACACACAAAAAAAACCCAACACTTCTATTCACAAAGATATTTGCTGCTATATTATTTATAATGGGGGAAAAGGGGAAATAAGCTGTGCTTTATGGGAAAGCATGTAAGTTGGTAAATTATGGTACATATCACCTAATAGTTTTACAGTTTTAAAAATTTGTGTTTGTCAGCTCATACGAAATGCCTACGATGTTAGGTTATGGGGAAAAACATCAGAAAACAAATAAATATAGAGTATGATTACAACTGTGTCCAACGTGCTTTTAAAAATTCAACAAGGTGATATACTAAAAGAAGTGTTATTGTGCCTAATGAATAAAAACTAACATTTGTTGAGTTTTTACTATGTGCTGGGTACTGTTCTAAGTGACTTACGTACATTAACTCAGTTTATGCTTGTAGCAGCAACACCTTGAGATAAGTACAATTATTATAATTCCAATTTTGCAGATGAAGGAACTAAGGCAGAGCAACATTGCCCAAGTCACATAGAAAATAAGGTAAAAGCTGGGAGATGAATCCAGGAAGCCTTAACAACCACGCCACCTCGGTATTGATCAGCTAACTGAAAAATAGAAAGAGGACACTATAGAGAGACACCATTTAAAATGTTACATACAAGAGAGTGATCCTGGAACATCTATCTGGTCTATAGCATAAAAAGCAAGAAAACTATCAAAGACAAGAGGAATGATGTCAAAAAGACTCAAGAGCTCCCCTCTGCTAAAGAAAATAAATCTGAGAATCAATCATTGCAGTGGATTGAAACACATCAAGATTTTTAAACCTATAGGTTTAAAATTATTTGGGGAAAAAACCCTCATTGGTCACCTTTAGAGAAGCTAGGCAATAACTCATTATTTTGAAAACTGGCAAAGAGAGGGAAAGAATCAAGCATTTATCCCACTTATACTGTACAGAACTTAGGGTAACTAAATTGTTGATGAGGGCAAATTTCTTTTTATGGAAATATTTCAGATCATGAAAGAGGCAAGACTAATAGAAGAGTGCCATTTTTTTTTTTTTTTTTTTTTTTAAGATTTTATTGGGGGAAGGGGAACAGGACTTTATTGGGGAACAGTGTGTACTTCCAGGCCTTTTTTCCAAGTCAAGTTGTTGTCCTTTCAATCTTAGTTGTGGAGGGTACCATTCAGCTTCAAGTTGTCCTTTCAGTCTTAGTTGTGGAGGGCGCAGCTCAGCTCCAGGCCCAGTTGCCGTTGCTAGTTGCAGGGGGCACAGCCCACCATCCCTTGCGGGAGTCGAGGAATTGAACTGGCAACCTTGTGGTTGAGAGCCCACTGGCCCATGTGGGAATCGAACCGGCAGCCTTTGGAGTTAGGAGCACGGAGCTCTAACCGCCTGCACCACCGGGCCGGCCCAAGAGTGCCATTTTTAACCCTTGATAAAATAATGGATTGGGCAATTCCATTACATGAAAGGAAAAGACATAGCGAGACAGTATGTGCTTCCTGATGGAGTCATCAGATTATACATCTACATGGGATTCCCAATTTTTAAGATAATGGAGAGACAGAGACATGTTTTAAGTGACACCATGGGGAATTACATCAGTACAATGCCGACTGCAGAAAACTATAGGACCTGGTTTCTCCAACACATAACTTGCAGGGAGAAAAGGGGGCAGGGGACTTATAGATTAAAAATCTAATTGTAATGATCTTATTTGGATTCTATTTAGAGGAAAATCTCTCAAAACATTTTTTGAGACAATCAGCGAAATTCAAATACTGCCTGGATATCTGATTACGTTACGGGATTCGCGTACATTGTTTTCAGGTGAGATGATGGGATAGCAGTTATACTTTTTAAAAGAACTCTTTGTCTTTTAAAGATGTTTTCTGATATATTTATGGAAGAAAATACATGATTTCTAAGACTCACTTTAATATATCCCAAGAGCAAATGGGAAGCGAATGGTGGATCGATGCACTAAAGATTGGCCATCAATTCATCTTTGGTGAAGCTGAGTGATGGATACACGGGGCTCTTATACTCTTCTCTCTGCTCTTATACAGGCTTTACTATTTCATAATTTAAAAATGTTAATGGCACAAGCATAGCTTAATTTTGTTCTTTTTAGAACATTTAAATCTCTTGCTGTAGAATTGAGGACTAGTGTAAGGCAGTGGCTGAAGGCATGGACTAAGGGCCAGACTGCCTGCATTTAAATGCCAGCTCCATTGGCTAATAGTTGGACAATCTAGAGGAAGAAACTTCATGTCACTCTATTTCAGTTTCCTTATTTGTAAAATGGGGATAACAATACAACCTACTTACTATGTCACTGAGTTATTATGACAATAAAATGAATAAAATTTATCATTGTCTAGAATAATCCATAGAGCATGTCCTATATTAAGCAGTTTTCAAATTTACTATTTTTATTGGGTTTCCTTCTTTCTTTCTTTCTTTCTTTCTTTCTTTCTTTCTTTCTTTCTTTCTTTCTTTCTTTCTTTCTTTCTTTCTTTCTTTCTTTCTTTCTTTCTTTTGTCTTTGGACATAAGTCCCCTGATTAAAGTGTCTCCACTCATTTTACATTCATACGTATGATCCCACTTCTGATTCTGACACCAACTAATGATTCTGGTATCAATTCCAACATGTGGATTTTCTTCCCACACATCCAAGCAATTAATTCTCCAGTACCAGCTGGGTGGCCTATCATTCAACTCAGTTCTGACACTATCTCCCTGGAGACAGTGTCAGATCTCCCAGGATAAGGGCTCAGTCCTACAAGACTGCCTCAACCCCCCTTCAAACACTAGTCACAAGCCTAGGTTGTCACCTGTGCTTCTGACCCACCACTTATTGATCAGAGGTTCCAACAACCCCATCCTTGGGTTCAATTAATTTTCTAGAGCAGCTCGTAGAACTCAGAGAAACATTTTACATACTATATCACCAGCTTATTAAAAAAGGATGTGACTCAGGAACAGCCAGATGGAAATGATGCACAGGACAAGCTATGGAGAAAGTGTGCAGTACTTTCATGCCTCCTCTGAGCACCTCCCCCAAATCTCCACATGTTTACCAACCCAGAAGTTCTCCAAATCCCCTCTTTTTGGGTTTTTATTGAGGCTTCTTTACATAGACATGATTATTGAATCATCAGCCAGTGATGATTGAACTCAATCTCTAGCCCCTTGCCCCTCCCCAGAGATTAGGGGTGGGACTGAAAGTTCTAACCCTCAAATCACAAGGTTGGTCCTCCCAACCAACTCCCATGCTTAGGTGACCTAGGGGCTTCCCCAAAGGCACCTCATTAACATAACAAAAGATACCTCTATCAGTAGGAAATTACAAGTGTTTTAGGAGCTCTGTGCCAGAAACTCAGATGAACACTATATATTTCTTATTATATATCACAATACCACAATACCCAACCTCTCAGTCTTGCACCCTTAACACATCAGCTACAAGTTTCCAGTTTCTTTAAAGTGGAGCAAGACCCAAAAGACATTTGAAGCAATCTGAGGGCAAATCCTGCTAGATTTTAATTATTTACTTTCAGTCTTTTATAGTTGCTTGTCCATACCTAATCTAACAGTTGTGTGTGTGTATGTGTGTTGTGGTTATTGTTTTGGTTTGGTGTGGTTCATCTTTATCAAGTCTTTTGAAAACAACTTGTTTTTTTTTTAAAGAGTGTTCTTTCTGCACTAAATTTTCATCCATTTATGTAATTACATTACAAATTTTCAGTTGCAACCTTTTTAAATACGGTTGGGAACAAGCAAACTGACCCTTGGTAAGCAGACAACACAACTTGTGGAAGAAGGGCCCAGATGCAGTGTGAAAATGCCACTGGCCCCTGTTAACCTTGCAGACAGGCATCAGACATACCCTTTACAGAGAGAGTGGAGAGTGCATAAATTAACCTGGTGGTTTCTTTGGTGGAACTCAATTAGAGAACAAGTCAGCAGTGGTTGTGTTTGCCTAGTGTAGTCTTCCTTTATCCCAATTTGTTGTAATGGTCAACAATGGAGGTATCATAACTCCTGTTCACCAAAGGAAAAAAACATCAACACTCCATAACTTTAAAATGACTTAAAAAAAAAATGAATCCATTCACAGCAGACTAGAATCACACACAAACAAAATGCACAATGAATATTGTTGTATGCAAACAAGATATGCTGGATTCAACAGCACACTAGAGACTGAGCATCACTGGTCACTTGTGGCAAATACAGTGAGTGCTGCTATTACACGGCATGATTTCCTAAGTGCCACAGCAGTCAGACTTCATACTAAGAAGGTTCACACACTCTAATATTCACATCCTAGTTTCAGTTTGACCATAAAGTTACACAGAAACCAAATGAGCAAATCTGCATTTCTTTCTAAATCTACATGCAAATAGTAAGACAGGGATTCCCCTTGTCATTGGCATTCCTTAGTAACAAAGGATTCAAGACAACCTCTAGCTCTGAAGATGTGAACTGCCCTAACACCAAGCCAATCTTGCTGAATTGGACACTTCCTGTGTTCTGCCAAGTTTCACAGATCTCACTACAAGTTCACTCCTCAGTGGCATACGACTGTTACTTTGCTCTCTGATCAACTGTGAATTCTCACAGTCCTCCTTGAACAGGAGAGAGGAAGTGAGAGAGGTGTGTAGATGCTGCTGCATTCATTTTCATCATTTGACAGATGGGGAAGCCAAAGTTACAAGACAGATCTGTTTTTATCACAATGGGGGCATTCCACATCTCTCCTCTGACTCAGAGATTTGACCATAGGGGCACTTCGTGGGTAGATTTGTAACTAAGCTCATCTCATTATAGTGACTGCGAGTGTTTTAAAGTAAGGGTGCAAAATTGTAGCTAGGATCCCCTTCTGTCCCATTTCTCAGCACTTCACCCTATGCTTCTAGATGTCTGGGCCTGGAATGCTTTCAGAAAAGTCCCACCACATATAAATTGTGCAAACCAAACTGAAAGAATCTTGTCCTCAGACTCCTTAAATATGCTGATGTCATTCACAGATAACATTCACATTTAATCGCGAATATTTCCGAGTTATATCAAAGGTCTACCCAATAGCAAAGTCAACTGGAAAATAAAACACATAGCAGCTTCCTCCGAAGAAACCTCCTCAATCATTATTCTATTATTCTTTTATTCTATCGTTCTTTTCATTGTTAGCACATCACTCTTTTATGAACTGAAAACCTGCTGGCGTTATTCAAAATAACTCTAACCCACAAATATTTACCTAGCATTGAATTCATTTGTTCACTGGACAGTTGTTTAGGGATCGAAAAAGAAAGATTACCCTGGTGGTAATTATGCAATCAGACACTATTGAAATTAAATTATTGCTATTCTCATAGGACTCTACATATACAATTATAGTAAGCATGTGTGTTTATGTGTGTGTGTGTGAGAGAGAGAGAAAGAGAGAGAGAAAGAGAGAGAGAGAGAGAGAGAGAGAGAGAGAGAGAGAGAGAGAGTTCCTGCAATACAGAAATCCAATTAGAGGCAATCTAAAGTTATAAGAGCACAGAATATTTCTTAGGAATCTAGAGGACAGAAAAAATCCAATAGAATCCACAAAAATATAAGTTGCTTTAAGCCAAAGCCTAGAAAAAGTGGTACATTTATCACAAATATGGTCCTCAAATGCTATCTATATTAAACTCAGCTCTTTCAATCTATCATTTGTCTTAGTCTAAAAAATAAAAATCTGATAAAATATACATTAGAAGATGAGAATGAGATAAATGCTACTTGTAGTGATTGTTTTCAAAAATGACTGCAACAATTTCTCTTTGTATGGTATCTTTTCACGGTGACTTTGCTACTCCTCCAATTAAGAGGTGACATATATTTTTCCCTCCTTTAATCAGGCTGGCCTTGCAAGTTGCTTAGATTAGTAGAATGTGATGAAAGTGATGCTGTGTGAGTTCCAGGCCAAAGCCTCAAAATGTCTTGTAGCTTTCTTGGAATGCTGCCCTGAGATTGTCATGTAAGAAAACCAGTCTAGACTATAAAAATTTGAGGGGCCACATGGAGAACCACTGTCATGCATGTGAGCAAGGCTAGCTTGGACTTTTTATCTATCCAACTTCTGACCTTCCAGTTGAATGAAGACACATGGGTAAGTCCAGATGGAATCAACACAATAAAAGCCAAGGATGATTCATAAACTATTGTTTCAAGTCACTAAGTTTTTTGTCGTTGTTTTTATATAACATAAAATTTACCATATTAACCATGTTAAAGTGTACAATTCAGTGGTATTTAGCATATTCACAATGTTGTACTACTATCTAGTTTGAGAATATTTTCCTCACACCAAAGGAAACCTCATACCCATTAAGCAGTCACGCTCCATTACTCCTTCCCTCTAGTCCCTGAAAACAACTCATCTTTTCTGCTGTCTCTATGGATTTTCCTATTCTGGATATTTCGTATAAAGGGAATCATACAGTATGTGGCATTTTGTGTCTGGCTTCTCTCATTTAGCATGATGTTTTCAAGGTTCATCCATGTGGTAGCATATATCAGTAGCTCATTACTTTTTATGGCCAAATAATATTTCGTTGAATGGGTATACCACATTTTGTTTATCCATTCATTAGTTAATGGACATTTGGATTATTTCTACCTTTTAGCTATTGGGAATAGTGCTGCTATGAATATTTATGTATAAATTTTCATTTGAACACTATTTTTCAATTGTTTTCAATTCTTTTGGGAATATATCTAGGACTGGATTTGCTGAGTCATATGTAAGTCTATGTTTAATTTATTGAGGAATCACCAAATGGGTTTCCACAGCAGCCACATCATTTTACATTTCTCCTGGCAATGTACAAACGTTCCAATTTTGCCATATCCTCTCTTCACATCCTTGACAACTCTCTCTCTCTCTCTCTCTCTCTCTCTCTCTCTCTCTCTCTCTCTCTCCCCATAGCCATCCACATGGGTGTGAAGTGGTGGTATCTTATCATGCTTTTCATTTTTACTTCCTTAATGACTAATGAATCGTGTATCGTCTATTTGCTTGTTGGCTATTTGTATATCTTTGGAGGAATATCTTTGTTTATTCAAGTGCTCTGCCCATTTTAAAAATTTGATTTTCTTTCTAGTGTTGAGTAGGAAGTGTCCTTCATAAAGTCTGGATATCTTATCAGACATAAGATTTGTAAATATTTTCTGCCATTGCGTAGGTTGGTGGGTTGTCTTTTCACTTTCTTGATAGTGTCTTTTGATGCACAAAAGTTTTAATTGTGATGGTCCAATTTAAATATTTTTTTCTTGTGTTGCTTGTTCTTTGTTATTATATCAAAGAAAATATTGCCAAATCCAAGGTAATGAAGATTTACTCCTGTGTTTTCTTCTAAGACTTATAGTTTTAGCTTTCATATTAGGTTTTTGATCTAATTTGCAACAATTTTTGTATATGGTGTGAGGTAGGGGATCAATTTCATCCTTTGCATGTGGATATCTAGCTGCCTTAACATTATTTGTTGAAGAGACTACTCTTTCCCCATTGAATGATCTCAGAACTTTTGTCAAAAATCACTTTACTGAACACTGAATTTTCAGGCCATTGTTACACAGCAATAATTAACTGATACATTTCTTGACCTGGTGAACTTACAATTATACTGTACATCCATTATCTTTGTTGAAAGTTTACAAGTAAAATATGTTAAGAATAATGGAAACCGAAATAACCTTCCCTTGACAAAACAATCATCTGATAAGCCATACATGGACAGTCAGCCTGGATCACAGTTAAAGTTAATATTCTAAGAATGGTCAGTGATGTCTTGATCTAAGTTTTCAAAGATGTGGCTGAATTTATAGGCTTTATGTGTATTAGTAATCTTTGGAGTGTCGGAAGAACAGCAGAGGAGCCTGTGGGCCTAGAGAAGAGTGAGCAAGTGTAAGAGCAGTAACGATGAGGTTAGAGATGGTAAGGGAGGATAAGGCTTTATAGGGAAATGAAAGGGCTTTGGCTTTTGTGCTGAGTGATTTGGGGAACCACTGGAGAGTTTTGAGGGAAAAAAAGTGACATGATTGTAAATAAGTATTAACAGGATCACTCTGGTTGCTGTGCTGAGAAAAGACTAAGAGGGAACCAAAGATAGGGAATCCCATAAATTAAGCCATGACGATAACAAAGTAGAGAGATTACAGAAAGATTGGACCAGAAAGGTGATGGAGATTGTGAGGTTGGCAGATTATATTTTGTAGGACGAGCCAGTGGGATTTGCTGATGAATTCAATATGAAGTATGAGAAAAAAAAAGGAGTCAGTTATGAGTTTCAGGTCTTGGCCTGAGCAAAGAGAATAACGGAGTTACCTTTTACTAAAATGGGAAAAATAACAGAAGTAGATTGGGAAGCAGTTGTAAATTAAAAGTTCTGTCTTGGACAAATTCATTTTGAGGTGCCTATTAGACAAGTGGAAATGTTGACTAGAACATTAGATATAAAAGTCTGGAATTTGGGGGGGAGTAAGTATAGCTAGAGGTGAGGTCCAAAGATTAAATCCTAATCACCCCAATGATAAGAGGTGAGAAGAGGAAGAAGAAGCAAAGGTGACTAACAGATGGTACAGCCAGTGAGGTAGGAAGGAAACCAATCTAATGTGAAATTCTGGAAGCAAAATTAAGGAAGGAGTCATTTTTGTCAGGTGCTCCACTAATAAGTCAGGTAAGATAAGGACTAAGAATTGACCACTCTTTTTTATTTCCCAAATTGAAACTTAAGTAAACATTTTTTAAAAAAATGACATAGTGGCTTTTGCATTACCATGCATATGAATATTTTTATATTTAATTTAAATTCTATGCATGGTTAAAAATAAATGTAACTATACACATAACACACATACCAAGACATATAATTATTTATAAATATTTCCTCAACCTTATTCAATGAACCTACATCATATGCTTCTTATTATAAACCAAAGTACTCGTTCTCAACTGTAAACCCCAGCCCCCACCCCCATTATGACCCAACCCTAAGCAAACTGTGCAATTTATAACATTCTTCGAAAGACTAAAACAATCAACTTGAGTACACCTTCACGAAATGAATCAGCAGAGTACCATCTGTAGGAAACCAAGCTAAGGATGCGGCCAAGAAAGTTAAAGGCATCTTTTGCTGGAGTATTTGGGGTATTAAAGTACCAACCTTAAGCGTACTCTGCAAAGTAATGCCTGTAACCATAGGCACGACACCGTGGAGAGGTTCATGCTTTGAGCTCATCATGATTAACGTCTGGAAAAAATGTTATAGGACAAATATTAACCTGGCTGAGGGTAGCCCTTCACTTAGAATGTGATTCATGTGACTTATTTACATCACTTACAAAGTGTGAGTACTAATTCACAAGATTGGATTTTTCAGAAACACTCAGAATGGAGATAGTCAGTGGAGTTTTGTGTTTCAAGAGAAAAAATCGATGCTGATTCCAGTAGGGCAAGTAGTTCACAATTGGCATAGCAAAGGTACCTCCCAGTCAAAAGAGATACTCAACCAATAAAAATAGCTGCCCAATCAATTAGAACAGCAGGAGGTTCTAAGCAGCCCCATGCGTCTATTTTTGGGACAGCCTAGCTGTGATATCTACCATCGTTGCAGAGAATGTTTTTGAAACTTTCCATTTGGTGCCTTAGATGCATTCATAACTCAAGGCACGTTGTCAGTTGTGATATATTAATATACTATAGGTAGGCGCAGCTTTGATTCTGAACAGTAATTCTCCACTTGATCCTAAACTCAGTTCTCCAGAACTGGTCCCAAATGGCCTGGACTTTTTCCTAATCCATTCCAAAGAATGTCCATAGGCAATGCAAGTGAGCCTGGAAGAGAGGTTCCTCCAGTGAGGAGATTCTGACAGGGGTCTGCTCTTCCCCAAGCTCACCTCACCTTCCTTGCAGAGGCAGGGGGAGGGGAGGGGCATGCTGGGAGTTAGGCTGAGTGAAGAGGGCCATCAATGAAGAGATTTCACAAGTGACTCATCCTATTGGAGAGAGAAAGCCAACAACTCAGGGAGACAAAGACATGCAACCCTTCAAGTGACCTGAGAAAATGAGGGGAGATCAAGGTTTCTCAAGTACGGTCCTAGGGTGCCTGCCACAAAAATTCCTACAGTGTTTCTTAAAAATGCAGAGTCCTGGGGGTCACCCCAGACCTAATGAATCAGAATCTTTGAAAGCAAGGCTGGGTCTGTATTTTACACCAATCCTGCGGGTGGGCTTTAGGCAGCCTGAAGTTTGACAACTGAGTCCACGCAGTAAAAATGAGAAGAGGAATGAGACAAGGAGAGAAATATTGGTTGAGTCAGGTGGGGCTGGCACCTGGCACCACCTAACAGGGTCAGTGTAGGGGACTTAGGGGCTTTCTCAAGAACAGGATGCATCTTTTCTTTCAATTCTCATGTGCTACATAGAAACTCCATAAAGCTTCATTATAAATTTGATATAATCTAGCAGTGTGTTCCAAACAGCTTCTTAAAACAGAAGGCAAGGATAAAAAGACAACATTTTACATCAGCTTTTTAAGGGGAGATAAAAGTGTATTTAACAACATTCTTCCTTTACTCCTGCTGTGCAGGGGAATAGGCTGAAAGGCACATTACAGAGCTACCCCAAAAAGATCACAAGGGCTAATACAGAGAATGGAATTAGAAACTGCTCTTTCCTAAGAATTTATGGAGTGGCATAGTCTACAGCTACCAGGAGATGGATAGCCATGTTCTGAATTCCATGTGGTAACCTTATAGATGTGCAACACAGAATGCCCTGTGCTATAGACTAAATGCTTATGATTCCCTAAAATTAATATATTAAATCTTAACGCCCAATATGGTGGCATTTAGAGGTGGGGCCTTTGGAAGGTGATTCGATTGTGAGGGTGAGACCCTCATGAAGGGGATTAGCACTCTTATAAAAGAGACCACAGAGAGCCCTCTTCCCCCTTCCACCATGTGAGGACGCAGTGAGAAAAGAGCCATTTATGAACTAGGAAGGAAGCCCTCACTAGACACGGAATCTGCCAGCGCTTGGATCTTGGACTTCCCAGGCTCCAGAACTGTGAGAAATAAATGTGTGTTGTTTATAAGCCACCAGTTTATGGTATTCTGCTATAGCAGCCTGAGTGGACTAAGACACTCTCTTTTTAAGAAAACTACAACCTGACTCAGAATAAACTTAAATCACGTAGAGAAGTGATGTTCTACAAACAAAGAGTGTGGAGCCATGAACAAGACCTCAAAGAGGCTTTCCGAGGCCTGGGCCACTTCATTACAAGAAAATAATTTTTTCCTAACTGTGCATGTGATGGAGGTTAACTAGACATGTCGTGATCATTTCTCAATATACACAAATATCAAATCATTATGTTGTACACTTGAAACTACTACAATGTTATATGTCAATTATACTGCCATAAAAATAAATTATATTTACAATAAAAAAGAAACAATTTAAAAAATTTTAAATGCCAAAACAAGGTTACAAAACTGTAGTATATTTTAAATATACACATGTAACAAATGAGTGACACAATATAATTGTTCAGACAATTTATTTTAAAAGTATTAATCTATAATGCATCAAAAGTAGCATGGTCTAGTTATACAGTAACAGAACACAGGTTTAAAGTTATATGAAGAACAATTCTAAATCTGTCAGTGTGTTCGCTTTGACTATATAAGTTATAACTTCATTTGAGGGTAAAGAAAAGACACTAGAATAGAGGCCCCTTGTGAATGGGAGGTCCAAGCCAAACGCCCCAACTCTTGCCTTTCAACAGGGCTGGTAGTAATGAGTTCTCTGGGCTGAACGGATTCTTGGGACACTAACTAGAAGTGTGACCTTGGGCCATTCATTTATGTTCTGCTACATGTGTTTCCCAATCTGTAACATGAGGGAAAATGATTACTCAGATTCCTTCCAGCTCTATGCATCTATTATATTTCCATCCATTCTAGTCTGTTTACTATGCATTTCTACAGTACCTCTCATTTCATACCAGAAGGGTAAGTTGCTAGAATTGCCTTGGTGCCAGTCAACTCTGTAAATCTTGCTCGTTCCTTTAATTGCGCTTCAATTCAGTCTCTTTCTTGAGTTCTTTTCTTTGCTAGTGGGCCAGCTCCTTAATAAACATTTCACGAGCTGTCTCAGTCATTAACAACTAATTAACAAGAAGGGCTCGCTGCTTTTAAAAAGAAATGAGCAGGAAAGTTGTTTCGGCTTTCTGTATTCACAGGATCCCACCATTGTCATTATAATATGCTGAAGACGGCGGTTCCTTCATACGGTGGACAATCTCATTAAAGATCTCTGCTGGAACAATCAATTCACTGTCAGAGGACCATATCGATCTTCCAGCACTGTCTTTGAGCTCCAGGGTGCTTGTAAAAAATTGACAACCGGAAGTGTGCTTGAGTTTGGGCTATTTGTTTCTCTGAGAAACACATTATAATCAGATGGAATCTAAGTGGCTCCCTCTGTTGCTCCTGCAGGCTGAAAATACTGACAAGGATCTTCCTGACAAAAGTTGTAGCAGGATGCCCGTTGCAAATACACCAGACAGGCATGCAAAGTGCCTGCCAGTTATTCTGTCCCCTTCTGAGATGCCTCTGAATGTCCATCACAGCCCCTACTTTGAAATTCCTTAGTTTGCAAGCCTTGAATCATGTGGTCATGCTTCCCTGGTCACGTCTGGGAGGACCAGGGATGAGCACCTGACCCAAAGAAACTCAGCTATCCATTGAGGAAAGAGAGAACCTGGCACAGGAGCTTTGCCCAGTGGAAGCACTGAACATGCACTGAGTTGGAGAGTAGTTTGGCTGAGAGAGAGAAAATGATGTAGTCGCTAGGAGCAGGAATGATGGAAGCAGAGAAGTCACCACAGTAGTGAACCACTAGAGTGAGTAGCATGTGACAAGAGAACAGGTTACTGCATCCTGAATAGTAAGCCAGTGCTCCACTGACGCCTCTGTGCACTGAATGGGAGCCAAGCATTTCAAGTCTTCATAGTGATGGCCAAGGGGCCGGGGGTGGGGGGCAAGCAAGCTGCTGCAGTGTGCAGCCATCACGGTGAGAACCCCTGGCCAGGACTCCACTGCCAGGCAAAACTCCGCCCCTCTGCACTTATTAGAATGAAGAGCTGTGGGTTTTTTCTCTGAAATAATAATACTAAAAATACATGTTAACCAATACATTGGATTTGCATTATTCCACTGATTGATACTGTGGTACTTTTTTGGTAGAGAGAAAAACAAATTGAAGACTGCACCAGTTCAGTGCAACAGGTTGAGTGGTAAAAATGAAGAATAATGACCCAAATTAAAGCAGAGGCTTAGCATCTGGAAATGGGGCTCCTAACTCCATTGCTTGTCATGTTTCTAGGTAGCCAGAGGGTAGATATGGAATGTCACCACTTTCCATGTTAGGTTCATGAAATGCTGTACAGGAGATGTAAAGAGGATATGGTCTGTGGCACTGCTTATAAGAGCAAAGAATCATGCAATAATCTAAGTGTACATCATGAAAATGGTTGACTAAATAGTGGTTCATCCATACTATGGCTTTCTACTTATCAATTTTTGAAAGTGAGATTGACCTATAGGTACTGATATAAAATGATTTATAAGTTCGTTAAGTAAAAGAAGACTATGCCATAATCGTCTTTACTTTTAATAAAAGTAAAATATATACATTTGTGCCTTTACATATATATGTATATAAACATACAGGAAATGTTCTGGAAGGACCTAACCTAAACTGTTAATGATGGAGAGGAAAGTGGGATGGTAGTATGTGATATAAGGCAAGATGGACTTTTTCTTTTTACTATATATTTTGCATTGTTGAATATTTATAATGAGAATGTATTTTTATATTTCTAATTTAATACAACAGTTTTTAAATAATGGCTTTTGAAGAAATTTCATTAGTATACTAATCTCTCTCCCAGTTGTGACAT
This sequence comes from Rhinolophus sinicus, assembly GCF_057876585.1. Classification (NCBI taxonomy): domain Eukaryota; kingdom Metazoa; phylum Chordata; class Mammalia; order Chiroptera; family Rhinolophidae; genus Rhinolophus; species Rhinolophus sinicus. The sequence continues at coordinate 189,017,992 of NC_142501.1, forward strand.
AGACATTTATTTGTCCCAAGAAGGTTTAGGATTATTGCAGCATGAACTCAAGAAAGAGGATGCAGATTTTGACATTCAAAAGAAATGCAATGGCTAAGACAATACACTTTAAAGCCAGTCTGAATTCCTTTAACTCGCATACATATCAGGTTCAAGCTTGGAAGACTCTATAGTTTTTTCCCCAATGCAGGGAAAATACTCTTTCCACGTATGCATCAAGATGAGGTGATAAAAAAGAGAGATGGTGGAAGAGAAAATAGGTCAGAGCCAACAGTTCAGGAAAGATAACTCAGGACAAGGGTGAGATGCTTTAGAAGCATCCAGACCATCTTGGGGATGTTGTAGGAGAAGGTAGATGGTAACTTGTCCAGGCCTGATGTAAGGAGCTCATGGTTGGGACCACGTCTAACATGCAGGGACATTGATGTGGAGGTGAGGGAAGGCAGCTCATCACCAGGAGTTCAAGGCCTGATTCCTCACACCCAGAGAAGCCCTGTGCCCCTGAGAGAGCACCCAGTTTCTAAGTAGATAAGGGGACTGGCAAAGGCCTAGAGTTGTCAGGAGAGGTTGCAGTGTGCAGGGACAAACGATCGCGCTACGGGCCCCAGCAAAGGGGTCAGCGCAGTAGAATTGGGAAGCCAGAGAGAACCCCACTCAGTAGTCACCAGTCCAGGGAGGTGGTCTGTCCAGGCATACCACGAAGCCAGACAGGCTCCCACTTCCCCACATGCTATAAAGACACCATCTTGGGGAAGAAAAAGGGAAGGACACACTCCAAAAGGCTATTTATCCGAAAGGACAGATTTATGCTAAAGAGACTTTTTATACCACTCTCCATGATGCCCAACTAAACTTGGAATAGACTGTTTAACTGGAGAGGAAGGAGACTGTTTAAACCAGAAGAGACTGGAATATTGTTTATTTTGTCTGAATTTTCGTGGATACCGTGAGGGATGAGATTTATGAGGAGCTATGACCAGTTTTAAAGTAAAAGAAGCTACATTTTCTTTGCCCATTTCAGTTGTAGTAAGAGAATTTTATGAGTCACAAATACATATATATATGTATGTATGTGTGTATATATATATATTTAAAGTTAGAGCCACTCTCAGAAGGCTATTACGATACATAGCCATTTATTCATTATTTTAAAATTTTATTTATTATTTTATGAATCTACATCCCAACAGTTTTAAGTGAACCAATCTGTTTATAATGCCTTTCTTTTCAAGTGTCTATTTGTTTGTTTGTTTGTTTTCTTCCATTTCTATTGTTCTTGGAAGTGGTCACTTACTCTACTGGAAAACTGTCATCCAAGAAGTCATATGAGTCCCAAATAGCATAGAAATTAAATTTCATCACAACAAACTCAAAAAAATTGTCCAAGTTCACTTGGGAATTTAAATTCAATGTATTTTTCTTTTTAACTGGGCTATTGGATAGCTTCTGAAGGACACACACACACACACACACACACACAGATTTCTGATAACCTTGTTACCAAAGAATTTGATCTATAATAAAATAAATGAATATGATAGAGTCGAGGTTTAAAATACTTCATTGAGAGAAGTAGATCTTGTGTAAGGAAGGTAAAGTTAACAGCAGGTTTAAATATAAGCCAAATACTCAGAAATAAATAAGACAGAATCATCATTTTAAGCCCAGCAACATGGTAAAAAGACTCTCTGGATCTAGAGTCACGAGATGTGCTTGGATCTTTTTCTATCCACTGATTAGAAGTTATGCATTTGGACTAGTCATTTGACCTCCGAGAGTTTCAATTTCCTCACCAGCAAATGGAGATAACAACCTGTAATCCAGCCTCCCACAGAGTCCTCATGACTGAGAATCAAATGAGACAACGCATATGTAGGAACGTTGTAAAAGGATGATACGACGATGACAGTGACGGTGATCACCAGCATCATCATCTCAGAAATGCAAGGAGTGTGGCAGAGGTGGAGGAGCCCGGCCAGGTCTCCATGCCTTTACAGCTCTTTCTCCATTTGTTTTTTTGCCTTCAAAATGTTGTGAGGATGCTGTAACACTTAAGCTGTCTCTAAACAATTTCAGAACACTGGTAAAATGATGATCATATAGTCAGTGAATAAATTACTTGGCTAAATGGAGCCAGATCACCCACTTCTTGCCCTTATTTATCAGCAAATTGACTCATCACCTTGTTTTCACAGACCCACTGTGAAGAGTCAGAAGAAAGAAGTTACCTTTTATTGAGTACTTGCTGGATGCCCAATAATGTATTACATACATTATTGTATTTAATATTCACAGTGAGATGGCGTTATTGCCATGTTGCAGATAAGGGGACTGTGGCTTAGAGAGACTTGGTCAAGATCACAGGTGATAAGCAGAGATGGCACCTTGAACCTGGAGCTGACCAGAACACTGTGCTTTTCTCCTACAACAGCATTGTCTGCCCAAATGCCCAGCAGCTAAAGTATGGGCAAATCTTAATTTCCCACAGCAACAGGAATGACATGGATGATTAAAATCTCAAACGCTTATTGGCCCGTAGTTCCACTCTCTGCTTTCAACCTTAATTAACAACAACTGATAAACTGATTCTGTTCCTATCCTCTGCTATTCAAAATCACTCTTGAACTTTGGTGAAAGGGGCCAACAAGACATAAGCTGGACTGACCAAGAACATGGGAGCAGCCAAGGACTCGCCTACAACTGGACTGCAGTCCCCAAGTAATCAAGGGCTGATTATGTAATTGGGGTAAAAAGCCAATGAAGGCAGAATTTGTAAATATCCCAAACCCACGGTGGCTAAAATTTAGGTCCCCAGTTGTTTCTTATCTGAAGTCCCATGATATCTGGATTTCCACAAGAAAACAAAGCAAGGAGCAATCAGAAATTAATTTAAAGATTTTAACAAATCTAGCATAATTCACATATCTTAAGTAAAAATGAACAGCATAATATAAATGTCCAAATATCTTTGGGCTGGAGTTTAAGATAAACTCTTATGAAATAACTACCATTACCTTCAACTTAATAAAAACAACAACTATTCACTTTTTCTGTGTTAGGCCCTTTGCTCTCATGGTCTCCTCTGGCACTCAAAACAACGTGATAAGGGAGATGACATGATTCCCCTGTCTTAGATGAGGAAACTGAGGCACATGGAGGTTAAATGCCTTGCCTAGGTTGACCCAGCTAAGAGCTGAGGTGGGCCAGTTCCAGTTATTTATCTCCTGGTAATCAGAAACAGTGTTTGGCAGATGTTTTTGAATAATACAACATGGGAGGGAAAGGGGGCTTTTATTTTTACTCAGTTAAGGCCGAGGAATAATGAAAAGCAGTTCTTCATGGCAAAACGTGTGTGAAGAGCTGAGTTATGCCATTCTGGAAATGACAGTCACTCTCAGAGGCCAGTAGAACCTGAAATAGCTTGGGCACCCGGAAATTTGGCCCATCTATATTGGAAGAGCTCCCCAAAGGTGATGCTAAGCAACTGAACCTTGAAATGACCATAATGTCCAGAAAGGACGAGGACACAGATACAAACACACACACACACACACACACACACACACACACACACACACAGAGTTAAATTGATTACACTGCAAAGATAGAAGCATGGTTGGGTTGCCTCAATCCTGAGACTATACTATTGCTGCTATAATTATTCGGATTTCGTCTTACATATCTGTGCAAGGCATTTCACAGATACGACAAGTTTTTTTTCAGTGCAGCTTCCAGATCTTATTTAATGAAAAGTAGTACAGTCAGTACTAGGGTGGTCTCAGAATCCAGACTACCTGGGCCCAAATTCAGGCTCCTTACTAGCTGTATGACCTCAGACAAGTTCCTTCATCTTCTGTGCCTCAGTTTCCCCATCTGTACAACTGGGATAACAATCCTAATGACCACTTGATAATGGTACAGGAATGGAAAGAGTTGTATTTGTAAAGCACTTTAAACAATGCCTGGCACACAGGAAGCATTGGGTAGCTGCTATTATTATTAGTGAATAAAGGAGTCTACAGAAACAGTAAAGAAATCTGTGTCTGGCTTTTGCACAAGTGAAAACAATTTGAAAAATCAGGTTAGTGGTTACGACTAGGAAGATGGAGAATTTATTGTTAGAAAGGGCATCTGGGAAGTTTCTGGAGCTGGTAATATTTTGTTTCTTGACCTGGGTGGTAATTATACAGGTATTCATTTTACAAAAATGTATTAAGGTTTTCTTGGGTTTTGAGCACTTTCCTGTGTGTGTGTGTGTGTGTGTGTGTGTTTAATGTCATAAAGAAGAGGACAAAAAAGGAATGAGGAGGAGCAAGAGTGGGGAGGAGAGAGTAGAGGAAAGGGAGAAGGGGAAGGCGAAGAGAAAGAGAAGCTCCATCCAGTGTGACTTCTCTGTGATGAAGCACTTTTGTAGCAAATCGCTGTTTCACAGAAAATCTAAGCCCAGATGTGTCTTTAATTCCTGTTTTTCAGGTGAGAAAACCCTGACATGAAGGGTGGTTAAGTAGCATGTTGTTCAACATCAATGAATAGCTGAGTTAACCTTTTCACTGCGTTAATTGATTTCACGTTTGTTCTCCAAAAATGTGTCAAACAAACATCCACAGAAAATGACAGTATTTATATTTTTAAGTAAATACAGTTAAGGTGTTACATTTTATTAAAATAAATGATAACTATAAAGTATTACAATTTCCTATTGTTATCCATTCTTGAAAAACACAAAAATACAGAAAAAATGCACATCTGCTTTCCTAAACTTCCTTTCTGGAACACTGAGCTCGTGGGATAAAGTTGAATGCTGCAGTCAGCGGCATGGAAATATCATTTGACTATAGATGAACATCGCAGCAAAAATGTTAAAATGCAAGTCCAGGGGGAAGTAAATCCTGATGATTGTTTGCTGTCAGGTCTGCAGGGAGCAGGCGAGGCCCGGGTCGGGGTCTACGAGCGGGATGTTGTGAGCCCAGCTCTAAAACTAGACAGCAAGTATGCGTGGTTCATTAATCACTGTCACCCCTCCAGAAGAGTTGAGGTCTAGAAGAGATCTAGACACACAGCACCTAAAAGGAGGTTCTAGCAAGTCAGTTGGTAGTGCATCAAAGAGGAATCAAGAGTCTCAAGATATCTTACTGGCCGACTTGTAAGCAGGAGGATTAACATCTCAGCAGGCCTGGAACACGATCTTGACCACCTGCCCATCAGCAGAATTAGCAGGGGTAAGGCTTGTGGGGTTGGTGGGACTTCCGACATCATCGGGGAGAGCAGGGGAGCAATGCAGGTAGGTACAGGTGACACCTTGTGGCTACTTATCATCCTCTAATCCAGGAAGGAAACTCCTGGAAAAGTCCCACTGCTCACTCATGTCCTGGCAGAGATGCTGGAGAAACGCTAGGTCTGGCTGAACAGGGACGGCTTTTAGATGTAGAGAAATCATCCAGACCAGTCAACGGCTTTTATGAGGGTGCTGGTGAGGCTAGGGAGACAAAGGCACTTACTTAAGATTACTTAAGTAAATTAGAGGCAGAGCCAGAAGCAGAATACAAATTTCATGCTCTGGGGAAAACTGAAAAAGTCAGCGATTCAATGTCGTGAAACAGACTGAATCAAAAACTTAAAAGAAGAGTGTTAAAAATATTGGGAAGGGCTACATTGGGCCATAACTCAAAATAAAACTCATCTGCTCTAAAATAAAAACGTCAAATGCACAAGCATTGCAGGACTAAGAAAGATTTCAGGATTCTTCCCCCTACCCCCCACCCCAATCTTAAAAGTGCCACCAGTGTGGGCACATAATTGACTTCTAGAGATAAGCAGTGAGTAAGGCGGAGGAAGCCCTGCCCTTGATGAGCTCACAGGTCAGCAACGGGAGGGAGAAGGAAAAGGGGGGGGGGAGAGGGGAGGAGAGAGAGAGAGAGAGAGAGAGAGAGAGAGAGAGAGAGAGAGAGAGATCATCATAAAAATGGAGTGCTTTGAAGAGAAAACACCGGCTGCTATGAGAGCAAGCACCAGGTGGATTACACTGGAGGATAAGGAAGCTTGCTCTCGGCTTCGTTTTCCATTCCCAGATGAACTCTCAAATATAGAATATGCTCTTATAATCAAGTCTGTCACAATCGTGAATACCACACCCTAGAAGCTAGAGACTGGCTGAATCCTCAGCATGAGTATTACAGCCTCGAGAATAGACTCCTGAAGCCCTAAGGGAAACTGAGACAATCTTTCAAAGACACAGCCACATCATTCAAATCACCCTAAACCCATAACACACCTTCACAGGGAACACGGTTTTCTAATATCTAGCAAGATGTTGGGAACACGTCATTCTGTTCTTTTAGCACAAACGTAAAGATGTTCATTGGGACGCCAGCCTCATGAGGCTGAGGTTTCTCTGTCTTGTTTGCCCCTCTGTTCTCAGCACCTGGGTGGAGGGCAGGGGGCCCCTGGCACCCAGGAGGTGCTCAGGCACTACTTTGCAAAATGAATCAGCACATTATCATGAAGAATTCCCCTGTTCTGACAGGATAGTGTCAGAAAACCTAAAGTCAGGAATGAAATACTTGCTATGTGCCAGGGAACCAGAAGAAACAGGGGGCAGTCAAATGGAAATTGTGCAACAGAGACACATTTATCAAAGAGCCACTTGGAAATTCCCCCAGCAGCTTTTTTATTATTTACCAGGCAGGCCAGGTCAGGAGTTCTGTCAAGTCAAGTCAGCCTGCCAGAAGCCCTGTTGCCTGGGACTCTCCAGGCCTGTGGAAAGGAACCATGAGTAGAACCTGAACATTGGCAACCTCCAGCGTGAAGACGCCTGAACAAAGGAGGAGGGGGTCAGGGAGGGAGAGCCCCTCCTCTGTGGAACTTACAGTCTGCAGGTAGACAGACGGTACACCAAGAATCAGATAATGACAATTTTGACCAGTGTCACAGAGGGAAAGCACAGGATGCTCTGGGGGCGGGTCACAGAGGGAAAGCACAGGATGTTCTGGGGGTGGGTGTCTCAGAAGGGTCCTCACCTTGCGTATTTGTGGGGGAAGATTACCAGAGGCTTGTAAGTGGAAATTGTACTTGAGTAAGAACATTAGTAGGTTAGTAGGCAGGCAAAGTACTGGGGGCAGCTTGGCCTTGGTTCTAAAATGGGGAGACATTGGGCACGTTTGAGGGACAGAAAGAAGGGGGTATGGCCATAAAATAGTGAGCCAGGGGAAGAAAGGGAGTCAGAAGCCAGGCTCACAGGGTCATTTGGGTCATGGTAAGGAGCAGTGGGGAGCCACTGATGGCTTCACAGAGGGCGGAGGGGGTAGGCTTGACCTCTCAGATGTTTCCTTCAAAATTAACATTTCTTCAAAATGCCTGTGCCTAGTTTGGGATTAGGGATGATGGATACAAAGATGAATATAATACTATATCAGCCCCCGGGAAATCATAGACCACTCTTGGATGTAGATGAAAACACTTACTTACAGCAAGATACATGAACTAATTCAATACTTTAGCAAGCATCAGAATCCCCTGGAATGCTTGATAAAACAAAGACCACGGGGCCCCACCCCTAGTTCGGTTTTCATACTTTGGGGGTTAGAGGTGAGGCCTGAGAATTTGCATTTCTAATCAGTTTCTAGATGATGCTGAGGCTTGCGGTCCGGGGACCACACTTAGATAGGGCTTGACTTGAAGGAACCGCTGAGCTAAAGCCAGTCCATGGGGACCACACGTTGAGAACCCCTGATGGAATCAAATCATATGCATGGAATTAATTCTGACTGGTGGGGAGGAAGGATTTTGGGAAGAATTAAAGCCTGAGCAGAGTTTTGAGGGATGCATAGAAGTTCATCAGACAGGCCAGACCAAAGGCAGGCTACTCTAGGTATGGGGAAAACTACGGACAACGAGGCCAGAAGTAGCTCGGTTGGGTCCGAGACACCACAGATGAGAAAAATGAGGCAGCACATGCCCAAGTAAGCACAGCAAACAGGATGACAGGGAAGGAAGCTGCCACTATCCCCAAGGGAACGAACATTGACTATACCAACTCTACTTAACAAGAGGACCGGGCATTTCCGGAACTCCAGCCCCAAGCAAAGAGAGAGGCTCTGGGAATGGCTGGGTCTCTCCATGCCTTTGGGAGTCTGGATCACCTGGGGTAACTGTGGCCGCACACCAGCTTTCTTTTGCTCCAGAACAAGTTGCAGCTCTATTTTTCCTCAGGTGGCTTAGCTTAAGCACATAGAATGGTTTTCGGTATTGACTAGGGCGCTTGACTCTGCCAGCCTGGGAGAAATTAGGTCAGCTTAATCACCGCTGATGTCATAAAAGCTGCTTTCTTAATGGGAGGCCTGATGGAGGGTGGGGTAGGGAAGGGAGCTGAGGTCACCACAGAAAAGGCTGCACAGGCCAGTAACGAAGGCTCTGGAGAAAGGTGGATCCATGGGCAGTGCCTACCTAAGACCTTTGAAGTTTCATTTGCAGTGTTTTACAACCACACAGGGTGAATAAATTGTACCTGCAGGCTGCTGCCCTTGAGCCCTCGCTGGCAAGGGGTGGTGGAATTTACACTAATAATATCTGCCAGAAGATAAGTGCATGGGGTCAGAGAGCAAGGAGGGGATGGAGCTAGCCTGTCCCTATCCTTGTAGTGGGGAGCTCTAGGGCCCTGTGCTAAGTTTCTCTCGGCAGCCGTGGCCTATGTCTTGGCCTAAGTCACCCTCTCAGAGCACTTTGGTCCAAACTTTGGAATGCCCGAGGTCTCAGCAAGACGAAGAAGAAAACATTTTGTGTTTCCAACAATGGCACTGAATCCTTGCAAAATCAGAATGGAGGTAGAGGTGATTTGTTGAGGTATTTGCTTTTGTGGTTTCAAGCAATTGTTTTCAAACACCTGTGCACGAACCAGCTGCCACAGAATTCAGGCAGCTGATGTATGTTCAGTTTCCTGACTGTGCATGCCTGGGGTGCAGTCCACCCTTGTTGAAATGCACCCAGCTGGTGCTGATGTTTCACCAGATTTTGAAAGCCTTGGCCTGGAGGTCTAAATGCAGAAGAGAACATGAGTGAGGTGGTGGTCTCTGAGGAGACCTTGACAGCTTGCTGCTCAAATGCAAAAGCACTGCTTGGTATCAACCCAAATGAATCGAAAACTTGTGTCTACACAAAAACCTGCACCTGGGTGTTTATCGCAGGTTTATGCTTGATTGCCAAACTTGGAAGTCATCGAGATGTCCTTCAATAGGTAAATGGATGAATAAACCAGTACCTCCAGACAATGGAATATTATTTGGCACTGAAAAAGAAATGAACTATCAAGCGATGAAAAGACATGAAGGAAACTTAAATGCATATTGTTAAAGGAAAGAAGACGATCTGAAAATGCTACATACGAACTCGTACTGTATGATTTCAGCTATATGACATTCTGGAAAAAGCCAAACTTTGGAGGCAGTAAAAAGATTAGTGGTTGCGTGTGGTGGGTGGCTGGGAGGCAGGAAACAGGTAGCTCACAGAAGATTCTTAGGATGGTGAAACTATCCTGTATGATACCACAATCATAAATACTATCATTACACATTGGTACAAAGCCACAGAACGTACAACACCAAGAGTGAACCCTAATGTAAACTATGGACTTTGGGTGACAACGATGTGTCAGTATAAGTTAATTGATTCTAATAAATGCACCACTCTGGTGGGGGGTTGTAGATAGTGGGAGAGGTTGTGTCTGTGGGGGGTAATCTGTGGGAAATCTCTGTATCTTCTACTCAATTTTGCTATGAACCAAAAACTGCTCTAAAAAATAAAGTGTATTAATTATAAAACAAAACCAAACTAGGCAGCAGACTGGATTTGATCTTCTGGCCATAATTTGCCAATCCTTGCTTAATCATATCCACTGACCCCCACTACCAGGGCCAGCATTTTTGCTTTCAAACTTTATTTGGCACTCCGTAGCCACCTTCCATACCATGCCAATGGCTTCCAATGTTGGTTCAACCCTAATTCCAGAACAAACCCATTGCCAGATGGTGGCCAGATGCAAGGATATTGTATGGGATCCTAGAGCTCCTTCCTACTCAAACCAGGGATTCCTGGTCTTAAGGAAAATGATTAAAGTGGGCCTCAGACTGCAGAGAAAAACCAGGGTTCTTAGCTCCCAATAGGCAGCTCTTCAAGCTTCTCAGCCCTCACACAAATCACTGGGTTGCCATCACTAAGTAGGTCAGTAATGGGTTAACAGTCAAGCCCCAAACTGGTTTTAGTTCCAGGCACCTTTAAAATAACCTGGGTCTGGATTAACATTCAAGAAAATAACCCCTCAGGAAAGTGTTCTATAATAAAAGGATTCTATTTCCACTCCACCCTTCACTGCTTTTTTTTTTTTTTCAAGTCTGAAACAAGCTCAGAAGTCTATGAAGCTGAGTGAGTGATGAGTCAGACATTAAAGCAAACAGGTTTGTTCTACTTGTGCTTCTCAACACCTGCTTCAGTGCTCAGTGGTGCGGGTGGGGCTCGTGCAGACACTGGCAGACCAAGTTCATCCAAATCAAGGAGGTGGTATCGCCGCTCATAGTATTAGCACTGGCATGGCCCCCATATTTGTTAACGCTTTGATGGAATTGTATAATTGCCGACCCTCCTTACAGTAACTACTTACACTTGTAAAATGTTCGATGCCTCAAGCCAGATGCTCAGAGACATGCCCTGATTCCTGTGCCTTGAGAGGTCTAAGGTATTTATTTGTGGGCTCATGGAGCGTTTACTCCACATCCCCACTCCTCTGTCAGCTAGAAGCAGTCCTCAAATAGTAAAGCTGAGAGTACAGCAAAGAGGTACCATGTGCTACATTAAACCATATTACATTGAACGCTCACCTTGACTCTATGAGGTGGGTATTACTCTCCCCATTCTACAGAGTGGGAAACTGAGGCTCAGAAAGATGATGATTGTCCAATGACCCAAAACTAGTAAATAACTGAGACAGTGCTTGAACCCATCTCTTTTGTCTTCCAGAGCACTACTCCCTCTACTGCACCAGCTGGGGAGGACCTACACTCTGATCTGGAGCAGCCCATGAGAATCCAGAAGTTTCTAGGGAACTTGGAGGCAGGGATTTGGAGTTATACCCTAGAGTAACTCCAGAGTAATTGTGGGGATCCCAATCAAATCTGAGTACTGATACCAGCCTCCCCTAAATCTAGTCTACTGGGTTGGACCCTAAGCAAAATGGAGTTCTCAGACCCATGTGAGGTAGCTAGGTTGAATTTATTGTGACATGGATAGCATGGATTCATCTCACAGGCACTGCACTCAAATGAGGCTGCAAATACATATTTCCTATAATTTTACTCATGATTACTCCTGGGGATTCATGCCCAGGTAGAAATGGAGGACCGCCTATTTATACTGAATGAACTGCAGTCATATGGGAGAAAACAGAATTAAAAGAATGAGACCCTCCAGAATGTCCTAGGAGTTTTTAAAGGTCTATATCCTTTGACACAGACTTGTAGATTGCTTGCAAACATGGCCCCCAATTCTCGGCCCCTTCCTGTATCCACCTCTTTGGCAAAGTGACTTTACAGCTGCTCCCATCAAGGGCGGAGTCTATTTCTCCACTCCTTGAATCTGGGCTGCCGTTGTGACTGGTTGTGGCCGACAGACTGTACCAGAAGTGATGGTGGACCAATTTCAAGTCTTGCACGCTCTGCTCTTTCGGAATCCTGTGCAGCCATCACATGACAAGCTGGGGCTGGCCTGTTTGAGGATGAGACCACATGGAGCACAAACAAGCTGTCCTAGCTGACGGCATCTTAGGCGAGCGGGCCCTGCCATCTAACAGATAACTACAGATGCAGGATTCAGGCCATTCTAGATAATAAGAAACACCTAGATGGAGCCAACCCAAATTGCTGACCCCAAATTCATGAGCTAAACAAATGAGGGTTGTTTTTAAATCACAAGTTTTGGGCTAGTTTGTTTTGCCATAGCTTTATATTCATTCCAGTAACACAGTCAGAAATTTCCAACAAAGTGTCTACATGTAGAAAAGCTCATTTTGGTGTTAATTATAATAGCAAAATAATTTTTGTAAAAACAACCAGTAATAGGGGATTGGTTCAATAAATCTTGATGTATCCATACAATGCAATTTTATAGTGTAGCCATTAAATACACAAGGACTGAGTAGCGTATACGACAGCCACATTGCAGAGTACTTTGTAGGTATAAAAAGAAACAAAGAATGTCTCATCACTCTGCAGTAATCTCCAGGATATTGGTGGGGGGGAGGAAACCAATATTGAAGGAGTATATATATATATTTGGGTTGGGAGAAGGGAGGATGAATAGGCATGGCACAGAGGATTTTTAGAGCAGTGGAACCACTCTGCTATAGTGGTAGATACAAGTCATTATACATTTGCCAAAATCCACAGAAGGTACAACACCGAGAATGAACACTAATATAAACTATGCACTTTGGGTGATAATAATTGTTAATGTAGGTTCATTAATTGTAACAAATACACCATACTGGTGGAGGATTCACAGTGAGGAAGGCTATGCACGTGTGGGGAGAGGTGGATAAATGGGAACTGTACTTTCCCCTGGATTTTTCTGTGAACCTAAAAATTGCTCTATAAAAAGTCTTTTTAAAAAAGTATGCATAGCTTAACGAGAAAAGGGGAGGATAGCCAATATATGTATTTGCTTTTGGTTTGAAATGCAAGAAAGAACAAAATAATTATTAAATAGTTATGCATAGGAGCAGGGGACTAAAATAGAGCACATACGATAGAAACAGAAGCTGGGCTTCTCTAAGTGTCCCATGGTTTGTAGATTTGACTTAGGGACCACGTAAATATTTCACACAATCATGACATAAAGATGTTTTAAATCTCTAAAGATAAAAACCAAAATGAAACGGAAGCACTGAACAGTGTGAAAAATTGGTGGCCTAAATGACCACACAGGAGCCATTTCAAATGACTTTAAAGCATAATAAGTTGACTGGACACCCAAGCAGGATATAAACCAAGACCAAAAAGAAAAAAAAAGGAAAAGCTGGGAAAACTCCTAAATTGATTTAGTAATCACATTGTTGATGGCAGTGCTGGCCTAGTTATTTTGAGACCGTTGTGTACGTATTACGGGATAAAGCCTCTGGATGAGTAAGTATATTGGAGTTGCTCAGGACCAGAAAAGAAGAAGTTGCAGACATAAGATCATTGAGGTTAAGTTAAAAGCACATAATCCTGCAATTGAATTGCAAGTATTAATATGAACTTTTGATGTATTTTATCTTTAATAAAATAAAAAAAAAGGAGACTCTTAGCTCAGACTACTAAAAAGGCCTTACAATAGTGACTCACCCAACAGCAGTGAGCATCCTTAGTGGTCAGATTGTGGACTCCGCATACTGCTTTCTACCAAAAGGACTCCTTGAAGAAACGACAGACAAGAACTGTCTGAGGAAAGTCTAACATCATATCATATCAGAAAAACAGGGAAGCTGTCAGATTGCATGTGTCACGTCAATGTGCACAGGAACCAATCAGAGGAGGATCCCACTTGTCAACGCTGACAACATTGGAATATCAGTGAGGATTTTTACTGCAATAAACTAAATTTATGAGTTCATAGTGATAATGAATTTTGAAAAGTCATTCTTCCTATTAGCAGGAACTAGGACACCAACTCATTTAAAAAATAGTTGGTAACTAAAGATAAAGAATGAAGCATTTTTCTTTTTTTTTCTTTTAGTTTCAAGTGTAACTATCATTATTTCTTTTTTCTTTTTTTTTAAGATTTTTATTGGGGAAGGGGAACAGGACTTTATTGGGGAACAGTGTGAACTGCCAGGACTTTTTTTCAAGTCAAGTTGTTGTCCTTTCAATCTTAGTTGTGGAGGGTGACGCTCAGCTCCAGGTCCAGTTGCCATTGCTAGTTGCAGGGGGCACAGCCCACCATCCCTTGCGGGAGTCAAACCAGCAACCTTGTGGTTGAGAGCCCACTGGCCCATGTGGGAATCGAACCAGCAGCCTTTGGAGTTAGGAGCATGGAGCTCTAACCGCCTGAGCCACCAGGCCGGCCCTGAAGCATTTATCTTGCCTTGGCTTATAAAATGTACCCTATTCAGGGTACCAAATAGTTGATGAGAGGAAGTTTATAAAATTATGTCAGCTAATACAAGAAAAAATTATTAAAATATTATTTTAAAACTCCTAACAAATGAATGGATCTAGACACAAATTACGAGCGGGGCTGACACCACAAAAAGAGAGACAACCAGACATCACGTGCCTCCTAATGGAAGTTCACAACACTATCTGTGGAGTATTCTTACCAAAAGAATTGAATCTGTATCGGATAGAGTCTCTAGCTCTAATTACCAATTTATAGAAAATACAGGGGAAACAGGAATATGTCAAACGACATCCTAGAGAGTCAATCAGCAAAACCAGACTGAGCGACACTCTCAGAATAGATGACCCTGTAAAGCAGCATAGCGAATCTAGTCAATAATGTTGCAACAACTACATATAGTGCTGAGGGGTACTCGGCTAAGTGGGGGAATCACTGCATAAATTATGTAAATATCTAACCACTATGCTGTACACCTGAAAATAATAAAAAATAATATTTAATGTCAACTGTAACTGAAAAAAATTTTTTTTAAAACAGATGACCTTGGTTTTTCAAAAGAATATGTTGCAAAGGAAAACAAAATGTAGCAACAGAAGATGGAAGTGGAATCTATAGATTAAAAGAGACTTTAAAGATTTATGAACCAACTTCAATAATAATGATGACTATGAAACCACTGGGAAAATTGGGACCCTAGATGATAAAGAATTATTATCAAGTTACTATTACCATTTGAAAAAAGAAATAATGCACGTTATTATTTATTGAACATCTACTATGTGCTCAGCATCATGCAAGGCACCAGACATTCAGTATCTCATTTAATCCCCACAGCAACCCCGCAGATAGTAGCTATTGGTCTCACTTTTCACTGAGGCCCCAAAGGCATGAAATACTTTTCCCAAGACCATTCAGCTACTTAGCCACCAGAGGTTATGCTCACCTATGAAACACGCTCATTTAACTCATTTGCTATTATAGCAAAATATTGGTTTCAGCTGGAATGTGTAACAGCCATGGAAACATTTGGTAAATTATGGCAGATTCTCTCAGAGGAGGTTTGTGGAATATCTAAGGTGATGCTTTTGAAGACTTGGTAGCAATTCAGAAGTATGTTTATGATTAATTAAGGAATCACAAAATTTTACATGTATTCTAACTACATTTAAAAAATACATAGGGCCACATATTGGAAGGGAAGAGTCAAATGACAGTGATTGTCTCGGGGTGACGGGATTTGGGTAAATTTGATTCTGGCTTTGCAGTTTGCTCTTCAATGTTAAGTTACTGGTACAAAACGTAAACACCCAGTCCAGGTCCAGAAAAAAATTTTCTGACCCTTGTTTTGTTTCTTCAGGATTCCATTTTCTGTTGAGCTAGTATATTTTCTACTGCCATGTGACAAAACGCCACACATGTTGTGGCTTACAGCTACACATATTTATTGTCTTACAGTTTTGGAGGTCAAAAGTTTCACTGGGCTAAAGTCAAGGTGTCAGCAGGCCTACATTCCTCCTGGAAGCTCTAGGGGAGAATTTGTTTCCTTGCCTTTTCCAGCTTCTCCGGCTGCCCACATTCCTTGGCTCTGTCCCCTTCCTCCATCCTCAAAGCCAGCAGTGTAATGTTACATCTCCCTCACTGCCTCAGCTTCTGTTGTCACAACGCCTTCTGTGACTCTGCCCTTCCTGCCTCACTCTTATAAGGACCCTTGTGGTTACACTGAGTCCACTTGGATGATCCAAGCTAAACCTCCCATCTCAAGAGCCTTCACACGGTTACATCTGCAAAGTCCCGTTTACCACGCAAGGGAACACAGTCCCAGGTTCCAGGGATTAGGACATGGACATCTTTGGGGGGCCATGTTTCACCTCCCACAGGTAGATCTTTCCACCACGTTGCTCACATGTTGCAGAGTACTGTGTGTTCCCACATGCTGCCAAGGTCTCAACGAAATGGAAGAAATGAATAGTGGGAAAAGTTAGCATGTAACAGGGTGGAGGACCTGGAGCAGTGTGGAATCCTGGGTTCACATCCTGGGTGCAGTCAGTACTTCCTGGGAAGCAGCAGAAATGGGGCTGCTGGTAAGTGTGGTGGTCATGCAAGGCCGACTCCCATCAGGTGTTTGGGAGTCCTGTCCAGCTCAGCTGAGCCTGAGCAGTTGAAAACAAAAACAGGACAAACAAAAAAAAGCCACCTCCCTGTAACTGCAGGTCTAACAACATAAAGGGCTCTTGGAGTTAAGAGAGTGAAGCAGAAACTGGGGTTTTCTTGCAGTTGCCTGGTGGCTGACAGAAATCTGAAGAGAGAATCTGAATACTCGAGGCTTGGAAAGTAGGGGCCTGGGAGCCCAAAATTCTTCTGTGACAATCAAACCACTGTGATGGGACAGTTGTGACAGATACAGCAATAACCTAAATGTCAGACAAAGTATTTGTTTGGGGAGCCAATAAAATTGTTCCACTCCATCCTACACGTAGTGGTAGCACCTGAGCCTCCGAGTCCCCTGGATATTGCAGGGTTAGGAAAGGGGTCCCTGGGTCTTCTCATCTTCCCCACCACTTTCTTCTCTGAGCTCGTTTCCCCCAAATTAGTCCTGTGAACAAGCCTTGCTGTCGTCCACGGGCTGCCCATGTTAGGGCATGATTTCCTTGATTTCCTCCAAAAATACCTCCTACACAAGGCTCAAATCTGAGGCTCATAAAATAATTATGGCACCAAAATGAAACATCTTCAAGTTGAACAATGGACCTTGCTATTCTTAGAAGTCCTTTCAGTCACATTAACAGTGCATCTTCTGCTTTGTGTCATCATCCCCTCAACCTCCCTTTACAATTCCCGTTTCCCCACCATCACCCTTTGGTGTCCTCTCACGTCTAAACTCAATTTCCCTCGCTTTGTAATGCAGACGAATTCCTCTTTACCTCCCCTATGTGGTTCTGGATCTATCATTGCATAACTGAAGATTCATTATTTGCCCTGCCAAACCCTGGGCATTCCACTCCAGGTCCTATCCTCCTAGCATCAATAAAGAACTAAAAATAGGCTTTGAAATGTGACTTTTCTATTTCTCCTCTAATCTCTGCAAGAGAAAGAAAGCACTTTAGAGGCAGAGTCCCTGTCTGAATTTATGCAGTATCCTTAAGATGCTTTGGGTTTTAAATAGCAATTCTAGTGCTCACATTATGTGGCCAACAAGGTACGGAAAGCATCAACTTAGGGACCAAACTACCCAGTTTCAAATCCTAATGTTGTCAAGTAACCTTGACTTTACTTTCCTGAGACTCGGTTTCCCTACTGGTATAGAGCCACAATTTTGTCTCACAGAGTTGCTGTGATGCTTAAATAAGAATCTATAAGAGAGGTAAAGACTATAGGTAAATAGAGAATTGTTAGTATTGGGAGCCAGCAAACTATTATTTATGCAGTTGGTGATCAATCAATAAATGCAGTTGGTTGGTTGGCTGGCTGGTTGGTTGGTTTTCCCACACTCTGCTTCATACAGTTGAGTGATAAGGAAAACAAGAATGAGTTGACTAAATGGCCAGTTCAGTCTCTATTGGTATGAGACTCAGGCTATCTTTTTGCCAGGTGCAGTCAGACCACCCACAGGCAGGAGGTGATGGGGGCAACTGTGGGAGGTCTTGAAAGGCAACTGGCATTTTTCACAGTTTTAGAAAAAAAGAAGAGAGTGACAGACAGCATCACTGGCTGGACTCATGTGGGTGCTGACATCATGGGAGCTGGCCAGGCCTTGTTCACATGAAGCCTCTCATTCCTCATGGCAAAGCCAAACACAGCCTAGAAAAATAGAAGGTGATGTTCTCTTTTGGTTTGGGGTTCCTTTTCAGTGACTGCTAAAAAATTTTATTGTTGCCTGTAACTGGGCAACACCAGTTTCCAAGATTTCCTGATTTCTTTATTATTACTTCAGTCTTTTTATTTGTTTGTTTTCGTCTTCAATCAATAGGTTTTACACCAAAGCAAGTTCTTGGTGATGCTAGTGCTATGAGATGCTTCTTCAAGTATTGTGGCCACGGCCAACCAAGTTTGGGAAATAGACCATTTCCATTAGAGAACCACAATGTACATTAGCCTTTCAGAGCTCTAAAGAAGTCCTGAAGCTAAGAGATCAGTTGAACTTTATTTAACCTAGGGTTTTCCAACTTATCCTCTCATACAACCCTCTTTTTTATTCCCGAAGAATACTTTGTACCATCCAATGGAGGTAGTTTCCAAACAAGAATATTTGGGGAATGCTGCTTCCCTGGACATTTCTGTTTGTCCACAGGTCTATTCTCACCCTTCTTCTTGCTGCCTGTGCTGTCTAGATGCTTGTCCGAACAGCATCTGGAGCCTCTTGCCTTTGACTTCTATTGGGTCCAACCAATGGGAAGAGATACAAGGATAGTATCTTTTCCCAGAGCATGAGGTCAAGGTATTACTTCCCCAGCTCATTCCTTTCAAGATTGCTGCCTGTTGCTACTTGATGGCCACAGTGACCCTCTATATACAGTTATTCCCTCCAGGTTATAGGAACCAGTTCTTCCTCTTGCCCCTTCAGGCAACGAATGGTTGGTACATTCTCCTCAGGGTGGCTAATCCCAGGTTCCAGTTTCATCCCTGGTCAGTTTCCCTTAACTCCGCCCATGCCTCTTGAAAACACTCTTCTCAATTATTCCATTTGCATATACCCCATTTTTCCTGCTAGAACCCTGATGAATATACTTCTTTAAATCAATAAGGGGCTAACAAAAACGTCCAATAGGGTAACATAAGGAAAATATTTTAATATTTAGTTAACAGCCAATTGCTGTTCGAATCCTGCAGGAGATGCAAAACAGAGCATAGACTGCCAGTGTAACATTTAGATCCCTGAAATGGCTCAGCCTGAGGTCACTGAGCCATTAGATCCTGTCCTGACTCATCGTGCATTACTATCCATAGACTCAAAAAGGCTTTGACAAGGTCACGTCCATGAGTGTCAAACCATATCCCTAGCCGTTCACAAAAGACTTCCAGTACTTTTTTTAGGATATTCAGATTTCTAAGTTGGAACACCAGTTAGGAAACTTAATTTTTTGAAGAGCAGCTTTGATCCCAGATGCCAGACTAACAAAAGCCATCTGCACTGAGATCTCCTTTACAAATGGGACACCTTCTCATGTGCTTCCTTGCCAGGATTTTTGAAGCCTAATGAAAGAGTAAATTCAGTAGATAAGTCCCTTGCCCTATTTGGTTATCAATCACATACTAATGTCTATTGAATACAAGCACTATACGTGCTAGAGCCGGGGGCATGGAGCGAGGAGAAATAGAAATGAATGAAAATGTTGATCCCTTCCCTTGAGAAATTTACAGTACCATTGAAAGAAAATATATGCTCTCAACATTTGAGCCCAATCATATAAAGCTTAAAAATGGTTATTACAAATAGTATAGACATCTAATGTAGGTATAAATAAAAATCGTTTTCTTTTGCTTAGTGTTGAGGCCAGGTTTTATGTCTGTCTGTATGTCTGTCTATGTTCATGGAAAACAAAAGGGAGGGGGCAAGTTTGGAAGCAGCATGGAATAAGGAAAACAGTATGAGTTTTAGAGTTATTTGGGTAATTTGCACGACTGTAGGTAAATGGGTTCATCTTTTAAGATTTCCTCATCTCAAAAATAAATAAAATAAATGAAATATACTGAATACATAGGTAGATGGGCACAGCTGTTCTCAAGATTCGATAAAATCAGAAAAACAAAGGAGCCTCAGCGAGCTGGCACTTTGGAGGCCCTCATTAAATGTCAGTTCCCTTCTCTTCCTTCAGAAAATAATAGGCTCTGAAATTTATTTTTAGTTTGTTTGTAAAAGTTTTATGGCGAAGGTAAGACTTTTAAAGGCTTTTGACTAATAAAAAGGAGGGGGCCAATAGAAATTATAACCCTTTCAGGTACTGCCAGAGGGAGAAAATCAGAGAATTGAAATAAAATCAAAGTGGCCACATAAAGGTTATGCCATCCATTCTGTTGCATCTAGAGAAAATGAAAACTTAAACCAGTCCATAGAACACTCTCTTTTCTAAAGGAATCTTTAGAAAAGTAGTCCCAGAACCTACCTAGGTAACATGTTCTAGAGCCACTGAAATTTTATCTTCAGCTCTTATGTTCAAGCTCTTCTCTCTACATTTCAACACAGATTTTTCACCTACAATCTCAGCTTCATCCCCATCCCCAATCCATGTTCCCTGAGATAGTATACTTTTACTTCATACCATGGCATTCTCCATTTCCTTTCCAGCCATCATTTGTATCTCCTTTCTTCCAGTCTTCGAGAAAGTGTTATGTTGGTACGAGACTAACAGGGGAAGGAGACTGGAAATAAATTTAATTTAGGTCCTGTAGTGCCTTAATCCCAGGAAAACCTTAAAAATCAGCTGGAGAAGAAGTATTTTGTTTAGAAGCGCTAGAAAGCCTCCAAAGACAGTCACACATTTTCCATGACTGGTTGTATGTGGTTGTGTGTATGTGTGTGTGTGTGTGTGTAACATTTGCAAACTGCTTGCTTCCTCAGGACTGCACCCCCTGTAACATCCCATGAGTTGCCCAACAGGCGAGGTGACCTCTGATGACTGCAAATACTACCATACCCAGAACTTTAAACATCATCTAAAAGAGGCAACATTTATTCCCAAACCACAACACAGTTTAAATAGCAGGAAGGGACAGGGCCACTCTCTAAACTGGCAGGAGATTGAGGAAGAGCTGGCAGAGAAGGGCTTCCTTGTTTGTTTCCTGGGGCTGTGCCCTGTGGACTGTGGTAATTAAGGGACAGGGTGGGGCCCTCTAGACTGAAAATGATAGGAAAGGTGCTACCCTAATTACTGGATTTTATTGGGATGATACTTGAGGTGTGGTTATTACCATCTGTTGAAGTTCATTAAATAGACCTCATAAATGGCAGGCTAGGGCTCTAAATAGAAAAGGGAATATTACAGACTGCCCTGAAGCATTTAAGTGGATGCCTTTCAAAGACTAGGTCCAAACGGTCATCTTAAATTCAGAGATGTGCTTGGTGCTTTTGCAATGAAACCATTTTTGGAAAGCAGATCTCCATGAATGCATGGCCCTCTTTGCTGCATCTAGTAGGCACTGAGCACCAGAATACAGGCATACATGGCACTGGCCCTCACTGACTTTACTGTAATTGCCCATTGAATTTCCTGTCTGCCCTGCTTGGCTATAAAATGTGATAGTTTCTATGACTGCAAACGTGTCAGGTGCTCTGAAATCTCATGGCGAGGACAACTAATGGAATAGGAAGGTCATGGGAGGAAGAAGGTCACCTCCTTCCCTGAGGAGGTGACATCTCAGCCAACACCCAAGGTGGGACAGTCTATCCAAGCCAAAACGTAAGGATGGCAATCCCATCTCCAGCATGGCTCACCAGATTGCTGCTTCTCAGACTTGAATGAGTATCCAGATCACCTGAAGATCTTATTTAAATATAGATTCTGATTCAGTAGGTCTTCAGTGAGGGGCACTGAGAGTCTGCATTTCCTCAAAGCTCCCAGGTAATGCTACTGGTCCAAGGATTACTCAGAGAGCAAGGTACTAACTAAATCACCTGAAGTACTGAGCTTCTCTATGCCTTAGCTTTCTCATCTGTAAGATGGGCTTCCAAGGATTGGAAAAAACCTGAATATGGATTTATTTGTAACATATTTTGACCTTAATCACACTACTGACCAAATACTTGCTGATTAATTAACATTGTGTGTGTGTGTGTGTGTGTGTGTGTGTGTGTGTAAGGAGACTTGCCAAATTGCTTTTCCTGTATCTTGTCAGTATTTTCTTCACTTAAAATTTTTTTTTCTTAAATCCCTTTCCTACTTCAGGTTTTGTACCATCATTAGCTATAGATGACAGCTCCTACAGTAGACTATATTGTACAAAGCAACTGAATTATTCAAAATATTAAAGTTCTTCAGCTAAAAATTTAAAAACTGTTGGTATCTTGTAATTTTGGAGGTTAACTGACTTACTGAGATATGTTATAATTCATGAATACAAGCGGGGGCCTGTGGATGCTGATTTTATAACTAAATGACAAGCATTCACTACCACACAGCCTTGTTCCTATAATTAGCTTTCATATTAAACAGCGTATCATTCACTTCCAAATTGCAAACTTTATACTTGCCATCAAACAGATGTTAAATGCAGGGGTTTCCTGACTAACTATGAAATTCACTGCTTGTTTTTTGACATCTTGGTTTTCCATATTTCACCCAGAGCCTGAG
Organism: Rhinolophus sinicus; assembly: GCF_057876585.1. NCBI lineage: Eukaryota > Metazoa > Chordata > Mammalia > Chiroptera > Rhinolophidae > Rhinolophus > Rhinolophus sinicus. The sequence goes on from NC_142501.1 coordinate 189,040,416, forward strand.
TCAGAGTGCGAATTTTTGAGAAAGCACCCCCGGCTCAAGCAAACCAACATGTGGGCTGGGTTCATCTCAGACATGAAAGTGGTAACAAAACATAAGCTAAATTCAGGCCAAGCCGAGCTGGTCATGTTTTGAAGGGAAATTATATATTCCATTGACTGGCTCACCGAAACTATTCTCTTCGAGAATCTCCTGTTAATATCACACTTTTTGTCCCTGTGGGACATTTGGGGTCATTTTAAAAACTCCCGGTTCTTAACGACTACCTCATTGCTCCTTCCATTTAATTCATAGTCAGAATTATTTCTTAAGAACTGTCATATGAGGGTGAGAACGTGTTCTATGAACTTCCGTGAGAAGATGCCATCCCTCCTTATCTCTTGAGCTTCAGCTCTATGCTAGGTGCCCTGATGAGCCCTGAGCAACCAGTGGTGGGTAAAACAGATGTGTGTTCTCTCTTAGCCTTTTTAGTCTAGTTCAGGGATGCAGAAACAACTCCAGTTAATCAACAAGTACCTAATATGAACAACGTGCTCTGAAGGAAATGAACAGGGTTCAGGGCTAGAGAACAACAGTGCAGAGGAGAGGGTTCCGATTTATTAGGAGTGGCAGGAAGGCTCTCGCTCGGGAGGTGGTATTTAAGCCTGCACTGCAGAATTACCTGAAGTCACTGTGCAAAGGTCGGGGAAAGTGATCTCAGCTGAAGGAACAGCATGTGCAAAGGCCTGGAGTGTTCAAGAACTGAAATGAGTTAGTATGTGATTCTTACTATCCAAAACTATAATGGCTTGCAGAGAAGCTTGATGTTCCTATGTAGGAAACCAGTCAAAATGTCGTGTGTAGAGATATTATTAAAGGGAGTTGTGGGGTGTGATGGTTAAGAGCATAAACTCGGAAGACATATTCATTCCTGACTCTGCCATTCACTAGCTGTGTGTCCTTGTGCAAATCATGAAACCGCCCCCTGACTCAGTTTCCTCATCTGCAAAACAGAGAAGAGCCCCCGCCTCGTAGGGATGATGCAAGAACAAAAAGATGAACTAGTTAATATTTCTCTAGCTAACACTTTGTAAGGGTTAGCTCTTACCACAGGCAATTTATTGGGTTGTTAGAGAAGTGGGATAGATGCTAAACAGTGACAAAGTACTACAAGGGAACAGAGGCAGGAAAAAGGATTTCCATTGGGAGACATCAGCAGCAAAAATCATGGTTGAGGTAGCTTTGGAACTAGATTTTGAAGGATGGAGAGAATTTCACCTTCTAGAAGTGATGATAGGAAAATCGGCCACCTGGGGATTGTTTTCAGCTCCTCTTTTCCCTCATCTTTCACATTCAATTGATCAAGTTCTTTCTCTGATCACCCACCACTGCCTTTGCACACGGTGCCTTGTCTGCACCATTGCGATGACAATTGCCTCATTATTGGTCTTCCTTTATCCCCGTGCCCTGAGCCACAGTATATGGAAATCATCCATGAACATGCCTGTCTTCCCCAGGGGACAGGGCCTGTTCCTGAGCTTTTCATAAATGCCTGTTGAACTGAACTGCTATCTACTGTTGCTCCCCTCTGTATCCATCAGAGTCCAATCAGGGAAACAGAAGCTATTCTAGGTGTTTCCAAAAGTGGGAATGGAACACAGGGAAATAGTTTGCAATTGATAGAACTACTGAGAGGCTAATAGGAAGTCTTAGGCAATGTAAAGATTAGCATCTGCAGAAAGCTGCTGTCACTCCTAGGGCAGGGAGGAAGTGGAGCTGCCAGCACCCAGAGGCTGGGCCCTGTGGCCGGGCTGAAACACAGCAGGAGCTGCCGGCAGGAACAGGGCTGGTGGGGGGAGGGACTCTCCAAGAGAGGAAATGGTGAAATGCAGCCTCTAGAGGAGATGATGCCAGAGGCAGGAGTTTAAAATACCCTGGCTTCTCTCCCATTCCCTCCCACCAGGCTTCTGCCTGTGCCTCCCAAAGGGCCCACCTACCAATTGGCAAGAGAGTCTGGGAAATGTAGTTCCTTATAACACAGTGCAGGGCCAGGAGGGTGGGGAGTGGGGATGGGAGCAAGCAGGCAACCTACAGGCACCCCTGATTCTAGCCATACACTGCTGCCACCAATCTTTCTTCCTTCCTGTCCTTTCCTTTCCTTTCCTTTTCTTTCTCTCCTTCTCTCTCTCTCTCTCTCTCTCTCTCTCTCTCTCTCTCTCTCTCTCTCTCTTTCTCTCATTATTGAATTGAATGTATTGGAATAACACAGGCATTCAGTTACCACACATAGTGAGAAGTCCAAGTGCAGGTGCTTCCAGATCTGATTCATCCAGGGCCTGGGGTCAACCACTCTGTGCTGTTCTGGCCTCTTCCTTACGACTGTCAAGGTGGCTGCCACAGCGCCAAACATCATACCTTCACAGCACAATGTCATAGGAAGGACACAGTAGTAACCAGGCTAGTGAGAGACAGCTCCTCGTGTGCTCTCCTGTTTTCTCAAGTAGGTAGAATGTGATCAGCTGCAAGGAGGTTGGGAAAGCCAGTGGCCCTCTTTTCTAGATTGTTTTGGGCCCCAAGGTTGTTGACACAGATTCTGGTCACTGAAGATTTTTTCCCCATCTGTCACTGTCCAGACACATAATTGTGGAGGTCAGAACACTAAAGTGGGTCTCACTGGCTGAAATCTAGGTGTTTGCAGAGCTACCTTCCTCCTGGACCCGTCTTCCTTCTAAACTGCAGATGTGATCCTATTACGCCCCCAGCTCCCCTAAATGTAATCAGAACAGTTCCTTGATGTCTACAGAACAAAGACCAAACTCTGCAGGGATGAAAAATAACAGGAATATACCTGAGAGGAGGTCAGAGAGGACCTTTCTCACTGCACCACCTAGGTAAGACTGGACTCTCAGCAAAGGAAGGGCTGATCTCACTCATCTCCATAGGGGAGTGGCATCGAGTATACTGGAGATCCCGAAACTGGTCCTGTCGAGATGTTCTCCACGTTATCACAACAAGAATAAAACACAGTAACTATTCAATGCACATTTGAATCACAGTTGATGCTTTTGAGGTGCTTTCCGAAGCATTGTCTAATTTTATCCTTGCAACAACAGGTAGAAAGGGCATTACTATGCCTCACTAAGAGCAATCAGCGAACACAGGAGGCCACAGGAAGATGAATGGGTAAGACTGGAGTTCAGAACTGGCCGGTGGCAGGACTGACCCTACAACCTGGGTCCCTTGCTCCTGGTCACATGTTATTTCCACCAGACCCGTGAGCCAAGTTCGGGTTCTCAAACTTCTAATGTCCTTGAAATCGGGATGAGGCCTCCACAAGGACTTTTCAGTGCACAAAATGTGTATCTGAAATCACACATTAGTGTAAGTCTGCGTGATAAATTAAATATGAGGTTGATCTTTTTTACCATTGAACTTCAGTCCTTTTAGCTTGGTAACTAAAATTATCTGTGAGAAAAATGAATTATTAACTAATAAATTAGGAGTTTGGATGGTAAAATATAAGCCTAAACACATGGGAAATGAGGCAGGCAGGGGGAGAGAGGAGAGGCCTGCAAACTATGATATGATTCTGTTATACGATCTCCTTCCTCTATATGCAGCCCTTCCTAAAGTCCTCTTCTGCTTTGTTTCTTGGCTAGAATTTTTCTGTTAAGAGAGGGAAGATGAATTTCGAAGAAAGGTTGTGAAAGGGGGATAAACTTAAGTAGAGAGAGCTTAAATAGAAATTGGTACAAACTCTCAGCTGGGCAATTTAATGACACCTCTGTCAATGTCCCTAAAAATGTGCCTTTCCTTGGAAACAGCAATGTCATACCTAGGAATTTACCCTAAAGACATAAACCATGGTTATCCACAAATATGCATATACATATTACAGCACTATATATGAAAGTGACAAATTATAAATAACCTAACTGTCCAATAATAGGGAATTTGTTAAATAATCTGTGGTACATTAATACAGTGGAATGCCATGTGGCCATGGGCAGTGATGGTGTAGGAGAAAATGGTAATTTTGAGCTATAAAACTTTATATAAAAAAGTGTATATACATAATGTTCTTAAGACTAACCACCTGCGGGTGCTGTAATTATGGGTGATTAGTTTCTTTTTTTACGTATTATGTATCTTCTAAAATATCTACACTGAATTTCATTTGGTTGTCTCCTTTTTTTTTTAAATTTAACATTTTTCAAATATTATGGTAAAGCTGGATAATTCTTTTTAATCGGGTTTAAGGTGTATCCTATAGATACAGAAAAAAATTGCCTTTTAATATGTAGTCCTGTAAGTTTTCACAAACGTATATGACACAATCAAGATAGAGATTTTCTATTATCACAAAAAAATTCCCTTGAGTCTCTCTGTAATTAACCCACTCTGTACTCTCAATCAGGCCCATGGCAATCACTGATCTATTTTCTCATATATATATATATATATATATATATATATATATATATATATATGGAATCATATAGCGTGGAGTCTTTTGAGTCTTGTTCCTTTAACTTTGCAATACACTTCTTAAATTAATTCATACTCCTAGAAGAATCAGCAGTTCATGGTATGGATATGCCACAATTTATATATCCATTCATAAGTTGATGGACATTTGGGTTGTTTTTAGTTTGGGGCTATTATGAATAAAGGTGCTATATATACTCTCGTACATGTCTTGGTGTGGTCATATGTTTTCATTTCATATGTGTTTCATAAATACTTAGAAGTGGGATTGCTGAGTCATATGGTAATTGTATGTTTGTAAGAGAATAGCCAATGTGTTAAAGTGCCTATATCATTCCACACCTTGCCAGCATTTGGGATTGCCAGACATTTTGTTTGTTTGTTTTTTATTTTTTAAAGCTATTCTGCTAGGCATATAGTGGTATCATGTGGTTTTAATTTGCATTGCTTTAATGACTAATGGTATTGGGCATCTTTTCGTATACTTACTTGCATCTGTATCTCTTCTTTGGTGAAAAAAATCTATTCAAAATTTTCACCCATTTTTGGAGGGATTGTTTTCTTATCACTGAGTTAGTTCTTTATTTGTTCTAGATACACATCACTTATCAATATGTGATTAGTAACTATTTTCTCCCAATCTGTGGCTTATCTCTGAATAGTATTTTTCAAAGAACAGAAGTTCTTAACTTTGATGAAATCCAACTTACCAATTTTTTATGAATTGTGCTTTTGTGTTACATCTAAGAAATCTTTGCCTAACCCAAGGTCACAACAATGTTCTCCGGTTTTCTTCGAGTTTTATAGCTTTAGGTTTCATATTTAGGTCTTTAATCAGATATATGTCTGCAAATACTTCCTCCTAAAGGGTGCCCTATTTTTCCATGTTTACCATACCTTTTGAAGGGAAGAGGTTTTTAATTTTGATGAAGTGAAATTAACCATTTTTATGGTTTCTGTGAATGTCCTTACTTTTATATTTATTCAGAAAAAACAAAACATTTTTCTTTTTTCACTCTTTCCTTCATTCTCTAACTTCCTTCCTTCTTTCCTTCCTTCCTTCCTTCCTTCCTTCCTTCCTTCCTTCCTTCCTTCCTTCCTTCCTTCCTTCCTCTATCCCTCCATCTCTCCATCTCTCCATCCCTCCATCCCTCCTTCCCTTCCTTCCCTAGCCAAGGAAGACCTAAGAGGTGTGCAGAGGGCAGTGCAAGATAAAGGTGTGTGAAAGGCCAGCTCCTTCTGAGAGTGTCTGCACAATGGGGTACTCAGGACATAAGGGAGGTAGATGAGCAAACGTGCATAAAAATCACAGAAAGATGCAAATGGCAGCCTTGTGGTTAAGAGGATTATTAAACCCACATACTTCACAGCCACTCTTCAAAAATGAGATGAGCACACATTTTTTCCTCTTGTGGCTCAAACTTTAAGTAAAATAGGAATTGCTCTGTGGAAATGAGGAAATACAAAGGGCATATTTCATCACTCTCAATCCAAGACTTTGACTGTGGAAGTTAGTTAAAACACTGGATGGTATAGCCTCTTTTCCAGGGTAAGGGACTGTTTGGATAGGTATCTTATTTCATGGATCAAATAAGACCATAGCCACTTCACAAGTGTTTTATGACTTGCAAGAATTCAAGGTCTTACAATGACCTCTATTTTACATAGTGTTTCATATGAGTTAGGGGCCAATAAAAAAAAAAAAAAAAAACATGAAAAGTATAATGTGTCTGAACAAAAATACTGGAAATCAATAATAAACTGGCTGAGAGTAAAATCAAAATGAAAAACAAAAATCCTTATCCTTATGATATTATTTAAAGACAAAAACTTGAGGTCAATCATAAATTTTCACAGCACTCACATTTCAGGAATCACATATTTTTGTCTCAGAATCGGGATTGGTAAAAAACTTACAGCTTTGAAAGGAAATTATCTTCCAAAGTCTCTTTCCATTCCATGCATGCCCCATGTGCAAACAGAGACTACCTCAGGACTCCTGGGCAAACAAAGAAATCAACACACTAAAGTAAAAGGCGGCAAGGGGTTTCATGAGCATTAGGGTCAAGGCTTTGAACAAATGTCTCCTACTTTTATTGGGCTGCACTCTTTTTTGATACTTAGAAATCAAGAGTGGGGGATACAGGAAGGGAAAGATCAGTGACGTCAAATACCAGTGACACCAAATCAATAAAGTGTAGCCCAGTTTGCTCCCCGTTTCTCTAGGAAACTTTTGGAGTCTTAGGAAGTGACACAATGTACAATTCACATTTCTTCTGAATGTCAAACAAAGAAATCTTTAGACAGACAAGACAGGAACCAAATAAATAGGTGTGGGGAGGGATCCAGGACTTTATAATGAGTCCTCTTTATGGTCCCTTTAATGACAGGACTTGAACTATTTTCGTAGGAAGGCAAAAGCATGGGTCAGGTCTTCCTTGGAACTCTGCTGTCCTCAAGGCTGCCATTAGCACTTGGCATTTACTGCCTTGAGTTACAAGTAGTCGTCCTCATGGAAATGACTTCTTCCTTCTGACTAAATCTTAAGTTCCCCAAGTTCCCCAAGGAACCCCCACAGTACAGCACAGTAATGTCTTGTATGCAATAAGAATGCAATAAATACTTAGTGATTGACATGTACTGACATAAACACCAAGGGCATATACTGCTTTTAGAAGATTTTTTAAATGACTGAAATAGTCTCAGACAGCTCCTAGAATAACAATACAAAATATTTGAACCTCTTCTACGATGACATTTTTAACATGGCATTTTAAAATGTTAGTGCATTTTGCAACATTATCACATACATAACTTTCAGTTTCCTTTGTAACCCTATGAGTATAAGCAAAAACCAATTTGAACTTTAATATTTCTGTCCATCCCTAAGGTCATCAAAAAAAGGTGTTATTAATTGTAACGTGTTCGTATGTATAAAGTGATTAGAACAGGGCCTGGCATACATATGTGTGTATGTGTCAGCAATTATTACTGAAGGTACCTGTGGCAGATTGGATGAGTGTTCAGAGCACTTCACTCTTTCCCTATAATGGAATTACATATGTGTCCACATTCTGTCATGTGTCTTGCTGCGTCTCCCAGAGTAGCTGTGAGAACAATGCAAAAGAGAATGTGTGTATGTGTGTGTTCACGTCTGGAACATAATAAGTGCTCATTAAGAATTTGTTCAATGGGAGGAGATCCAAAATGGCACAGAAGATAAATACTGTGCCTGCTTCCTTCCATGAACAAATTAAAATTACGACTAAATTATAGAACAATCAACCTGGAGAACCATCTGAAGTCTGGCTGAATGGAAGTTTTATAGCTAAGGATATAAAGAAGCCACGTCAAGAGTGGTAGGAAGGGTTGAGATGCAGAACTGGCTAACCCCAAACACCTGTGTGGGGTTGAGAACCAGGAGGGATATCTCGGCCACAGAGGTTCCTCCCAAAGGAGCAATGAATCCCAGCCCCAGACTGGTCTCCCCAGCCCAGGGTACTAATTCCAGGAAAAGGAGCCCCCACAACATCTGGCTGCGAAAAACAGTGGGGATTCCGGATGGAAGGTGGTGGGAAACCCAGGTGTCCTCTTAAAGGGCCCGCACACAGACTCACTCTCAGGCACTTACCTTGAGCTGCAGAGATGGGACAGTACTCGGAGGGTGTGTCAGAGATGTACAGGGGCAGACTGAGTTGTGTTGCTTCAGGTTGAGGGCTAGAGGAGAATTGCCATTTACCTGTGATGAGGTCCTCCTCCTATGCAGTTGGCAGGCAGGTGTCATCTTTCCTGTGTCGAGCCCTCCGCCATAGGGCCAAATCTGAATCTGATTGGTCTGGTGAGCTCTGGGGCTCCATCCTGCTGACTCACTAGGACCCCACTCCACTCCACTCTCCCAACGCCAGAGGTACTTTCTCCAAGAGCAGCCAGCCCCACTTGCATTGCACTCTTTCTTGGAAAACTCTCAGAGTCTGACAAACCCCAGGGAGGTAGTTGTGAAGACAGAGCCAGGAGTGCAGTTTCCAGGCTCTCGGCCTCACGTAGAAAGGTGCTCACTCAGGTAGTAAATGGCCATCAACTGTGATTGGATGGCCATCAGCTGTGGCTAGTTGGCCATCAGCTGTAACCAGTGAGCCATTGGCCACTAATATGACTGCTGTGGCTACACTAGCAGCAAATGGGGGTTAGCAAGAAGATGGTGGCTGAGCTAGCAGGAGCGGATTGCAGTTAGCACGGCAGATTGCAGCTAGCAAGTAATGTTGGTTGGCAGAGAAAAGTGGACGGCAGGTTGCAGGTAGTGTGGCTCCTACTTCCTGTGTCTCCAACCCAGCCTCCAGCGAGACTATAGTGGTATGACTCCCCTACCTATGGCTCTGTGGGTGTTCCTTTTTGGCTTCACCATATCCTGCGTTCTTATGTGGGCAGCGGGAGCTAAAACCCTGCCTGAATCCCTGCATGACAGTAGCGACTGGCCTAGGTGTGCTCTGAGACGTTTGCTGAGTAGCTTCAGGCTCAGCACTGGCACCAAACCAGAATTTACATTAACCTGGTGACCACAACCTTTTTCATTCTAGTGACTCCCCGAGTCCCTGCCTCACCCAACTTGTGTACCACAGGAGGCTTTATCAGTGGCTGAAACTTAAGGGAGCTGGCAGGTGGCAGCAGGCCTCGAGGTATCCTGGTATTTTGCAGAGTTACCCCAGGCCCAGAACAGATAGAGATGTCCTCGGTTCACAGTGTGGCCTCTCCCACATGCCTCCAGCGTTAGCAGAGGCAATAAACAACTGTGGATTGCTTTGTAGCTCTTACCAGGTAGTCCCCAGCTGATCACAGGCCTGCACTGGAGCCCCTCACAAGAAGCCCCAGAACCAACATACTTTGAGGTTGGCTTCAAATTACAGCAGAGCACTGCACAATTAGCCCCATAAGCAGCACACCCAAAGGGCGGTCTCAACAGGCACCAGAACTCATTGGGTCAAATGGCACTCAGTGGGGTAAGCCCCCCGCACAGCAGCCTGTAAGCTGTGGATGTGGCCAAACCCCACAGCCAATCAGCCTGAGGGTCAATCCCACTCACTGACGTTCCAATAGAAACCGAGGCTCAACTACAACAGAAAGGCACACCACAACCCACACATGGGACATTCCTAGAGCACCTGGTGCAGATGATCAGAGAGACTGTGCCACTGGGACCCCCTAGACACTTACTACATAAGGCCACCTGGCCAGGACTGGGAGACGTAGCAGATCTACCTAGCACATAGAAATAAACAGAGGCAGCCAAAATGAGGAAACAAAGAAATATATCCCAAATGAAAGAACAGGAGAAAACGCCATAAAAAGAAGTAAACAAAATGGAGGCAAGCAACCTACCAGATATAGAGTTCAAAACACTGGTTGCAAGCATGCTCAAGGAACTTAGTGAAAACTTCAACAAAGAGATAGTAAGCATGAAAAAAACATAGAAACCATAAAAAAGAACCAGACAGAAGTGAAGAATACAATAACTGAAATGGAGAATGCAGTAGAAGGAATTACCTACAGACTAGATGAAGCAGAGGAATGAATTAGCAATTTGGAAGACAAGGTAGCAGAAACCACCCAATCAGAACAGGAAAAAAAAATAGTATCCAAAAAAATAAGGATAGTTTAAGAGACTTCTGGGATAATATCTAGTGTAACAACATTTGCATCATAGGGGTATCAGAAGGAGAAGAGAGAAAGCAAGGAATTGAGAACTTAATTGAAGAAATAATGACTAAAAACTTTTCTAACCTGGTGAAGGAAATAGGCATACAAGACCAGGAAGTGCAGAAAGTCCCAAACAAGATGAACTCAAACAGGCCCACACCAAGACAATTTATAATTAGAATAACAAAGGTTAATGACCAAGAAAGAATCCTAAAAGCAGCAAGAGAAAGGCAACTAGTAACTCATAAGGAAGCTCCTGTAAGATTGTTAGCTGATTTCTCAACAGAAACTTTGTGGGCAAGAAAGGATAGGCACAAAATATTCAAAGTGATGAAAAGCAAAGACCTACAACCAAGACTAGTCTACCCAGTAAAGCTATCATTTAGAATTGAAGGACAGATAGAGTGCTTCCCAGACAAGAAAAAAAACTAAAGGAGTTCACCACCACCAAACTAGTATTACAAAGAACCTTAGAGGGACTTTTTTAAGATGAAAAAATAAAGATCAAAATTATGAATAATAAAATGGCAATAGCTACATATCAAAATTACTTTCAATGTAAATGGATTAAATGCTCCATTCAAAAGACATAGGAGGGCTGAAGAGATAAGAAACAAGATCCTTACATATGCTGCCTACAAGAAACTCACTTCAGATTGAAGGACACACACAGACAGAAAGTAAAAGGATGGAAAAACATATTTCATGAAAATGGAATTAAACACACACACACACACACACACACACACACACACACACAAAACAAAATCTGGAGTAGCAATACTTATACCAGACAAAATAGACTTTGAAACAAAGGCTATAACAAGAGACAAAGAGGGACCCAGTAATCCCACCTCAGGATATTTATCTAAAGAAAACCAAATGCTACTTCGAAGGGATATGTGCCAAGATGTGGAGGCAGCCTGAGTCTGTCGATGGAAGAATGGATAGAGTAGGTGATACATATATGCAGTAGTCCCTCGGTTTTCGGACGTCTCCATTGATGAACATTTTGGTTTACAAACGCCATAAATTTTATGGATCAATGGTATCATTAGATAGTAAAATTCATGCTAAATTTGCAGTTTTAGGGGTTGATTTTAAAGGTCTGGAATGGATTAATCCATTTTGCATTACTTTCTATGGGGAAACCGTGCCTCGGCTTTCGAACGTTTCAGAACTCAAACAGTCTTCCAGAACAGATTATGTTAAAAAACCGAGGTACCACTGTATAATGGAATATTGCTCAACCAGGAAAGGGAATGGATTCTTGCCATCTGTGGTGGCATGGATGGATCTGGGGGTACTGTGCTGAGCGGAGTTTCAGACAGAGAAAGACAGATGCAATGACATTTCGCTTATATGTGGAATCTAAAGAACAAAATAAGCAAACAAAACAGCAACAAACTCATAGATAGAGAGAACATGTTGATGGTTGCCAGATGGGAGGGGGTTTGAGGGTGAGTGAAAAAGGGAATGGATTAAGAAGTACAAATTGGTCGTTACACAGTAATCATGAGGATGCAGCATAAGGAAAATAGTCAATATTGTAATAACTATGTATGGTGCAAATGGGTACTAGATTTTTGGGTGACAGATGGGAGGGTTTTGGGATACAAGGTGAAAAAGGTGAAGGGATTAAGAAGCACAAACTGATGGTTATAAAATAGTCATGGGCATGCAAAGTAAAGCACAGGGAATATAGTCAATAATATGGTAATAACTATGTATAGTGCTAGATGACTACTAGACTAGTCGGGGGATCATTTCTTAAATTACACAAATGTCTAACCACTATGCTGTACACCTGAAATTAATATAAAATAATATTGAATATCCACTGTAATTGAAAAATTGAAAAAGGGAGCAAACGGTAAAGGGAATAAGAGGTCCAAATTTCCAGGTATAAAACAAATAAGGCATGGGGATGTAATGTACAGCAGAGGGAATATAGTCAATAATATTGTGATAGCATGGTACGGTGTTAGATGGTTGCTAGACTTATCATGGTGATCACTTCTTTAGATATATAAATGGGCTGACCTCGTGGCGCAACGGTAGCGCGTCTGACTCCAGATATATAAATGTTGAATAACTATTGTGTATACCTGAAACTAATATAATATTGTATGTTAGCTATATTTTAATAAAAATCTTTAAAAAATAATTTGTTGGATGAATAAGTGCCTAAACTTGATTTTAAAAAGGACCCTCTCTCTATGTCTTGTATATGTCAATACTGTGACCATGTCCTTTTCTTTGAAGAACATGTATTATTAGTCAGCTGTTTCTGTGATAAGAGTGTATAACAACACTGTATACACTACATTCTCCCTGCCTAACTTTGGGCTTTATGACTTGCGTGGACTGATGAAATGTTAGCAGATCTGATGCAAGCAGAGGCTTCACAAGTACACTATGGCCTGGTTTGGCCGCTTACATTTCTGCATCCACTATGATCAGTATATGCCTCTGGTAGCTGCTGATCTTAAAATGAGAGACAAACAGTAGACTTGAATTCAAATTAAAATAGAGCCACCCAGTCAACCCACAGACCCATGACCCAAAGACCTGGATGTTGTAAGCCACTAACGTTTTTAGAGTTGTTTGTTGTACACTATTATCACAGCAATAGCTAACTAATACATATCCTTCAAAGAAAAGAGCATAATCACAGTATTGATATATTAATATATGTAAGACATTAAGGGAGGGTTCTTTTTAAAAATCAAGTTTAAGCATTTATTCATCCAATAAATTCTTAATGAGCACTTATTTTCCAGACATGGAAATAGAGAACAGGGGCCAAATGAGTGCAGATTGTTTTAGCTTGTTCTTCTCCCCCTAGTGACTGGGTGTCCAAATCCTTCTCCTCTAGCTCACCCTCCAAACACCATGTCCACTACATACACAGTGCTCTCAAATCCCTAAGGGCATCCCGTCACTTTCCCAAGACTGGGAGATGTCCAGCTGAGGATGGACACTCCAGTCTCTTACATCTTCCCTAGTGTCTGCAGTTGACTGATCAAAGCCTAGTTTGGGGAACCGCAGGACACTGGGCTGCTGCTTGTCCACATACTGCTTACTGCCTTGCCTACCTGGCAGTTCTCTGCACCATGGTGCCATCTCCCACTCCAGGTATGCCAGGGCCTACTCCCACCATTACTGAAATATCTCTCCAGGTGAGCTCTTAAGAACCAAAGGATCTCTTAACATTCAGCTGGCTTTTTTCCAGCTCATCTCTGTCAGGGGGCTTACGGTGCCCAGACAATGCTTGGGAAGGCCACATCACGGAAAGAGGAAGAGAAAGAAAGGTTTGAAGGGTTGCTGTTTGTTCCCCCTTCACCTGGATCTCAAGGCTTTCTGGTTGCAAAAACTATGTGAAGCCCAGACTTAGATCAAGGAATACCAGCAAGGGTGAAGGGGGGCAATGCAGAATCATAAAAGGGATCAATTTACCAGGGGGACATAATCATCCTAAATGTGTGTACATCTAACAACAGAGCTTCAAAACATATCTAGCAAATATTAATAAAACAGAAAGGAAAAATGGATAAATCTTCCATGATAGCTGGAAATTTCAGCATATACCTCCAAGTATTCAACAGAATAAGCAGACTGAAAATCAGTAAGGCTAGAGAAACACTGAATAACACTATCAACCACCTTGACCTAATTGACATTTGTAGAAAACTCCAAAATGTCAGAATATATACTCTTTTCAAGTACACGTGGAGCATTTACCAAGGTTAAAAATGTACTTAGCCATAAAACACACTTCAATAATTTTTTGAGAATTGAAATCATGCAAACGATTTCTAAGACAGCTATAGAATTCAATTAGAAATCAATATCAGAAACATATCAGGAAAATACCCAAATATTTGGAGATTAAACAACATACTTCTAAGTAACTGATAGATCTGAGAAGATTTCACAAAGGGTATTAGAAAACATTTGAGTTGAATAAAAGTAAAAATGAAGCTTATACAAATTTGTAGGATGCACCTAAAGCAGAGAGTAGAATGAAATTTATAAGGTTAAATGCTTATATTAGAAGTAAAAGAAATGATGTAAATCAATTACCTAAATTTTCACCTTAAGAAACTGTAAAAAGAAGAGCAAATTAAATGCAAAGCAAGCAGAAGGAAGGAAATGATAAAGATCAGAAATCAATGAAATTGAAAACAGAAAAACCAGAGAAAAATCAACAAAACCAAAAGCTGTTTCTTCATAAAGATCAATGAAATTGATAAGCATCTAGCCAGACAGGTCAAGAAAGAAGAGATAAGTCACAAATTACCAGTATCAGGAATAAGAGAGTTGATGTCTCTATGGATCCTATAGACATTAAAAGGAAAGTAAGTGAATATTATGAAAAACCGTCTGCCAATAAATCTGACAACTTAGATAAAATGAACCAATTCCTTAAAAAAACACAAACCACCAAAAACCACTAAATATAACCTCAATAGCCTTATATCTATTAATGAAAGTAAATTTTTAGCTTAAAAACCTTCTCACAAAGGAAACTACAAGTCCATATGGCTTCACTAGAATTCTACCGAATATTTAAGGAAGGAAAATGCCAATTCTACAGACTCCTGCAAAAAATAGAAGAGCAGGAAATATTTCCACACTTGTTCTATAAGGCCAACATTACTCTGATACCAAACCCCGACAAATATATTTTAAGAAACTACAGACCAATATGCCTCATGAAGATAGATCTAAAAATTCTAAACAAACGTTTGGCAAATCAAATCCAACAATATAAAAACATCATAACTTAGTGGAGCTTAGCCCAAGAAGGCAAGATTGGTTTAATATTTGAAAACCACTATATAACAAAAGAAAAACCATATGAGCATCTCAATAGACTCAGAAAAAAAATTGTATTAACTCCAGCATCCATTTCTTACAAAAACTCTCAGAGACTAGAAACCTCCTCAACTCGATAAAGAGCAGCTATGAAAAACCTACAGCTAACACCATACATAATGATAAAATAGCAAATATTTTCTCCCTGAGATTAGGAACAAGACAAGAATATTCACTCTCAGTACTTCTGTTCAACATTCCACTGAAAGTTTTAGCCAGTGAAATTAGGCAAGAAAAAGAAAGAAAAGGCATCCGGTTTGGAAAGAAAAAAGTAAAACTGTTTTTATTCATGAATATCACCTATGTAGAAAATCTGAGGGGATCTATTAAAAACTATTAGAATTAATACATGAGTTTAGCAAGATTGCAGGATATAAAATCAATATACAGAAATAAATTATACAGAGGGTGCCAAACAAATGTATACACATTTTAGAAAGGAAAAAACTGTATTAAAATTGTTATACTCAATATATACCGATAACAAAAGATGAATACAAGTCACATGTATACATTTTTTGGCACTCCCGGTATTTCTATATACTAGCAATGAACAATGCAAAATTGAAATTGAAAAAAATTTACAATAGCACCAAAATATGAAATACTTAGGAATAAGCCTGACAAAAGTGGTACAAGACCTGTACACTGAAGATTACAAATAGTGCTGAAAAAAATTAAAGAGCACTCCTAAATAAGTAGAGCATAATACTGTGTTGATGGGCCAAAAGACTCAATTTTGTTAACATGTCAATTCTGCTCAGATTGATCTATGGATTCAATATATGACCAATCAAAATGCCAACAGACCTTGCTGTAGAAATTGACAAGCTGATTCTAAAATTCACATTGAAGTGCAAAGAACCTGGAATAGCCAAACAACTTTTAAAAAGAAGAGCAAAGTTGGAGGGCTAAGTTACTTGATTTCATGACTCATTAAAAAGCTGCAGTAATCAAGACAGTGTGGTATTGCCATCAAAGCAGATAAATAGGGGACCAGTCCGGTGGCTCAGGCGGTTGGAGCTCCATGCTCCTAACGCCGAAGGCTGCCAGTTCGATTCCCACATGGGCCAATGGGCTAATGCGCTCTCAAACAGGTTGCGGGTTTGACTCCTGTAAGGGATGGTGGACTGCGCCCCCCTGCAACTAACAATGGCAACTGGACCTGGAGCTGAACTGTGCCCTCCACAACTACAATCGAAAGGACAACAACTTGACCTGGAAAAAGTCCTGGAAGTACACACTGTTCCCCAAAAAAGTCCTGTTCCCCTTTCCCCCAATTATAAAAATCTTTAAAAAAAAAAAAAAGATGAATAGATCAGTAACAGACACATTCATTAGAGTGTCCAGAAATAGACACACACATTGATAGGGATGATTGACTTTGACAAATGTGCAGAAGTAATTCAGTTGAGAAAGGATAGTGTTTTCAACAAATGCAAATTTTCTTTATTCAAAAAAAGAAACTTCAATCCATACCTCTCACAATATACAAATATTAACTCAAAATTGATCACAGACCTAAGTATAAAACCTAAAGTTATGAAAACACAGGAGAAAAATCTTTGTGACCTGGAAATGTTAGGCACAGGTTTTGTAGACACAACACCAAAATCCACTAAAGATAAAGAACTGATAAATTGGACTTCATCAAAATTTAAAATTTCTGCTGTTGAAAAGACACTGGTAAAAGAATGAAAAGACAAATCACAGAGTGGGACAAAAATATTTGCAAAGTGTTTATGTGAAAAAAAGATTTATATCCAAAATATATAAAGGATTCTGAAAACTCAATAATAAGAAAACAAAGGCCCAATTTTTAAAAGTAGACAAGTGATTCGAACTCACACTTTACCAAAAGGACATACAAATAGCAAATAAGCACATGAAAAGATGCTCAACATCATTAATAATAAGGGAAATGAAAATTAAAACCATAATGAGATACTAGTTCACACCTCTTAGAATGGCAAAAATAAAACAGCTATCAATCTCAAATGCTGGTGAGGACAGAGAGCAAGTAAAACTCTCATATGTTCCTGGCAGGACTGCAAAGTGGTACACCATTTTGGAAAATAGTTTGGCAGGTCCTTATAAAGTTACTTGCCATACGATGCAAGAATTTCACTCTTAGATATTTATCCCAGAGCAGAAAGCATATATATATGTGTGTGTATATATATATATGAATATTCATAACAACTTTATTTTTAATAGTCAAAAACTTCAAACAGCCCCAATGTCCATTAGTTGGTATATGTTTAAGTGAATCGCAATACATCTGTATAATGGAAAATTATTCACCAATAAAAAGAGACCAACTACTGATACAGGCAACAACACGAATAAATCTCGAATGTACGATGCTGAGTGACTAAAGCCAGATTCAAAGTCTACACACTGTATCTTCCATTTATATGATGCCATAACTGAATGTTTGTGCCCCCCCCATTCATATATTAAATCCAAACCCCCAAAGTGATAGTATTAGGAGGTGGGACCTTTGGGAGGTACTTGGGATTTGGTGTCCTTATAAAAGAGACCCCAGAGAGCTCCTTTGCCAGGACATAGCAAGACAGTGGCCATCTATGAACCAGGACGCAGGCTGTCACCGACAGTGAATCTGCCAACTCCTTGACCTCGGACTCCCCAGTCCCTTGAATTGTGAGAAATAAATTTCTGTTCTTGTAAGCTACCCAGTTTATGGTACATTTATTGTATACAATATACAGGCCTGAATGGACTAAGACATATGATGATCTGAAAAAGGCAAAACAATACTGTGTAGGGATAAAAACCAGACCAGTGGTTACTGACGTAGGGTGAGGTGAAAAGACTCTCATTTCCTTCTGATTTCCTTCTCCCAATAGTAGTTAGGTCCATACCTAGGCTTCGAATCTCTCTAGGTATCTTTTCTGTCCTCCATTAGGTTAGGGGTCCAGTGAAAATCATTTATGTAGTCCAGTGGTTTTTGAGTTAGATAAGCAAGAAATGAACAAAACAGAAAATGGTATCACAGGATTGTGATAAAGACTGGTCCAGAGATCCAAAGCAGGGCCCACTCCTGCTGGCCCAGTGTCTTGTTAAAGGGAAATCCTGAAGGAATGCTAACGTCCAGCAATATTGAGGCCTTACTTTGTGCTAGGCACTGCTGTTAGTGTTCTTGTGTGTTAGCTCATTTAATCTTCCCAACAAACCATGCGGTTACCATAGTTAACCAGATTTTGCACACTAGGATCCGAGCTCTGAGAGGTTTAAACCACGCTCCATGGCCCATGTGCTTCCTACTGTCCATCAGCTAAATGTGCATTTTTTTTAAGGTCATAGAAAGATCTACTCTACTGAAAAAAGAAACAAAGGAAGGAAAGGAATGGAAAAGGGAGGGAGAAAGAAAGGAGAGCAGGAAGTTGGGAAGGCAGATACAAATTAAAACAAAGTAAGATTAAGATGAGCATTAGGTTTCTATCAAGGCAGACAGTGGTTCCTTAAAAGAGTCATGAGAGAAGCCCGGGAAATAGAACAAAGGAGAAAGAGTCAAAGGGCTGTGGGGGCCCCAACCACTCATCCCCATGTCAGCATGCACGCGCGCACGCGCACACACACGCATACACACACACAGTGCCCAAGACCGCTGGACTCCCTGATCTTACTGGCTGCATCCTTCACATCAGACGGCCCTGGCTTGTGTCACTTGTGTGTTTATTTAGTTTTAGGTCTGCTTTATAGGGCTCTCCAAGAAAGGCGGAAAGAGGGGAGAAAAGAAGGGGAAACAGCTCTTTAAAAGAGAACTTAGTGATTAGAATGGAGCCAAGATTAACAGCTTGAAGAATCCAGCAGCCTGGGAAGCCAGCAGAGTGCTGGAGGTGGCCTCCCTTTATTTCTACCCCCACACCCCTCCACCGCTGCTGTTGAGACTTCCCCTCCCTCCTTCCGTCCTCTCTCTGCAGCAGGTGGGGGTCACTCTTAACACTGTAGGCTTTTCCTGTCATAGTTGACTTTGTGTTGAGTGAGAAAGTCTTTGTAAGATAGTGTCTACAGGGATGTCAAAGCACAAGTCATTGTAAAGAAGTGTCTGATGGCAGATAGCAGAGCGTCTCTACTTTCTCTCCACCTCCTGGGGAGCTTAGCCAGCATCAGGCACCTTGAGACCCCACCTGGGTACAGACAGAATAAATGATGACCAGGAAACCAGGGTTCCAGCCCCAGCTTTTTCACTGTCTAGCCACATGATCTCATGCCATTCAGCTTCTAGGTACTCAGATTTTCTATCTGTATGAGAGTGACATCTGTTTCACAAGGTGGCTGGGGGGAAGAAATGAGATGAAGCATATGAAAGTGCTTTCCATAAACTCAAAGGAAAGATAGGTGCCCAAGAAAGCTTTTGCTGATTGACTGGCTGCCTGAGTGATTGATAATGCCTATGGGATAAAGCCTTCCCGCTTTTTATGAAACACTTTTCACCAGAAGCTAAGGGATGATGGATACAGTCCTTAGGGGCAAATACATTATTACAAACATCGGGCTTGTTGAACACTGTTCTGGCCACGGAGTTTCCTACTCTCTCCCTCCTCTGATGGAATTCCCGTCCCATTGCATGTGATGTGTCTATGTTGGAGTCTCTAATTAAAGACTCGCAAGAAAGATAAAAGGTCATTATGTCTCACCTTCGGAAGCACTCACATTACTTAGGATTTTCAGTGAGAGGCCCCAGGGAATGTCTATCTTCTGAGACTTGGCAAACCCACCAGCCTTCCTGGACTTTTCTACACTTGGCTACCAGGATGCTGACATTCAGAGATCCTAAGGGCCTCTGTCAGCAGCTCTGCTGGGCCCAAGCAGCCTAATCCCAGGCTTCAGAGGAGAATCGAGACCCACCGATCTTCTAGTCCTTGTGGAAAGAGCAGGCATGTCACTCCTGGTGACACTGCATTAACATAGGGGTGTGGCAAAAGCAGGGGTGAAGGGGAGAAGGAGGAAGAGCCCCTGTGGCCATGTTTGACTTGTATCTTAAAGGATGATGTGGTGGTTGTATGGAGAATGGAATTGGGAGTGGGGCTGGGGCAGGGTGGTGGGGTGTGGGAAGGAGACAGTCAGGAAGCTATTGGGAGGGTTTGGGAGGGAGATGACAATAGTGTGGACCAACATCAGCAGTGAGGAAGGGAGAAACAGGTGATTCTCCTGGAGCCCTGGGGCCCTCTCTGGCAGCTTCCATGTACCAGGCATTCTGCTGAATGCTTTCCCTTTAAGATCGGCAAATATACCCATTTCTACCACTTATTCAACATTGTATTGGATATCTTAGCTAGTGTGTAAGGGAAAAAAAAGAAAGTAACAAGTTAAGTCATTGAGAGAGAGAGAGAATGGAAAGAAGGAAGGAAAGAAGGAAGGGAGGGAGGGAGGGAGGGAGGGAGGGAGGGAGGGAGGGAGGGAGGGAGGAAGGAAAGAAGGAAGGAAGGAAGGAAGGAAGGAAGGAAGGAAGGAAGGAAGGAAGGAAGGAAGGAAAAAAATACATTAAGAATGAAAAAGAAGAAGTAACATTGTCTTTACTTGCAGACAATATTATCCTGTATGGAAAAAAAAAATCCTAAGAAATATATGTATTCACTTACTAGAATTAATAAGTGAGTTTAACAAAGTCCAGGTAAAAGTTCAATATAAAAATGATATTTCCATATACTTACAGCAAAAAACAATTAGCAATTGACGTAAAGCCATCACCTTACAATAGCATCAAAATATATCACATAGAGATAATTTTAACAAAATATGTGCAAGACTGGTACAATGAGACCTGTAAACATTTGCTGAGAAAAATCAGAGAAACTAAACAAATGTACACATATGCCATGTTCATGAACTGAAAGATTCAATAGTGTTGTCAGTTCCCTCCAAACTGATCTATGGATTCAACAATATGCCAATCAGTATACTAACAGCAATTTTTAGTAGGCATTAACAAGATAACTCTAAAATTTATATGGAAATCCAAGAGATCTAGAATAGCTAAGACTTTTTTTTAACAAAGTTGGAGACTTACACTACAAGATTTTAAGACTTACTGTAAAGCTACAGTAATCAAGAGAGCCTGGTATTGGCATAAGAAGGGACATGTAGTTCAATGCAACAGAATAGGGGGTCCACAAATAGACCCATACAGATATGGTCAGATTTTCAACAAATCAATTTCCTATGTTGGAAAGAATAGTGTTTTAAACACACAATGCTAGTACAGCCAAAAGCCATATAGAAAAAAATGAACCTTGACCTGTAATCATACCACAGCCTCAAATTAACTAGAGGTGCTAAAAAGTATAAGACTTCTAGAAGAAAACAAAGGAGAAAAGCTTTGCAATCCTAGTGTAGGCAAAGATTTCTTAGATAGGACACAAAAGCATGAATCACAGAAGAAAAAAAACTGATAAATTGGACTTCATCAAAATTCAAGACATTTTTTGTTTTGTTTTGTTTTTTTTGCCCCCAATTTTTGTCAGAATAAAAATGGGTCTTGAGAAGCTCCTGTGTCCATGGAGGCATTCTGAAGCTGCAGGGGTCCAGGAAGACGCCCTCCTCAACCCAATGCTCAGCACTGATTGCAAAACTTTTGCTTCTTGGAGAAGCCGGATGGCTCACTCAGTTGGTGAGAGCACGAGCTCTCAATAGCAAGGTTGCCGGTTCGATTCCCGCATGGGATGGTGGGCTGCACCACCTGCAACTACAGATTGAAAACAGCAACTGGATTTGGAGCTGAGCTGCGCCCTCCACAGCTGGTTTGGGGGACAGCGACTTGGAGCTGATGGTCCCTGGAGAAGCACACTGTTCTCCAATATTCCCCAATAAAAATTAAAAATAAAAACAAAAAACTTCTGCTTCTTGAAATTCACCATTAATGAAAAAGGGAGACAAAAATACGGAGAAAATATTTGCAATATATATTTCTGATGAAGGACTTGATTCTGGAATAGACAGAAGGTGCCAAAAAAATGTATACACATTTTTTAAAAGGAAAAAACTGTATTAAAATTGTAATACTCAAATATATGGTGATGGAAGGAGAACTGTCTCTGGGTGGTGAACACACAATGGGATTTATAGATGATGTAATACAGAATTATACACCTGAAATCTATGTAATTTCACTAACAATTGTCATTCCAATAAATTAAAAAAAAATTGTAATACTCAATATATACCAATAACAAAAGATGAGTGCAAGTCATTTGTACACTTTTTTTGGCCCCCTGGTGTAAAGAACTATAAAACTAAATAGTAATAAAATAAACAAACCTGTTAAAAAAATGGGCAAAAGATTTGACACTTTACAAAACAAAAGAAGATATACCAAAAAATGCCATGTTTTTTCAGTCCTGCCAATGAGTGCATTGTCCCCCAGGAACACACACACCCATGCACACACACACATTCCTTTCCCTGACTGCTAAAAGCTCACTTGACTTTCAAGGCTTAGTTTAAGTAGTCTTCTTAAGTCATACTTTGGGGTTACATATTACTTTCTATACTCTTTTATCACAGAACTTGCCTTACTTTATTATAATTGTCTGTTTCTGGATCTGTTTCCTCCACTTGAATGTAAACTCAAAGGAGGTGATTATATCTTCTTCGTCTTATCTCTATTACCAAGCACAAGGCTTGGCCTAAGTGTTCAATAAATGTTTACAAATGAGGGGGGAAACATTTCTTCTTTATTTCTTGAAATGCAAATGACACTTCAGTCCTGTCATTTCTCTTAAATTAGGCTCTCTGGGGGAATAAGGAATCCTAGATCCATGAAATCATAGCATTTTAGAGCTCAGGGATCACAGTATTCACAAATTGTATCCTGCAGACCTGAGGGGGTTCCTCAAAAGCCACGTGAAAGGGCTGAGAGATATTCCTCTGTAACCTTATTTTAAGGGATGCGTAGTATTCCATAGTTGGGATTTATTAAAAAACTACTTTTAAATCCTCTTTTATTAGAAATTTAGATGTTTGCCAAAGTTTTGCCTCCATAGCTGATACAACAGTGAGCCTCTGGTATGATTGACTAATGATTTCTATAATGCTTTTCAGTCCTAACAATCTATTATTAGACACACATCAACTGCATCCCCCTCCTGCAATTAACTGGGGTATCAT
This sequence comes from Rhinolophus sinicus, assembly GCF_057876585.1. Taxonomy (NCBI): domain Eukaryota; kingdom Metazoa; phylum Chordata; class Mammalia; order Chiroptera; family Rhinolophidae; genus Rhinolophus; species Rhinolophus sinicus. Next base: position 189,063,585 of record NC_142501.1, read on the forward strand.
TTTATTCAATGCCAAGTAGTAAATAGTGCATACGCCAAATGATATTTCAGTAACCCATGGTTTTCCATTGTTTTTCAGATATACTCCTCAATGTCACAATAAATTACATGATGACATTCTTTGTGCTCCCAGGATGCTCCCTCAATCCTTTGTCCAACTTCCTCTAAGTATCTCTGCACATCTGTCCCTACCCCACCTTACTGATTTGGATATGACACCAGACAGCTAACGGGCTGCAGAAGAGTCAAGAAAGTCCCCTCTGTGTGTTTAAACAAATAAAATAAAATAAATAAATATCCAACCTTAAATGGAAAATACAACATGAGAGATTCTCCGAAATTCTGGAAAATTAACTTGAGAGGTTTAGACGTAAAAAAGGACAGTTTATTATTCTAGTGAAATTTATTTGGTTATGAAAGAGGATATTGAAAATTTGTTCAGATGAATTACCAAGTGGATTGTCATCACTGCAAATGAGATATGGAAAGGGCAGAAGGTGGAGAAACTTTTAAAATTGTACATTTTTTAATACATTCTTCGGAGGAAAAACCGTATATCACTAGATGAGAAAAAGAATTGCTTTCATTCATACCATGAAGTAATGTATGTCTATTGTAGAAACTGAGGTATTTTGGATAAGAAAAAAGTAAAAATACAATTAGTGTGAATTCCATCCTCTTTAGAGTTAATCACTTTTAATCATTTCACAGAGATCTTTCTAGTCTATGTGTGTGTGTGTAATCAAAATTAGATCAAAGTGTTGTAGAGTCTCTTCTTTTTTCTCTAAACTATATATATTGAACATATTCTAATGTCATTACAAATCTTCTATAACATCTATTCATATTTAGCAAAATTTATTTCTACAATCCCCTACCATTGAACATAGAGGTTGTTTCTAATTGGAGGTATTATAACAAATCCTACAGTGAACATCCTTGTACCTCTAGCCCTAAAAATTGTCCTGATTATTTCTTTCAGGTAAATTCCTTGAAGTAGAATTCTGGGTCAAAAGCTATGTAAAAAATGTAAAACAATTCTTTATTTTTATTCCACAAGAGACAATCTTTTAATTTAATTTTGTGAGAGGCCTCCATGAGCACATATGACTCTTCTTAGACTTAGATCTGTGCGAGTTCTCAGTTAATTAAATGATTTTGGTTGTTGAAATCATAGCTGTCACGCTCCAAGTGTGTATATGCTGTAAATGAATTGCCCAACACAGATTTTTCCTTCTACCAAAAGCCCCCAGGCAAGTGGCATTTCCTGCAGCCTGTTTCACTCTAACTTAGACATTGTTGGTCGTCTTCCCCTTTCAGTTTTCTGCCTCCTAGTGGATGTGCTTGCTCTGAATCATACTGCCCCCAGATCCCGAAATCTCATTTGGCATGATCCTACCTTCTAAGTCCATGGGCATATTCCACTGGTAAGTCATTCATTAGTTTCTTTCTGCCAGAGTTTATAACACCTTATAATTTGGTCACCTTGGCCAATTTCATCAAGGTGTTTATATCTTATAGATCATTAATAAAGATTAAATGGGCAACACCTAAGCTGACCTCCCTGGCCCCACCCGGTGCTCCACCCTGTGTCAGTTTCATCCCTGTATTTTATGACACTTCTGTGCTTTCTAATTGTCACCCCACGTGACCACAGGTTGACTGGAGAAACTGGACTCCACGGTCAGACCACACCTTAGCTTCAAGACTCTACCTCACATTTTATTTTCCCCAGACTCTTAAATGACCCCCTGCACTGGAAATCTTCCGTGTACCTTTCTATCTCTACACTTAACCCTTCTTCAGCGTGCTCTGTATGCCAGGAAGCTGACCTGTAAGAGTGGCCTCAGGTGATTCCGCAGCCTTCTGGTATCCAGTCGGGTTCAGCCAATAGGGAGAATGGCAGGAGATGGAAAGGAGGCAGCAGCATGAAGTCAGGTATCCATTCACTCTGCTCCCTCCCTTGTGTTATGGCTGAGTCCTTCCACATAAGTCATTGCCTTGTCAGGGAGCCCTCTTCACACAGCTCTCTCCAGAGTCCTCCATCTACCCCTCTCCTTGCCCTTTTAGTCTTAGGGGTGATACCGTGTTTCCCCGAAAATAAGACCGGGTCTTATATTAAGGTTTGCTCCAAAAGACACATTAGGGCTTATGCTCAGGGGAGGTCATCCTGAAAAATCATGCTAGGGCTTATTTTCCAGTTAGGTCTTATTTCCTGGGAAACATGGTAATAGCCCTGTTGTACCACCACCCTCCAGCTTCCAACCCACCCCTATGTTTTCCTACACCTTGTCCATCACTTGTAAATAATCTCTTTGTTAAACCCCTCTCACTTACCCAATGTGAGAGTGCCATTTGTTCTTTCCTGGGACCTGACTGATGTACCATGTAATATGGCCAACCCTAGGATAATGCTACTATGCAGCTGGGCTGGACAGGGTCTGAGTCCATCCCCTCTGCTTTCAGAGACTGCAGTGATACCAAATTTTTTTCCAGAGTCCAGCCTCTTATCCTCTTCTCAGATCCATAAATGTGTAGCTCTTTTAAAGTTCTCACATTTTTAAATATAAAAGCATTTTTAAATTCTTTTAACAAGAGCTATTTCAGATGTTACAGAAGTTTCTATTTATGTATTTATTTAGCAAGTATTTACTGAGCACCTCCTGTGTGCCAGACAGTGAGCTAGACACCAAGCACATGTCTGCGAACAAAGCAGACATGCTCAGTGCTGTGAGAGTAACCTGGAGCCGTGGAACCAGTAACCCTGAAGATTTCACAGAGATGCTTCCAGCAAAAAAGAGGTGCCTTTTGTTATATGTTTTTCAACTGTTTGAAGACCCCTGCCTCTTCCTTCCGAGGGTTTACATTCAACATGTCAAGATATCCAAAAAAAAATTCAGTCCTGGAAATACAAGAAGATAGGAAGGTAATGAGACCTGCCAAAGGAAATTTCTGGAAGGCAGGAGAGCCTCAATTTCCTTGTTCTCAAGGATTCCCCTTGAACACCCGTGAGGCCGATCAGTCTTGGCAAGGCTGCATCAGTGCTGCCACCTTCATGTTGTCTGTCCTGCCTCTGCTCTTCCCATGCCTGTCACGTTCTCACCCCTGACCCGCCCCAGCCAGTTACGCAAGGAGTGCATGTCCCAGGATGCTCACAGCGATCACCCCAGACCCCCTTCCTTCTTCTTGACATGGTCTCACTCCCAGCCCGTTTCTTCTAGAGACTGAACTTGGGCTTGGCTGCCTTTACCACTACCATCCCTGGGCCTGATAACCTGGTGCTTCCCTTCAACCTTCCAGGTCTTTGACCCTTGTTTCTTTCTGGTGAGTCTGATTTAGCTCATCCCTCTGGCTTTCCATATCGCGTGCTGCCCTAAGGAACTGCCCTTTCTTGCTTCTGGTGGCTCAAAGCTCAACTCCCAGCCTGAGCTTTGGACTCACTCCTCCTCCCCACGTTCTCCCAAATCCCAAGAGCTCTTTTGCCAGCCAACCCTTTATTAACTTCTCTTCTCCAGAGGAGTCCAAAAACCCAGCCCTCCTCCTTCTCTTTCTTCTTTATTCTCCCTTTGTGCCTTCTCTCCTTGTCCATCTCTACATTTTCACCTCCCGCTTTTTCTAAGAAGAGCTACAGGGGTTCCTTGCTTTGAAAAATAAATATTTCCCTGAGGATTTGAATGTAATTAAAGGTTATAACATTTGAAATTTAGTCAACGTGTTTAAAATAATAATGGTAATAGTGAAAATAATAACAGTAATAATAATAGTAGCTTCCAATCACTGGTTTCTTCATACTAGGCACTCTACTGAGAACTCTAGACACATCACCTGAGTTAATCCTTTGGGGACTCTTGAAGTAAGTACTATCATTCTGCCAGATTATAGTTGAGGAAACTGAGGCTGAGAGAGGTGTGGTGACTTGCCCAAGGTCACCCAGCAAGTGGTAGAACTGAGACTCCCACACACACCTGCTCGATTCTAAATTCCAAATTCCAGCCTTCTTGCCTTCACCACAGCGCTAATTAAAGGAATTCTGCTCTAATTTCTCTTGAAAGGAGCAAGCCTGTGCAACAGAAATAGCCCCTCCCCAGCTCCCCACTTTGTAAACTTAAACTTTTATATATGCGCATCCCTCAGCAAGGCACACCCATCCTCCTTATTGGGTGGGGAAGGTTCATCAGGTGAAACCTCTTATTTAATCTCCGTCCACTGCTGGTCCCATGCTGGGTGTGGCAATGGGTAGGGAGCCACCCAAACCACCTCTTTACATCTGCTCACTCACAAATCCTCCCAAGGACAACTCTGGCTGCAGATTCTGCCCTACTGACAACCCCAACACAGAGGACAGCAGCAAACACTCAACTTGGACTAGAAGTAGAGCTAACAGTGACATGCAACCTCTATATGCTCTGTGTTTCTAAAAGGAATGACTTGTGCCATGACAAACATGCAAATAGAGAAGGCCATGCACCTAGTAAAACTGAGCCAAGACAGTTCAATCATTCATTCAACAAACATGTATAGAGTGTCAATAATGTGCCAGGCAAAGAGCAAGGTATTGGGCTTTCTCTTCCAGGAGTCCATACTTCCACTAGCAGAAGGAATAAAATATTCTAAGTGTCCCTGTGGTAGACTGGATTATAATTTAGCAATTTTCACTCTATTCTCTCACTCCCCCATCCTCTGCCCTATTAATTTGGATAATGGCTATGTAAAATACTTTGGACAATGAAATGTGGGTAGAAGTGATGACGTGCCAGTTTCAATTGAAGACTTTAAGTGGCATTGTGAATATTGGACAGCTGCCTTGAATTCTTAACCCTCCAATTGCTGGCCAATAAAGGGGTGTTCCTTCAGCCTGGGTCCAAGAATAATAAGCTATGTGGTGGTGACCCTAAAGAACAGCACCAACTCACAGCCACTGACAAACGACATGAACAAACAGTATTTGTTATTGAAGGCCATTAAGACTTTGAGGTTATCACACAGCACTATCACAATAAAATTGTCTAATCCAGTCCCATACAAAACTATATTCCAAACCTACCCTCTGCTGTTTTCCTTGCTCTTTGAAATGAAATCTTTGTCATCTTGTAGGTAATGAGTTTCACTAGTTTCACTTTGACCCATCCAAAGAATTTGCACGGCTACTACTAGTCAGGTGGGGGAAGCTGTCTGAACAAAACTTACTGATGTACATGTCATATTAAGCACCTGCAGAAACTGCGGATACCCGACACCAGCCCTTCTACAGAAAATATTGTTAATCACTGCTACCCACAGACATCTTATTTTCTCTCGTTCATTATCAATTTCTATAGTTAACATCAGCCACATCAAGGACAAGCACTTGTTTAAATATTGTTAAGGTTCCAAGTGAGTTTAATGCTTATAACCCAAGACCAAGGCAAATCAGGAAGATGTATGGAAACTGGAACAGCAGTTTTAGAGGCCTCTCCAGTCACCATCTGGTGCACTGTAGGTGTCTAATCATGTTCTTTTCATTTCCTTTAGTTCAACAAATATTTATGGAACACATTCTATATGTACGGTGCTAGAATACAAAGCAGAGAGGGCATGGTTCTTATTGTCAACTCACTAGCTTGCCACACGTGGAGAGCATACGATGACTGCTTATAGAACTATCATTAAAGAAAACACAGGTAAAATATTTTGAAAGCAGTGCTAAGGATGGATTCAAAAAAAAAGAAGGATTGTATCCAATCAGAGGAGGTCGAGAAAAGAAAGCATTTCAAACAGAAGGAACAAAGTCTTGGAAGCTGGATGGAATAGAATATGAAATATGGAGAGATGCAATGGAAAGATGAGAAAAGGTCCATCGCTTCCAGTGCCAGGCCAGTGATTTTATGGTCAAACCCAAGGATGACCAAGCACTAAATTAAATCCATCACATCCATCGTGACCACACCCTTCACTGGGCCCAGAGTTCAAATAGTTCTGAGAACTTCTAGTCACTAATAGCTTGAACCTCCACAGAAACAACTACAGGTAAAAGATGCTGATGAAAAGTGAATATGACAGCAAGACGGTTTCCGTGACGACAACAAAGCAGGAGCACTATAAGCAGGTTGTGTATATGGAGAAAGAGGAGAAAGGACTTCTCAGCAACAGGTGCAGTTGGAGGTATTTTGACGTTCTAGACTACTGTCAGCACTGGCTGAGTGGAGAAGTAAGTAATGCAATGGACAGTCTTCAACCTCACTGCCGCCATTGACAATGACAATGGTCTCACCTCTCTCTTTAGGAAGTTGTATCCCTGAAGGCTGTTTATGGCAGGCAGGGCCCTGCACACCACACCCTCCCACATCTGCACACCTCTTCCCCAGGCTGCACCTGGCCACTGGCCTCACCTACCCCACCTAGTTACACCCATGTCTCCAACCAACCGGAAAACACATCACTATCGGGCAATTACAAAACAAAATGAAGAAATTCAAGTAGTATCAGGTTCCAGGCTGGACTCAGCGGAGTTCCTCTAGTGCCATCTAAGTGCTTTCTGCTCCCACACCCTATGGAAATGATCTGTTCATTGGCCCAGCTTCCCAATGGGCCATACACTGTACCTGGATGGCGCCATGTCTTTTCATCTTTGTGTCCAATGCCTAGTCCATAGATGGCATATGTTAAATAATAGCAACAGCTTTTCCACGTATTAAATGCTTTCACTTCACCTGCACTTGACATACTATCTCATTGAATCCTTCCAACAACCCAACCCTACAGGGTAGGCATTATTATCCCCACTTTATAAGTAAAGAACTCAAAACTCAGAAAGGTTAAGTCATTACTGCAAGATCACGCAGCTAGGAAGTCGAAGGGCTAAGATCTGAGTGTATAGCCCTTCTTACAGAAGCAGGCTTTTATGCAATGAATGGAACTGATAGCCAGGTTTCCGGAATAGCAAGACTTAGAGTGCCCTCACTAGATCAACCTTTTGAAAGAAAGTTTCCTTCACGGGTTGATGCTTAGGAAATTCACCCCAGGCTGGTGTTTGGCAGAGACATACAGGAGGGCCTTTGTTTTTTGTCTATAACTCTGTTTGAAACTGAATTGGATTCTCTAGGGAGGGTTTTAGGGAATTTACGGGAGTTGCTCTGTACTTCTTTCACCAGGGTTACACATTCCAGGCCAGGTGAGAGCTTCCCCAAGAAAGCCAAGAGCAGGAGCTGGACAAGTGACAGGGACTTGCAGACAAGCAGACAGGCCTCAAACACCTGCTGGATGTCCAGCAGTGGCCTTCGCCACGTACACAATTTCAGAAGACAAGTTCAGCTCCCTGTTGGGAGCAGGGCAGGAGCTGGCTCTGAACAGAAACTTAGAGTGTTGGCTGGGGGGGGTAATGGGAATTCACATCAAGAATATTGGCCTACTAAAGCTAACTTGAGTATTCAAAAGGTCCTTTGTCTCAGGGAAGCCTTTTTTAATCCACTGAGGAATGAATTCACAACCTTTCCTGATTTTTCCAAGAAAGAAAATTGTGCCTTTATCACTGTTGAATGATGACTAACATCTGGGTTTTTTTTTTTTCAGAACCACTTTCCACAGTCCAGTGTCCAGACATATCACGAGACATGTCTGAAACAGACTGGTTTAAGGGCACACTGACCCTGGGTCAGGAGACACAGATAAAGAGTGTGACTTGGGGCTCTTACCTTGGGCTTAGGTAAGAGTGAGCAGGGATCCGCCCTGCTGACACTAGTCCTGACCATCTGGTTCATCAGGATGAAATTATTTTTGTTTGCAGCCGCACCCACTGCTCCACCTCAAGAAACAACAGGTGCCAAAGGCATACACTCAGCACAGGTTGGGAGCAAGACCCAAGGGAGCAAACCTTCTCTAGAAATCCAGGAGATCACAGAGAAGACCTGGACAGAAGAGAGGGGACATTGGGCTTGAAAGAATTTCCTTCTCTCTCTACTGGTGAAGATCAGTTAGGGAATTTGTGAATGATTTACAGTGAGACTCTTTATAAAAAGGAGCACATTAACTTTCTGGATCATTCATCCACAATAAATTAAGCAAACTCTGTTGAAATGCAAGATTCCAGAAGGCTGAAAAGATTTATCAGGCAGTGGGTTAATAACTTCGACTTTTTAAAAACTTTGCCTAAATTCATACTTTGAAGAAATTCGCCCTGTTAAATTAAAAGCTTGCAATTTTTCAGGCGAGCTTGAAGCACATTACCATCAGATGCGCAGTTTCGAGTAAGAACTCAGGTAAGCAGGAAGGGAAGAACTAGATGCCTTATTACACCAGAATACTAGATCCGCACCTCTTTCCTCTTCCTCTCCCTTCCCATAAAGCAATGGAAGTTGCAAGTCAGGTCACTCATGTGCAAATGGTCTTGTTTTAAGAACGCAGGATAAATGTTCAAATGATCAATTAACTTCACAAACACATTAGAAAGAACTTTGTGTTTGTGAGTTTTGCTGAGTTAAACTGTTTTCAATTAACATCATTTTTCAACTATACCGATCTGGAGACAGGCTTGGAATATTTATCTTTCTTTCCCCAGCAGGAACTTCTTCTTGTGCTTATTTCATTAACAAATATGAGTCCAGGGCCAATTGACTAATGTGAAATGTCAGGGGAGAAAATTGGGACCAGTAGGCTGACCCAGCTCTGTGGAATGTGTTCCCAATCTTTAAATAACCAATCACAAAAGGCATAATTTTGGTGATATCCTAGGCCCTACCTGTAGGACAGAAGTGAGGATAGATCACCTAAGACTAGAACTGATATTCAGCTTATGTGCTCTGATACAGCCAGGCCTGTTGTTGTGCAGTGCATAGCCTGCGCTACCATACAATGCAGGCAGGGCATGGCTTCACCAAATGTTTATATCTAGTATCTTACTGATTGGCTGGTGCCCTTGCTGATTGTTAAACATTGTGACTATAACTCTGTCAAGGCCCAGGACACTGTTGGTTACAGAGTCTCACTCACTGAGGTCTAATTTTTGCTCATTTTCTCTTTGTCACTAGGGCCTTGCTTGAAGTATTTCCTGCCAATTTTGGGGGGATCTGTAACATCAGTATTCAATATGCATACAGTGATTTCATCCCCTTATTTTGGCCATGGTGCTCATCTACCTGGTATCTCTCAACAAGAGACCTTCTCTATTACCAGAGAGTAAACCTCCAAATACCCCTCAGGTATATAAGAAATAGACCCCCAGATGCATAGATTGGGGGATGGGGATCTAGATCCAGTAATTTCTCAAATAGGTTTCACGCCACTTCCTGTATTAGCTCCCTCTTCATGCACAAGAAGTATCTATGCCTTTTGTGCAGGTGAGTTAGCATCTTCCCTTACTGTATGCCAGTTTGAGCTATGGCTTTTTCCACTCTGCTCAGTCAGTTACTATGTGTCCATCTATTGTCCAGTTTCCCAAACGATGTCGTTGTTGTCTCCTCTCCTGTTCTCCCTGTCCTTGTGAGTTTATGCTTTAAAATAGTCTTTGCTGTGATTTCAGTTTTAGGCTTGGGGACAAAGCTAAGTTACACAAGGATGTTGAATTCACCTTCTGAACATGAAGCCAGAATCCATTCAGTTTTTAGGTCTCGCTATACAGCCAAGATTTCCCAATAAGATATTTAGTAGCTGGTTCTCTGAACTAACCTTTAAGGGTTTCAAAAATTATTGTTGCTGTTGTGTTTTAAAGAACATGAGGTTCTGGAAAATTTGAAATACAGGTCAGAGTTCCTAAACCATAGGCAAAAACTGTGTTGGGAACGCCCTAAGAACATTGGACCTTCTTTGTAGTACTCAGAACAGACTGTCAGCTTCTTGACTGGGGTGTACGGGTCATATTATGATTCTAGCCAGCAGTGAGGTGTGTTTGTATGCCTGACCAAACTCAAATATAGAACAGTTATTCATCCTGACATAGTCGGAAATTGGAAAAGGTCATTAGGATACTACAAACACAGACAGATATGTCAATGGCCTAAATTATTGACCTACTACAAGAAAATACTAACTTGATTAGCCACTGAGGTTTTACCACTCTCTTGAGAAAATAAAACAAAAAAGCTGAAGAGAAGTACTTCACTCAAAGCTGGGTTTGCCCTAACCTTGCTTTTTTTTTTCCGTCTGCAGCCATAGGGTGTGGCTCTGTGGCAGGCAGATACCTGAGATGTCTTCTAAGATTTATGTCCTTTTTATATCTTTTTCCTGTGTATTCATCTTAACTATACTACCTCTTTTTATTTTTTTTTTCAGAATTTTTGAATCATCCTTTTGTTTACACCATAAATATTTGTTTAGTACATACCTTTGGGGACATACCTTTGCACAAAACCTGTGGTAGGCAGTGTAGAAATACACAAACATATAAACTTCAGAGATCTATATAAATAACAGCAACAGAAACACACTGCTTAAAAGAAGCTTCAAAGTTCAGTAGGGTTTTTAGAAGAGGAAAGATTCCTGGGTGAGAAGGTCAGGGAAGACTTCTCAGAGGAGTCCCTGTGAGCTGGGCTTCGAGAAATGAGTGGATTTGCCTCAGGAGACGATGGAGGGAGAGGAGAGCCATCCAGGTGAGGGAAACTTATATATGAGGAGACTTTATCTTACTATTCCCCAGGCTCTTAAAATCCATGCTTTCTTGGATGGAGGGTGGGGAAATGAGAAAAATGTTTAGGGTACAAACTTGCAACGAGTAGATAAATAAGCCCTGGAGATCTAATACTCAGTATAGTGAATATAGACAACAACATTGTATTATTAGGTTGGTGCAAAAGTAATTGCGGATTAAAAGATTAAAAATAAATACAAAAAACGCAGTTACTTTGCACTAACCTAATATAATCATTACACTGGCTAAGAGATTAGATCTTAATTATTCCCACCACAAAAAAATAAATTATTGTGTGACGTGGTAGAGAGGACAACTAGCCCTGTGATGGTGATCGTGTTATAATATATAAATGTATGAAATCAACAGATTGTTCACCTTAAATTTATACAGTGTTGTATGTCAAATATATTTCAATAAAAATAAATTCATGCTTTCTACCAATAAACATAAAAAAGCCACATCCTCATTTAATGCTATTTGAAATCTCAAAATAAAATATCAACACTTCAAACAAATGAAACACTTGAAGCAATGAAATAAAACAAAGTCATTAAATTAAATCCTATCCCCTCTCAGCTCTCTCTCCCCCTGCCTGACATTCCCACCCAGTTCTTAGTAAGGGAACAGATAATATAAAGGTGATCCTTTCCAAAGCCAGAGAGGATTATGACCTAAACATCCCTCCTCCAGCCTCCCCATTTCCCCAGGCATTAAAAGCAGTTACACACACACACACACACACACACACACACACACACACACACACACAATTTCAGTCAATGCAGTGAAAGCAATTGGGAGAGAGGGGGCAAGGCTCACCATTGTTTCTGGCTGGAAGAAGAGTTCCAGAGAAACTGATAATCAGAGTTTTCATTTTCTTGCTCAAATTTGAGCTGATTTTACCTAAAACGAATAACTTGACAAGACTACCCCTACAGACAGCCTCTTTCCCCCGTTAAGTATGGAAACAGTTTGAAGAATAAAAAATGTATAATATTTGCTCTAAGACAAGCAGACATTTTTAAAGACGCCTGTTTCCACTAGAAGTGTGAAAGGGCCTGCGCTGGATCTAGATTTGGCTAACGACGCTCTGGCAGACCATACAATCAAAGGGACTTTTATATGACACACGGAAAGGCCGAGCTCTGACAAGCCTGGGTCATGGAGCAAACAGAGGCTAACAGAAATTCTTCCTCAAATCAGAGGATGGAGGGTTAAAGCCTGCTGACTACAGAGTTCTCTCACTACAAAGTAAAGCAACAGGTATTGGAACTCCACCACCCAAATAAATACAGGGCTCATTTACGTGTCTAATGGTTAACATGAAGTGCAACTGTTGTAGGTCTCATGGGTTAATTCAGAAAGAAAACACATGTAATCATGCCATTAATCACTGACTTGAAATCTTAATGCCCACGATAGGCTCAGTTCTTAGACTTTCATCTGGAGAACAGTAAAAAAGGAGAAGGGTGCCAGATTGAGCTCCCAGCAGCTTTTTATTCAGAAAAGATTGCCAGGGCCATAGATTTAATGTTGGTAATTAAGGTTCATGGGCTGGCCTGGTATATTTTCCTAAAACTTTATATTTAATAATGCCATAAGTTGAAATTGCACTGTACAAAGGCAGCTGATTCTAACTGTTGTGAAGAAAGTTCACAGAAGTTCACATTGAACTTGGCAGGCCAAGGCAGGGCACTTTGGCAGCTCCACAGATTCGGATTTCAATTCCCTAAACCTGCCCTCAGGATTCCATTCTCTAGAGGATGGGTTGGCAGCAGGAACCCTGCTGTGATTGATTTATTATCTCCCATAACTTATGTAAAAGTTTACAGGGTATTGTACCAGGGAAGAAAAGACAGTTCCGTGGAAATAACTCAAGTCTCATGTGGTTTGATATTTTCTGCTAATCTTACTAATCTCTCCCCCTCACCCCATGATTTTTTTTGGAGTTTGTAGGAGGAAACTCAGGAAGATCTGGTTTGGAGGCTGCAACTCGGTGAGACATCATTTTTTGGTTGTTTTTCAAAAACTCAACTCAAGTTTGTCTTCCAGGCCTTAAAACACATGGGAAGTACAGCCTTTCAAAAAAAAAAAAAAAAAAAAGAGAAGACGAAAAAAAGAAAAGAAAAGACAGGGTGGGGTTGGGGCACAACTTCAGGGAGTGGTGCAATCTGTGGCACTGAATAGATGCTGAGTAAATATTTGCATCTATAAGCACGGGGTCTGCTCGTTTCTTCCAGGACCTAAGGGCACTTTCTAATCATCGGATAAAAAGCACTGCTGGCTCCCCGTTTCCATCAGAGAAAAATCTAAGATATTCCACTCTTTTATTCTTATTTAGCTTTCTAGTTTTATCTCCCACTACATCTCCCTGCCCTCAATTTTGTCAACACTACCCACCCATACCCACAGTTACCCACAGCCCTCCCCACCTCTCAGCTCCCCGCCTTTCTGACCACCAGCAAACATTCTTCTAACACACACACACACACACACACTTCATTTTGAGAATTTACCAAGAACCTCCAATGTGCCAGGTACATTGTATAAACCTATGAAGTAGGTACTTTTTTACCCCAGTCTTTTTGAGGTGTAACTGAGATACAACAGTGTATTAGTTTAAGCTGCACAACTTAATGATCTGCTATTTGTATATACTGTGAAATGATCACCACAATAAGCTTAGTGAACATCCATTACCTCATATAGCTGCAATTTTTTTTCTTGTGATGAGAACTTTTAAGCTCTGTTCTCTTAGCAACTTCCAAATATACAACACAGTATTGTTAGCTATAGTCACCAGGCTGTATATTCCATCCCTGGAACTTATTTACCTTGTAACTGGAAGTTTGTACCTTCTGGGGAGGTACTTTTTAATATCCCCACATTATAGGGAAAGAAACAGTCTCAGAGAGATGGAGTGACTTGCCTAAAATCACATAGCTACTGTGTTTCCCCAAAAACAAGACTTAGCCAGACAATAAGCTCTGACGTGTCTTTTGGAGCAAACATTAATTTAAGACCGGGTATTATATTATATTATATTATATTATATTATATTATATTATATTAATTATATTTATATTATATAAGTCCCAGTCTTATATTATAGTAAAATAAGACGGGGTCTTATATTAGGTTTTGCTCCAAAAGACGCATTAGAGCTGATTGTCTGGCTAGGTCTTATTTTCGGGGAAACATGGTAGTAAGGATTATAGACTAGAACTCAGGTTTCCTGACTCTGGAGTGACACCACTATCCTCTATTGCCTCCTTCCAACTCCTACAGTGAGTACAAATATGTACTTTTTTATTAATCCATCACCCTAGGATGGTTTCCCCATGCCTCCCATTGATAATTCCCTCTCCTACATCTCCTTTGTATTTTGATCCAACCTCTAGTGGGACACTTAACAAAATCAATTTTATGTCACGGTTTATATGTGTCTGCCTCCCTGAGGATATTGAACACAGATAAAGACTAATGTATATTTTAGTCCCCAGCCTTACCTGCCATCATCCTTTACACGTAGTCGATGCTTAAAAATATTTGTTGACTTTACTAGAAGAAAAGAATGTGAGCATGCCAACTGAGAACGGGGAAACCTCAGTCAACACTGTGTTTTGCTTTAGGTTTTCCTCTGTACTCTTGAGTGAGAGCCACCGCAGCTAATGATCAGCACCCTAACCAATTCTGCTTAATCTGGGGTAAATCAGAAGAGTCTGAAAGAACTTCCAGGAGCCCAGTAAACCCCATTTGGAGATGGGTGGCAAATTCCAGAAAGTCTCCATGTCTTCACTTTGTCTTTCACCACAACTGTTCCTTTAGGTTTGGTTTGTTTCTGTAATCTAGAACATCAGCAACTACATGTCATAAGGTCAATTATTTTATCAATAATTAAGGCCTGGCCAAGGGACAATTGCCCACCCAACAAACTCTATTCAACCAAACTCACTGTAGTGGCAGAAAACCTTAAAAATGACATCCTTGGGGGGTGGGAGGAAGCAAACAAACAACTATGTATACTAATAAAGATACCTTACAAAGGATAGAAATCAAAATGGAGTGAGAGGCAGAGAACTTAGGTCAAAAGGCTGTATACCATGAGGTTAATAGTATTGGTTTTTGGAGCTAGACTTAGTTTGAAGTCACATTCTACCACTTTTTAACCCTCTAATCTTGGATAATGTATTTAATTTCTTTGTGCCTCAGTTTCCTTCTCTAAAAATACAGGGAAAATATTAGCTGCAACCTCATACACTGTTGTGAGCATGAAATATGCTATCACATGCTAAGTGCTTTGGACAGTGGGGCACATAGTAAGCTTTCAATGATGCCGTTATGATTACTATCAATATTCTGCAAGAGTCAGGTATATGGAATCTGGGAAAAACATAAGTCTTTGAGTTAGAACACATGGTTTAAATTCCAGCTCTGCCACTGAATAACCCGTGTGATCTTCGGCCAGTCCTACACCTCTCTAAGCTTGAATTTTCTTATCAGCACTTGGACTTGGATCGCTCAAGTCCTACCCTACTTCTGAGGAAGGGAAGGGCACTTCATAATCTGTCTCCTCCTCTCATTTAATTCTTTATCTGGGCTCCAGGTCATTCTGTAATGACATCAGTTGTCCTCCCTGGATGTGGTACAGGTCCCAGGTATAACATCATCACTCTTTGGTCAGTTCTTACTGGACGGGTCCATTCACCTGAAGCAGAGTCACCAGCCAATGTCAGAATTGAGTCTACCCAATCATAAAGCATAGCTCCTTCTTCTCATCATCTATGATTCAGGTTGGGGATCTTAGTGTAAGTATCTTCCACTCAGTGACTCTGGGGCCTCTTTGATATGACCTAAGCCTAAAAACCTGGCTACCAAACAGCTAGAAGCGGGATTCTTAGCCGTCATAGTCTCAAACTTCACATTTGCTCCCAGGGTGCCTATGAAGTTCATGTTTCTGGTTTCTGGAGCTCCTTCTAAAACTTCGCATATCATGGACCTTTTCAAATTCAAGTTTGCCAACTCCAAAGATCTCCCCCAATTGTCACAAATGACTGCTCTCTCAAGAAACCCTTTATGTCCTTTCAGAAGCCAACATTAAACTATTATGCACAAATATATTTAAAATCAGGACACACTAAAACCAATCATTAAAAATGCATGCCTGAGAGGAAAAGAGAGAGTCTTTGGCATCAAAACTTTCCAGATAAGTTGGATCTCAGAGTCTGTGCATGCCAGTGCATTTTTAAAAAAAATGCCTTGAGGAAGAATAATTTTCAGTCTAAAATTTTATGCTCAGCCCGACTATCATTCAAGTGTGACGGCAAAATACTGTTCTTTTCAGACAGGGATTCAAAAAGTTTACCTCCCATCTATCTTTTCTGAGAAAATTAGTTAAGACTGTGCTCCAGTGAAAAGAAAATAAAACCATGGAAAAGAAAAACTAAACTAGCAGTCCAACAGAAAGAAGGTCCAGGAAATGAGTATGCAGCTGACCTAGAAATCAGCCAGTTAGGTACAGAAAAGATAGTTTGCTCAAGGTCACAGCCCTACTTATGGCAAAGCCAGGATTAAAACCAGGTGGCTGAGCGCTGGTGCCGATGCTCTTATCCACCGCCTACATTTTGGCATGAAAATTTTAATATCATAAAATTACCTGCAAAAATTAATAATCATATAAATTTAATGTGGATTTGAATCCAATTTCAAAATAATTTTTCTTGAAATTGTTTAAAGCAATCTCATTATATAAATGAAAGAAGAGAAATGGCAGGAAAACCAAGAAATATGAAAAGGAGAAATAAAAACAGGGGACCTGCCTTATCTGATAACATCTGATAGCACATAGTACAGATTCATTACACATGTATTCAAATCATTCAAATATTGGCATAGGCATAGACAAATACATCAGAACAAATAAAAAGAGAACTAGATCCAGCATATATGATAATTTAGTATGCCAGGATATATGATACTGACAAAACTGATTATCCCTTTGAAAAAAAACATTATTATACTTCCGTCTTAAACTGTATGTATAACAAAATCCCTAATTGAATAGATTCAAATATGAAAACAAAATAATAAAAATCTTACAAAATCATTTAGGAGAATACACATAATCCTAAAGTTGACACATACCTTTCAAATTGAGATTGAAAACCAGAAGAAGTTTGAAAATAAAAAATAAACTTATTTAACTATGTAAACATTTTTATACATTTGTGGGCCAGAAAGTAACTACCATAAATAACATTTGTGAAAAAATAATAGATTCAGGATAAAATTTGTAACACACTGACAGACCAAATTAACATTTATTATATAATATAAGAAGAGCATTTACAAGTTGGCAAAAAAAAAAAAAAATACAACTCAGAAAAATATGTAAAAATAGTACATAGACAATTCAGAATAGAGGTAATCCAAATAGCAAAATTATTTAAACTAATTATGGTCATGAAAATGCAAATTTATGCAACAATGAGATATCAGTTTACTTTGATTATATGCCAAAAGGTTTTTAAATTGAAAGCATCAAGTGACTACAGGATGGAGTGAAAACTATGAGATGCAGAGGAGAAGATACTCTCAGACACTGCTGGTAGAAATGTAAATTGTCACAGCCTTTTTGGAAAACAATCTGAAATGTCTACTAAAATTTAATAACTATCACATACCCTTCCACCCTTCAATTCCACTCCTGGGAATCCATCCCATAAACATAAAGCCACCAGTAAAAAAGACATGTTTACAAGGATATTTACTATAGCCTTGTTTGTAGTGGCAAACCTGGAAATAATGCCCATCAGTAGGGGAATGGTCCAATAAATTATGTATATCCACATAAAAGGAGATTTTATAACCATTAAAGGAATGAATTAAAGCTATATCAGTTGGCTTAGAGCGATTTCTATGAAGCATTTTTGAATGAAGAACACCAGTGTGTATAACATGAACCCATTCTCATAGAATTAATAATAGTAAATCTTCATTTGTGTGATTGCACGTGCATGGAGAAAAATCTAGAAGTAGGCATCCTGGGCTGTAACATGTGCTACTTAGTGGAGGCTGAGTGATAAACAAGGAGAGATAGGGAAGAGCTCAGGAGAAGAGAATCAAGCACAAAATAATAAAGGGAAAAAGAGACTATGGGATCTATTCACACTTATGAAAAATTATATGTGTGTATATGTATAATGAAAATAATTTTTTAAAAAATTTTTAAGGGAAATTGAGGGTGGGGTGGGGAGAAAGACGGTCTTTGAACAGCTTTGTCTCATCATCAGGAAGAAGTCTGAACTGTAAATTTGGTCTAAGATGGGCCCCTCCTATGTGTGCGGCGTAGCATCAGAAATTCTGTCTGGAGACTTGTAGGGAGAGAGGATTTTGTTTTATACTCACCTGACTTCAGATATTATGCTCACACTGTCTCTGTTTCTTTACTCTGGAAGGATAGGGGAGTTGAATTTGGGGAGAAAGAAGGAATATGAGGAGAGGTATATGAAGCTACCTTAAAAAACCCATGAGAACCAGGGATCAGACCCTGGAATATGAAGCCAGAAACCTAGCAGCAAAAGATACAGGAGAGATGGGGAGGGAAAAAGGGAAAGAATAAACTGGAACGACTTCTGTTTCTTGCAGTATAGTAGATCAGACCCATAGAACAACCCTCCTACTGAAAACAGCTAACATGCTTAATAAAACGTTTCAAAATGTATCTTTGTAAATATGTCAGTGAGTTGGTAAGAAAAGAACTCCTCAGAGGCCAGAAATAAAGTAAAAATAAGAATTCAGATGAGTCATCTTCTTTTCTTGTGGGCTTAAGCCAAGCCCTGGTGTCGCTGAACTTTTGTTTTGACAGTGAGAACTCAAATGCTAGGTCTCATCCAAGAAAAGAAGTGTAGAGAGCCCTGCCTGGCAGATCTGGAAACTCAATAACCAACACTGTAAGTATAAGCTAGAAACAAATTTACCCCATAGAAGGGGAAATAATATTAAGAGCAGGAGTTAATACATTTACATATAAACATCCAACAGAGAGTATCAGTAAATCCGAAATTGGTTCTTTGAAAAGTGTAATAAAGTTGAGAAGCTTCTGGGAATGTTAATCAAAAAGAAAAGAGCAGCATTTAAAAAAATATTATGAATAAATAAGTAAACATAACTATGGTTTCTACAGGTATCTTAAAATTGGGTATTATAAATAGATTTATGACAAAAAATAATAAACAGGTGTAAAGGAAAAAACTCTTAGAAAATATAAAGTACTAAAATGTTATCAAAAAGAGAAAAAAAACTAACAATTTTATAAAAAATTTAAAATTGAATCCATAATTTAAAATCCTCCTAAAAGGAAACATCGCTCCAGTCTTAGACAAATTCTTCCACAGAATAGAAAAATAAGTAGCTTTTTCCAGTTTATAAGGCTGGCATAACCCATACCAACAACCATGGAGAGTTTAAGAAAGAAAAACTACAAAACAATTTTACTCATGAACAATGATACAAAATCCTAAACAGAACATTAGCAAATTCAATCCACCAGTCAATAATAAAAAAGACAATACAAATGATGAATTGACTACATGAACAGATCAAAACAAAAACATCTCATGATCATCTTAACAGATGCAGAAATGCATTCAGTAAAATTAAAAATCTATCATAAGAAAAATTGACTAAACTAGGAAAAGGAAAAAGCACTGTTTTAAAAGCCTGCCACAAACATAATAGTAAATGGTGACTGCACAAAACTCAACAGCCAGGAATATTTCCTTCAAGATCAGGGACATGGTGACAATCTTCACTGCTCTTGTATTCAGCATCACACTGGGGATGTAGCCCAAGGAAGTAGGGAAAGAATCATGAAGGAGAATCTCTCAAGGACCCACCCAACGCTGACTTTGTATAAAAACAGGTAACTGGAGGGGGAGAACGTTTTAAAATATCTTCTGCATGTTATGTAAATTTAGGTCCTGCTAATTGTAAGACATTTGCACACAACGTAGCATTTTTGGAGGGTAACAGCTAAAAGGCCCACATGCCCTGCCAATGTTACAGGTAAACTAAGGACTGATACTGGGGGAAGTAAAAGGCTAATTAGAAATTGTTGAAATGTCACACTGTATCAGCCTTAGCAACTCACAGCACACAGTAGGACCAAGTCAGCTCTGTGAGTGCAGGAACCACATAGCTCTTATTCTTCCAGTTGCCACAGCCTGCCTTGCATAGTACAGAGCTTAGTAAGGACAACTAGTCAAGGTGGAAGGCTCCTCTCCTGGCCACGCACACACATGACCTCTGCAGTTAATTTCTGCAAACAGTTGCTAGAAACAAACAACCAAAGAAATAACTTTGTGCAAAATAAAACCACTTCTCCAGCAACATGTCTGTTCTCGTGGATATCTGGTCTGATGTTTCTAGCACCCTCCTGAAGTTTAAGCATCTTTATCCAAGATCATGAGATTCCATTAGGGGAGCAAAAAGTTGAGAGAAGAGACCCCCGTGGCCAGAAAACAATTATAAGCCTTTTCATGATGCATGAGATAATGCAAATAAAATTGCTTCTTAAGTTTCAAAACAGTATGCCTGTATAATTGTCTTATTTTTATAACAGTATTTATTTCATTTCAGTGTCCACTTCAAAAATAGAACTTCCCCTTACTCCTCCCAAGTTATGTTTTATTTTTCACCTTAAAAAACATTTACAATTCTAAAATTTCTCAAATTTGACAGCGCCCAGACTCTCGACTAAGCAAGGCTTTCTATAATAATTAGATTCCCAACTCTGGGGGATTTTGGCACTTCTACCAGTGTAAATTCTGGGACAGCTTGAATTTCCTTCCTCTTTCTCTTCCACATTTTGCTTCCTTGATCTTCGTGTTTAGGGAAGTTTTTTTCCTCTCCCTGAGTCGTAAGTCATAGTCTCTCACAGCTCAAAAAACAAAAAATAAACAAATCTTACCCTTCCATCTACTACCATCACCTTCACATTATCTTCCTGGTTGCTATTTCCCAGAGTCTTTGCAGTATTCCAAGGAAAACAATGGAAAGCACCCTAGACTGGAGTCAGGAGACCATGGTTTCACAACTGCCCCTGTTTTGGGTGTGGAGAAAAGAGACTGGGTTGGGTATGAAGGGGGGCTTGGGTTAAAGTCTTAGCTCTGGAATTTACCAGTTTATCTCATCTTGGGCAAGACATATCCCTCTTGCCCAAGACATATCCTATATTCCACCTGGCCCTCAGTTTCCTTATAGATAAAAGTAACGGTGGTTTACAGCAGGGATCCTCGAGCCAGGCAGCAAATGCAAATGAAGGAAGCTGACTGACATAAGAAAAGTCCTAGTGCAGAAGGCAACAGACAGTGGTGTGCGTTGCAGAGGTTTGGGGAGCACAGGCTCCTTCTGAAGTGAGGAACTTCTACTCAACTACAGCAGCTCAACTCAGCTACCATAGGAAGGTGAGCTCTGTGTGGCCAGTCTTCTGATTTTTTTAAGAGAGCCCTGCAACGTAGATTTTTGTTTTTCGTTTGTTGATTTTGTTGATTTTTTTCTTTGCTCAAAATTTCTTAAACGCTTGTGGATCATTTTTGAGTAAACCCCTGGAGTCTCTTTTACGTTTGGTGGTGTCTGATCCTAAGAATCGGCCTGTTTGTTCTGCTGCCCTAGAAATTTCAGAGACCCTTTCACAGTCCTCCCTCCAGTTTTGCTGAATGTTCTTAGAGCTTTGTATTGGGGTACCTCCGTTTCTGAGGCTTTGCTGCAGATCCAGGAAGTGACTACCTCATCCTGAGGGGGGATACATTTTGGAGCTAGGATTTCCTCACAGAGACAGGATTCTCCTAATTCTGATTTTTTGGCTTAGAGTAAGCAAGATGGTGCATTGGCTGTTGAAAGGTCTGCCTCTCGATCGGTCTCCATCTCTTGGAACAGATCAACAGGACTGTTGGAAAGGTCTCGAGGCAAGTCTCCTCTGACCAACAACCCACTTTTTTAGGAGCAGAATGTGCCTCTTGTTCCCTTATCTGGAATGTGTGAGCTTCGCCATCATTCACCTTCTTAGGTGTTGGGATTCTTGGTCTTTCCCTACTCCATTTTCTCATCTGTCACTAATCCAACCCACACTATTCTAAACCATCCAGCTCACCACCCAGACACCAATGTCTGGTAGGTCTGACCAGCCCCAATCCCTCAAGTTCCTTTCATACGGAACCCCACCAAAGCCCCCCTCCAGCCAACATCGCTTAGCCACTTCTGCTCTGTTTACACTTATGGTAACTCATCTGCGAACACTGACTGACTCCTACACGTCAGACCTCTCCAGAGCTACCACACGTCAGGTGATATTAGGACAAAGTGGCTAACAGCCCAAGCTTTAAAATACAGAAATACCTGGGTTTGAAAAATTAAAGGCAAAAAATCCTACAGCTGCCACTTACTGGCTCTGTGATCTCAGTCCAGTTATTTATAGTGTCCGAGCGTCCTTTGCCTCATCTGTAAAATGGATATAATAACACATACCTGTGATGGCTCATTTTATGTGTTAATTTGGCTGGGACATGGTGTCAAACCTTGTTCCAGATGCTTCTGTGAAGGGTGTGAGGATGAGATTAATATTTAAATTGATAGACTTTGAGGAAAGCAGGTTGCCCGTCATAACGTGAGTAGGCCTCATCCAGCCAGGTGAAGGCCTGACAGAACAAAAGACTGCCTCTCCCCAGCAAGAGTTATTTCTGCCAGGAGAGTTCTGCCTTCAGACTTCAGCTGTAACCCCTCTTGAGTCTCCAGTTGCAGGCCCACCCTACAGATTTTGGACTTGCCAGCCTCCACCATCACATGAGCCAATCCCTTAAAATCTCAATTTCTTTCTCTCTCCCTCCTTCCCTCTCTCTCTCCACACATACATATGTACATATATAGATATGATATAAATATGCTATATGTGTTATGTATTATATATATATACATATAGTACACACACTCACACACACACACTCGATTGGTTCTGTTTCTCTAGAGAACCCTGACTGATACAATACCTCATTGGGTTTTTGTAAGGATTACATGAAATAAGGTTTGTAAACGACCAATCACCTAGTACCTGGTACATACAAATCTTTCAATAAATGATACAAAGGGACAATGATTCTACCTGGCTCCATTTCTTCCCTCCTGCTCCCCATTCCCATAGAGTCCAGCGACCTTGGACTCTGGCTGGCCCTGTCTCACCCCAGTGTTGCTGTCGCGCAGACTGCAGATGGATGCAGAACTCAGGTTTAGGCTGGAGGAGGATGGAGTGACAGGCTACCCTTTCCACAGTATTCTCGGAGCAAAGTCAACTATTTCAGAGATGTGGGTGCAGGTGTCACCGTGGGGTACCTGCAGATTTGGAGACTATGATGGCCACCTGTAGTCCATTCTCGAACTGGGAAAGCCTACGCAAAGGCCACTAGGAGTTAGACTAACCTCGAGCGACCTACAGGGGACACTAAACAAGAGACCCAAATTCTAAACCTTCTCCAGATAGTCAGACTCCCCGACCACGCAATGCCAGGCCAAAAGTAAAAACGGTCACCGTCTGTGCTAAATCAACAGTCCCTAAGAGGAAGCAAGGAAGATAGAAATACATTTTCTGAAAAGTGAGCTCTTACTTTACTCAGAGTCCAGAAACCTGGCCCTGTTGGGGATTCAGCCAGACCAAACACGGCCTCCGTGCACGCAGCAGCCTCGCCGCCTCCGCCACAGGCCCTGGCCGAGTGGAAGAGTCTCTGACAGCTTTCTGCCCTTCTCCGGACAAGCTGCTGACTGGGAGGGGCAGCTCTCGGTTTCTGCCCCGATTGTTTTTTGCTTGGACAACCTATGCTTTTACAAACAGACCCGACGGCTCTGAAGTTGTGTCTGTCCTGGATCTCCACCCGAGGCCGCTGTCTTGTGTTCATTTCCTGAGCTTCTGAACCTCCTTGTCATAATATTATCTTACTTTACGTTTACGGCGTCGCTAGTCCGCTGGCAGCGTGATATACCATCACAGGGCATATTTAGAAATTGTCTCGTCTAACTTCTAACGCCGTCCCCACAAGGCACCCTGCGGTAGCTATTTAGCTGATCAGGAGTGAATGTCACAGGACTGTAAAGACTGACTTCAGACATGGTATATGTTTTCTGGGTAGGTGGCCCCATATTCAAATGGGTTTGTGAGGAATCCTGTAGGCCCTGCAAGGAGTGGGGAAGTGGGATGGATGTGTGCCTGCCACTCAGGTGTATGTGGAATCCTGAACCTCCCTTCCACCAGGGTCTCATAAGTCAGGCAAGTTATCAAGACACCAAGCACACATGGCCACAGACCCGACCCCACCCAAGACTCCTGCCCACTTCCACGGGCAGCTGCCCACACTGCTTCTGCCACATGGTGACCTCATCCTAATCATTGGTACAGACTTGCAGCCTCCCTGTGGCACTCATTATGCAAGTTCCAAAGGTAGGTGAAATCAATAGTCTATATTTCATCTCAAGTCCCCCTGATTCTAAGATTTCAGAGACATTAAAAAGGGAGGGGAATGGCTAATGGTGGCTATAAAACACCATTCATCGAAAGATACATTCTTATTTCAGACGTGTTAAAAGATAAGGGGTATGTGTCTAAAATGGATAAAACACAGTATTATGCACCAGATATTATTTTAGCAGCTAACTTATTTGTTTGGGGTACAAGGCATATCTATGATTTTATGTCGTAGCACAAATCATGTTGATGATGCAAAGACCACAGTACTAGATTACATTTTCATTGTGTTTTACACTTTATAAGATATGGGAAAAGACTCCATACTCACATTTTTTTCCTTCATCCAACCAAAATAAATCTTGAGGTTGCTAACCTAGTTTCCGTCCTCTATCCAGGAAGAATTCTTCCTTGCTCGAAGAGAAGCTCCATTAATCTACATGATGGGAGAAAAGAAGGTGTAGAGAAGAGGAGAAAAATAGTCATATGGGAAGTAGAAAAGAAGAATTTGGTGGGGGTCGGGGGACTTGAGGAGCCAAAGGTGTGAAGTACATGTACGTGTGAGGAAAGGGGCTTTTCGGTATGTTGAGTGCTCAGATCTGCTTTACCATCCAGGATTTAACCTGTGGGTAAGATGAGGATACATAGGTTCTGACTATCATGGTTTTCTGGCCTCACCTCATCATTTTGGGTGAAATCCCTTCCATAGGAAGCTTTGGTCAATTATTACCTACTGTTGTACAAAATAAATTCATCAGCTTTACAATCTATTCTTCCAGAAGAGTTCAGTTCTTGCCCTAGGTACGTGCTTGGTGTTTGTACAGTTTAAAATATATTGCTTTGAAAATACTTAATTTGGTTTTACTTTTATGATGTATAAAATCATGTGTCTTGTTTAACATACAGTTTTATGGTGCCAAATGAGTAAACTTCTATTGATGAAAACTTCAAATACCAAAAGAAACACCTGGTCCCAGTAAGGATTAAAACAAACAGAAGAGAGCAGTAAATTCTAGGCAAACAGTGGCTTCCTTGTATCACCCAGAAGATAGAGGAACTAAGAAAAGACAAAATGCAACACTGAGAAAGAAATTCACAAAGATATTTGCTCCCGACAATTTCTGTGCCTTCCTCCACCCTGACTGTCTTCCCCTCCCCTCTACGAAACCTCCCAAGAAGTAAAGGAAAGGAGATGAGTTAGTTGCTCAGTCCATCTGCCTGCCTGAATGAATGACTCTAAAAAGGGGAAGTTCCCACTTTCTGTAACATTAGAGGATTCTCATGAAGTGTAGCAGAACCAACATGGCTGACCATGTGTGGGCATTCTCTAGAAGAATCCACATCTTCTGGATTACTGAAGCTAGGAGTTGATCCGGAAAGGGTGAGAGCACAGTAACAGTACTCAGAATATCATGGTCATAATCATGCAGCCGCCACAGCTTCCCAACTCTGAAGATGAGCTACAATTTATTAGAATCTTCTATGAGCCAGATGCTGTGTCAGTGTTTTTTAGAGGCATCATCTCATGTAATTCTCATTATATCCTCTAAGATTTGCACCATTCGTCTTCCCTCTGGCAGCAAAAGAAACTGAGGCTTGGATGGGTTTAGCTTACTTTCCCAAGGGCAAACGACGAATTAGCAGGGCCCCTAAGCTCCTGCCTTTTCCATCAGACCACAGGTACCCTCAGCTTTATGAGAGGAGGGGTCTAGTTCACGTTTTTGTTCTGCTCCAGGAGGATGAGCTTACCAATGGCCTGGAGGAAGAAGCCAGGCTGGGAAGAGCATATCAGCTCTGTCAAAGAGTGAGGCCGTAGGCTGCCGTCACAGACCTGGGGACCAGGGGGTGATGGTGAGGGAGGTGCCCATGGCATTTGGTACGTCAGGTCTCTCTCCCAACCTGTGCTTGTATATTTCTAAAACTACGTTTCTATTAATTTTCTCTTTTTTGTTTGGCCCATTTTAAAGGGCATAGAATTTGGAATTAGAAAAACCAGGATTTAAACCTGGGAGCTCTGTAGAATAAGCTCAACTGACCTTAGGGAATTTATGCAAGCCCTGAGCTTCATCTAAAAGGAAAATACTTGGTCATGCCTACCACACAGCGTTGTTCAGACACTTAAATGAGATTATTCTCTAGAGAAGGACTTTGTAAGGTGCTATACATGTGAATTATTATTTGATAGATCTTGACCCTCTCATTTTTTGTATTAGCTACTTCCCTTTTGTTGATGCTACCCACCCGTCTTATAAACCAGCCTCTCGTATCTTCAGTCAAGTTGTTCAAAGGGAGACAGGGGAGGGAAGGAGCAACCCGGACAGGATCTGGCTGAGGACCGCGTTCTATTGTTCAATACCCGCAGCCTCCCTCACGCTGTCAGGAATCAGCACAACTGATAATGACAGCATCATTTTGTAATCAGCCAAGAACTAAGCTATTTGTCCTAAATCAGCCTGGGTTTGTTTCCCAGCCTCCTAAAAGAGAGCATGAAAAGATGTGTCAAACCCCTTGAAATCCAGGACACTCTTCTAATACCCTGCCCTCATCTTCCAGTCCAGGTTTTTAACAACAAAAACAAACATTCAATGTGCTAGACCACATTCATACTTACTGAACTCATGCTCCTCCCCAATCCCCATAGATCCCTTTTAGAAATACTCACAAGTTACTTGTTCTAAATTTGTTCTAGAATATTCTAGGGAAGATATCCCTCGTCAGGGTGATAGGACTTTGGAGAATCCTGACAGCCTGCCAGGTTGGTAAGGAGAGCAATGAGTCAGGTGTCAGGCTTTGTCTAAGAGCCATCTGAGTGAACAGGAGGAGCCTACGTGGGCACTTAGGCAAACAGTCCTCCAGCCACTCCTGCAAGGACCCAAATGCAAGGTCTGGGGTATAGGCAAGTTGAGAGTTAAGGTAGTTAAGCATTAAAGAGCAGCGCACATCACAACAGTATGAAACCAAAACTGAGACCCAAAGGGGTGGCAGAATATTACCCACCTGAGCTGAGAGGTTAGCACGAAGACGCTGAGAGGAATGCCACCAGCCTCCTACTAGGGTCAAGCCTGATTTATCAGTCCAGCCGCAGGAATGCTGGCCTTTTCCCTAGAGGTTTATTGTACAAAGCACCCATCCTGGACACAAAAAGAAACACAAGCTTATATCGTTTCAGGAACCCACTTTCTCTCACTTCTTAAAAATTCATCTGTGTGTGTGTGTGTCTAGTCTCTAGCCCCTTCCTTAACACCCACAGGTTTTCAAAAACGACTGGCAGCTCCTCTCACATCACAGGTGCCAATTCTTTCAATAGAGTTGAGTCAGGGCAAAGAATGTGGGCTTTGGTGCCAACCAGACCTGAGTATATGTCCCTGCTAGGCCCTTTCCTTTAGTGAGAGCTTAAGTAGCGCATCTCTTTGAGCCTAAATTTTCTCATTGAAAATAGGTATCACAGTAACCCTACTAACTAGGATCTTTGTATGGCTTCAGTGAAATCATGGCACAGAGCCTGCACGCCACACATGTTCCACACATGCTCCTATGGTCGATCGCTTCATTATTGCCCGTTGTTCACTCACTCCTCCGGGGATCAATATCCTTTGCCCTGTGACTCAGCAGTTCTACCTCTAGAGACAGTGTGTGCCTCCCATCTCATTGGCGTTGAGCTTGGCTGGCATGTGACTTGCTTCAGCCACTGGAATGTGGGCAGAAGGAACAATGTGTCCCTTCTAAGCCTAGGCCTTATGTATTATGTATTTCCACTCATCTTTTTTTGTGTTTGTGCCATTGCCAAAGGAAGGGCATGCCCCGGGAGGCCCTCTGGTACCAGCATAATGAAACACTCTTGGAGCAGACCTGGACCCAACCCACAGCCTGGAGTCGTGCCCAGCAGAGCTCAGCCTAGATCAGCCAAACTCCAGCCAGCCCACAAACACGTGAATGAGAAATAAGTGCTTATTGTTGTCCACCGGTTTTGGAATGGTTTCGTTAAGCAGCATTATTGTGATAATACTTTCTGCTTACCTCGTCCAGGACTTGAAGATTTAAGCTTATTGAAAGCAGTGAAATAGGCTCCTTTCTCTTTGACTCCAGTTCCTACCAAGCCTCAATGTAATGGAAAGAGCATGGGCTTTGAAACCAGAAAGACTTCATTCATATCTAGCTTCTGCGTCTTACCGGCTGACTAGCTTAGGGTAAGTCTCTTACCTTCTCTGAGGCTTGCTTGTTTAACTGTAAATCAGGAGTGAGAATACCATCCCCTGTTAGTGGATTCAATGGCATAATTTATGTCACTTGTGCATACATAGCATGGGTTCCCCAGAAAAGTGAGTAACTCTCCCCTTTCCTTTATAAGCTTCTTGTCCATCTGAGAGCCTCATCTCCAGATCTGCACAGAGCAGACAGAAGTGAATAGAGTTTGGAGACCTCCCCCAGAACATGGAGGCTGAGGCATTTGCCTTTGTCTTAGACTTCGGCTCCGTCATTCATGTTAATGTGGCACATGTCATATGCCAGGCACTGTTCTAGGCCCTGAGAATCTGGTAGCTAGCAAGGCAAGTGAATGTCATTACCAACATTCTAGAAGAGGTCAAAGTAGGTCACGAATAGGAGGACAATAAATAAACTAGATAATTCCAAGCAGCAATAAATGCTATGAAATAAACACAGAATGGTGATGTGATAGAGAGAAACAGAGTGGGGTCAGTGGTCAGGGCAGGCCTTGTTGAGGCAATGGCACCTTCTGTTTTCCAAACAGTAGAAATGTTTGTCTCTAGTCCTTCTTGATTCACACTTGCCCAGAGAAGCTCTTCTTGTCTTCCACACTTTAACAAGCTACATTTTGTTTCTTCTGTTAACCACCTGCTCCTACCCCTGGTAGTGATCGAAGCAACTCTTCTAAATTCATGCTGATCGTGTATTCTTCCTTCCTCCATCTGTGCATCTCTGGATTCTATAAGTTACCTTGGGCGGCCACACCTACCTTTTTAGGCATCACCTCCGTTTCTTCCTTACTGGCACCATTTTTAGTTTCATACATAGTAGAGGTTCTATATTTGAAGGCTCTCATCTTGTCGTGCCATCTGCCCTTAAAGAACCTTGCATGAATCTCATCTTTGAACATTTTGAAATCTGTTCCTCTGTAGCCTAAAATATTTGACTATCCCCCAAGTCCCCACCTTGGCTCTTAAGAACTTCAGGTTAAATGGGATCACCCTGAATGTCCCAGCCCACGTCAACTTCAGTCTCCTTTGTGGTCCAGAAGAGAGCTCACACAAGCAGTGTCCCTCACTCCTCACACAGGAAGTTGTCAGGAACACGTGCCAATCATTTCCTAGATGCTTTCTCTGCCTTTAGCAACACGAATTGTATCTAGAGTAGACTGGTGACCCTCAAAATTAAAAAAAAAAAAAAATCTCAAAACTCTCATACAAATGATTTGAGTGGCTTGTCAAAAATAATGATTCTGATTCAGTGGGTGCAATGCCAGGCCCAAGGTTCTACATTTCAGACAAGCTCCCAGGTGCTACTGGTGCTGCTGACCAGCGGAGCACAATTTGAATAGATACTTTCAGCCCTCCATCACGACTGCACATACCTTGAGGCTGGGTTTGTAATAGGTGTGAAGAAAACATCATCTCTTGACCTCTAGGTAACCCTACGTAGCACGTAGTCTGGGACACATGCCCACAGCAGCATTTCTTCTCTTTAATATTCTGCCTCCATTTCAGGGCCCCACTCCCCAATTTCCTCCCTTCTACATAGTGTTCTCTACAATCATGTTGATTTTCCCAGTTTCCTCTGGATATTTTATTCCAGTATGCTAATCCAGGGACAGAACTCCAAACTGACAGCTGACTAGGAAAGGGGAGAAGACTACAGATCTGCCATCATGATTCAGAGAACATAAAACGACACCTACACCTTACAGGAGAAAAATGCACAGATAAAATTCTAAAAACCACATTCAAGGGAAAATCATTTATTTACATAATCGGAAGAATAACTGAGAAAATACACCATAATTTTCAAAAATGAAAAGAAAGTTATGAACAATACTCATTCAATTATTCATTCATTAATCCATTCAATTCAACTGAGACTTGTTGAGCATTTATCTGAGCCAGGCCCTTCCAGGTGCTGGGTATGTGTGTTGAGAACAGAAGCCATCCCTTTCCTCAAGAACATGACATCCTGGGGAGAAGACAGACACTACTCAAGGCACCAGACAAATGGATACATAAATAGTGATCGGCTACAAAGGAAACAAGATGTAGTGATGAAGAATGAAGGGGCAAGGACCCACTGTAGAGAAAGCGGTGCGAGGCCCCTCTGAGGAGGTCATGTTCAGGCTGAGGGGCCAAAGATGAGAAGCAGTAAGACCTATGAAGAGTCAGAATGGAGATGGAGGGAAGAAAGGTCATTTCAAGGATAAGGAACAGTATCTGAAAAGGCCCTGAGATGGGAAAAAATCTAGTGGGTTGGAGGGACAGAAACGAGTCTGTCTGTCTGGAGCTTAGCACGGTGGGTGAGGAGAGTGACAGGAGAGGATCTTGGAAAGGTGGCTTATTGTCTTGGACATTTGTACATCAATGGACTAACTATGGCTATTAAACAAAATGAACTTGAAATCCTAACATAAGAGGGTAAATCTATAATTTGGTGAGATAGGACTTGTTTAAACAAACACTTTCAGAGTGCCTACTTGTTTCAGGATTGGTATATGGAAATCAACAGTAGATTAAACAAAAGAAAAGGATCTGAAAGAACGGAATGGGGAAGCTCATCAATCACTGTTCAGAAAGCTGTTTATTTGCTTGGATAGATATGAACCCAAGAAAGGAATTTGGTGGAGAGTGGTTGGGTGGGGAGCAGCAGACATCAATGGAGGCCGGCAATGGTCTGGCCTTGGACCATGGAAGGAAGAAGAAGATAAACATACTGTACATGTATATGTGTGTGTGTGGCAGGGGGGATATCCGGGGGAGAGAGCAGGGCTGTGCAAAAATGTGCAAAATAAAAGTCTCAAAGAAAAAGCAGGTGCACTGGAGAAAGGAAATGAAAAACATTCTCACATCCACTCTACAACCAATCCCATGAGTCTTGGTAATACAGGTAAATGAGGGCACAGGTGCGAGGACAGGTGTCACAGGAAGGTAGCAAATGTATGGTGCAGGGAAGTCTGTGTAGTTCACTGAGCAGCAGTCCTCCCTAGGACCTCACACACCAAACACAGCAGCTGCTAAATCATTCATTGAATGTAAGGGATCGTTTCCAATGTGGCCTGGACAGGAGTACGTTTTAAAAGTGTCCTTAAAGCCCAAAGTCAGTAGAGAGCTCCCTGAACTCCAGCTAAGGCAGCTCCTGGCACTACCTCTCCTGGAGCTGGTCCCTTCCTCTTTGAAGCTTCCCCAGGAGGGAAGAGAGAAGACATAACTGAATCCTACCTTTGTGGGGCTTCTTAGACACTCTTGGAGAGAATGGAAGGAACCTGGAGATTTGGTCGCACATCTGGGCTTAACACATCCACACAAGTCCCCTGGCTAAGAAGGGAACACATTGAGTTGATTAACCATATATTGCCTCCATATAGACAAACCTTAAGCTAAAATAAGACATTCTCCATGCCCTATAAGAAGCAGTCTCAGTGTATCCTACAAGTTTTAATTACAAATACGTCTCAACAAAATTAAAGAAAATTTCAAAAAGGGAAACCCTCTATAATCTCACCAAGGTCACCTAACGTTCTTATTCTTACCACATCTTTTTTCTTGTTCATATACATGAGTGGCTTCCCTTGTTTCAACCACCACACATTTTGTCCCTTCTTAACTGTCACTGTAGCACACCTTGCTACACAAATGCAGCTCCTCCTGTCCCCCATGTTTCTGCAGTCTCCACAATTACCATTTTGAAGGGTATCCCACATTTTTCAAGAAAAAATTATTCTCTTCTCCTTTAGTGGTTACGAGGCCATGTTTTCAAGTCAGACTCTCCCTTTGATGTTTACTATCTGGGCAACTTTGGTTGAACTGGCCTCTCGAAGTCTGTCTCCTTGTCCATAAAAAAGGGACAGTGGGTGACCCTTACCTCCCAGAGTAGCTATGAGAATTGAGGTATCAAATATAAAGTAACTTGGAGACTGGCACATAGTAAGTATTGATAAGTGGAAGCCATTTTATTAATAGCATCATTTTTATTCTTTTTTAGAAATTTCAAACAGGATCTGTACAGTGCAGAGAAATTCTGAGGTATGAAAGTTTCTTTGAAGTTTCTCAACAACCAGCAAGCTCCATCACCTCACCCCTTTCAGGGTTTGCCGGGCGGTCTTCACCCCAAATCAGGCTGAAACAGTACCCAGGCACTCACACCATATAATTCTGCTCCCCACCCCATCTCTCTGTACCTGGTTTCCCTCCCAAACAGGGACGTACCTGCCCTAATCCCATTGCTTTTCCTCAGGGTCCATATATCACCACCTTTTGTAAAACCATGTTAATAACACTTTAGGGACACCAAATCATTAACCAGTCCCCTGAAGAAAAAACACTTAGCAGAGCTTAGTTGGCCGGGTTAAAGAATTGATGCAGCTCAGAAATGCAGATCCTTTACAGACAGAAAGCACGGCGCGCGCGCACACACAGACTCCAGGTGTTCCCTGCGTATTGACATTCTCTTCCTAAAGGCCACGGATGCAGATCAACCCTTAAGGCAAATTTAAGGATGATTGTGCTTCATAAAATACCCAAATATATTTGATACCTAATATAAAGAGAGGAAGTTATAGATGTGTATTAAGCAGTCAATCTGACAATTATTTCTGTAATGAGGAAAAAAAATCAGTCAGTGTAATTCTCTTCAGTAAATCAATTATTAAGCACTCATTCATTTGACCACTTTTTATTGAACATCTACTATGTTAGGTGCTGAGGATACAAATACTAACCAGGCATAGAAGTCTATATATATTTATATACATACACAAAGAAACAATAACGGCAGAGGAAAGGTCCAGATAAACTATTATGGGAGTCCAGGCAAGAGACCCATTTAATCCAGCTGACGCCTGTGTTGACCATCCTATTCAATATCACAACCTGCCCTAACCCCCACTCCCCAGTCTCCCTTTTCCTGCTCTCCCACAGCACTTATCACCTTGTAGTATACCATAAAATGTATGAATAATTTATCCTATTTATTGTTTACCTGTCACTCCCACTAGAATGTATGCTCTTTCCATAAGGGCAGAGTTTTTTGTCTGCTTTGATGTGTCCCAAGTACCTAGAACACAGCCTGGCACATAGTAGGTGCTCAATAAATTTCCCTAAATGCCAGGCAGGCAAGACAGGTGTGGTGAGAGACAGCCATTCATCCTCCATTTATTGAGTAAGCATCTATTGAGTATATTCTTCATGCCAAGCATTATCCAGGAGGTATAAAGAAAAGAAAGTTTCCAACCCCTCCAGGGGCTGGCAACCTGGACAGAGGGCAAGGGCTTCCTGCTCAGATATACAGTGTGGACAAAGTCTCCAGGGCCAGAAGCATGAGGTCATGTTTGAGAGAAGGTGCAGAGCTGGGTGTGAGGGGTACTTCCTGGGATAAAGCTGGAAGGCACCATGGGCACCAAGCCTGGAGAACACAGAACCCATGGCTAAGCAGCCGCTGCTTACTGTTGAACCCTTACAATCCTCAGAGGTCCAAGCTTCATTTAAAAATATCTCCGTTAGATATAGACATACGAGTAAGACTCCATCAAAGCCAATAAATCTGACTTAACCCAAGAGGAGGAAAGTCAGGCGGGAGGAACGTACAGCGCTCTCTTCTTTACAGCCCATAGATTTTTTATTCTTCATGCTTTGCCTGTACTCAAGTCACAGAGGCATGGGCTCACACATGCAGACACACACAGAACACACTCAGGCTGTTTCCACCTTTGCAGTTTATTCCAGCCACGGCAGAAGAAGGCCAGGTGGCGTGAACATACCTGCCTTACTCTTTGGTTTCTAGGACACCTTGAGAGAAAGAAGGATGGCTTGTTCAAGCAGCACATTCCTGGAACGACCAGGTGTGGACCACAGCTCCAAGACACGTATTAGAGCACCCCTAGCTCAGGCCTGAGCATAACAACCGGCAGTCAAGATCACTTGTTGGAACTTCTGAGTGCAGAGCTCATGCCAAGCTCTGGGGGAAGTCATAAAAGTAGTAGAAGAGAGAGTCTGGAAGAGCTCATGTCTGACCCCAGGAGGGAGAGAGGAGATGCTATAAAAATAAATGCTTATAGGCATAATGAAATTGGATGGCTGTTCTGAGCGCTGGAAAAAAATAGCACATAAAAATAATTCTGTTATAAACTGACTCTTTCCTATATATAGCAAATACAAAGAGTCATCCACTTCCCCAGTTTATCTGCTTGGTGAGTTCCTGTTTTTAAATGTTGGATTTTCTTAAAAGCTCACCTCACAAGCGGAAGTTCTAGTGGCAGCCACAGAGGAATGTCCAGCCATCAGGGTGATCTGGAGGTCCCTGCAGGGGGAGGTGATATGGGAAGAGGCTACTGCAGGAAGTGGGAAAACCCACAGGGGAAATCAGGCAACTTGGGCGAAATCCGAAGCATGCGTTTCAGATGGCTGCTGCTGCCTGGCTTTCAGTCCTGGTCCCCCAGCAGGCTGGAGGAGTCCACAGGCGAGTGGACCCCAAGGCACTCTCCAAATCTCCCTGCTCCCCACCCTTCACCCCTGCTCTGGAGTTCCTCAACAGCCTCACTCTAAAATGGCCAGAATCACGGTGGGAGGAACCACCTACGTTAAGTGGGTATAAAGGTATATAGAAAGCTCCAGGTAGTTATTTGGTCCCAGGTCTGACGTGCTGTTGAGTGTCCCTTTCTCTGTGAGTGTAAGTGTGAGTTAAAAACCCCAGTCTCTTTTCCTCTAAGCAGCCCAGCCAAGAAATGGAGCCCCTACCTAAGTTCGACCCCAGGAAGAGGAGGTAGGAGCAGCTCCTGCTGGGAATGCAGGGAGGGAGGGGTCAGGCTGATGAGAAGCATCACTCTTCCAACTTGCTAAGAGACTTCCAAGCTGGGTCTTGTCAGGAAATGCTACTTGGTGTTAAGCCTTATAATTCTACCCACGAAGCCTCATTTCCCATTTCTTTTAAATTGTTTCCTCCCTCTGTCCGTGGGAGCAATTTAAGTCACTCTGATTCTCCACTAACAGCCTACTGGATGACAACAGACCCGAAAAGAGAAGACATTCCAGGATTGGAAACCGCTGTGAAAAATACCTGCTTAGCGTCTCATTAAGCCTTAGGAAGCGCGACCACTCGCTGGTCATTTGTTTGTCGTGTAAGGGGATCTGAAATAGCAGTGGAATATATTTTTGGTGGTCTACTGGCTCTAGATGGGGAGTGTGGATCCCGTCCTTCTCTCAGCAAGCATGTATTGAGTGCCTGTACTGTGTTAGGCATTTCCAATAGCCAATAGCTGATATTTAGTGGACATGTACAA
The DNA here is from genome assembly GCF_057876585.1 of Rhinolophus sinicus. Taxonomy (NCBI): domain Eukaryota; kingdom Metazoa; phylum Chordata; class Mammalia; order Chiroptera; family Rhinolophidae; genus Rhinolophus; species Rhinolophus sinicus. Next base: position 189,099,185 of record NC_142501.1, read on the forward strand.
GCCACATACTGGGCTAGGGCTTACTCAGGATATGTTATCTAATTTAATCCACCCAAATATCTATGAACGTCTTGCCATTATGACTTCCAACTTACGATGAAGAAAATAAAGGCACTGAGAAGTTCAGTGATTTTCCTAAAATCACCAAGTTGAATCATGGAAAAGCCAGGATTGAACCCAGTTCAGGGTCTAGCTGTAACTGCTGTACTCCACGGCCCCCATGAGAGATGTCCAAGAAAGATTGTGCAATTTGCCACAAAGGCCGGTTGCAGGCTTTGCCCTCAGAAAGTCCCTCATAGGAAATTGAATTTCATCTACTTCTGTTCCAGTCCATTTCCCCTTGCTCAGCTCCACGGGGAGCTGGAGAATGAGGTGTGGCAGCTTCTGAGAAGTAGAAGGGGAAGGGGCGGGGACTGTCCTTGAGCCAGCATGGAAGAGACAGAGGCATTCATTATAGCCGGAACTGAAACACTTCCAGTGGAGGTCACCTGCAGCCCCTGGAAGCCCTATTTACATCCTAGTGGAAGCCCCCAATCCTCCCCACCCTTGGAAAGCAAAGGTTCATTTGCCTGCTGAGAAGTCAGAATTCTGCCTCTGATGCAACGTCTGGCATTTTGTCAAGGTGACAATGTTCGTGGAAAAGGGCATAGTGCTTTTATATCCATTCTGAGAAGAGGCCCTTAGGTAAACAGTGTTTTCCATGCACCGGAACCTCCACAAACCTAGGGGCTCAGTTCTCTTCATCACAGGTTAACCCCATGACATTAAGCAGCCCTCTGACACAACTGAGCATGCCCGAAACTTGAGTATGCCCAAAGGGCTTGTCCAAACACTGATTGCTGTGTCCTGTAATGCCCTTCCACTGGGTCCACAGGTCTGGGATAGGGCTCAAGAATTTGCATTTCTAACAAGTTCCCAGGTGATGCTGATTCTTCCTGGTCCATGACCCTCCTTTCTGTCTTCAGAGATTCCTTTGTAGGATCCTTGGTGCTGTGTTAGCGTCAGCAGCACCATTCCTATGAATCGCAGCTCAGAACACAATTCCAGCATAACATGAGATTTAAAACCCCAGAAGCACAAATATGTGTGAGGGAAGAAGAGGTAGAGGGAATGAAGACATTAGGACAGGGTGGGCCCAGGCTGAATGGCAATTTAAGAATAAACCCCTACAGGATGGGGGTAGGGGAGTGGGATTGAATAAAAAGAAAGCTGGCAGAGAAAGGGCTTGCAGAGAAAGTCTTCTTTATAGTCAGGCTTTCCACCTCATTCCTAAGAGTACCAAAGTTGGTCTGAGCAGAACAGGCCCTGCCCTGCCCTGCCCTGCTCAGCCCAGACCTGCCCAAGGTTCTCTCCTTCCTCGAGAGAGAATAAATTTAACTCCCGGCCATGGCACATGGTAACGTTTACATTCTCTTCCCTGGGGAAGATGGGGACATCTGCCTGCCTTGCTCTAGCAGCTTTTTAACATATTGCTCCTCAAGGTCTTCGTTGAACTCGAGGATTTCAATATAAATAGTGGAAAGGAAGGGATCCTGACCCTCATTGGAATCCCATACACTTCTAGAAAGCCTGAAGGTCAGGAGCTAGAAAATAGAATGGGGACCCGACACAGTCCACTGAGAGACTGAGCCTTCTCTTGTCTTATCCAAGGTGACTTCATCCATGGTGTTCCCTCTGAACTGAAACCTCTTTTTCCTCGGCTTCTTGGTAAACTCCTAGTTGTCTTTCAAAACTCATCTCAGGCATTTTGTCTCTGGGAGGTGACCACCAGGCTTTTGCAGTACTGCGTGCATGTTCCCATATTGTTTACGAGTCCGAGTGACAGGAGAGAAATTGTCAACCGCTAACTATTCCCAGCCTGTCTCCTCTCTCCTCACCAGCTAGAAAGGCTCTTCCCACTTGGTTCCCACCACTCTATCACTCTCTGGGGATAGAGGTCTTCCTTGTCAGAATTCTTCTTTTCTCTTCTGTGATATAGAACCAACAGCAGGGGAGAGAAAACTGAAGAGACAGAAGGAAAGAAGGATGTTTAGAAAAGATGAGGGGCACGTGGACCAGGGCCGGAAAGATATTTTCTCTAGGATAGAAAAGGAAAAGTTACATAGATTGGGGCAATTTTCCGGAGCGTGGGGGGGGTGGGAGGTGGGGGGCTTGGGGGCAGTGGGGGGCGGGGCAGGCAGGGGGAGAGGGAGGGTTGAAGAAAGAGAGCCAGGGCAGCTCAGGCCGTGAGGAAGTGAGTAGGAAAGGGAAGAGGTTGTACTAAGGGTAGCTATGGACTGTCCAAGAGGATTGTATTTAGAGTTTGAAAATACAAGAAAAGGACTTACATTATTCTGAAATAGCTCTTGGTCACTGGGACCCTCTTTGTCGCTGCTCTGGGACTGGACTACATGGGTTATTCTTTCAGTGGGTTACACTTTTGTGCGTCTCTGATCCTTCCCTTTGCTGTTCCCAGTATCTGGCATAGAGCCTGTTGCATGAGAGATGCTCAGAGATGATTAGCTTTTTCCTCCCCTTTTTCCTTCTGTCAACCTTGAGCAACCCATCACGCTGAAATGATGGCAGAAAGGAGCTGGGCTGACAGGACAGCTCGGGGGAGAGAGGCAAATAAAACATCCCACCAAGTCTCTCTGGACTGAGTACCAGCCGTGCAATGCTGATCTTGGCTGGGAGCCCACCATTTACCAGCCCCTCCGGGCCTCTGGGGTATGGCTAATTAAAGACATGGTTACTCATTTCATTCCCAAGCCGCTATTTAAGGAAGTAGAATCATGCCATTCCTATAAGGCCTCTGACCCTACACTAGAGGCAGACAATGCCAGGGCTTGTCCAAGTGGCTGTTAAGTACAGAGCTGTTCAAAGAGACTTCGAGGGGACAGAGGAGGGTGGAGACGGCAGGCCCTACAGCTGGGCCAGGTGCTGGATTGTCCCTCTTTCAATGCCCTTCTCTCTCCCTTCCCCCAAGGGGCTGGGATCTAGTGACAACCCCTCTCTGAACCCCCTGCCGGGGCAGCTCCTGTGTTTTCTGGACTCACTCAGAGTCATACAGCTTACTCAGAAAAAAACATGAACAATCTCCTTTTGGATTTCAAGTAGCAGCAACTTGGAGCACTTGGCATTTTTCAGTTACTTTTTTAAGAAGTAAAGGAAACGTTGCTTTTAATCAACCAACTCTTACTGAGACCTGCTCTACGTCAGGCCCTCTGGTAACCACTGGGAAGAAAAGTGAATCAAAGTAATTCCTGCCCTCAAAGAGTATACAGTCTTATAAATAAATAAAAAAGTATCAACAAATAAATTACAGTAACATGGAATAGTATAGAGTTATGTACTGTGTGCAGTACAGAGAAAATGATGATAACCTCTAACTGGTAGGGAAGCAAAGGTGTGCTGGAAGATGGGGGATGTGGATTGGGTTTTGAGGCCCAAATAGGAGTTCATCGGGTAACCTAGCAAGGAAAGAACATCCCTAGCAGGGGACAGGCATAATCAAAGTTATTTAAATTATGGAGAAAGAGGTTGAATCCACTAGTTTCAATGGGTCTCGAACTTTCCTAACAGCAGATTAAAGTGAATGGAGGGCTGGTCTGCAGCATCCAGGACAAACATGAAACTTCTTCAAAAAAATTTTTTTATTAACATGTAACATTATCAGTTTAGGTAGCATGAAATTTCTTAGATATTTATTTTCATTTTTAAAAGTTGTACAAATTATGCATTATGATTTATAACAGTCGCATATGTTTTGATATTAAAATGATGTTTTTAATTTCTAGTCAGTGAGATTATCTGACTTTCCAAACATACATTGTCAAATAAAATTGATCCTCCATGGAGAAAGAAGCTCTATGTTGACCCCTTGGGTAGGAGAAAGGCAGTTTGGATCCAACATGAGAACCAGAAAACCTTTAAAAGAAGGTTGGAGGCCAGAGCTTTGTCTCTGAATGTACAAGTGATTTTTCAGACTCCTATTTAGGCATGTTGACCGAGTTTGACCACAGCTGCAGTATTTTCCAAACACTGTTCTGGAAGTAAGTTTGTCCTGCCTCCCTTCAGCCCTCACTGCCATGTTGGTTGATATGAGGAAAATACCAAGGGTTGGGGGCGGGGGTGCCCTGGGAGCCAATGAAGCATTAGTAGCGAGTGGACTCCCCACACAAAACCAGCATTTAGAGCAATTCCAAGCTGAGTGTGCAGTTGACAGCCAATCAGACGCAGGACACCACCTGAGATTTTAAAAAGCCACCTCAGGTGAAAGGTAATGACCCCCTAATCCCCAATGTCAGGTCACAGCTCCTGACCAATTAAGTGGGAAAGTCTGGGAATAGCATTCAGGCGTTGGAATTTATTAACACCTGTTTGTGAATCAGTGGGTTGGTTCACCTGGATCTCAGCCTTGGCTGCACATTAGAATCCCCTGGGGTGGTTTGGATACATATGGTGGGGGAGCCTGGCCCCCAGCCCAGTGGGCCAGAATCTCCACCGCTGAGGTGTTGACATCCAGATGGCCCTTAGACCTATGAAGGGAGCCAGCATCCCCAGCGCTGCACTTTGAGGTGCCTTCCTCAAAATTTTTCAAGTCCAGCATTGGGTACTTGGACCCACAGGACCTGTCAAAGTGGTGCCCTGGGGTGCCCTGAGCAGGGACAGGAGGCAGGTGCTCTCAGAGCTCAGAGACTCATGCCTTTGAAGTCTCCAGGACACCTGGCCCAACCAGTTCCTGGAGGGTGGCCTGGGTCACTCCTGATGCCTGTCACCCTGTTCCTTGCAGGAGCGACGAGGCCACCATTGATACTGACACCTGATTTGGGGTGACCACACACATCCAACACAAGGCATGTTGGAGGCTCTGGGCTACGCACCGTCTATCCTCCTTGAGTCGCACACAAGGGTCCTGCATGGTTCTTGTGCCTCAGCTTTCAGACCATTCAAGTCCACAGTACCGAGGGGGACCTTGGCCTGGTTCTTCCCCTGGCAGACACCCACGACGGCCATCCACCCCCGCAGCAGGCACTGCAGTTTTCTCAGGTGGCTTTCCAGGCTGTTCCTTCTCGATACCAAAGGATCCTATTAGCCAATGTCCTCTCGTCTCCCACTGGTCGTAACTCCATGCTGTCCTTGACATCTTCGGCCGTGCCTGATGAGGGGGGAGCTTTTTCAGGAATGGGACTGCTCTTCTCACTCTTGCCACAGGCCATCACCCTCTCTGGTGTGGTGGCCATGTAAGGCCAGGGTGTGGTCCACATCGAAAGACATCACATTCTGAGAAGGCAATGATTACCGCGTGATGAGTTCGGAACACAGTGGACGATAATTCCACATTTGTGGCAGAAAATTTCAAACAGCCATTTAACGTCGCCAAAAAAGAATTATCCTCCACACTTTCTCGCATACCAGGGCACACTGGCATTTAGTGCTCATCATTACGTGGGAAGTACAGGACAGCCTTTGAGAGGGTCATGGGGAGCCAACCTTCCCCTGGAGCAGTGATGAGCAGCTCACCAGTAACGATGCAACAAACGTCAATCTCATGGTGTTAGGGAAAAGCTGACACGAGAACGCCTACAGTAGTCCCCCCTTTATCTGCAGTGTCACTGTCTGTGGTTTCAGTTACCCCTGAAAATATGAAATGGAAAATTCCAGAAATAAACAATTCATAAGTTTTAAATTACACGCCGTTCTGTGTAGCATGATGAAATCTCGCAGCGTCCTGCTCCTTCCCACCCCGGATGTGAATCATCCCTTTGTCCAGCAGATCCACACTCTAGATGCTACCAAAGCCCAAGAGTAGTGATGCGGCAATTCCGATATGCCGCAGAGATGCTGTCAAGTGCTTCCTGTAAGTGAAAAGGTGAAAAGTTCTCAAGTGAAGGAAAGAGAAACAATTGCATGCTGAGGGTGTAACATCTACAGTAAGAACAAATTTTCCATCCGTTAACATTGTGAAGAAGGCAAAAGAAATTCATGTGCATTTGCTGAGAGACCACATTCACATTATTTTTATTACAGTATACTATTCATTTTATTATTGTTGTTGTTAACGTCTTACTATGCCTAATTTACAAAGTTTATCATAGCTATGTATGTATAGGACAAAAACATAGTATATATAAGGGTTGGTACTATCCGCAGTTTCAGGCATCCACTGGGGGTCTTGGAACGTATCCCCACGGATAAGGGTGCACTACTGTATTCTGTTTCAAGAAAAATTGGCTCTGAGGAGCCCTGGCTTTGTAATAACAATGTTGCTTCCTTCTTACCGTGGGAGATGTGAAATTAACAAGGAATGGTGCATTGGACAATAAAGAACAAGAAGAGAGGGTGTCTGGACCCTACAAAAAATCTGTGTGCACTGACTTAATACATAAAGTAGCTCTTCTCCACCCATTACTCTAATTTTTCTTCAGTAAATCACTATACCTCATGTGATCCCATGAATTTTTGTAATACATTTTATAATCAACTTGTTTGATACTCGAAAATAAATCCGTAAGTAGCTCTTTTCTACCCATTCTTCTGATTTTTCTCCAATAAATCACTGTAACTCATTGTGGGCCCATGAATTCTGTAATACACTTTGTAATCAACTTGGTTCATAGACAGGAGCCCAATCAAACAACATTTGCCCAGGCTCTGCGTCTGCTGGCAGCAGTCCTGGTGGGCATCCTGTTTTGTTGTTGTTTTCAAAAGCTCCCCAGGTGACTTCAGAGCACACGGTTCCTGCACCAACAGCAAAGAGGTGGATTTCCACGCCTCTGGTTTCCGCCAGCAATGAATGGAGAGGTGGCTCAGGTGAACTTAGAGGTTGAGTTGTGTTCCTCCAGAATCTCTTTGTTGAATTCTTAACCCCTGGTACTTCATAATATGGTCTTATTTGGATATTCAGTCATTACAGATGCAACCAGTTAAAATGAGGTCATATTGGAGTAGAGTTGTCCCCTAGTACAGTATGACTGGTGCCCTTATAGAAGGGCACGGCCCTTTGGGACGGCCACAGAGCTCAGTTGGTTAGAGCGGGAGCTCTCAACAACAAGGTTGCCAGTTCAATTCCCGCATGGGATGGTGGGCTGTGCCCCCTGCAACTACAGATTGAGAATGGCAACTGGACTTGGAGCTGAGCTGCGCCCTCCACTAGATTGAAAGACAACGACTCGGAGCTGATGGGCGCTGGAGAAACACACTGTTCCCCAATATTCCCCAATGAAATTTATAAAAAATAAAAGGGGGGAGGGGGCAGGATTTGAACACAGTCACACAAACAGGGAGAGTGCCATGTGAACATGAAGGTAAAAATCAGGGTAGTGCTTCTATAAGCCAGGGAATGCCAAAGATACCCCCAAACCACTAGAAGCTAGGAGAGAGGCCTGCAGCAGACCCTCCCCTCACCACCCGTAGAAGAAATCAACCCTGCTAACACCTTGATCTGGACTTATAGCTTCCAGAACTGTGAGACAATAAGTTTCTGTTGTTTATGCCACCCAGTTTGTGGTACCTTGTGACGGCAGCCCTAGGAAACTAATAGGCGGAGATTCCTCAAAGGAACAAAATAGAAGTTCAATACACAAAGATCCAAAATAGATTAAAACAAAAAACAAAAAATGGAAAACAGAATCTCTCCAGGTAGCGAAAGCGTTGGAAACTATTTGGAAACTCAGAGTTTTTTTGATGCATTTAACACCGCCCAGGAAGTATCATAAATCTCCTCTACGAGCATTCCCAATCTGCTGATAGCTGGTGAGAAAATAACTGGCTTGTTTTGTGTAAGCTCCTACACTTCTTTCACCCCCTTGCTCATTTCAGCCTGTCAGACTAAGGAGAGATAATTGCATTAAATCACCTGGAAACTTAAATGCTCTCCTTTTTAGCATCAAAGGAGCCTTTCTCTTTGATCAGTTAAAAACCTGAGGTCTCCTGGCAAGTAGGAAAGCCTTAGAATTAGGAGTTGGCCAGGAGTTGGATTCACCAGGAGAGCTTCCGGGTCTAAAAGGAAGATTCCAGTGGGCCCTAATCCCCCCAGCAGAGGAACCTGGGGTGTCCAGGAGTACCAGACAACAGAGGCCTGTACATCTCCCACTACACACTAAGTACCTTGAGGGAGAGGGACTGTCCCTCACACCTCACCATAGCCCTGTTTTCATGACTGTTCCATGAAATTCTCCTCCCTCACCCTTTTTTGGGCACAGAGAGGGTTCTTCCTTACCTGACTCCTGTACCGGGACAAGGATAACAGCTCACAGACTCTGTGGGATGCAGTGGGGGGAGGAGGGGGGCAGGAAATGAGCATCTTAACAAGGCATTCGGGGCAGTTTTCAGGATCGCACAAGCCAAATAAAAAGATAACAAATGGAAGTTTAATTAGGATCAGCGACAGGAGAATGGGTGTTAAACTTAGAAATGAATTTTTCTTTTTGAAGATGTAAATAGAACCTCAGAGTCCTTTGGTTCTTTTGACTGATGGAAGTAGTTTGCTAGTTGATGAGCTTGAGACACTTCATCTTCCTAGATAAGAGATAAGCAGATCGAGGGAGCTTTAAACAAGGCCCTTTAAAATAAATGCAAAAGAAAGAAATTAGTACCTTCCATCCTGGCAGCTCTTCTCAGGTCCCCTCCTACTACAGGACTTTTCAGTGGGTACATTTGAAGGAAAAAAGAAACATTCAGACATGAAATTGATTGTTCAATCCCCAATCAGTTTCATTTTCTACCATGTTTCCCTGAAAATAAGACCTAGCTGGACCATCAGCTCTAATGCATCTTTTGGAGCAAAAATTAACATAAGACCCGGTCTTATTTTAATATAAGACCAGGTCTTATATAACATAACATAATATAATATAATATAATACTGGGTCTTATCTAATATAAGACCGGGTCTTATATTAATTTTTGCTCCCAAAGACGCATTAGAGTTGATGGTCCGGCTAGGTCTTATTTTCAGGGAAACACTGTAGTCCCTGGAGAGTTGCCTGCCTAATCTATCACTTGTCCTCCAGTTCCCTTGAAATGCCCTTGTTCACAAAGTCACAGACACCTGGTCCCATCCTAACTGGAGCTCTTCCTCCTCTACTGGCAGCATGCGTCCCTGCTGCTGACAGGCAGTTTGGCCTCTTACAAAGAGCTTCCATTTTAAAGACCCAGATTTGAATCCCAGGTCCCCTTGTGCAGGTTATTTGACTCTGTTGGACTCAGTTTCCTCGTCCAAGACTGGAGATGAAATGAGTGATATGAGTGGCTCCACAGCCTCCTTGTGAGGGTCCAGCGAAAGCAGCACAATACACACACACACCACCTGATGTACTGTATCAGGAGAATAATAAATAAGTCTATAAATAGATCAAATAGCAAATGTACACAATATAAATTGATATGAAATCATAAATATACTATGGTAGGAGAATAAGAAATGAATAAGACTGCCCATATGCTCCGGATAGATAATAAGCACAGCTCCTGATACACTGACGTAGGTGCTTGAGAAAAGCGCCTCGACTGCACTTTGTCTGGCCTGCAGCTCAGTGGAGGTCCTGGCCCATCCATATGAAAAAGGAGAGGGGATGGGACCAGTGTTCTCTATTCCCCTGACCCTGACCTCTGACCCTCACCCATCAGAGGTGGCTCAGAGTCCAGGCTCCTGTGCTGTGTCTTCTGAGGCCGGTGCTAGTGCTAATAGAGGACGCAAGATCAGGAGACTCGTCCTTTTCATTTCAGGGAATCAAAGAAAGTCTGTGCCACACTTTAGCTCCAATCAGTAAATGTGCTGAGTGCAGACCGCCTGCCCGCCCTGCACTATGGACAAGGAGGAAGAAAAGAGTAAGTCTCAGTCCCTTCCTCGAAGCCTCTCTGCATCTCCGCGTGCAGCTGTGGAAGAATGCAGAACGTCTTTCAATACCTCTATTTCCCTAAGAAATTGTAGTAATTCCACATTGTATTATCCTCCTTTGCCACATTTTTCTTTTAATAAACAATTTCCTGTGCCAAAGAACACTTTTCCTATCTTAATCCACAAACCTCATTGGCATCTAAGCTTGAATCCATTTCTAATAATATAAACAGGAAGTGACTTTTTTTTAAGTTACTAAATAAATACAGCCAATCATATTTTCATTGAAATAATTTGACAAAACAATGTTTAAGTCCTGGAGAAGAACTCATTCTCTAGTTGACTAATTAAAACCCACTTATTCTAATAAAGTACATTCTCCATGAACCTCCTATAATAGAGAAAATTTTATTAATCCAAGTTGAGCTACAATGTGAACTTAGAAGAAATAAACTACATTTTTGGGGGGTGGAGGACAAATATACTACAAGTGGGAACTCTTACTCATCCACACTGGCTCCCCAATGGACTCCACACCCTTTGACAGGTAGTTCTCTTCTCCAGCTGGGAACAAGAAAAGCAAATTCCCTTCATTGATGTCTCGTGATGTTTTTCCTTTAGGAAGACAGCATTTGCCCTTCTGCTCCTTCTTGCAGCCAGGTCAAACTGATCTTGTTCTGAGACTTCCTCTCTTGCCCAAGAGCTTCCTCTTGACAAGTGAGACCATTCTGGTCAACTAGCTTTTCCTGTGACAGCAAAGGGAACCCAGTAGAGAGTAGAGCATGACATTGTCTGATCGTCCTCCCAAGTGAGAGGATACAGCACAAAAGTCCCTCACCAGGGACTCTCAGACGTGTGGCAGACACAAGGGTGGATCATCACCTGGGTCATGGATCCTCTGATTAAGAGCGTGCTACTTAGAAAGTCACAAGTATGTGTAAGGTATGTGTGTATCTGCAAAGATACAGCTACACATAGATCTATTTTCAAGAAAGAAACCTCGACGGAGGCCTATACCCTAGAGTTCGTTAAGGAACTTGCTTTAATTGATAGATCAGAATATTTTGTATTTAACATATCAAATAGAAGATAGATAGATGATAGATAGATAGACAGATAAATTTAGAAGTCAGATAGATCTGTTTATACAAATTACTCGCTGAAGGAGCCTTGATAGGGTATTAAGTTTTCCTGAAACTAAATTTACTTATCTGTAAAATGGGTTTGATTACCTCTCCAGATGGTTTCAAGACATAAATGAAACAGCGTTGTATGTAAAGTGCTTATTAAAGTGATTGACATAAAGTAAGCCTCGATAAACAGGAACCCCTACCAATATAATTCTGGTGGAAGAACAGTCCATTTGGGTGCATCTTGGTGAGTTCAGGATTTCAGAAGTGTAAGGAGACAGAATGTAAGAATGGAAAGGTTCTGATACACGTACATGTAAATAGATACTTTCCAAAACCGTGCACAGTTTAAGTGGGGCTGGTCACCTGGTAGTCAGGTGTGCCCAGAAGTCACAGAGGGTGAGACAGTTCTGCTGGAGAATCCAGCTTAATTTCCGGGTTCAAAAATCACACCTGTGAAACTCGATCCAGGTGGGAAATTCTTTGGGTTGACTTCGCTGAAACCACGGTTCATTATCAAGTTATTTCTCTGGGTCACTCTGAGGTCATCTCCTTAATTAATGTAGCAGCCGAGAGAGGCCACAAAATCTAAGTGCTCAGCCGAAAAGCCCATCATATCCCCTTTCCTTTGTTGAACACTTATATGGTGCCAGGCACCATACAAATAAATACCCATATGTACATCAGTTTATTTAATCCTTTAACAGCCGGGGGTTAGGGGGCAGCTACAATAATCCCCATTTAAAGATGAAGAATCTCAGGCTTGCAAAGTCCAGTCATTTGTCCAAGATGTAAGTGGTGGAGCCAGATGGCAGGTGAGTGTGTCAGGGAAGCTTCTTCCCACCAGGCTATGCTTCACAAAAACCCATTAATCCCTCCTTTCTCACCCCTGTCATGTGTGTCTATATTGCATCTGAGAACAAAAGGAAGTTTAAGATTCTCATTTTTTTTCACCTGCTAAAGAGCAGCACAGCCTGTTGTTACTAATCGGAGTCTACCTTGCTCCAGGCTCTCCAGACAATTCCTCCAATCCTCTTCATAGCTCATCTCTGCTTACCCCAGACCCTGCTCAGGATTCTTTCTGGTCTTTCAAAAAACAACTGGCAACAATTTAGCAACAAGTTTAAATCTCTACTTTGCCTAAGATGCCCCTTTTCTGGGGCACCTGGTTGGAGCAAGAGTGCCACCTGGTGGAATATTTGGTTCACTGCCAACACATATGCCTTGGGCAACGGTGGGCAGCCTGGCTGGTTAAAGCAAAACAGAGATGGACAAGGAGAAGTGTTCATTCTGCCGGGGACCTTTCCTCGACAGCCACAGAAATAACTCAGCAGTGTCCAAGCACTAACTTACCGGAATTCAAAACCTTGCTCAAATACAAGTTTGGGACATGCATTCTTGGCCGCAAATCCTAGGGCTGGAATTAGGGTGAGTTGAGTGAGGCAGAGCCATCCAAGCACAGGATTGCATCCTGTTTTTATTTCAAATGTTAAAATTTTATTTAGCATGAATTTTGGCCTTTACTTTTACTCTTTAAAATTGCATTAAAATATTATTTATCTTGATTACTGAGTTTTTTTGCCACGCCCCCCCCCATTACATTTTACACCCACTGCAAATGCCTCACTTGCTTCACCTCTGCAAAAGGATCGTTTCCTTTCAAAGGTCTGTCTATGGGTAAGCTACACACAACTCTTGTCGCTTCCCCACACACATCTGCCTTCACTCTTTCCCATCAGAGGCCGGTCGTGGTATCACCACAGCCCCTCCTACTTGAGTCACCAACTTAAGTCAAAAGAAAATGCCTCAACCAGGTATCCACTTCAGTGTAACTAGTGAATAACCTGACCAACAAACTTGCACCAATCACTGATCTCATCGCAGATGACCGCTCTTGAACAGGCCACTAATGTGCCAAGCTGAAAAGCTGCTTCTGTTTTTGCTAGGTCCATGTCTACTGGTCCACAAGTCTGAGCAAGGGCCCTTGTCAGCAGTGCCTGCCCTCACCTAACCTTGGCCAGGGCACGCTGCAGGTCTGCCTTGTAACATTGCCTTCTGAAGACTCTTCGAGCCGAATGTACACTGCAGGCACCTCAGGCCAGGGTGCCGTGAAGTTCTGCATCTATGCTGGGTCATTCCAGTCTTCCGACCCACAGCCTATGTGGGAAGTGTTTTACCTGCAGTGTATGCAGGGGCTTGGGAGTGGAGAGGGTTCTGGAAACCCTTGAAGTTTCATGCAAAATTATGTGCATTTTCTGGGGAGATGATTTATTGCTTTCTTTCCATTCTTCAAGGCACCCTGACCCCATAAAGGGTCAGAATCACAACAGTCTACAAAGTCTTCAGGCTTTTTCAAGGGTCTATGCAAGAAATAGCAATGAGAACTATCTTCCCCTGCCTGGCCTGGGAAAACAGGTATCTCTGGCTTGATCTGTGGTATACAAATCATGTTGAGCAATGCTGATACAAAGACCCCAGCACTTCTCTGAGTCCAGGGGAAGGAAAACAAGCCTCTCTCCATAGACTGGAATCTCAGCTGGATGTTGAGAACTGGTCCGTCCACACTACCTTCTTTGCATTCCACTCCCTGCTTAAAATCTGCTTCAGCCTTGCCACTGTCCTCAGGCAAAGCTCTTTCACAAGCGCTAGACTTCCCTGTGGAATACCCTTCCACCTCCTTGGCACCCTTTACTCATCCTGCAGGATCCGCTTTCTCAACATTTCCAGGGTCGGCCTGGCCACCTTACACACTCCCGTTATCATGCAGATGACTTTCTTACATTTATTTGCACATTGATCTATCTTGGCCACAAGACTGCGAGCCCAGGAGGGTAGGAACCCAATCATATTTGTTTCTATAGCCCCAAGCACCTAGCATAGCCAGTGTGTGAGAAAAAAAAAAAGGTTAGATGGGTGAATAAATAAACAGATCCATGGATGAATGAACAAACCCCCCACACCCCATAATGCCTTCATTCCCTAGGTGAGGAAAGTGAGGCTCCAACAGACACTAGCATGTCAGTGAGCTTGAACCTGAGTAGGGCCTCCCCTGGGAGCCACACCCAGGCCAGCTGCAGGCCACTCTGCAGCTGTGTGCTGAGATCATGCAGTGCCCCCACCCCGAGCCACTTTGCAGTTACTGGGACAGCATGCCACTTTGCCTTGCTTTCCCTTCTTTTTTCTGCTCCCCGGCTCAAGGTCCCCTCTTCCCATGCTCGAAGTAGGGAGATAGTGACCAGGGAAATACAGAGGCAAGAAAGTAGTAGCTGACAGATGCCAATTGTCCCCCTGTCAGAGTCTGGGAAATCTGAATCTTCTCTGTGTTTCTCTGTCATTACCATGGAGAAGACAAAAATGAGAAACCATTTGACTCTTTAGAACTCACTTCAACAGCAGGATAAAGAGAACTGAATTTCATGCCCAGAAATGTATTGTCCGTGAACCTCAAGAGCTAGTTTTCCTCTGCTTCCTCCCACCGGAATTAGATTCCTAAGAGTCTGATAACATCTTCAGACGGCTGCTCCAAGCTCTGCTTGTCCCAAACACATTTCAGAAACTGGAAAGAGAGCTAGCTGGGAAGAGAGGCCTGACCAGCTGGTTTTGTTACTGCTCTAAAGTGAGGGGAAAGCCTCTGAGAAAAACCGTAGGCCTGAACACAGCTGTGGTCGGTGCTAAATCATTAGACTTGCCACAAACAAGATAAAAGTTTCAAACAACAAAGAGGCCTTTTCCGAGGTCTGGTGAATGGGGTTTCTCCTGGTGTTTTGGTTCCTTCTGGTGGTGTGGCCTCACCTGCAGGGTTTCCTCATATTCAGCTTGCTTTCGTCATTAGCCAGGTGCACCCCTCAACCCCCCACCCCAGCCCCTCACACTGCCTCTCAGTAGCTCTTCTCAGTGGGGCATAGGGTTTTGTTGTTGTTTTAATGTAGGTAAATCCAGAAAAGACTCAGGGTTCTGAGTCATGGTTTTGTGAGCAGCAGTTGGACTTCCTCTTGTCCACTCCTCGGAATTGCAGATCCCTTCTCTGAAGAAGACAAAAGCCCACACAGGAAAAGAGAGGAATAGCCCAAATCGATAGCTGGGAAAGGGAAGTCACTTTACTGTTCTTTGTCCTCAAATGTTCACTCAGTTTAAATGGCCCACCTCTTGCAGGTGTCTGGTAGAGATAGGCCACTTGTCCCCAATTCCTCGGTCTTCTATCCTATATATGTCTGATCTATCACCCTAGATCTCGTTCTGTTCCCTTTTGTACCTACTGGGTATAAGAAATATTGATTAATACTAGCCTAGACAGCCTAAAACCAAGGGCATCTTTATAAAAATATGAATCATTTGAAAGTGTTACTCCTGGCCAGGCCCTTTATGTCACACTTAATTGTCACTGCAATCCTGTAGGTGTTTTTATTCTGTTTTACAGATGAGAAAACTCAGGCTCAGAAGGATTCTGGGCGTGTAAACAGCTTCTCAGTGGTGGAGTTAGGATTCCAGGACTGTCTGACTGACAAAGCTGTGCTCTTCATCTGGAGTTCCCAGCATTTCGGCAAATGAGACATGGAAGCTTTACTTACTGAGCACAGTGACAGGGATCTAAGGCCTCAGGCCACACCGTGTAAAACACGGCTGGGTCCAGAGCAGAAAGAGGTTCTCTTCCTGACTCTCAGATGCTAGAGTCGTTAGTGCTTTTCCTGGCAGAGCTGCATATACTACCCAGGCCAAGCCCTCATTCCTCAAATCCTGCCACTGCCTCCTAACTATGCCCAGTCCTTCTCACTCCTGCCCACTTTGGGTGGGTGTCAGGCTAAACCTTCCTTTGTCTCCTCCATCTAACCAGCCCTGTGCTGGGGGCATGGGACGACAGTATGCTGCTTCTGAGAATGTGTGTGACTGCTGACTCTCACTACAATCATGTCCATTCCTGATATCCCTGAACTGATTCCAATACTTTTTGCTACAGAAGACAGACTGGACTTCAGAATCCTCCTCAACACAGCATTCCTGGACTAGCTACTACCAGTCAGTCAGTGTTGCCCTGAGATTAAGCCTATTTGTCATTACTGACATAGCAAGTGATCGATAGAATTTAATTTCCATTTCCTTCCATCCTTCCTGCCTGCCTTCCCCAGTGTTTCTGGGATGGATGGATGGATGGATGGATGGATGGATGGATGGATGAAAAGAAACTGAGTTCCCATCTTACAGAGGAGCCTTGGTTGGCACCATTCCTAATTCTGCTGACTTCACTCAATGCCAATGCTTCCTTGACAAAGTTTGCTCTTAGCATGAGGCATATTTTGTGGCATTTGTTACAGGAACTGGTGAGATTTCTGGGTCATTCTGAGGCCATGGAGGATCCTGAGAGTCAGCACTTTGTTTCTCACTCAGTCTCATTTCCTCCCCCTCTAATATATGCCTGAGCATAAAAGCGTTCGTTCACCCCATACTTCCTCCTTCTTTTTAAAGCTCAAGCTGACAGGAGAAATTTCTTCTCCTGCTCACCACTTTTTAAATATATATGGGGGGGGGGGAAGAAATGCTCCCCTGTGAGGTGTGTAGCAATGGCCAATGATTGACAGCTCCTTTGTGTCTTTGGAACCATCATCATCCTTGGCGTGTGCCATTCGCTGCCTACAGGTTCCATCATTCCATGCTTTCGTTGTGGACAAGGCAGCATGCTTTTCCTGGTCCCTTTTAGAAGCCCTGGCTTTTGGTTTTGAACCGATCCAGTTATGGTGATATCAGGATATTCTTTCCCTTAACAAAATACCACTCAGTGTTCGAGAGGAAGGAAATGTTAAGAAATTCTTATTCAAGAGAGTTGGAAGAGGAATAAAATAGCTGTTACAAAGCAACATTTTTGAGATTTGAGAACACATAAATCAGAAGCATATGGATTGTGTGCTGTGAAAATATGCTTTTGTTTCCCCGGGAAGCACAAAATACTTGGGGAAAATATATTTGATAAAATGGAATATACTAGAAAATAGCTGGAGATTTTTAGAAAGCCAGATGTAGCAGGGATGGTCCAACTCTAGTTATTAATATCCTGGAACCAGCTGGAGAGTAAAATTAGGTGGTAAAATGATTGTATTGTTAGTTATTCCAAGCTGGAAATGACAGATTTCTTGTATATTTCTAAAAAAGAAAAATGCTATACTGAGGTCTATGAGATAAGGTTTTGTTTCATTGTCTTTGTTCTGATATTAGTTATGATAGTAATTGTTTTTCCTAAACTCACAGACTGTAAACGTGCAGAGGTGCAGACAGGGACCCTGGAGTCAGACTATTGGCTGGAATCGTGGCTCTGCCCACATTAAGCCATGGGTTCTCGGGCAAGTTCATTCACCTCTGTGTGCCCTCGTTTCCTCAGTTAAACAATGAGAATAATATTAGGTTGGTGCAAAGTAATTGTGGTTTTTGCAATTGTTTTTCACCTTTTAAACTGCAATAACTTTTGCACCAACCTAATAAGTATTGCTACACTCACCATCTTGGTAAAGCACTTGGAATAAATGTCTGGTGCATAGGAAGTTCCCAGTAAATGTGAGCTGGTATTATTATCTGTCATCCTGACTGGGATGGTGTGCCACCAGATAACTCCATAGGCCAGTCAGTCAGTCACTTCAAACACTGAAAAAGCTTTAGCCAGGCTGACAAAGAAAGAAAATGAAATGAACGTGGGGACCTTACAACCATCCTTAAAGAAATAAAATGGATTAGAAGAGAATGCTATGAACAATTGTACACCAACATATTAGGTAATGTAGATGAAACAGCAAATTCTTAGGAATATACAAAATACCGAAACTGACCCAAGAAGAAATAGAAAATCACAACCAACCTGTAACAAGTAAAGGGAGGGAATCAGTAATCAAAAACCTCCCCATGAAGAAAAGTTCAGGACCAGATAGCTTCACAGGTGAATTCTACTAAACATTTAAAGAAAAATTAACAATGATTCCTTTTAAACTCTTCCAAAAAATAGAAGAGGAGGGAACACTTTCTAACTAATTGTATGAAGCCAGCATTACTCCGATACCAAAATTTGTCATTCATTTCTTTCCAGACTGTGTCTTCCCAGACCCTTCTATATAACAATAGCATCACTCCCCCCCACCAGACCCTCCCCCCACACACTTATTCCCTCACCCTGACTTATTTTTCTTTATAGCACTTATCACCACCTGATATATTATTTGCTTATTTATTTATTGACTCTCTTCTCCCACTAAAATGTAAGCTCCAGCAGAACAAGGATTTTTTTTTCCATTGTTGAATTTTCCATGCCTAGGAGAGTGCCTACCACATAATAGGTGCTCAATAAATAGGTGTTCAATAAAAATGTATTGAATAAATAAACAAATTGTCTAATCATTCTTTCACTGGGAGAGAATAGAGTGAAAACTAGAGAGGACCTAGGTATTGCAGAACTCCAAGATATCGCCGACTAGAAGAAAATGAGCCTTCAAAGCTAACTGAAAAAATGTTGTGTCAGGAAAATGAAGGGAAATGAGATTTCTGAAAAACAGGGATGGGTCAGCATCATCAATTAATGCTGAGAAGTCAAGTAGGAGAACGCACGTGTCCACTGGACTGAGCTGTGAAAGATCATTGGCCACCCTAGTGGAGTCCTTTGGGGATTATCGCAGGCTAGAAACCAGACTGCTTTGTGGGTTGGATGAGCAGAGACAGTACGCTCTGACAGCACGTTCAAGAAGTTTCTCTATTAAAAAACTGAAGGTGCAGAGATAGGGGAGTTGCTGGAAAGGGTGAGGGACAAGTGTGAATATTGTCTCTAAGTGCGAAAGACCTGTTGGTGTCTAAAAACCTTTGGAAGGAACCCAGGTAAGGGAAAAAAAAAAGAACGGTATAAAGAGGAGAGGGCAAGTTTCCCAGAGGAAGAGGGCTGGGACCCAGACCACGGAACTGGCGTGAGCAAGGAGGAGCAACCTCTCCTACACCCTCAGACTGCAGCCCAAAATGACTACAGGAAAACAAGACCCAGAAAGCCCGTATGACTTAACCCACCAGCCCCAACCAGGACCCATGTCTTCTGACTCCCAGTCCAGTGCTCTTTTCACTGTGTAGTTTTTTTCTCTTGCTCAAATTAGAATGTTCAAGGGACAGTGAGGAAGAGGAATAGAAACCAAAACTGATGAGTAGAAAATGCGTACTACAATACAATTTGTCATGTGAGACAAGTGCTTATTCCCACTGTGTTTCTCCCTTCCCTGTGGTGTGAGACTGGATAGCATAATAGTCTCCCTTCAGCCCTCACTCACCCCTCCCCAGGACAGTGGAGGGACTAACCTGATTGGTGAGTCTGAGGAGAAACAGCATGTGTAGCCTGGCCCCTTCCTGTCTCCTCTTAGGAAACAGCAAGAAAACATGCTCTAGATGGCTCTCAAACCCATGGAAAGCATAGCAATAAAGCTCCGCTCCACGCCCGCCCTGTGTGGAGGCGAGAGGGGGTGACTCTGCCCATGGGCAAATGGGCAAGTCCTACCAATACTTGGGCTCAGCATTAGGAGGTCCATTTGCCACAGATACATTCCTCTTTCTTCCATCTCAGCTTTATCCGTAAGTAAGGTGAAGACATTTTGGTCTCCATCTGCCTTTCTCCCTTGCCTTTTTTTTTTTTTCTTTTTCAGTAGGTTCAAAAAAACATGAAGAAGAAAGAAGCTAATTACCCTATGGGAATTACACTCTTAAAATTGGGTTATATGAAATTTGATTCTCAAAATCATTCTTTTCAAGATGTAAAGACAAAAACCCACAAAATTCAATATGAATGTTTTCTGATATAATTGAAATAATGAAAGCACATTCTTTTCACAGAAGAACTCTCATAGTGTAAAACATGAGAGGCTGGTAAAACCCAAAGGATCTGCTTTCTTAATTCAGTTAGGTCAAAGTGCAAAAACACAGTTTCTTCAACTCTTTTCAGGATTCCACTGTTTTCTGCCTGGAAACAGCGATTGAAACATGCACAGTTTCAAACTTGAGAAAATGACCCAGAACCATTGCAACATGTGAAGAGGCCACAGAGCTATAACCACTCTGAGAAGGTGGGAGAGAAACCTGCCAACATACATTCTTTGTTGATGAGCAAAATGCATCAGCAATTGTAAAATTAGGTGTTGGCACCATATTTAGCCATAGAGCCAGTCTTCTACTCACTTTTCTCCCATTTTTTCAATGCCAGATAGTTGGTCCTAATAATCACTTCAGAAACAGACACTGTCACCTTCTCCAATTACTTCAGTCTCCATATTTCAAATTGAAAAATATTGGCCTTAACTGTACAACTTCTTTCTACTGCTCCTAAATTGCCATTTGGAAATTTACCAAACAATACTTACATGTATCAGTGAAGACAAAAATTATCAGTGAAATTCCTCTTGGAATTTTGCTTGCCAGCTATCTAAAGAAACAAAGGGGCTGGGGATATTCAAAGACTTCATCGCACATCAGAATCCGTTGGAGATTAGAAATCTAGTGTGGGAATGTGGAGCATCTGGAGAAGACACTGGACAGCTCAGGGCAGGCGTCTGCAGTGCCTGTTCAAATTCAGCTTTGATTCTGTGTGTGTGTGTGTGTGTGTGTGTGTGTGTGTGTGTGTGTGTGTGTGTTAACTAGCAAGTATGAGAAAAGCAAGTATGAGAGTTAACCATCTTTTTTTCTTGTTTTTAGTGGTGACATTTGGGCATCCATGGTGGCCAATATCATGGAAAAATTATAAGTCTCTGGGGCTTCTGGGTCTAACTCTCTAAATCAGTTATCCGTGTGGCCTTGGGGAAGTTACTTCTCTTAGGTTTGTTCTCTGAGGTCTGACGAGATTCTCCTCATCGATACTGTTAGAATAACAATATCTACCACTTATCAAACACTATGCTAAAAATTTCAGATGTGTTATATCATTTAACTTGTCCTAAAATCCATTAAGGTTTAATTTATATTGATTTTACAATGAAGAATCAGACATAGAACAGTTAAGTAACTTGCCTAAAGTCATGACGCTGGCAAGCGTGGGAGAGGTAGGATTTTAACCCAGGTTTTCTGGGTTAAAGCCCACACTTTCTAAAACCTCATTCTACTACCTTCATGCAGGGTGTTTCTGGTAGGACAGGTTCAGCTGCAGGTAACAAAAAAACTCATCCCTCACAATCATCAAGGACTTCAGCTCCGTCTTGTTGCTTTACCATTGTCAGCAAGTGGCTTCTACCTCATGGTTTAAGATGGCTACTCATGTCCAACCATCATGCCTACATTCCAGCCAGCATAGAAAGGAATAGACAAAAAAGGGCATGTTCCCCCTGCTAAGGACGTTTCCTGAAAATTACACACAACACTTCTGCTTACATTCCATTGACCATGTGGGCATGCATAGGGGAAGCTGGGCAATGTGATCTTATTGCAGGAAGTCATGTGCCTCGCTTAAAAACATGGGACTGTATTATTAAGGAAGAAGAAAAGCACAGATACTGGAGGACAATCTCTGGCACACAGGGTTATTGAAATTGCGAGGGATAATGTATGTGAAGCACTTAGTTCACGGCCTGGCACATAGCAGGTTCTTGGAAAATAACATTGTGTGCTATTTCTTATTATTGACCCAAATCTGGCACCCGGAGAAACATATGCAGAAAGTCATAAATTCAAATCAGGCAAGGAAAAGTCACAGAAAAAGGGTAGGAGAAGAAAATATTTTAAGTCACCATGATATTACATATTGGCACCTCCTTTTTCAGTTGCACAAAAGCAACATCTTTGCTCATTTGCAGAAACCCCAGGACTGTGTGGAGGGTGATAGTGAGTAGATGCTTCAACAACCATCCCTAGCAGGACCAGTCCACCACAGGACCCGCTGGATAAGGCTGCCACCGGGGACCGTTGGTAAGTAATTTCCACTGCAGCAGTTAATGGCAATGCAGTTTTCATTACAGTAAGAAAATTGAAATCTCAGCCAGCCTCTGTGAGTTCCATCTGACTCAACCTTCATTTCTCATAAGATTGTGTGTTGTTTTCTTCCCCCTCATGATTAATTTTTATCGTGAAGAATAGGGGGAGCAGGGTAATTGAAATCCCCGGGAAATCTCCACATCATACTACCATTTCAACAATCTTCCTCAACCATTCCCATCCCAGGCTCAGAACAAGCAGGAAAGGGACCCTTTTTAATTTGAGGTGGAAATATTATCTAGTAGGGAAGGTTCCAGATGGCCAGCCTATGTTGAAGTGACAAGCATGCAGCCAGTATGGAAGGGGAAAGAGGAGAATTGACAAAAAGTCTGGCACAAGGGACCCATGCCATTGAAAAGTTCTCAAATGTATCGGACAACTTCCCTTGAGTGGGACGTCATTGGGTCATTCATACTGTGAATGCCTCCCACACAGACTGTTTTCAACTCCATTTGGCCCTTGCTCTTTGAATTGCAAATGATCTGTGGCTGCACAAATTTTCACCCTTGTTAGAAAAAAATTAACTGAACACAAAGCAGAGTTGCTTCCTCAGATGCCTCTCTCCTCTGAATTCTGGGTGATGGTCCCTCAACTCCTGATCTGTCAGGGGTCCCTCACATCCTTTCCTGTCACTGCTGGCCCCTTCCTTGCAGCTCTTATTTTTGTACCACCCACTCAACAGAGTGGGCAAGGACCCAATAGATTTGTGGCCAAGAGAACATCTGCTCAGCTACGCAAATCAAGGCATTCTCATAATATTGTTGAGAAAGCAAAAGAGCACTGGACATCCTCCATTGGGCAGGGGCACACCCTGCTTACAGCTTACGGTTTTATCTCTTCCATGTTTTTTTCTGTCATGTTCATGGTATGACCAAATGGTTCCTGGCTGCCATTGTCTTAACCCATAACTGATACTGTGTCAACCATGTGCAAGTAATCCCAAGGCGGGGGACTGTGGTAAAATAAGGAAGAAGAAAGTTTGATTTTAGCAGAATTAAAGGCTTTCTATGGCCATCTGCACCCTGGCATGTTCCAACCATGACCACTCGATATGGAGTGATGACAGGGTGATCCACATCAGCCATCCGCGGGAGCCCAGTGCCTTTTCTGTTTGATTGCCCGACATTCACAGGAATAGAATTCTTATATCCCTCATTTATTCCTTCACCCATCCTCAAATTATTCTTCTTGCCCAACCTTGCTCTTTTAGGGGATACTTCTCTTGCCACAGCTAAATTTATCTGTTAGTCTCTTGGAGGGCAATCTATCACAATGAGCAGGTAAACTGGAATTCCAGACTGGGGATCATCACCTCATTGGTCAGTCAGTTGGGTTCAAGTTCCCTCTTCAAGCCTGGAAACATTCCTGTCCCCACTATGACCCGTGAATCCTGTTTCATTTACATCTGCATATCTGAGAGATAATTGCGCCTGTGGATAGCAGGACCAACTAGAAGACCCGCAGAGTCTGACTTATCCTCACTTTCTCCCTTTGCATCTCAATCCAGACAAGCCAGGTGATGCCCCTCCCATACCCCAAATATGGAGCTGATGCCTACTCCTTGGCATCCTGCCAAAAGGCAGGTCAACAGACAGATAGAGGGTTAGGAAGGGGGGAAAAATCACAGACCATAGATTTCAGAGTTATGAACAATCTTAGAGACCATCAATGTTTCTCATTGTATATAGGGGAGCGCCATGGTCAAGGTCAGTTCAGAAACCCAGGAAGAGCCAAACCTCTGGTTCCCAGTTCAGGGCTCTCTCAGATGTGCCCAATGTACCTAGTAAAATGCTGGCCTGATTTGTACCACCTGACATCCCCCAAATGCTAGAGTTCACCACATCATGTGAAGATACCAAAGAGATATAAATGTAGAACAGTTGACAGCGAGGGAGGGGCAGAAACTTTTTATACTTATGACCACCTACTGGCCTATTTGCTATGGGGGATAATTGAATGTATTGGAAGGGTGGGAAGGGAGCAGAAGAAACTAGGCAAGAGCGTCAGAAGAACATAGCACGGTGGCTGGGGAAGTAAGCGATGGAACCAGCCTGCATGGGTCTAAATCCCAGTTCTCACACTTACTGGCTGCGTTGCTTAAACTTTCTGTGCCTCGGTTTATTCATCTTTAAAAAGGGAGATGATAATAACATATATTCAAAAGATAAGGATTCAATGAGTCATGTTATGGAGAGCACTTAGGACTGTACCTGACACTTAGCTATTATTAGTACCAGGGAAAGGAAGCATGAGAGAACTACCAGAAGAAAGCCACAGAACATCTCCCAGGCTTAACTATAAATAAATCACCCTCCCTATTTCTAATAGTGTTGCTAGGAGGCAGTATAGTGCAATGAAAAAAGCCTGGTATTAGAAGATGTTTCAGTTAGTGTAAGTCTAAGCTGCTGTAACAAAGAGGTCCCAAAATACCATGACTTTCAGAACAAAGATTATTTCTCTGTCACCTAATAATCTGGATATGGACTGTGCCAGTCAGTAAAGCAGCTCTGTTCTTTACAGTCTTTTGGGAACCCTGGTTCTTTCTCTGTTCTTGCTCTGCCATCCCCTTCGGGATCTCATCAAAGTGAATCACCACATCCAGATTTTAGCTGGCAGGTAGAAGGAAGGGAGCATGGGGGAGACATACCCATGATCTTACAGCTCAGGTTGAGAAGTGGCACCATGATTTTTGCTCAAATGTAACTTGCATGAATGAATCACATGGTCACACTTGGTTGCAAAGGAGACTGGGAAAGGAGTCTAGCTGGGCAGCCAGGAACCCAAAAAGAAGAGGAGAGCAGAAGTATGTTCAAGTCCATTTCTTTCCATTACTAATTGTGCTTGGGGGCAAGTTTTTGCTCATTTATTTAACCAGCTCTCTATTGTCAGTAGCTCTTTTACTCCACAAGTATTTCCTGAAGACCTGCTACCGTGTTTCCCTGAAAATAAGACTTAGCCGGACATCAGCTCTAATGCATCTTTTGGAACAAAAATGAATATAAGAGCCGGTATTATATTATATTATATTATATTATATTATATTATATTATATTATATTATATTATTATATTATAATGTCATATAAGACCCAGTCGTATATTATAGTAAAATAAGACCGGGTCTTATATTAATTTTTGCTCCAAAAGACTCATTAGAGCTGATTGTCCGGCTAGGCCTTATTTTCGGGGAAACACAGTATGTACCAGTCACTGTTCTAGATCCTAGACAGAGATGTAGCTCTGAACAAGACAGACCAAGCCCTTCCTCTCTAACACAGATTCACTGTGATGCTAATGAGGAACCTTCCAAAGACCTTTACTTTTCATTCTAAATCAATATTTATATTCATGTCTAATCTTATATTCTTATTTATTTATTTTTCTTTAAAAATACCTCAGATTTATATGCACTTTAAGCCCCACAAGACTTGGATCTGCCCCTACTGCTCTCATGGAGCTAACATCCTAGCTGGGAGAAAGAAAGTAAACAATAAATAAACATATACCACATCAGATGGTAATGTGTTATGATGTGTAGACCCCGAGAAGAAAGACTGATTTGATGGGAACCTGAAGAAAGAATTGACCTGCTGAGATGAACTCCCCATGGTCAACCAAGGGCCCAAATTTTATAAATAATGAGAGTCTAGTGGCCATCTGTTGGCAGATGCTTCTCCTCTATTCTGTATACCAGGAAGAATTCTGACTGAACTCTCGGTTTTCCACACCATGTTCTGTTCCTTTACATCTTTATAAAGGAGTTCCTGGTTTTGTCTTTCAGCCAATGGACTGACACCAGGCCCTGTCCAATCAGAACTGCTCCATAACAACCAATCAGAACGCGTAATACCAACTGCTAAGAATTGCACAATTTGGACCAATCAGAACCATACTAATTTGGAGACTTCGTTTTTTATAAAATGGACCTAATCAGGAATCTGGGTGGGGACTTTCTGTATAAAAACAGCCTCTCCTTTGTCTCAGAGGAGCACACTTTTAGGTGGTTGTGTCTCCCCACTTTGCAAACTGTTTACCTGAGTAGTCTCTCGTTTTTTGGCTCCAGTGAGTTTTGGATTTGTTTACAGATTTAAAAAATAAAAGCAAGGTAAGGGGAGAGAACACTACTTAGTGTCGTTTGAGACCCTCTCTGACGGGGTGTAATGTGAGCAAAAATTGAACAAAGGGAATCGTTCCTACTTTTTACTACTATAAAGACTACTGTGATTCATCCTCTTATACACAAATCTTTGTGTAGGCTTCTGATTATTTTTTAGAAATTATTTTTGGTGGTGGAGTTAATGAGTCAGAGGGACAAATGTTTTTAAGATTCTTGAAAGAGTGCTGACCCCGCTCTTTTTATTAAGACTGCTCATGAGGATTATAAAAGAAGCAGTGATAAAGACTTAGGTTTTGAGGCATTTTAAATGTCATTTTTTGAAAGTTTAAAGATGCTTAAGACTTTTAAGGGTTACTTATAGCTGGACTGTCTGGGCTTCTTTATGTCCTAGGTCCTAACTAACCTTTTTCACCTCCCACTTTAAACACCTACATGCAATTCCTTATCCTATAATTATTTCTTAAGTCACAGAATTTTCGTTTAAGAAGGAAGCTTGGTGTTGATAAGTCCATTCCAGAAATATTGCTGACTTGCCCTAAGCTTCATAGTATCAAGCTAAGAAAAAGCCTCAATCTCACAATTCCTGTGTCTGCAGTAAGAAAATCAGTGACAAGTGAAATGCGCCCACAGTGTTTGGGACAACAAAACGTAAGGCAGGTTTAAAATAAACCCCCATGGATATGGCCTGCCAGATATACCTACCTCGTAGGTGGTGCGAGCATTAATTCAGATCATGAACGTAAAGCGCATAGGACAGCGCTAGAACATTGTGACAATGAAATGTTAGTGATGGATACCGCTTTGGTGGCAGAGCAAGTGGAGTGTCCCAAGACCCGATGTGGGCCCTGTGGGAAAGGCAGCAGGTGTGGGGTAGTCTTGGGGCCTGTAGGCACGGACAGAAGACCTCAGCAGAAAGGGCTGCTCATTCTACCTCTGGAATCCCAGGAGATGGGGAAAGAGTCACATGAGACCACCCAGAGGGATGGAGACCTTCAGCCTGGGTCAAGGCAACCACAGGAGACAGGGGCCCAGCTGGAGGCCTCAGCAGAGCCCATGACAGGGCCAGCTTTAATCATCTGCCAAGCCACCCCATGGAGGCCAGCTGCCGGCCCAAAGGGCTTAGGCCACCCAGCCACGTGAGAACTATATTATTCCCTTACCTCTCTTTCTGGGCTTCATTCCAGGCATGGAGGAAAATAGCAGCTAGCAAGGGGGAGGAGGTGAGCAGAGGGAGAGAAGAGGAAAAGGACCATGCCCCTTTCCCAGGGCAGGCTTCCAGGATGAGGCAGATCTGAGCCAAGGAAGGAGAGAAGATTTAAAGCTCAATCAGTCTCAGAGTTTTAACTATTACCTGGGACTTGGAATGTGAAGCTCTGAAGTGACGCTACTTTTTTGCAACTCAAAGGATTTTTTTTTTATTGCCTGAACATGAAAGTTAGTTCATTGGCTTGCGCAAGTCATCATTGGGGGTAGAGGGATTCTGCTGCTATCAAATAAAATTTAAAGAGACAATGGGAGATCCCACAATACTTGGATTTGCCCCTACTGCTCTCATGGGGCAGATAGATTATTTATAGGGAGAGAGACAGAGAGTTGCATTTTATTCACAATCCCTATTTCATGCTTTTTCAGGGTGCCATTTACACATAATTTTGATAGTCATTCTGGCTGTGTCATACATGTGCTCTGTTATTTCCTAAATCATCACTTTCTGCTAACAGGACACACTTTTATTCCACCCTCGTCCACTCACTCATGAGTTAAAAGTAATTTTTGAATTTTCTTTTAAACTTTCCTTCCTGACTGCCTGCATGACAGTTTTACTTTCTGTAATCCTCTCACTTACTTGAGCCCTGGCAATATACGTTAGAAAGGCCAATATTACGCTGAACTCTATATAAGCTCTAAATTGCTATCATTGGCTCCTCATGTGTTTGAGCCATAGAGTCCCACACAGTGTTTTCATGTTCCTTCAGTCCCTTTCCATCACCCTCCACTGACAGCCTATACAGATTATGGTTAGTCAGTTCATTTATTTATTCATTCATCATTTATTTGGTAGGATACCCTCTTATGCCAATCACCCTGTGGGGTGCTGAAGATACAAACTTGATAGCTGAATGACACACAGTCTCTGCCCTCAAGGCACCTACCGTCTACTCTTCCATGATTCAGTGGATATTAAATTATTATGATAACAGGTGATAAGGATGATATTGGCATTATATACAAGGTTCAGTGGGAGCACAGGAGGGAATAATTAACTCTGCTTGGTAATGGGTTAGATCAGTTTGGCAGAATGAAGACCATGGGGCTGGAACAATCAGTAGGACTTCCCCGGGAAGCTGAAGGGGAGTGGGGTCGGCAGAGGGAACAGCCTGTATAGAAGCACTGCATGAGTCAGGGTAGACTAAGTTATGCCTGGTAACAAAATGACCCAGAAGCCGTAATAGCTTAATATGATAGCTTAAGACAGCCAAGGTTTATTTTTCATTCAAATCACATGTCCAGTGCAGGTCTGTGTCTCTCATACTTCAAAAACAAAAAAGGGGGAGATGTAGTCACACAACAGCCTAGCCAACTGTCCCCCCGTGTCTTTCCTTAAGGAAAGAAGAGTCTGTGAGACTGTGCCTTTCTGGGACTCTATTCCATCCTTGTGTTTACACCTTATGTCTGTCTGTCTGGTCCCCAAAAGATGGTTTGCAGCCAAAGACGGGTAACATATCTCACGGGAGATACAACCTAAGCCAGGCCGAACCAAGTGGGGACCCCCAATGAGCTGCCTTAGAAAAATATGGGAAGGGGCCTTGCCTCCCCTTCCCCCTGCCTGGGAAAAGCCATTGCTGGCTCTGGCTTTTCTCTTACACCTGTTTGTGAGAGAAGTCATGAGAACAATAAAGATCAGTTCTCTCCACTTATCTCAGTGGAACTGTTACAATATGAGAGACTTGACCCTGAGAGGGTACATACCTTAATTAAGACATCATGGGACCTTGTGCTTCGGCTGTTGACAAACAAAGGGTGATTGGAATAAACATTTTGCTACTATGATGTATGAGTCTCACAGACCATGTAAGAAGCAATGTTAC
The DNA here is from genome assembly GCF_057876585.1 of Rhinolophus sinicus. NCBI lineage: Eukaryota > Metazoa > Chordata > Mammalia > Chiroptera > Rhinolophidae > Rhinolophus > Rhinolophus sinicus. Next base: position 189,128,299 of record NC_142501.1, read on the forward strand.
TGTCTTGTATTTGTATATCTATCAATGAAAACCTTCAGTCGGCCTGATTCTGGGCTCCAGTCCTTTGAGACTGAGAGACCCCTGGCCTTTGGAGAGATTTAACTGCATCAAGTCTCTGTTTGTTTCTCTCTTAAAAACTTAACCCAAACCGCCCCTTCTCACACCCTCACTGCCCGTGTTGCGCTGGATGCAACAGCTGGTTGGGGAAGGATCAGGGGGCAGGGCTCTGCTCTACACAGGGACATGTGTGTCATTCAGCTTCCAAGTTGGCATGGCAGGAAACAAAAAGCTGGAAGGTAACACATTGGCTCTTAAATGCTTCGGCACAGAGGTCATACATAAAATTTCCATTCGCAGTACATTGGCTAGAACTAATCACATGCCTCACCAGTTGTGAAATGTACAGGAACACATGTCTCTTCTATGAATGGTAAATGTCTCTGCTACAAACTCAAAGGCATGAAACCAATTCCTAGGTTTAGGAAATTAAAGAAGAGAGTGCAGAGAGACCGTATCAAAAATTGAGTTAGGAGAGGTAAGGACATGGTATCCTGTGTGCCATACATAAAAGCTTGGACCCCTTATGTGCAGAGCAAAGAGCTTTTGCAGAATTTTGAACACGGTACCATGGTCATATTTGTGTTTTAAATACATCTGTCATACAGCGACATGGAGGATGAATGGGAAAGGATTGAAACAGGAGATAGAAAGACCAGTTTGATTTCCACAATTGTCCCCGTTAAGGATGATGAAGGAACCAAAAAAGGGTCATTGGAGATTACTATGAGAAATGTTAAAGAGATAGTCAATCCACTAATTAGAAATGGAAGAGGGAGAAGACTAGGATGAGCTTCTCTTCTTTTGCTTTACATGGGCCTCGGTGCCAGCATGAAAATAAGAACGACAAGAGGATGAGTGGGTTTGGGGATAAGACACTGAGCCTAATTTGGGACCTGAGCTTGAGTTACCTATTGTGCTTGTTATGGGTTGAATTGTGTCCCCACAAACGATATTTTCAAGTTGTAACCCCCATTCGCTCAGAATGCGATCTTATTTGGAAATAGGATATTTGCAGATATAATTAGATGAGGTCATCTGAAGTAGAGTGGACCCTTAATCCATATGACTGGTGTCTTTATAAGAAGACAGCTACAAGGCAACAGAGGAAGAGATTGAAGTGATGCATCTACAAGGCAAGAAATACCAAGGATTGCCAGAAAACACCAGAAGCCAGAGAGGCAAGGAAGGATTCTCCTCTACATGTATCAGAGAGAGCACGGCCTTGCCAACACCTTGATTTCAGACTTCTAGACTGCAGAGCTGTGAGGAAATAAATTTCTATTGTTTTAAGCCAGTTTATGTTACTTTGTTATGGCATCCCTAAGAAATAGATACAGGCATCCAGGTGGAGCTATCTAGTTGAAAGGAATGGATGAGGTCAGACCAGTCTTCTTCCAATAGCCCAAAAAGGGGTTGTTACTAAGGAACACAGAGTATGCAGGGGGGCACGTGTTGGATGAGCTTTATTCTTCCCAGGTGGAGAGGAGGGAGGGAAACTTCACAATGAGGATGCTGTTTGAAGAGGGCTTTGGGGAATAAGTAGAAATCTTTTTCTCTACGTATTCTATTATTTCTCTACTATTCTAGTATTTGACAAGTATTTATTAAGCACTTTTGTGTTAGGCTCTATGCTAGGCACTGACAATATATTGGTGAGCAAAACAGGCACAGTCCCTGTTCTCATGCAATTTATAACCTATCGGGGAGAACGACATTGATCAAGTAATCACTCACTCTGAGCAGTGATATGAAAGGAAACTACCAACTGTTAAGAGAACACGTTGCGAGGAAATCGTTCAAGCCTAGAGGCTGTGAAAGGCTTGTTAAAGAAGTAACGTTTGAGCTGAGATCTTGGGTAAAGATGTTAATTTTAGGTGAAGAGGGAAAGGGAGGATTTGAGGATGTGAAAGACAGCCAGGGTCATAGCAGTACAGAAAGGGAAGAGAGGCTGAGCCTGGGAGAGAGCAGGCAGCAGCTATATCTTGCAGGACCTTGGAGGGTTTAGTATTCATCCCACCAGCGGTGGATGAAAGGGAAAGCCAGCCAATGACTTTCAGCAGGTGTGGGGAAAGAGATCAGATTTGTGGTGCTTTTGTTTTAATTTGTTTTGTTTTGTTTTAGATCACCTTGATGAGAATAATTGGAGAAAGGCAAGGATGGAAACAAACAGAACTATTAAGAAACTATTGCATCGATCTAATCCGGAAAGAATGGTGCTTGAACAAGATGGTAATAGTGGAGATGGTGGATTCACTCTTTCTCTAGGCATTCAATGAAGGAAAATATAAATGAATGAATGAAATCAATGGTCTGTATCTGCAGCTGTTCCATGCTCTTCTCTGTCTTCAGGTTTTTAAGTACTGTCTCTCTGGAAAGTGACATCGATGCCTCAGTACAAAACATCTTGACATCTGATAATGAAGATTGAGTGTATGAAGAAGAGGAAATCAAATGGTGTTCTGGGGAGATGGTGAGGCTCTCTTCAGCTGGCAGGAGGAAGGCCCATGAAGACAGAGCAAGAGGTTGGACCCCTGAAGACTTTCAAGGCCATGGAGGTCCCAAGGCAAGGACCTATCTGAAGAAAGGGGTCCCTACAGCATCTGCCAGCTAGTAAGCTTCTCTCATCTGATATTCTCTAAGGAGCATGACACACAAGTACTGCATTCAGAAGGAACATAACGTCAAATTGAGCTCTCCCAAGGCAGTGGCATCACCGAGACAGCACAGAAGTGTCTGTAGTCTGATTTTCTTCCTCTGTTGCACTTAAACTCTGGACATGCGAATAAGGATGTAGTCTGGTCTGTGGCCTTTGCATTCCATGAGAGGGTGCACTTCTTCCCAGGGGCTTGGTACACACCCAAAGTTCTCTGGAGCATCAGATCCCAGCTCCCGAAGGAGGCAAAGCTTCCTTGGTTCTGGGTGCCGAGAGACTTGGTCCCCTTTTGCAATTTGGGAGGTGTAGAGCTCAAATTGTTTGCTCAATTGGGCACCTAATTAGATGACAGATGCAGCTCTGGATGGGCCTCGTGTTCACTTTCCTTCTCCATCATGCCAGAGAAGGATGGAGTTCTGAGGAATGAAAGGCAGCCAGCTGTCCTTGAATATCCAGAGTGTCTCACAGCTGAGAGAACCTGAAGACTACTGGGGAATTGCTTCAACTCTACCTTCTTCCTATGGTTCAATAGATGCTGGAATGTACTCTGTGTACTTAATTTAAAATCAATGTTTTCATCCTAATTAACCATGCAACAAGAGCTACTTATGAAGTGACACAAACAGATGACTCAATATTTATTTAATAATGACATCATATTCACATGTATGCCCAAATGCCAATGACACTGAGCTCCCTTGCCAAATGGCAGGACCTGAGCTCCCCTTTAAAATCTTCCTGTGATTTCTGGGCAAACCCGGAGGGGTGTCAGTGTCTTGGCCACAGGACCCGCACTGGCTTTTTCTTCAGTAAGTCATTATTGTTAGAGTCCACCAAACAGACCCTTAAAGAAATTTCCTTGTCACCATTGCTCTCAGTGCTGAGACTGTCCCCAGACTCTGCCACAGCTTGTTGGGTGCTGAGGCAGGATTGCCTGGCCCAGTCTCACAGTCTTTCATACACACAGTTCCTCTAGCCCATGGAACTTACCCCTCTCCTAGGAACAAACTCAAGCCTGGTTCCAAGGCAAGTGGAGGACAAAGGTCATGCCATCCCTTCCTAGTCATCCCTTTTCTCTTCAGGGCCCCTTGACACCCCTGTTCCATCTCCCCCCCTTCAGTTGCACAAACTCCAGGCATATCCACAGGAACCTGAAGATCTTTCACTCCTTTCACTACCTGCATTGGAGCGCCAGCCCCTGCAGCGCCCAACCCCAACACACACACATTAATATACGCCTTGAAAAGGAGTCAACAGGTCACACATGAGTTTTCACAGTGGTGAGGACCCCTAGAGGATGTGTTTGGGTATTTCTCATTTTTGTCTGCTGACATACCCACTTGCTTTGCTTTTTTGGTGTCATTTTTATCTTGTAATGCTTTCTAAAAATATGTATTAATATGCATTTTATATTTCATTCTGTAATGCTTTCATTTTTTAAAAATCACTTTAGATATTAACATTTGCTAGTACCTGGAAGTTCTCTCATTTGTTTTGGTCTTCCTACAAGTTGCTTTCAATCCTTCAGGAACTGTTGAGTATTTTCTGGCCTTGTGTGTCAACCCATAAAGGAAGCTGGTGAGAGCTGGCATCTATGAGCCCTCCCTGTGTGCCAGGCACTGTGCCAAGTGCCCCCCTCCCCAGAACCCTGAGCGGGCACTATGATCCCCACTACACTGAGGAGGACACAGCTCCTTAGAGCGGATGTAATCTATAAGGCAACCCATGATAGGTGCCAGGTGCATGGTGCAGAGACCCAAGTTCTGCAGGAGCCAAGAGGCCCAGAAGGACCCGTCCCTGGGTATCTGTTTAAGGCTCTAGTTTGGGGGCTTCCTCGGGCACTGGCCAGCCAGACGCCCCTCTCTCAGGGAAACCTCTTTTCTCTTACTCCTGCATCTGGGAAGAAACAGGGCAGGGCTGGGCCTGCTCTGTGGGACCTCACCCACCCCCACCCGCAGGCTCCAGCAGAACTTAAGCGAAGCTCAGCCAGCGGGTTCAGAGCCCCTGCGGTTTGGCCACACCCGCCCCACCCAACCTCCTGTAACAGCTTAAGTCAACAGGCCAGAAAATCAGACGGGCCATCTTGGGATCGGGAAAGGAAAAACCCCAGCAGCTGCCGCCTAATTGGCATTCTAAACAGCTAGAGACTTCCAAGGGCAGAAATGAATTAAATAAGCTTTTTTCCTCCTTCAGGGTGGAGTACAGGCTCCAGGTCTCCACCCAAGTCACACCCTAGCTGCGGCTATTTATAAGATCTAAATGCCAGATGGAACCTGCCAGGGTGAAACAGAAAACAGAGAACTGGACCAAAAGCAAAGGCTCCATAAGCTCAGTTGTCCCCCGGCGCACCCGCAGAGTGCCCGAGACTGCCTGCAGGGGCACAGCACGCAGGGGACCTGGCGCCTCCGCTGACCCTCTCGCCCAAGTCGCGCTTCTCCAGCCAGCTAGAGGTTCAAAGAGCAGCTGTTGGCTACTTCTCCTACATTCCACAACCCAAGGCATAGGGCTGGGTGCTGGGCAGGGATTCGGGCCGTACCTGTTGGATTAGGAGTAGCCAGCTGAGTCCAGGAAAGCAGGCCCGGGCCAGCAGCCAGCTGTGGAGTGGGCCCCGCCAGCAGCTGGGGTGCCCCCCCCACCCCCGCCAAGCGGAGGTTGGAACAAGGTGGAGCATGGTGGTTTGGGGTGCAGAAGCAGGGACGTGGGGCAAATCCTGATTTCCTCTCACCCTGGGTGACTTTCTGCCTGTTATTAGACCGTGGGGACTCTGCTTCCTTACATGTGAAACACAGGCAGTAATTAAACCAACTAAATGGGATGTTTGAGAACACTGAATAGACAGTAAGCGCTTTGGATAGTTCCACATCACTGACACCGCAGCTGTTACTAGTGGAACTGGTTGCCCAGATGAAAAAAAAAAAAGCAATAATAAATACCTCTGTTAGCCGCTGCCTGTAGCAATGACTTGCAGGACAAACGCAGGTCCCTCGCATCCTGGAGGGCTGAAGGAAGGGCTTGGAGGCAGGTCTATCACAGCTTTCCAGTTCCTGCCCCTCCCTGATGGGCCATCGCAGACCACAAGGCTGGCTGGAGCTAACAGGTCATCTGAAATCAGCTCCTGATAAAAGCTACTTCCCATGCCCTGCCTGCCCCAGCTCAGCTGATCTGCTAGTTAGTTAGTTTCTTCCAAAAGAAAAGCCCTGCTCTCTGATGAAATCCCCACCTCTTATCTCATCTCGGCCCCACTCTCTCCCCTGCAGAAATTTTCCTGACCCTCAGACCACACTGGAGTTTCTTTCAGAGTTTCTAGAGTACTGCTGTCCTATGGAAATGTCATGCAAACCACACAGGTTATTTTAAGTTTTCTAGAAGCCACGTAATACAAATAAACGTAAAAAGAAACAGATGAAATTAATTTGAATATATTTTATTTAACCCAATATATCAAAAATAGTATGGTTTCAAACTGTAATGAATATAAACATTAATAATACATTTCACATTTTCCTTTTATACCGAGTATTCAAAATCTGGTACCGGTATGTAGTTTACACTTAATGGTACAGCTCAATTCGCACTAGCTACATTGTGTGGCCAGTGACAACTGGATTGCACAGTCCGAGAGCATTTGCTTGATTTGCCATTGAATTGTTACGGGGGGTAGAGGGGCTCCAGCTTGAGTCTTTATGCTGCCTGCTTTGGGGTTCAGAAGCACGTAGGGATGCCTGGAGAAGAGCCACAGTGCTATTGCAGGCCAATGTGAGGGGCCTGGCAGGAGATGCTGCAATCTGTGATGGAGCTGGAGGCAGGACATCCAGACTCCCAACATTGCCCTGTGTTCCTCTTTGGTCTTCTCCCAGCAGGTCCCCTGACGGTTTAGGTATTAGTCTTAGGGTGGGGATAGGTCATGGGCACTGTATAAATAATACATAAATAAAGCATAAAAAAACATTTGCCCCCAAAAGATCTGAAGGACACTGACATCTCTGCTTTGAGCCTCCTTCTCCCCCATCAGAGGAGATGGTTTCTTTGCCTCCCTCCAAGCTCTCACAGCTGGACTGCAGCTTTCAGTCAGGACTAGGCTGTCATGGTTGAGGAATAAACTGAGCTTTCCAGGGAAGGGATCTGATGGGGGAAGAAACAGAGAGAAAAAAAAATGAAAGGGGAGAATCTTCAGACTACAAGCTGTAGGACCATTTGCAGGCTTTTCACACAAGTTCAGGAAATTGGAGAAGTTTCTTTGGCTTCCAAAGTGTCCAAAACATTTTTAGGTTTGTGGCCTTTGAAGGCTCAACGGGCCTCTGCATATGAGAAATAGTTTCCAAAGACATCACATGAAAAATATTTTCTTTCCGTGCTCTGAGGACCTGAGCTCAGTGAGGTCTGATCCTACCAGGGAACACAGAGGAAGGCACTCCCTGGCTGGTGAACTGCTTGTGGTAACGGCCACACTCACCCTCAGTACACCCCCGGATTATGATCCCTGCCTTGTGCAGAACATGCGAGAACCTTCTGGAAAACCTAGGAAGGGGCCAAGATGGGACTGGGTGCCTACCAGTCCTGAAGCCAGGACCCATGGTTTCCCACAAGTCCCCACCCTGTTGGGGCCGCTGTTTCTGGCACAGCCCTGGAGGCTTCCCAGGCTTCGAGTTGGCCTCGCTTTTGGAGGCATTCACTCCTTTCTGTTGACTGCCCAGAGTGGAGACTGCTGAGCTAGTCACTGGGAGGATTTGGAATCTAGGGAGTAAGAAAAATCACCCATGCTCTAGAAGAATGTCTGGGGACAGTCTGACCAAATGACCTCTTTTGGCCAACCTGGCTTACGTGCAGCCCTTCCCTTCCAGATGTACCAGGTGCCCCTGAACTGAACTAGTAGGCAAAAATGGGCATCCCCTGATTTTGTCTGAGCTATGCTTATGTCCATCCAAAAAAAACCCACATGGATACCTTGTCTCAGAAGCTATCATTTCCCAGAGAAATTGCTACAGAACACTCCCTTGAAAAATAATTTGCTTTCCTCTTATCACCATAAAAATCTCAAAAATTAAAATGCTGAGGAAATGAGGTTCTACTGGTAACACAGCCTTTTCTGGAAACTATTTTTATTTCAACCAGTGATGCTGAAAATCTCTGTCTCATGGACCAGTGCTCGGCCTCTTTTAATCCTATAGCGACCTGCAGGGCACTGTGAATCCAGATGACATGGGGTTTTGGTGTAGAACACAGAAGCCACTGAGTCAGACCTGATTCCAGGCCTGCTACTGGCTACTGGCATTTTGTTCCTGTTAGCTTTTAACCAGACCCTTTAGATGAGCTCATTTTGTTGTACTGTGTCCCCTTTCCCTACAATCTAAGCATAGAAATTCAATTTGAGGGCTCAAGTTCTACTTGAGAAGTGGCTTTAGTTGGAACAAAATGATTTTGGCTCACTTCTAGCGCCTGACCACATTTTGACTATGGGATGACTTTAGCATTCATTTGGCAAGGGCACTTCCATTTGGCTCCCTATGAAGTCACAGACATTCTAGTTATTTCTGCAGTGTGCGATGGCCTGGTTTATTTATAAGAACCATGCATCCAGGCTGAGCTGCTCTGTGTCTGGAGCCACTTATATGATCACAGTTATGAAATGTTTATTTTCTTAGATCAACTTGAGCTGATAAGGCAGTTTTGAGCCATTAAGAATCTTGTAAGTCAAGATGATTTAGATAGGGAATGATTTTTCTGGTGGGGGCTAAATCAGATGCATCAATGCCTCTCCCTAGATCGGGCTATTATATTAAATAGGTGTGGCCATCGCATGTCCCTTTGAGAAATGGTGTTGCCTAGTTCAGATTTGCTGCCCGCCCACTTCACTTCCTCTGGGTCACACCCCTGCTGGGATTTGCAGCTCCAGAGACCTGGGGAGATGAGGCTGCTTCCTGGGGGCAGAGGCACCAGTGACAAATGTTCCAGGGCCACACTAGGCACCAGAACCCCAAAGAAAATACTCCAAATTAGTGAGGGTTGAAAAACGCATGAATTTCCAACAAAAGGACAAGGCCATTTGAAGGGAAATCTGGCGGTGTCTATCAAAAATAGAACATGCACTTTTTCACGTGTTCAGCAAATATTTGAGTGCCTCTTCCATGGCAGGTGCTGTTCTGGGATATAACAGTGAAGAAGACAAGCTGTGCCCTCACAAACCCTGCTTTCCCGTGACAGGGACAAATAGAGAAGCAAAGAAATATGCATTGATGCGTCTGAGTGACATGGACAGACAGCAGGGTCAGGGGAGAAAGAGTAAAGGGGCAGCTGAGGCGGGGTGCCTGGTAGACAGGTAGTCAGAGCCGGCCTCTCTGGGGGTAACATTTGAGCTGAGACCGGAATGAGGTGAGAGAACAAACCGAATGACTACCTGGGAGAGGAGCTTCCAAAGCAGAAGGAGCAGCGAACACAAAGGCCTGCGATTGGAATGTGCTGGCCTGTGGAAGAGCGGAGACTCTGAGTCTGGAGAATAGCAAGTGAGGAGGACAGGTAGAAAGCGAGGTGAGAGGGAGGGCAGGGATGGGGTGCAGATCGTGCAGCGCCTTTTCGCAGAGACAGCAAACTCTCCCCAGTACTCATTCTCTGCCTCCTTTTAGTAACAAAATCCCTGCTGTCTTTGCAGGCTCATGGCCTCTCTGCTGGAGACCACACTCTCCAGGCTCTTAGGTACCTCAGTGTGGCTACATCATGGAGTTCTTGTCAATGGGCTGTGAATGGAAGTGATTTCTGCTACTTCCACGACTTCTTGGTTGGTTCTCATAGCCTGGGCACTGTTCCTCTCTCCCGTGTATTCCTCCGTACTGGCGGAACCAAGCCTTGGTGCTGGTCAGCCCACCTTGTCCATGCCCACAAGGGAAGGCCCCAGGAAAAGGTTAGTCAAGTGTGGTCCTTGGACCTGCCTGGAAACTTGTAGAAATGCAAATCTTGGGGCCCTACTCCAGACCTACTGAATTAGAAACTGGGGTGGGGTGGGGGGGTGAGGGCCAGCGATCAGAGTTTTCTCAAACCCTCCAGGGGATTCTGATGCACTCAGGTTTCAAAACCACTGCCCCAAAGCAGGGTTTGTCTCTTTGGGTTGATAATTCTTTGTGGGGGGCTCTTCTGCATACTGTAGGATATTTATCAGCATCTCTGCTGTCTGCCCACTAAAAGACAGTAGTGCACATTCTGCACACACACCCCAATTTTCACAACCCAAAATGTTTCTACAAACACACACATACATATTTCCTGTAACAGACATATCAATTTTTTTGAAGAAGAGATAAGAAACTAATAAGCGTGATAACCTTCGGGCAGTATTTGCAGGACTTTGCTTTTATTTCATGTTTCTGTTGTGTGTTCAAGTTTTTACCATGTGTATGTAACAACAAGCATGGGAAAACATACTTTAGAAAGACCACATATTGAAAAGGTGAAAACTAAGTTTCTTTACTATAATTCTGACACCAACTCCAGTGTGGTTTTTTTCCCACACCACCACGCAATTCTCGGGCACCAGCTGGATAGCCTACATGTCATCTGAATTCTGACACTATCTAGTGGTCTTACAGGTTTAAACTGTTAAATCAACCCAATTGAACTGTCTTTCTGTCCATGTAACTTTAACTTATTTAAGCTTTAATAAGCTTTGAATAAGCTTTCACCTATTTAAGCTATTGTCAAAAGTTTTGCTGACATTGAGGTATGTTTTTTTCACAGCTTCCCATCTTATGACACTTTAAAAAATATAAAATTATATTGGCCTGACTTGACATTGTTTTAGGGAATCATACTAATTTTAAAAATCACCTTTTAACTGTGTTTACAATCTGTTGAGGAATTTTGCCTGGGGTTGAGTTCAAGCTCACAGAATCAGATTTATTTACTTTATATAATCATAAGGTAATGATAGCTAACATTTACTGTTTATTAACTTTGTCTCAGCTGCAGCATTCTTCCTAAATATTCGCACAACAATCATATGAAATAGCTGTTATTTCTCTTTTACACACGAGGACTCGGGATTAGATTCCAGCTCACTCCAGAGCTTGTGCTTTAACTGCTAGATGTTGCTTCTATTTATATTCTCCAGGTTCCCTCTTGTTCTTCAAATATTTTACAGTGACTTACAAGGATGGCAATGATATGAGAAAGCATGAAATAACTGGAATAAAGTAAAACTGGAAAGGGTCAAAATGAGTCATGGGTAAGAACAAAATGCTTGTGTATTTGCTAACTGAAGAGTCACCCAGTTTGGCTTTGAATGTTCTGGAAATATCAAGTCAAAATATGATCACATGTTCAGTTGCACAGTGGACATTAGATTTAACACAAATGTTGCTCAGGAGAAGTATTTGAGAAGGCTTGTGGCTTCTTAAAGAAGGCACTGAGGATTCAAAGAACGACCACAAAGAATGTCTTCGTGGTTGATGCAAATAAGAGTCACAGCGCTCGGTGAGCCATCATTCACACCATCATTTCCTCCCTTCTTAAGAAAAAAAGCAAACTGGGAATTTTGTCTAGCTTTATAATTTTTCGAAGAGTTGTGCGTCCCCATTTCTAGTACCTTCTTTCATTGTCAACTCATTCCAAAAGAATACTAAAGGCAATCGAGCTGTTCTTTGCTTAAATGTTCTCAGTACCCTGGAAAGTAATTTGAGCAGTTAGGATTTACTTTTGGAGAGTTTCATGATGTCTCTTGACTCACCTTCCTTTGTGGATTCTCATGCCATGAAATCACACCTAACTTTAAAGAATGTCTTCCCAACACCTTGTTTCCCATCATCACAGGATGGAGTTGATATGGCTGTGGCCACAGGCTGTCTGTCAGATCCACCTGTGAGGCTAAAGGAAACTGAAATAACAAGGTCACTCCCTGTCAGGTGCCCATCACAATGTTCATGTCACCAACTCATTCCTCTTAATGTCACTTGAAACAATCAGTGGATGAGGCCAATAATTTATCATCCGTACTTATGGGACTCTGTAGCAATGAGAGTTTTATCTTGAAAAACATTGGCATTTTCTTGCCATCTGAAAAAGACATGATATTAAGTGGGTGGAAGTTTTTGAAAAATGTATCTCTTGGCCAAGATTTAAGGTTAGGATAGAATTACGCATCCTTTGGAAAGTACTCTTCCATCTTCTAACGCTGAGCTGCCAACTATACTGTCCCCCAACTCCTCCTTGGCTGATTCCTTTTCTTACCCTTTGCATTTCATCTTGAATACCAGCTCCTCAGTTACGCCTTCTCTGTCTACTCTAGGCCGGCAGTCTCGACCGTGATTTTTGTTTACTTATTTCAATTACCTATCTCCCCTGCTAGATAGAAGCTCAATGATGGCAGATGCTTATCTTGTAGTCCCAGGACCTAGACCAGGGCTTAGCTCGTGGTAGGAGGCACCATAACCATTCGCTGGAAAGAGTGAAGACACGTAAGCAGGTGATACGTCAATGACTGCAGAGTCGAGGCGGAGTGGCAGGCAGGTAGGTCCATTTCTACACAACGGGAAGACAGTGGGGGCTATAGTTGTATTAAGAGCGATCACAGAAACATGTGGGGGAAGAGAGAGGACTCCTGAGTGGAAAAGTACATCTTATCCTTTCTAATAACCAAGCCATTTAGATGATTTGAGCTTATAAAATTTAGATGTAAAGTTAATTACCATGTACTTCAATGGAAGGAAGATGGAACATGCACTCCTTGGTAGAAAGTACAGGAAGCATGGAGTTGGGCAGAACTTTGATATCATTCCATGGCCCCCATCAAACTTGCCTCTACATCCCTCAGGTGCTACCTCTGCACAGATTCCCCAAGGGGGCAGCTCAGGATGTCATCCTGCTGGGTGCTGAGGCCCAAAGCCAAAGTTCAACAGTAATCAACGAGTCAGCTTTTCCAAAAGTTGGAAGAAATGAGAAACCCAGATAGAGGTGTAGAAAGAAGAAATGTCCAGAACAGGAAGGTGACACCCAGAATTGGTCAACATAGACCCAAATATGGAATAAGACAAAAACAAGGGCAGGAAGATGGAGCCAGAGAGTGAGGAAAAGCAGACGAATCCTACTGGGAGAAAGAATGTGACAGAGCCATTTCCCGTTCCCCGTTAGACTGTGTAGGGTGTCTCAGTGGTTCCGAGGAAAGGGCAGTGCAGGAATGAAGGGCAGTGAGTCACAGCTGCTATTTTTGACACATACACAGTGTTCAGCCCAGCACCTTGCCGGGCCCAGGACCTCCAGGCTCCTGAGGGACTGCAGGGAAGGGGCTGGTGGCAAGATGACACGTCAGCAACAGGCACACAAGTGGGAGAGCTGGCAGCCACACGGTGAAGGACGACCCCGTACCCCACCCTGACTGCTGAGAAAAGGGCTCCAGAGGAGAGGGCCCAAGACAAGACTACTGAGAACGTGCTGTGGAAAGGGCTTCTCAGCAAAGGATGTTTGGAAGTGTTTCCATTGTTTAGGTCACCTCTTGGCCAAAACATCCATGCGAGCATGTTACTCAATCTTGGAAATGCTTTTCTTACTTGTTCAAAACTTTCCAAATGAAGAATTTGAGTGCTTTATAAGTCTTTGGTTTAGAAATCTAAACCTGTAACATGTTTTGATTACTGTGCAATCGTCGGCCATCAGAGAAGATGGAAATTTTCGAGTCAGATTTCAACAAAAACCTTTGCATAATTGGTGAATCAAAGTGAATTAATGAGCATCATGACTTCATGTGACTGGCAGTGCCCCTCCTCCAGTCAGTTACTAGATTTCCAAAACCACCTTTCCAGCTATGACAGTGCATTAAAAGCAACCATCATCCTAGGCTGAACTTGGAAACTGACATGCGAATTACTGTATCTTGAAACAATACTTAAAATGAAATGTTCATTGTTCTTAAAAACACAGGATATCAACTTTTTTATCAATAACTTTAAATATTTTACCTCATTTAAAAATTTCTATTTTGTAATAAAATTTAGTCATGTATAAAATTTAAAATAAACATACACACAGTGGTGTAAATTCAAACACTTCGCTAATAAGGCTTTAAAACTACACGGTTGGTTATTCAGTTTAGAGACATGAAGGCAGGTATCTATGAAGCCCAGGTACTAAAATGTTCTTTTCATTTTTTGATTAGTTTCAAACTGTCCAGATAAGACTGTGGCTGCTCCATATCATAACTCTTACCTTTTCCTCATGATTCTAATCATTTCTAAAAATGGCAGCAAAGAACTTTACATAATAGAAGCTTTCCCTTTTATAAAACCGAAAGCAATTCTGGGTTGATTTTTTTTTTCTAAAAATATTACAATGCAAGGGTTTTCAAAAGTCTAAAGGTGAAAAAGAAATGGCTGTCAAGAACAAACATTGTAGGGGCGGCCAGATGGCTCACTTGGTTAGAGCACCATCTCTCAACAAGGCTGCCAGTTCAATTCCCACACGGGATGGTGGGCTGCGCCCCCTGCAACTAAGATCGAAAACGGCGACTGGACTTGGAGCTGAGCTGTGCCCTCCACTAGATTGAAGGACAACGACCTTGGAGATGACGGGCCCTGGAGAAACACACTGTTCCCCAATTTAAAAAAATTTTTTTAAAGAACAAACATTGCACCCCCATCAATCCAGATCCCGTTGCAACAGCACTGCTCTGCCTATGAGTCTGCACGTGGGGGGTGGGCTGGAGAGCCCCCGGGTTTAACTTATGATAAATTAATGCCCCTGGAGACGTCACATTTCTGGAGGGAACCTGATCTGGGCTCCTTACTATACAGATTCCCCCCTGTGAAAATGAGACAGGCCTTTTCTTGCTTTGAATCTTGATATTATCAGAAATGATTCTCAAAACTCCCAGCAATTAGAGCTGGATAGTGTTGACTGTTAAGCAATCAGGAGACTTGGAATTTACTCTGATCCTGTAGCCAACCATTAGGTGATTTTGAACCTCTCTTCACCTTAGCTTTTTCCGCTATAAAATGAGGTGGGATGTGTTTTTCTTAGTATGAAGTAGAAGGTTCACTCCAGTTCTCACAGTCCAAGATTACTGAGCCATTCCAAACCCTTAATGCAGAGTTTTGATTTAACACAATGTGGCCTGTAAATGATCTTACCACACAGAAAGTTTCTGGATTTTAATTTGTAGAACTTTGGTAACACTTGACTGAGGGCAGCAGATGAAGGGTGGGGGGTTAAGACCTGGTGCCAGCAACGATCTGTTGCAGTTCTTAGTCTCCAATGTGCCACCATCAGTGCTTCCCAAAGTCAAAGTCAATCTGTGAATGTGAGCTCCATGGATCACTGGCATATATATTTAGATGGACGGCCTCTCTAAAATGACGTGCGCGTGCATGCTATCATTCAAATTAGGCAGGTTTTAAATTTAACTGTGGTGGTTTTGTACTGCTGAGCTTAGTCAGAACTACCTTTCCCAGAGCTCCCTTCCCTGGGTGATTGTATGTTGAAATTGACTCAAAGATGCGCTTGTGTGAGATTTGGAAAGCGAAAGTGAAGAAGGGCTATTTTTCTCTGGAGGTCACCAGTCAAATATGGCGTCCAGCAGACACAGAAGTGCCTATCCTCTTTCTTGTCCGCTCTTCTTCTCAAGTGTTGACCTTGAGTGTTGACTTAGGGTGGCCCCAGGCCCACCGTGAGGCACCTGGCTGTAAAAGCAAAGAAGTGGCCACTACATGGCAGCAAGAGCTTCCCACAGAGCTCCCTGCAGACAACCCTTCCCACGCACATTTCAGCACTGTTTTTCTTCTCAGATGGACTAGCTCATTCGCACACTTCAATTTGCACACCGTCTACAAATTCACTTTTCAGCTTCTCGCACAGTTGTGTTGGGTCTAATTCCTGTAACGAATTCTATATCCCATAGCAATCAGAGCACCTCTTCTCTCTATTCACCAAACCAAACACACAAATCCCCAGACACGGCTCTGTCTCCATGTAAGTCCTAAGAGGACCCCAAGCGGAGTATTCGGCAAAGAAGACATTTTTATACATGTTCTCTAAGCAACAGTGTGCTTCCTGCGGGCTCAATGCCTTAAATCTAAGAAGCGCAAATGGTATCACAAGAAAGACAACCTTGAAGTGCACACGCACGAGTACATCTGGGGAAAAACAGAACACGAAATTTACTTGGTTTAAAAATTTGCCTCTGCGCGTCCTCGCGCAGTGATGCGAGTTGGTTCTGTGCGTTTTTCTTTCCCTGGCTACGTCCCTGGCTCAGACTCTGTCTTAGACACATGCTCACATCAACAGTCCCCTGTGCCCAGTGCAATGTCACAGCAGCACTCGCTGGCACACACAATGGACAGAGCTGGTCTCAGTGCTACTACTCACACCCCAAGGAGAGAGGCTATAACATGACAAGCACATGGGTAGCGATACTACAAACAGAGGATGCCAACACTGCAAATGGTTTCACTGATGCTTAGGTAATAGTCGCACTCTGACCCACAGGTGTGCATGAGGCATTCCTTCACTCCTGGGCTGAAAAGCAAAAATCCCGATAATAAAAAAAACAAAACGAAAAAAAAAAAAAACACCATAAAAGTGTGCACATGAATTGTTTTATTGCTTTCTTGTTTCTTATTTAATGCAGAGTCAATGTTTTTGAGGAATGGTCATAAGATGTCCACATTTCAACATTATTAAATATTCAAACAATAAAATATGTGGAAAGAAGCCCTCAAATGTGAACTCCTCTAAGTTATATCTGGTGGGACCGACAACCTGGAATAAAGGCTGCTGGGCTTGTAATCTTGGTTTGTGAAGAGAACTGCTATCCTCGGACACGGGGAACAGGAGTCCCGAATGTCAACCAAGTGTTCAGGCCCTGGGGCAGAATGTTTGTCTCCCTTTGAAATGTCTGGGAAGGTTTATAATGACTCCAAATATGAAAATCCTTCCTCTCACCTCAGGCTTAAAAGAGAGGCCCGCCACTGAGAAAGTCAAAAGAAACTTCTTTGGAATAGAAGTGGTTACAACGATAAAGACCAGAAATGATTCTGCTTTCAAGGAAGTGACATGTGCCTACACAGTTCCTCTCTACTCCTTCCTTAGTAAGAAAACCACCCATTCTGAGAGCACATGGAAGAGGCCCTACATAGTGACCAAATGAAACCAGGGCCACCGTGAACGGCTTTTTGCTTGTTGAAGGCACAGGGTCCTCATCCTGAGTGTGTTTGTGTGTGTGTGTGTGGGGGGGGCGGGGGGCAGTGCACATCGCTGCATTGTGAGTTCTGTTTGAAACACACGTCCTACTGCCAAAACACTGATCTCAGCTGCCATACATTTAATTGCAATTTTAGGCTGATCTTTTTTGAAAGTCCCAGAATCTCTGGCACCCTACAAATCCTGACCTGGCCTGCTACTTCTGCAAGGAATCAGACTCCCAATGGGTAGAGGCTTAAAGGGACACGCAGCTGTATTCCATCATACAACAGGCAAAATGCATACATGACTCTAGAACATGGATATGAAACACCACAAATAAATAAATATCTCGGACTCCACCGCTGCAAGGCGCATGCTAGCAATACCTGGTCGAGTCTAAAAAATGGTCATTTTCCCATAAAACATTTATCTACAATGATTTTGATCAATACTGAAGGGCTAAGCAAAACCAAATGTATCAAAATACTGTATTTTTAAGAAAGAAACGTCACTAAATACCAAGGACAGTGATCAAATTCAAGCTGTTAAATTTAAATAAATCACTTTTGATCTTTCCTAATGGTTACTTTGGCCTTCCATAACAAAAGTAGAAGGTGACGCTGAGGGTGCAGTCACACCAATCCTCCTTGGAAAAAAGATGGACCCACATCTTTGCCAGAAGAATCACTGCGAGCCCTTCCAGCTTTTGAAATTCCACAGTATTATGAATGCTCCTTACAGACACAGTGATACCGAAAAAGGAAACATAAAGGTGCATTTATTCATGTCCATGCCATCTAAATCTACCGATTACAGTAATTAGAACCAGAGAAGGGACCAACTGGAACCTCAACAACAACAAAAACAATGGGACATTCGCCCCCCTGAATTGCAAGTTTTAGTTCAGAAGAATCTGCCTGCTGGCAAGCAAGTTTCCTCCCTGAGAAGCATGCTTCACGCTTCGTTCTTCCCTTCCTGCATCTTCTGTCTCTCTCAGTTAAGGCCTGGACAGTATCAGGACCGTGTTACGATGTCTCCCCCAGAGCCATGCCTGGCGAGGTGCTGTGCCCTGTGCTGTCAGTCGCCCGTGGGCTGGGGCAGTGTGAGGTCAGGCTGTGGACTGCCCAGCTCTGCAGTCCGCCTCTGAAGCTCCTCCACCGTCTGCAGCAGCGCTGACCTCTCCAGCTCTAGGGCCAGGGCGGCCTGCTTCAGCTTGCTTTCACTGGTCAGAAGCTTCTCAACTGTGGCTTCGAGGCTTTGGATCCTACCATTTGCCACCTGGAGAATAAAAGAAAAAATGAGAATGCAACTGCCCAGTGACAACATGGGGGGATCTACTGTACGCTCTGCTGTCATATTTTGGGGACAACATGGAGTCTTATTTTGGCAGAGAGGAGTCTACTGTTTACTATCAGTGCTTCTGGCCATACAGGAAGACTGAATTTACCAGGTTCTCTTGCAGGCAGGCTGGGCACTCCTGTGATCCTCCAGCATTTTCCTCCCCTGCAGTAACTATTTTGGAAGCCACACGTTGAGATGGTGGCTTCCCAATGCAGAAGGAGCCCGAGCTCCGAGCCACCCACTACAGGGACTGCAGCTCTGACATAACCGAAGGACGCTTCATGGAGAAGAGGTGGAGCTTTGAGGACGAAAAGACTTCTATTGTGCTAAGCCACTGAGCGCTGCAGCTCTATTACTGCAGCACAGCCGGCCTATTCTGACTACTACATATATTTACAAGTGCAAATTGATTTCAGACTGATAGTCACAATGGAATCCAAAAAGGCCCGAGTAGTATTATAACAGCGCTCTAATCTGAAATTCTCTTTTATTTTCCTTATAGTAACAAGATATCACTATGTCAAAGGACATGGGCCTTTTCCCTGGAACATGGGTGGAGAGCTTGGAATAGCCGAGCGTTCTGCCAAGAGGCTCCTGTGCGTGGTCTCTCAGACCGGTCACCACCACAGAGCAAAGCAGTGTCCTCACGTGCTCCTGGCTACATGCTCGGCACAAAATTAATGTCAGGCAGGTACTTTTCTCTCCAGGTGCTTTTCTCTGACGGACTCAGGAAGGCTTCCCAGGCAATGGGTGAGTTGGCTCCGGTGAAGCTGAGGGGTTTCCGGAGAAAACCACAGAAACCCCGACCTTTACGTTGCTGTCCCCGAGGCCTTCTGGCCTGTGCCTCAGCTCACAGCTACACTGTGTGCTGCTCAGGTGACTGGGTCATGAAGGTACTGCTTCATCTCATTAATCTTGTCCAGCCCATTTATTTTAGGTGGGAAAAAATGGTACATGTACTTTTTTTTCTCATTTTCAAAACAGGAAAAACAGTTTTTTGAACAAGATAATACTTGTGCCAGGCAGACAACTCATGACTCAAAGTCTAGCTCTGGCGGTGCTACTGGAACACTCAAAATGGAAGGAGAAAAGGACTGAAATTCTAAGTTGTCAGCTTACCTGGCAGGGGCGGCTATGCTGGGTGTGCATCTATCTCCCGGCACTCCTTTCCCATCCTCAGCCCTACCTACGGTCGCGGCCTGCGTCAGGCACCACCTCCCTAGCAAGGGTCCCTAGCAAGGGTCGCTCATTCAGAAGTCCCCCGGCATTCTGCGGTGTACCCCGCAGCTCGGTAGTCAGCTGCTGTGCACGGTCATTTACTGTTCTGCGTGAACATCGGGTCTCCTCAGTGAGACTGAAGCTCTTTCGTGGAAAGGAGCACATCTCATCCTGCACATGGGTCCAGACTCCCACAGCACCTAACTCATGGGCGCTCGACGCCTCGTAGTTGATTGTTATGAAAAATGTGCTATTATTTGGTACCATCCGACATGTCTATGCCGTCGTCTTATGTACACGACTGGACAAAACATTCAACGGTTTGGTCTCAGGGGCTAGACAACGTTCTTGAGCATTTAACAAGAAAATAAATGGGGCTTCAGAACAAAGCTAGAGAACAGGTCAATTGTGATACTTTGGGAAAGAAAAAATGTTTGAAAATTAAGCATTGCATTGCACAGCTATCCTTGGACTCTGAAAACTGTGTAAAAAAAATGGTGAGAGTCTCCCGGAACTTACACAGTCTTGCTGAAAGACAGTAAATCCATGTGACTTGTAGAGGGTAACGAGAAAACTATACCAGCCCCCACAGATGGATACTACACAGTCCTACCGCGACTCTGTGAGAGCAGCAGGGTCTTATGGGTGTTGGTTGCCCTGGCACCCAGCCCAGCAAGGCCGCAGTAAAGGCTGCTGGGCTGGCACAAGCTGTCGTTCTGAATGTGCCTCCAGACGTGGGGAGCCACTTGGTCAAGAGAAAGACAGTTCCAAGGAGAACATCTGTTATTACTGTAACCACCTGATGACTTTCCTGAGGAATGTAGGTATTGGAGCAGCTTTTCACAACTCCCTCTCTTCACAAAAAGGGATAGTATCACAGAAGCAGCATAAAATTACTCTCCTTCCTTTCTCTCTCTCTCTCTCTCTCTCTCTCTCTCTCTCTCTCTCTCTCTCTCTCTCTCTCTCTCTCTCTCTCTCACACACACACACACACACACACACACACACACACACACACACACACACACACCTGGGCAGTAGCCCAATAAAATGAACCTCTTTTTAGGTTCATTTTATTGCCTATCTTAACAAGCCAAGAGCTTCAAATGCAAGTCTGAGCTTTGTTAGAAATGTTTCCATCCTGTTATATTTCAGGGAACTACTGTTTGTTTGGATGTCATTTAAAATTACCACCTACACTGCAGACCTTTACAGGCCAAATAAGGCTCTTTATCCCCTGGAACCTTCCCTTCAGATTACAGCGGAGATGTCCTGGAGAGATTGTACACAGATATATTATTAGTTAGGACATCTCAACTTTGAGGGGGGAAAACAGCTCAATTTCTAAATGTGGCAAGTAGTTAGGACTGGGTAGGGAAAGCATTTTTCTTTGTTCCTCTACAATAAATATCTGCTCCCATCTAAGGGACAAATCCCTGCCGGGAGCAATGCACTGCAGAGAAGGGTTGATTTATTAGGCTCTCAAATGCTGGCCTTCTCCTATCATCGCCAAGCTTGTATCTGCAAAGCAGCAACTTCTATGGAGCAAAATAAGAGGCTCACATCAGGACGGAAAGCCTATTCTAAGGTCAGCCCAACACCACCGTAAAATACATACTTTGGGGAAAAATATGTATTTTTCTCTGCAGAAACTCAAACCAAATTCTTTCAAACACCCCACAAACAATTCCTTACCACTGACAGCATTACCACCGGTTTATGATTGTTAAAAAAGGAGCCGGCAGGGTTCCTTTATTCCCTCTGATTGGCGTAGGAGTTGTGCTATCAGCATTCTTGTCCTTGTCACACAAATGAGGGGATCAGGACAGAGGTCAGCAGACTGCCCAGGATGGCAGCATGACCGGGGGCAACACCAGACCCGGGAAAACCAGGTCTCGGATTGTGCCTCTGGGTTTGCTCCACGTCACCCTTTTGTGTGCAGGGTCTGTGTTTGCCTTTCTACAGCATGTCCTCATCCACACTTGTCCATGTTAAAATGGAAGCTTCCAGAGTGGAGGGCTGTGACCTTCATTAATCAGACCTTTGCATTTGTGCCAAGGACTCACGTCTCGTGATCACATGCTCTGGTAGATTTTGGTGTCACTTTCCTCCCTTAACATCCCTCCAAGGACCACGCTGGTTTCGCTCACGGCAGCTCGAGCCTTTGATTCTCTCATCATGACTCAAAGCACAATCGCTGCCATTCAGCGAATAGCACCCTGGCATCCTGAACGCAAGTTCATCTCTGGGCCTGTTTCCTAAAAGGCTGAGTGCAGAAACACCCTCTCAGAAAGCTCCAGGGCTGTCTGACCCCAGCAAAGGACAATCTGTCTGCTCCCTAATAAAAAGGCTCAATTCTCCTGGGATACCTTTGATCTCAGCTATAAACAGATCGGGGAAAGAAAGGTCCTACGGTCATGGGAAAACCCAGCCTGCCGGTGCCTTTGGAGAGTTAATGAACTACCACACACTCGGGGTTCAGGAAGCTGCTTCGTGAATAAGCTCTACCTGCAGTTGTTCGAGGAGGTCAAGGTTCTGTTTGCGTAAGCTGCTGTTGGTTTTCTCTAATCTGTCCATTCTTTGGTTGTCACTGAGTGGAGAGGAATCGATGAGTTCTTCTTGAAGCACGTGGTACTCAACCTCATAAGCTTGTAGCTGTTTAGAGATGTCCATCTCAAACACCTGTTAAATACAGGCAAGTCATCAGGCACTTAAAATGAGAAAAATCTCACACACACACACACACACAGGCATGCATGCACGCACACACGTGACCATGTCCACGAGCACCCACTAAACACTCTGTGCCTGGTATATAAGTGATAATCCAGGAAAATTCTGCACGGAGAAGGTAGTAATTTTACTTGGGAAGAAAGACTGTAGAAAGGATTTAGACATAAACCTAAGATAACAGTAAGTGTGGGTCTCTGATAGTCATTTTCCAAAAGCCAAAACCTTATTTTTAAAAAAGGCTTACAAAAACTTATTTTTAGTTCTTATTTCAGAACTTATTTCCTTTTACTCTGAAAATTCTATTAGGTTAGATACATTAACTGTCGGTCAAAGGGAGGAAACAAAACAAAAGAATCATAGCCCCATGTGCCCAGTCACCGAGTCAAAGTTTAATTATAGTTCAGTTGGGTTTTCAGAGTTACAAGAACAGCTAAGTAATGGAACTGTTTACTAAAAACCCCTTCTCTGCACACAAGACATGCAGAAAAGAGCCAAAACCCAAATGTCACCCACACAGATGAGTGAATACGAAACAATGCCTGAGCTGCCTTCCTTCCCATAATAGTAACAGTGATGAAAAAACCACCCGTGTGAAAAACAACCCCAAGTGCACAAGGGAGTGAGTTGTTCGTGCCTGTACTTTCTCTTGGTGAGTGAGCTTGATGGAAGCAGGGCTGAAGAGGGGGTCAGAGGGCAGAGGCTGCCGCCCCGGCCTCTCCCTTCTTTCCCATTGTTTGTGTGGGATCGCCCCATGGGGCTGTGCCTCCCCACACCGGCGTGAAGCCCCAACATGAATCTGTGGGATCTGAGCATTCAGTCACCGTATAAAAATAGCCTGCATGATCAGAACACACATTTAGAGAATGAAGTTAGACTTTACAAGAGCAGAAACTGACTCTTCACTGCATTTCCTTAAGAAAGGCCAACAGTTAAAATCAATGAAAAACTCACTTCCCCTGATGACAGCGTTAGCATTCAAACATGGGTGAGTCCTATCTTCCCTGAAATCAATTTTCAAAAACCATGTTTACTTTCTCATCATTCCCAACAATCTTATTTTCTCTTTCTTAAGATTAATTTCTCCGCTTCCTGGTTTTCAATTTAATTCAATGGATAATACTAACGAGGCACCAGTCGTCTGATGACGAAAAACTAATACACATTGTATTTGTGGCACGTGTGTGAGCAGTTTACTGGACGGACCTGATTCTCCGTTGTCCCTCAGAGTTGTCAGCAGAGATTATCATCTCTATTTTTAGTCGAGGAAACTAACTCAGAGACTCTGAGTCAGACTCAAGTCGGGGCTCCACTGGCGACTCCCTGAATGACCTTCAGCAAGTTCCTTGACCTCTCCCAGGATCAGTTCATGGCTGCCACCATGGGAGTGATACCACCTCCCTCCTAGCATCGCAGTGGGAATTCCACGAGACAACGCATGGAAGTTCCCAGCGTGTGCCCGGCAAGTTGAGTAGGCGCTCGTTTAGCTAAGAGAGCTGCTTCCACACACTTGTCGTGAAACCCTAACATTCAACCTTGTGCTTCGGCAAAATTACAAAGGATGCCACATCATGGAACTTCTGAATAGCTCAAACAGAGTAAAAACCACCAACATAAAAACTGAGACTGCCGTGGCATTGGTGTATAGTTATAAATATGGTGTAGAATAAATGTCATACATACAGTTACTTCTTTTTCTTCCACCAATATTTATTTATTTATTTATTTATTTATTTATTTATTTATTTTCCCAATATTTATTTTTAAAGGAGCTCCTAACCTGGAAAACCTGGGAACAAAACCTCTGGCCTTTTACACAGGTTGATAATCTGCTAAGGTTAATGGCTTTCAGCTGTGCCTAAAACTGTACACTCTTTCAGGCCCCATGAATCCCTAGGAACCATTCTGGGTCATAATCATCTTTGCCTAATTGCATCATTATCTCCTGGCAGCCCAAAAATTTAGAGCCCTCAATTCTGCAGTTATGCCCCAGTCCTCAAAGAATTCTTTTTCATGTTGCTACATATTCTTTATAACCATAATTATAAATGGCTTCATGGGATTCTACCAAGTTGAAATATCATGACCATGTGAATCCATTCATTGAGTGTTGGATACCCAGTCACTCGCACATTTTTGTTGTTGTAAATGACAACTCTAAACATCCTTGTACATATGGCTTTTCCCATATTTTGGATTATTTCCTAAGGATACATTCCAAGAAATAGGATTACCGAGTCAGAGGGTATGAATGTTTTATTGGCTTGTGATACATGTTGCCAAATTACTTCCCAAATGGAATTATCGATGTACAATGCCATTAGCAACATATGAATGTGCCAGATACAGTATACCCTTGGCACTGTGTACTGGTGTTAAATATTTTTGCTTGGGTCAATCTAGTAGGTAAAACATTTTATGTTAAATTTAAATAACTCATGAAACTAATATTTTCCCGGATACTTGTTTACTATTCATAGATGGATCTCCTCTTTAGTGAACTGTCTGTTTATGTTCTTGGCTCATGTGCTGTTGGAGACTCAGTGTTTCTCCTTGCAGCCCGTGGACGCTCTGTATACTGAAGCCATTAACCCCATGCCTGCTGAACTAGCCACGTACTTTCCACTGTCCCAGCCCGAGAGGCTGCCCCACATCAGTGGCACACAGAAGGCTGGAGAGTGGAGCAGTCTGCCCAGGTATCGGCAATAAGGGGGCACAGAGTGAATTTAAAAACAGTAATAAACCCAACGAAAAGTTGGTCTGCCTTTTATTATTACCACATGCGAGCAATTCTAACCAATGCCAGTGGTAAAATAAAATACCCCTCCCGCCATACTCCACCCTCTTGGTCCATCACTGATGATTGGCCTTTCAAAAAAGTACTCATTTTCAACAGTGCAACCTGCCCACACAGCTAGGGCTCCTCCCAAGGGCAGAAGAGGTAGCCTCGCCACTGATTTTGGGGAGCGAGAGTGCCTTCTGAACAAAGGAACCTTCTTAAGATGCTGGTTTCCATCCTATAAGCTCAGCTAGAACAGAGAACTGCCTCCTGTGTTGACAGTGAAGCTGCCCATAGTGGAGCTTTTCAAATGTTCCCCTATGTGTGAATCCCCTGGGGATCTTGTGAAAATGCAGATTCTGACTCAGCAGGTCTGGGGTGGGGCCCCAGATTCTGCATTTCCTGCGGCTTCCTAGGTGACACAGTGATGGCCACACTTTGAACAGAGCCCAAAGAATGCCGAAAACAGGCCCTTTGCTCTGTCTCCCAAAGCCCGCCGCCCCCTAACTCTGTTTCCTTCCTTACACTGAACGGAGGCTGCACAAGCAGAGGGCACTCACTGTGACAATACAAACCTGACCTCCTCTTAGTTTCTGTTTATTCCCAGGGTTTCCCCCCTTCTTGGGTCGGAGGAGTTTCATGGCTTATACTCAGCGGACAGTTAAGTCACACTGAGGAAGTCCACAGAGCCTTCAGAGACTGTCTACCCTGGACTCTCAACTCTGACATGCCCCTCCGTGGCTGCTCCCCACCTGTCTATGCTGAGCCAGAGCTCCAGAGCCCTGTCCTCAACTATTCCGCCCCCCCCCCCCCAATCCTGGATGCAGATTGTGTCCCAGTTGCTCAAGCTGAAACCATCTACAGGGAGTACATTTAATGAAATGGGGCCATGGTGTGGGGACAGAGTCCCAGAGAGCAGTTTCCAGGCTCTCGGCCTCATGTGGAAAGGTGCTGGCTTGGTTATTAGATGGCCATCAGCTGTAATCAGATGGCCATCCACTGTGGTTGGGTGGCCATCAGCTGTCACCGTTAGCCATTAGCCACTGATACATCTGCTGTGTCTATGCTAGGGGGTGGGTTGGCAAAGAATCGGATGGTGGATTGCGCATTGTATGGCTCCTGCTTCCTGTGTCTCCGGCCCAGCTGCCAGCGAGAATATAATGGTATGACTCCCCTATCTATGGCTCCGTGGGTGTTCCTTTTTGGCCTCACCATAGCCTGCGTTCTGGTGCCGGGAGCGGGAGCTGCGTCCCTGCACGACACGTGGCTACCACAGACTCTGCCCACCCACACACAGGGCAGCATGCTCAGTCATGGGCATCTACCACTTCTACTCTGTGGATCTCCAAGGTTCCAGCCCCGGGGCCCTCGAAGACTGCAGAGAACCACACTGCACCTCGGGCCTCCATTCTGAGTAGGACTTGAGACCGGGGCACCCTCTGGAGGGGAGAGGGCAGTGAGAGGGGCAGAAAGCTTGACACACAGCACTCATGTCAAGTTCTGGCAGGAAAAGAGGGCGAAGACCCACTGGCATTTAAACTGTTTCCTGTGAAGACTTTTGGCAGAATAAAAATGTGGGTCCCAAAATGTAGATTTTTGTCTTCCCTACACCATTACTCCTTAGTCTCCAACCATCCCACACAAAAAAAAAAAAAAAAAAAAAAAAGCTGAATGTGTCAGGCATCTAGAATTTCTATTTTCTCACTCCCACGCCTTTGCAGATGCTGTGATCAGGAGTCAGCAAACTACAGTCTGTGAACTGAATCTGTCCCACTGCATGTTGTTGTAAATAAAGTTTTATTGCAACACAGGCACTTCATTCCTATACATACTGTCTATGGCTGCTTTCACGCTGCAAAGGCAGCAGAGACCTTATGGCCACAAAGCCGAAACTACCACCGGGCCCTCTGCAGAAAACGTGTGCTGACCCCCGGCTTGCCGCATTCTTTTCGGCCCAGCTGAACTGTATTCCCTCAATTTTCAACCGTCAGCACTCACTCCACCAGCCTGGCTCCCATAAGCCCTCACACAAGCACCACAGTAGCACACTTGTAATTACTGGATTACATGCTTATTTTCTTCATAGGATGGGCTTTCGTGTCAGAGAGACACGTTACCTTCTTGGCTCTGCCACGTTATACAGGGTGTGGTGCATGTTACTCTTTCCATGCCTGGTTTCCCCAACTATAGAAATGGGGATTATAATACACGTTCCAGAGTTGTTAAGTAGTAGCACAAAGGATGCCAAGTTCAAAAACAGTTGCCTAAAACAAATCAGATGCACACATACAAAACTGTTCTCTCCAAGTTGTGTCCATGGCCATTCTTCTAACATTTAAAGAGTATCCAATACAGTACTTTTAGTAAGTATCTATTACAGAAAAGGGGAGGAAAATGGGATTTTTTGTTTGTTTGTTTGTTGGAGCTCAATATCCAGGAGGTAAATTGAACTTCAGCTGAGGCTGCCTGCCTTTGAGCCAGAAGCAAAGGCAAGGAACTCCCTGGGCACAGACTTTAGTTTAGGTAATCACAGCTCCGTGTTTGCCCCAGCAGCCTTAAAATGTAAGTATCTGCAATGAAAGCTCTGAATTCTGAACAAAACGCCAGCATTTAAAGAATCACAAGGGTGAAGAATTCAGTATTAATATACAAGTAAAACATAGCAAAACTTTATAATTAGAGGACACCCACAGGCACGTGGGGGTACTAAGTAACTGCTAAAGCACTTTGAGGCCAGAGGACCTGAGTTTGAGACCCTCCCTTTTCACTTTGCAGCAGAGTGATTGTGGGCCAGTTAATTAACCACTGTGAGCCCTGGGTTCCTCAGGGGTTAAAACCACCTCTCCTCTCAGGAGTGCACTCATGATTAAATGAGATCATGTGTATTTATAGATTCACACAGAACCTGGCAAAAGTA
The DNA here is from genome assembly GCF_057876585.1 of Rhinolophus sinicus. NCBI lineage: Eukaryota > Metazoa > Chordata > Mammalia > Chiroptera > Rhinolophidae > Rhinolophus > Rhinolophus sinicus. The sequence goes on from NC_142501.1 coordinate 189,156,151, forward strand.
AGGTCTCAACAAGCCAAAGTTATTCACATCGAGAGAAACGTGCCAGGGAAGTAAAATACAGAGAGGCAAAGCTACAGTGAACTGGAGATGAATGTGCAGAGTGGAGAACTGCTCTCCTACAGGCGTATGAGACGTGCAGAGGTCCCAAGTGACAGTTGGCATGATGCCCTCCCTAGCTCCAGGCCATCTTGCTTCTTTTTCTGAGCTTGCCAACTAAGGAGGGGCAGCAAAGGAAATCATAAACGCTGCGTCTGGGTGCAATCCCCTGGAATCACTGGATTTCTCTCGGATTCACAGAAACCCTCAGAATAAGGATTTTTTAAAAATAGCTTTATTTCACTATTTGTTTTTAGCAAACGACTCTATGCTGTCAGTGTATTTGGAACAGGTGAGGTTACGTTCTAGGCTTAGGAGAAGCCCGACTGCTGACTCTACAGTGCCCGATGCAGCACTCTTTTCCAGAGCACTCTCAGTCATCTGGCCTCTGGACAATTCCAAGGGTGACCCCACCCTCTGCCAAGCAGCCCAGTCCTTCACAGTCAGCGATCATTAATGGGAGATTCTTCCTTACACAGAATCAGAAGCTGCTCCCACCCCTAACCCAAACCATTTAACAACTGGTCTAGTTGTAATTACTGGCTCAATTCACCCCTTACCCCTACCGTTTCGGAGAGTAATGGTTCTACTATACCCAGAAACCAAAGGTGCTGAAACCACAGCTGGGGAAATGACTTCTATTAACACACACACACACACACACACACACACACACACACACACTTACAGAATACATACACTCTATCACAACTTTGCTATCAGTTATTTTTAGAAAATGCCAAATACCACTCAGCAGAAAAATCAAACCACATATTTTACAAAAGCCTACATTGAATAAGTGTATGTATTCCAAAAAAACTCACAACTAGGAGTGAAGCCTCTTAATTACAAGAAACAATGGATAATCTGTGTTGGTTATCACACCTAAACACTGCCACCGAGTGTCCACGTGGCATTTCACCATTACACACACACTCAGACATGCATTTAATCACTGAACACATTTGTGATGTGCCTCCTACATGCCAGGCATCCTGTAAGATGCTGCCCAAAATATAAAGTGGTAGAAAATAGGTTCTGCTCAAAAACAAACAAACAAACAAACCAAAATTAAGCTTTTATGTATCCAGGATCACGTTACCTTTTGGAAGGTTTAGACTGAATCATACCTGATTGATGGTCTTTTCCATTTGCACCAAGCCCAGGTTGGGTAGTGTGTTTTTTATAAAGTCAACTATAGTTTCTAGGTTTTCATGCTGCAGAATCAAGGGCTTATGGCTTCCCAACAGACTTAAAGCCACTTTAAATATGACCTCTGTTCCCTGAAGAAAGATCATATCTGGGAAAACACAGAAATGCTGAAAGTTAAACCAGACCAGCTTCTGATGAAATACCATTCTGTCTCTTTTCCACATACGATAGAACAGGACAGAGGGAAACATGACCCTGAATTGCAAACTTTATTTTCTTTTTAAGAGTCTGATAGTTCAGATAGGGTTGTCAAGACAATATTACAAATAATAAAATATAGACAAACATACTAAAATTTTGCCACAGGTTCATAGAAATCTTTTTTTCCTCTTCAAAAATATATTAAATTCAAACATGCTTCAAAAGTTAAATTGAGAAAAAGAAAATTTGTTATTAGTCCATTTTCCCAGAAATGTTCTAGATTTTAAGAGTTACTAAGACATAGTAACTCTTAAACTTTATTCAGTTTTTATGAGTAAAACTGAAAGATTTTCAGATATACAGCATCAGATATACAGCATTTAGATATACACTTAGAAAAACAGCAAAAGATAAAGTAAAAACAAAAAGTTTCTGTTTTCTCTACTTTGAAATATGGATTAAAAGATCTCTAAAAACTAAAATGTCTGATCAATTGCGAAAGTACATTATTAAATGCAAGTATACTGAATTTTAGCTTAATAATGGAGTAAAAAAAAAAAAGACATCTTCCCCAGAGGAATTCAAAAGAACTTTGCCAGAGTTATTTTGTAGTCCTTGCCATATTTTTTCTTATGTTAGCAATCCCCACATTGATTGTACACAGTGAGAGGGAGGGAAGCGGCTGAGGCAACGGGGTGAGCAGCCAGCCCAGCCCTGGCTCCCCGTTCCTCACAGAGCTGAAGCCACTCCAGAAAGAATCAAATTGTCCTGGTGACAGATGATCTGGGGCACAGCCCTAGTAACTAACTGTTGGGTGACTACATTAAGGCAAGTTACCTAACAACTGGAATAGTAATATAAGACGAGAGATAACTTTAAAGATGAAAGCATAAATCTAGTTAGAGGCAACTGCCAATATTCCTTTCTCTCCCTCTCTCTCAGTTTTGGCTGCAGGACAATGGGAAGAGACAAAGACGTTGTAAATTTCATCAAGTCCAGGAAGACAAAAGCAGGTGAAAAGAAGAATCCGCAGCATTGTGCCTCTCTTGGTGGTTTAGTGTGATGACATGTAAAAGCCATTAAGAAACAGGAAAACAAGGCTGGATGCTTCTCTGCAAATGGGAAAGGTGTCCAAGCCAAAGTAGTTTGTGGACGGCGAACATGAGACCTAGGTGTCGAGTGGCAGGGTTAGGCCTGGAGCCCCAACTGTGGGACTGGACTTGCTGCATGGGTGGGTGGCAGCCTCAAGCGATGCAGCTGCCGAGATCAGCCGACCTCAGAGCTCCGCGCCACCGTTTCCACAAACATCACAGCTGCTAGTGGTTCAGAGGGACCCCAAGGAGCCAGAACGGTCCGATGGCTGCCTCCCTCTTCGCTTTGGCTGGGAAGTTAAGTTAGAGGACTGGTCGTATCTTTGAAAGCTGAGCTTCTTAGGGGAAGTAGTATGTGTATCAACGCAGTGCTATGGAAGAATATTCCTGTGAAACGTCTGCTTTATAAAATATACAGTCTACCTCTGTAATTCACCGCTGCAGAAAACAAAAAAAGACCTAAAATAGCACTATAACTAAGATAGCACTATAACAGCACTATACCTAAGATTTTTTTAAACAGAAAAGACATTTCTAAAAACAAAACAAAGTAAATATGAAGACTGTGGTTTAAACGCTAAGACTTCCTTTCAGTATCTGGATACTTACAGCTGAACAAAAAACTAATGGCATCTATCAGAATAAATATCAAGACATTTTGGGCAGGTTCTCGGGAATGGGCTTCACCACTAGACCCATGACTTACTATAGCTCAGTTTGTTGATCTCTGGGAGACCGGTACCTTAGACTTAGATACAGTACCACATCTAAGGCAATTAAATAATTACTGGGGAACTTTCATGAGCATAATCAAATATGCAGTCCACATCGGCAGTTTCCTAAGGTTAACAATGGGTTTTCCAAGTTTTATTCCTTTAGGATCTTGGTTTTTATAACAAATCTAGTTAGTACAGTGCTTCCTATGATTTCAAACTCAAAGACTTTTTTGGATTATATGAAGAAAACAAAAGCAAGTTTGGAGAGGTGTTTCTTTCTTTTTAACTCTATTGGTATATTAAAAACAAAATATAACTCTGGATATGTTTATTTTATTGGATTTAACAGTTTGTATTTAATGTAATAAAAAAGAAATATTCTTTCCTAATGCTATTCTCATTCTCAACACCTTAAGAGCACTCTTCCCTGCTGAGAAGTTTCTCTAAGCATTCACTGGGCGTTTAATACATGCCAGGCATTGTATTGGGCGCTTTGGAGTCAGCTATGAACAAAGAACAATGTACAGAGAGACTAACAACCATGGGTTTGGTAGAGTTATGCACAGGGAGGGTGTTACGCTAACAAAAGGGAAGAAAAGGTCCAAGGAAGGTAGAAGCCAAATCCCGTCTTGAAAAGCCAATAGAAACTTGTTAGGTAAGTCAGGGAATAATACATTGAGCAGAAGGAAAAGAAGGTGTAAATGAACCCCATCAGGGCTGGGAGCCTGGAAAGAGTATGGTAAGGCAAGAGCTGGGGCTGCAGTCAAAAGGTGGGGCCAGGTCCCCAGGGGCTTTCTGCCGCCACGCCATTCTAATTGCACCCAGAGCGCAGGAGGGGTCAGGAAGGGGCTCAGGAAGGCTCTCTGCTCCTTGTTCTGAGTAGGTCAGTGCGTTGGTAAGGAGATGACATGAATGAGATCTAGGTTATGGGTCGGATCCTGGCAAGGGCCACTTAGTTTTAGACAAAGAAACACCACCTTCTAAGAGCCGCTGACAAGACCCCGCAGCTGCCCACCAGCACACTCACAGGTGTGTGCTGCCAGCCCCAAGACGCTCAGTCCACCAGCACTCATGGAGGCCCGCTCCTTCCGAAGGCAAGCCAGCCGGTTATCTGCGCTAGTGAGCCTAGGAGAGCTCAGCCCCAGAAGCGTCTGTTAGACTCGGGACGCCTCAAGTCAGGAGTCCACTTGCATGTGCCATGAGAGAATGTGCCTGAAGGGTTGAAGGAAAGACCCCTCCAAGTTTTCCTTGGAGGAAGGGGCTCTGAAATCAGTATACTTGGGGGTCAACACCTATCTCCTTTAAACAATGAGTGCATTTGTTTCCCTCTGGAAATTCTAAAAAAGTGAATAATTTTTAAATAACAGTAAAGAAAAATGTTACTAAAAAAAAGAAAAAAAAGAAAAATGTTACCTATAAACCCAATTATTTTCATTTTTGTGCATATTCCAATTTTTATACATTTACATTCTGGGATTGTTGTGGGTTTTTTTTTTAACAAAAGAAAAAAAATAATCTCCTTGGAAATGTGAACTCCCAGCATTTGAAAACCACTACCCAAGAACATGAACTGCTCTGAGCACCCCCAGCAGCGCGATCTGCCCACCCAGCTCACACCATTGTGGCTGACTTCTTTCCTTCTCTTCTTTCTCAGGCCGCCTAGAAAGAGGCAAAGGGCTTTATCAGGCAGGAGGTAAAGGGAACCTTAAATCCAGCTGACTCCACCACTTTGCAAGTTATTTGCTGAGAACAACATAAATAACCACTTTCCTTTGAAGACACTTCAGCAGCCCTGTTACTGTGTTAATGGGTATGGAGACTCTATTTGAAACTCCTCATGACATAAAAGTGCAATTTTCCTGTGGGGGAAAATGATAAACACTAAGCACAGGGCCAGTAAGCGAACTTACACTACATCTCCTTCCCAGCCACCTTTGTCAAGGGCAACCCCTCTCCTTAACTTTCTCTGGGAGGCGGCAGTCCTTCAGGTGTGACACCCCTACATTCCTACCAGGAACAGGTAGCAGGGAAATGAAGGATAACGACAGCCTTGCAGCAGAACAGCACAGACAGACTTTGCAAAAACTGCCTTCATCACCACTGTATCACCTTACCCGAAGAGCCAATTTTCCTGGCCGTACAAACAATGTTGTTTGCCCAGTCTATTTTAGTCCTCAAGCCTCTCTGAATCCTACCCTATATTCCAGGTGGCTTCTGCATTTTTTGCCTATCCCTCAGTGTTTATAGTCCACTTCTTCTCTCACCTACTTGGCAGCACGTCCTATAGGAAACTTCAGAAGCCTAACGAGGCAGCCTCTTCTTCCTAGGAGCAAGCCAGGTCCTAGTTCTCAGATTGTTCCCAAAGGCAGACATGATTAGAAAGTGAACAGAGCCAGCATCTGTCCAGGGACCCCTCTACACCCAAACTGGAATAATACCGGAGGAGGTTATTTTACATGATGTGACACCCAGAAAGGACTGATATTCAGAAAAGTGTGATTACCAGATGAAGGTTAAGGTGAAGGTTATGCTATGTCTCTCCAAGTAGCATATATTTAATTTGAGGTAACCTATTAATTAAGTTACTAGCTGCGCTGACTGCAAGCTGAGAATCCTTTACTTACATATAAAATAGTGAGTAGTTAACAAAGATTCATTTGTTTTTAGGGTTTATCCAGGCCTAAAGGCTCATAATGAAATGGGCTTCAGGCCAAGGAAAGACTATAGTGTATGAATGTCAGGCTTTGGGATTTAAAACTAAGCTATCTGCCCGCCATCATGAAGCTAAACAAACACGGTGGAAGTCACCAATGCTAAGTACAGAAATGGATTTCAGGGATCACATCTTTTCTATGGAACCTACTAATAAAACAGTTTGTTTTTAAGTCCCGATAGATGGGATGGATTGTGCAAAAAACCCAGCAGTTTTAGCAAAATGACATCACAACACAGTGCTGCCTTGAGTTCCCACTTCCTGCCTATAATTCGAGGAGCTGAGCCCTTAGCCAGCTGGACACAAACCCACTTAGTGCAGCAGGGGGGCTGTGGGATCCAGGAATTACAAAGACACTGGCATCTTTATGCATAATGTATAAGAAACTCCAAGACCCACCACTGACTACATAATAGAGAGCAAAATACTAGCTTTTACTAGTCTCAACTTTTATTTATGAAGTCATTAGGATGAGCTTCACAGAGCTCCAAATATTCATTTCCAAAGCAGAGTTTGTCTGTTGTTAATGCCTTTTATCCATTTATGCAGCAGCCTAAGATTTGTTTTTTTCCCTAGAGCTTTGTGGCCCTAGAGCCTCAGCACTATCTGCAGGCAGCAGCATTGGTGCCTGTGGCCAGCACTGGTCACTCAGCATTGACCTTAGCCCTTCTTGCCCAGCGCCCTTTGTAGAGTTTCCTTCACTGTGTAATTAGATGCTTGAGCTGTTCTCAAACCATTAACAAACACTCCCTCCTTCCCCTTTCAATCTCCACTGCTCTCCATTGCCCTGTTTGAAAAAATACAGCAAAGAATCAGGAGAAAAAAGAGGTAAGTAAAGGTAGACCAATGATTTTCTTTGAATTTCGAGAAAAAGAAAAGTAAAATACACAGAAATTTTTGGCAAGAAAAACTGAAGCCTGCAGCTAGGGATCTTAATAGTTTCTGTGATTCTTGTTAGTAAACTAAAAAGACAAGACAATTTTGAGTTCTTTAGTTATTTTTTTTTCACTGTGGTATAAAACCTTCATGAAATCTCACTGACAATTCGTTTAACCAGAAAGAAGAGTTTTTAGTACCTATTTTCTTCAATGTTTATTTATTTTTTTTAGGGACAGAAAATAAAAATCCAGTTGGGGAGACAGTTACACAAAAGGGGCGGTAGTAAAGATTTTAAGAATATAGGTTCTAGTAAAGCCAAATGGAGAATTCTTTAAAAGTGCTTCTGAATACAAGTGAATAATAAAAATCTAGTACTTTAGGGGGGAAGAAGAAGAGAGAAGACAACTCAATGCCCACATACATTAACAATAAAATTCTAGGCTTTCTAGAATTTGGATATGCAAGCTGTTTACCCAAAGCTGCCTAAAGTACTATTCTTCCAGTATTTGTAAACATTCTCTTTAGGATGCTAATTCTAAAAACAAACAAGTATGATAAAACTATAGGTTTTTAAGCTATCAAATGACTGAATGTAAATGACACTTTAAAACCATTTCACATGTGATAACTGTCAATTTTTTAATAACCTCCTCCTCCTGCATGGTAAAAATAAAATAAAAAATAAAAACAATCTGAATTCTCAAAATTATGATTTCTTTCTGAAGGAGGGAAAACACAGTGTACAAGAGCTGACTGGGCGCCCAGTGTTTCACTCAGCTCCAAGAGGACGCACCTGCCCCTGCCACGTCAAGGCAGTTTTTGAATTTTTTTATTTTTTATTTTTTATTGAGGTAAACTAGACAAGGCAGTTTTGAGACTTTGCCCGTGAACATCTATTTTATTTTCGCAGAGACAATCTTGTTGGAAAGTAAATCAAGAAAATGAGGGATGGTTTAAAATGTGAACAACCTATGGTTACGGTGGGGCACAGAAGTAGCAGTGGCTGTTAACATTTGGGAAGATGAGGCAGGGGGCATGTGAGGATGGGACAGTGAGTCAGTGACACAGAGGTGTCTTCCAGCACGAGTTGGAGGAGAAAATGAAGAGCCAAGTGTAGGAAAAGAGGAGAAAGGGGAGGAGGAGGTGCGAAGAGAATCTGGAAAGAACAGTAGCTCTGAAGTCCCTGGTCAAGAAGTTTTAAGGAGCTATCAGTGAACCTCGTCACCAGCCATGGAGTTTGAAGGTGATTCATGGGAAATATCTCTCCTGGAATACATGCTGGGGATCCTTGGCCAAAATGTGTGCTCTAGGAAGAGCCCCGTGGGGAGGAAATCAGGTCTAAATCCCACCACATGAAGACTTCAAGAGAAACACAATGATTATCAGAAGTTAGGCAAGTCCTGAAATTCACAAAACCTTACCCTAAACTAAACCTTGTGTGTCACACGATACCCTGTTTGTGCAGAAGACACAGGTAAAAAAATAAGGAGGCACCATGAAGTGACAATCAATGGTTCCCGTCTAACACAAGAATGCTGGTTCTGGCAAACAGATTTCCACACTCACCGAAGACTCTGGCCACAAATCCCAGTGGGAATTGGGAGGCAAACACGGTGAGGAACCAGGGGGCAGCATAGAGGCTGGGGCCGATCTCGTGCTCCTCGAGGTGATTGTAGAGGTCTCTGTGGTAATCGTGAAGGAGCCTGGAGAGCTGGTACATCTGGATCTGCAGGGACACACACACACACACACACACACACACAGCTGTCAGCTGTCTGCTGCAGGCACAAAGCGACTACCCCACTCACAGGATGTGACAGAAGAATTACTACAACTTTAAACTTTCTACCTGCTGATGATAGCCATTGATCTCAGCTACTCGTTTGTCCAATAAGAGCTTCCTGGGTGCCTACTGCATGTGAGGCCCTGGCTAGGTGCAGGCCCAAATACTAATGTTGGGTCTTCTACCACTTCCTTTCTTTTCATTGTTCCCCTGTGTCCTTGGCTAAGAGAATCTCAGCATCTGTCTTGTGGAAATACTTCGTAAATTCTCTTACAAATACACATTCCTAGCAAAACTCAAACCCAGGGGAATTAGAAATAAAAAGCCAGCCTCTCCGCTAAGGGTGAAGTCAGGGCACATAGTGATTCTGTGGAAGGATTTTACTGTACCTGTTCAGTTAGTAAATTACCCCCTGGGTCCCTCCAAATTACTCAAGAGGCTGGACAGGTGGGATTTATCTAGGTTTATAACTTATGAAAGTATACAGATCCCGAGCAAGTTAAAATAAGAAGTGTTTATCTCAAGACGGAAAAAATAACTTTTCCAACTAAAGTTGAACTTCAACGTAAAGGGTCCCTTTTTCAGAATGTGATATGGCCCTGTCAGGGAGCCCCATGGGGAGTCCCATGGCACAAGCCCAAAGAAACAAAGAGGTTCAGATCCCTACTGAGATGCTAAAGGTTGGCTATCGACTGCTCAGACTGGGAACAACTGCTTGCAGGAGCCAGATGACGCAGTCCTCTTAAGTACCAGCCACGGCTATTCTGCGTCAAAAAGAATCTAAGCACCAAGGCTACCAGCCCAAAGAGTCATGTGTTATGGTACTAAATTACACAAAACTCAAAAATCTGCTCTCTCAGACGGCAGGTGCATCTACAGTAAAGCTAATTGGAAGAACCTGAACGTATGTGTGGAAAGTGTCATGTGGGTCAGAACCTTTTAGTAAATGGAATGGCTTCCTTTAATGAGATTTAATTTTTAAGTCCATGTGGTTCATATTCACAGGTAGAGGTGAAAGGATTTTCAGCCACACAATTGGGTGCTTTGAGAGAGTCCTTGGCACGCTAATGTATTCTTTCTAAGAATACTTTCTAAGGCTCTGAAATCACAGTCTGTCCCTGGTAAATGAACACACAAAGACGTGCTCCATCCTTTAGGAATATCCAAAGCAAGATCTAGAGTTCACTTCTGAAAGGTGGCAGAATAAGCACTTGGGACACTGCTGTTTCGTTTTCTTTTGATGCGACTTGCCTTGCCTGCTGTCACTTGTCGTTCATTCAGCAAATATTGCCTGGGAGCGTACATCGCCCCAGGTAGTGATGCTCTAGGAACTAGGGACGCAGCTCCAAGATAGGTAAGATCCCTCCCCCCTCATGATATATGCTAAGGAAACTCAGAAAATAAACAGGTAAGTGAATAAAGAAATAACTTCAGGCAGTGAGTATGTGATATAAAAAAAATGAGACACGGTAATGTGATACAGCATGTCTGGGGTGGAAGCAGGGGACATAATATCAGGGTGGTCAGGAAGAGCTTCTCCTGGAAGTAATATCTGAGCTGAACCCTGGAGGACAAGGCCTGAGGGGGGAGGTGAGTGGGATCCCTGGTATAGGAAGTAGCAAATATGGGAAGTAGGAATTAGATCATCTGAAGATGGTCTGATTGAAGGGTCAAAGGGAGCCCTGGAGTCAGACAGGCCTGGGTTTATTTAAATCCCAACTCTGCCACTTGCTGGCTGACGTAACCTCTCTGAGCCGTAGTTTTCCCATCTATAAACTGAGCTGATTTTAATACCGTGTTTCCCCAAAAATAAGACCTACTCCGAAACTAAGCCCCAGTTAAGATCATCAGCCAGATGGACGCATTTAGTACGTTACGACGATGTTCCAGAAGATGACACGACTGTATTTGAATAAATGTAGATTGTTATACATGAAAAAATAAGACATCCCTTGAAAATATGCCCTAATGTGTCTTTTGGAGCAAAAATTAATATAAGACCCTGTCTTGTTTTTGGGGAAACATGGTGGTCTTCCTGAGGGTTACTGAGGAGATAAGTGCCTATGAAATGCTTGGTATAATACCTATCACAGAGTAAGTTCTCAGCAACGACTGCTAGGACGATGTTAACTGATGGTGAAAAAGTTCCTTAGTGAGACCTGGAAAAGGCTCATAAACACACCTGACATTTGTCTTCATCAAAGACACAAGGCGCACTCTACCTGTAAAATAATCATGTCCGGCCGGTACTGTTTCCGCAGTCCCCTGTCAAACATCAGAAACTTGAGCATGTGAAACGCCTCCTCCTCACCCATGTGAAGCAGCAAAATGCCTGCCACAAAGCTGAGGCCTTGGCAATATCCTACTTCTTGGTCTAGAAGTGAGTAGGCCTTCAAAATGTTGTAAAGTGACAGCTGCCCTGCTCCTAGCTGGGCCGAGAAGTACGGATGTGTTGGAAAGGTTCGCCCTGTGAAAACAATACACACGTTAGTTGTTATTTTAAAAAAGAAACACTGTTGAAGCAGAAATCCTATGGACTTCAGGTTAAAGCAACAGAGCTGTAGAAGTTGGATATCCTAAATCCGCTCTGGAAACAAGGTCAGCTGGTTGTTCTTGGAATAACGTTTGCAAGTAAAACATCAGCAAGTATTCATGCTTTTGTGTGGTGAAAGAAATCAGAACTACCCCTGGTCCTACAGATTTCTGGGTTTCAATCTAAAACAAAAAGACAACTGCCAGTGCTCTAAATGGTCTCTGCTCCCGGGAGGGGCAGACAGCTGTGGTTCTGGAGCGGCACCTACCCCAGAATCATCTAAATGCAGCCAAAGGGCTGGCCTGGCCGCAGACTCGCCCCGATCGGCTTTTCCCAGACTGCCTGCCGGGTGATGCCTGCAAAGGCTTCATGCCATGTGCATTATTTCTGTCCTTTTAAACCACAGGCAGTACTTTGAAACTCACTGAGGAGCAGGATGCGATTTCTTTTACACAAAACAGTTGTGTAAAAGAAAGAGATTAAAAAAAAAATTCTTAACATACTGATTATTTTCACAAAAAGCTGGTATTTAGATAAGGTTTAAAGACTTGTTTCGTCCAGAAGGCTTTGGTGGCTGATACCTGCCAAATCCCACCTCACCCCCTCCTTCTGGAATGTGACCACGGGCAAGTATGTTTCCAGGGAGCAGAAAAGTACCTGATCAAGAGAAAAAATGTTCGGCCAGGGCGAAGCTTGGGCCCAGGTGAGAATTATGGCCTCGTCTGGGTCAGCAGAGGCCCACAAGTTAACGAATTGTTCACCTTACTCATTCGGTAGGCAAAAGAGGTCACACTCAGGGTTCTTCCTCAGCCTCCTGAGAAAGGATTTATCAATCCGGAGCGGTTTATCCGAACTTGATTTAAGAGGATGGCAACAGTCTCCTAACTATGCTCCTGATTTCCTGTCCTGTATTCATTTCTTGCCTGCTCTGCCTCTTCCCCCAACAAATCTTCCCCAAACACACTGCGGGCACACCTGTCACCCCACTGCTGGAAAGCAATCAATAGCTCCCCAGGGGAGCTCTGAGCACTCACGTCCTTGCCTACCCTCCCAGCTTCGTCCTCTCCTCCAGGGTTAACCTAGGAACTATGAGGGGGTTCTCCAGGTCTCTGAACCCCTCTAGGCTGCAGGGAGACTGGGTGCACGTGCAGTGTACGAGAGGGTGTGGTTATGCCTGCGCATTTTCCTCGTCTAGAGCAGCGGGGGCAACTGAATTGTAATGTGAACCACATACATAATTTAAAATTTTCTAGCGGCCACATTAAAAAGTAACAGGTGAAATTAATTTTAATGAGATACTCTGTTCAAACCAAATACACAAAATATTGTCATTTCAACATGGAATCAACATACAAATTATTGAAACATTTTGTATTCCTTTTTTCATACTAAGCCTTCTGAAATCCAGTGCATTCTTTACACTGACAGCACACCTCAATTTGGGCCACCCCTATTTCAGGTGTTCAGGGGCCCCACGTGGCTACCACACTGACAGCACAAGCATAGGCTTTCCACAGGTTCTCCAAGGGACGGGGGCAAAGGTTAATAGGAAGCCCTTCCCTCCATCATCCCCACCAGCTTCCAATCAGACGGAGTGCTTCCACCTCTGCGTGCCTGCTCATGCCCCTGGCCCAGCCAGACACGTCTGCCCCCACTCTCCCTGCGTCTCGAGTAGTGCAGGTGGCAGAACACATAGGAACAGAGGCACAGAGGAACACCAGGAAAGGTTTAACTCATTTTAAATTTAATCCTTTAATATTATCGTTTTTGCTAATCAGACAGCCCCTCATATTAGATACCACGCTGCAGAGAAAGTAGAGCACACACTAACTCGCCCTGCTGTGGAGTGAACATTTCTCATTTAACAAGGCTCCTAAGAGGATGAGTCTGGCAGCCAGGGACATGACTATGCCAATCTGGCCACCCAACAGTTGTCAGATTTGGGGCGGGGCCTTCACGGGCATGGGTCCCGTGCAGTCACACTGGTGCTGTGCTTAGAAGGGCCTTGTGCTGGGTTTAATGCTCTATCACTGTCGTGAAATAATTTTTTGAACAAGGGGTTCCGTGTTTTCATTTTGCAACATGCCCTGCAAATTCTGTGTTTGGGGGAGGCAGCCCCCGAAGCAGCCTCCAGGGGTGGCTACAACCACCTTCCCTACAGCCTTGCTACCAAGCCGTATGTTAGGTGAAAGCAAGCCTTGGTCAAATTCATTCGACCTTAATTCGTAAGCCAACATGAAAAAGGAACCACACAAGCACTTGTCATGTTCTGTTCTCACGCCTCCGACAAGCATCCCTTTAGAAAGGTTCAGTTGGAGGAGGGCACTGTGGCAGTCTGATGGCAGAGCCAGACTGCCAATGGTCGGCCACACAGATGCTCCAAATGCACTGGGTGCTCAAGAAGAATTACCACTGAATGGCACAGGGGTGCGATTAATGCGGGGGAGGTTCTACACACAGATTATTTTTAGGAAACGTTTGCTGAGTCTAGTGGCCACCGGAACCGGCTCCTCTGGCTCTGTGAATCTCTGTCCAATTCCGCCATCAGTGACGTCAATCAAGTTGGTAGCTTAGAATTAGCCAAGGCGGGAGTATTTACACCACGGGAATCTGCAAACGCTGACACAGGACTTCATTTGAGGGGCTTGGGGGATCCAGTTGTTAAACATTTGCCAGCAGCACAGCACTGATTGGCTCGAAGGATGTAGGGAGATTTCAGACCTCCGTGAAAGGCAATGAAGACATTCCCCGCCTTCCTCTTTTATCACCCACATTGAGTTCTATCACTTTGAGGTTAAAGAGCATACTTAGAACGACCAAATCAATATGGTTTCATGATGTGGTCCTGAACGTGAGACAATGGCCGACCTTTTGGAGAAATGAGTGCAGCTGTTGGTGCAAGAATTTATTAGACGTCTGAGCTGTGCTTCTTCAAGTGACCTCCACAAAGCAAAGGCCCCAACCAGACCGACAGGGGTGCTACGTAACAAGACTGCTGCGTGACAAATTCTAGGGACTTTTCTGTCTTTTGCCGTCAACGCTTTTTAGTTTCTCACGCAGGACTTCAACCCAAAGATGACACAGAAAAGTGGTGCTCCCCACGGACACCCATCTGTTGTTAATGAACAGCCTACCCACCGCTCAAAGCTCACAGGCCTCAGCTCTTTGTGGCGTGGCCAAGGGAGGCAAACTACCAAGCAGGGAGGGAGAAGGGAAAACTCTCTCCTCTGCCCGTCTATATTTAGTCATCTTAAATTCTCTCAGCGGAGCCTTCCATTTGGCAGCCCTTCTCCTCCTCATCTTTTACGGATTCTAAAAAAGCAAGGAGAAAAATAAGTTCTCTTCTCTAACACTTGGACTAGAGCTCCTTTTCTTCCAGATACCAGGCAGCTTTTAGACCTTTGGTTAAACCATGTTGCGTGGAAGCAAAAATCAATAACACAGCTCCCAGGCTGGGTTCTTGACCCAAATGGGTCTTTGGATATACGCTTTGCCTCTCCCTGCAGCACGGGCACGTCTACACGCGCTTAGGTGTCACTGATAGAGCGTCTCTAGAAGTCCATCAAAAAATGCCGCTCTGGTCACCAAAAGATTCACCAAACCTCTGCAGGGTACGTAAACTATGCTACCACTTTATTGACCTATAAAGTACAGATTAATAAAATGATAGGTAATCGATGTGGGGGAGATTAGGAACCGTTCCTGTCTCTGCTCGCTGATTTAATGGTCCTCCTACGTTTTTGGAGTCTGTTCAAGGGCTGCTCCAGCTAAGTCCTTCCTATCATGGGAGAGGCTGCACAGCCTCACCGGGTGGAAGCACTGAGAGCCAGGAGGTTTCCAGGCTGGGGTACCAGGGACAGGGGCAGCTCAAGTGGAAGGAGATGGGAGGTGAAGTGGAGCCGGAAGGGGGTGTCTAGCTAGCTGTTCAGTGTCCTTAGTGTGGGTACAACTAGAGCAGGAGGTCCAGCTAGAACACTTGTGAGTCCACGCTGTCCACCCAGGATGGAGAGACAGAGAAGAGAGGGCTGCAGAGATGGATGTCGGTAACGCCAGGCTTAATGGGTGCGGCAGGTTCCTGAACTGAGCCCTCAAGAATGATTTGCTAAGTATCATCTGCTAAGCCCTGGGAGGAGCTGTTTTCCGCTGGCTGGGTGTGGTCAACTCCGAAGGACTGTTACGCCACCTAACTATGGGAGGGAAAGCTGCGCTGGTATGGAGTGGGCAGAGCCGGGAAAGACAGGTGTCCTAGAAGGGACGTGATAAGGAGACTAAGAAGACCTAGGTTCTAGGATGTTCTGCCACTGAGTAGCTTGTAACTTGAGCCAAGCATTCAACCTCTCTGGGCCTCATTCATTGCCTCTAAAGTGGAATAACACGTGCCCAATTTCATACAGGGTTGTAGAAAGCTGAGATCTGACAAAGTTAGAGAAAGTTAGAGGTGTTTAGAGTATAAAACACCGCCCAATTATAAAGTCTATTATTCTTGGGAAGAAAAGAAATGTTGCAAAAAGCTGATTTGACTAACAGCTAATTTCAGAAAGTAAAGCAAGAGGCAAGAAAACAAAAATCCATGAAAACTTGAAGTATGTCCGCCCAACAAGCATTCTTTTCTTCTGACCGGGATATGGATCACTTTTTAAGAAAAACTGAAATACGATTTGATTTGCTCTGCACTACACACCTTATATTGGGCCTTGAGTTAGCCACAGTGCAGACTAAATAGAAAGTGTAGACTAAACAACTGACTTGGCTAATGCCGCCTCTTGATGAGAGGTGAGGGGGAAGCAATAGACAGTTTGGAGGAACTTCTAAGTGAGGCCTCCCTGAACCTGACCGAGGGGAGCCTGGCAGGCAGGGCACCCTGGAACCATCGACGGTGCTGAGCTAACACACAGGTTCTCTCAGTGCAAGTGGGGAGAGAAGGCTGGCCCTGGTAGGTCCCTGGATAAAGCCTACAGAGATGCGTGGAGGTTACCTGAGCAATGTACCGTTGGAAACAGAGCTTTTTTCAGGCATTGGGAAGGTATTTGGAGAGCACCCAAAATGGAGGCTGGGACTGAAAAAGAAGTGGAGAAGGGAGGCCAGTGCTGTCAGGGAGGGGTGGCGGCAGCTGGCCTTTGGGGGTGCAGAAGGGTGAGGGTGGGAGATGGGTAGGGAGAAAGAGAAGGTGGGTGCTGCCTGGCCCTGCTCATGACTGAGAAAAGGCCAAATCGTGGCTCACACAGACCACATGCCGGCTGGAAGAAAGGCCGAGTGGGCCTCTGGGCAGGGAAGGCCAGCCCAGCCTGGCCGTGGCAAACAGCTCCCTGCGGAGAAGCCCCCCAGTCCCTTGTGCTGACCCAGCCTTTTTCTTCTCCTCTGCAGAAAAGCAATTACATTCGAATAACAGGAGGCAGAGGACCAATCCTGCCCTTGGAAGAATGAAAGAAAAACTAAGAGAAGACAACATTTGAATCCAGGAGGGTTTGAAAACATGTGTCCTTCTACTCTCATCCTGGGAAGGAGTTGGGGGGCAGCAGAGAAATGGTCTGTATTCCCTCCCTTTCAACCTCCTACCCTAAATTTATTTTCCACTTCATTTCACATGATAGGAACATGATGTCATTTTTCTGTTACTCATCACATTAGAAAACACATCTATTGCCAATTCACAAAACTGCTTTGCTCGGGGTTAGTGGGCCAAACGGGCTCCAGCCCCACTGCTTACACTTTGTCCCCAAGGTATAATCAGGGCCTGTCAGCATCACCCTTCACCCAGCCAGCGGTTTCCATGGGAACACGTGGGCTCCTGTGCTCAGAGGGCCTTAGGGACGGAAGGCCCTAACTGCAGCACACAGCCACAGTGGGTTTAGGTCCAGCCAGTCACTTGTGCGACTGTGGCCACCAACTGACCTCTCTGTGCCTCACTCTCCTCATTTCTTAAAGAAGACACAAGGGCTAATGTGAGGGTCGCATGAGACTGAGGGGTCAGTGCAGAGCCTCGTCTTCAACATCTTGAAAGATTTACTGAGCATGTGCGATGCGACTGGCTCCATCCTAGGAGCTGGCGCTGTGATGGTAAAACAGCCCCAGCCCAGACCAGAGAGTGCTGCCTCCTAAGGCAATAAAAAAAGCTGCTGCCACTGTCACCTAAGTGAGGCCAGTGGTGGGGGAAGACGGTGGACGGAGCACCGGCCCTAGAGTCACACATCGGCTGGGTCACTCTGAGCAAGCTACTTCACCTCTCTGTGTTTCACTTTTCTCAACTCTAAGCAGGGAAGGAACAATATCCACCTGATCGCGTGTGAGGCTTACAGCAAGTTTAAGTAACTTCACACAACATTTGGCATAAGGTAAAGTGAAGGATTAGCTTTGAACAATCACAAGAACTGTAATAATAATGAATGTGACAAGTATCACGGGGGAGAGAATGGGGTGGGACAGATGGCTTAGCAGAGGCACCTAATCCAGCCCGAAGGTGGGAAAAGATACTACGGTTGGGGACAGTTTCTCAGAGATGACACCGGCGCTTAGACCAAAAGAGCAGCATTTATGAAATGAACCCTTACGATTTGCTGTGTGGCTAGAAGAGCAGACTCCGCACGCGTGATCCAACTCCCACCTCGAATGATTCGGACACGTCCTCCCTCCCCGCTGGCTGCTGCGCTGCAGAGACCTATGGTCCGGGACACACTGCAGGGCCTGAGGCGCAGACAGGGACTCTCGAGAGCCCATGATGGCAGTAGCAGCCAGCACCAACATTCCGGAAGCAGGGCCGCCTGCTCTAAGAGCAGCAGGGCCAAGTTCCTGTGGCCTGCACACGGGGCCCTCCCGGGGCCTGCCATCAGTGGAGGTGGAGGCCCTGAGAGAGGCACAGGCTCTTCCACACATTGTCATTCCACACGTCCTTCACTGTGGTGACAGCAAGTATCTCCAGGACACTGTTTCCATCCTCGCGTTTTGAAAACTGTTCAAGGGACAAGGTGCCTGCCCCTCCCACAATAAAACTGCCCTGGGCGCACACAAACTGCTTTCTACAATTTTCTTCTCATAAATCCTGTTTCAAAGCAGCAAAGGCTAGGGAGTGGCTCGTGTAATTAAGCCAAGACTCGGTCCTGACACTTAGGTCTTCCAGCATGTGCCTTCGGTGGACTATAAAACCTCCTCTCAATATCTGAATTACTGACCTGAACCCCCGTCGTGACTGGAGCCTTCATGATTGCACCTTCCATGCTGAGCAGAGTTAACAAGCTGCCCAGTGAGGAGAGCGAGATCTTTCTATATGCTTGGAGGAGACATGTGTGATTACTCTGGGGCTTTTGTAATTGAAAGTCTCAGTAGCAAATTGTGATTGCTACACCTAAAGGCAGATCACTAAATAACTCGGACAGTCTCTCCAGATTTTTCAACTGAGTGAAATTTCCATTTTCATGTCAAATTGATTTGCAGACTTACCAAGGTCGATAAGAATCGCATGTTGCTGGGAGGTGAGCTGTTTTAGGAGTTCTTTGTACGGCGTGTCCTTTGGCTGTTTACTGGGAAGCTGGCGTTTAAGGTGGAATTGCTCTGCTAGGAATTTCCAGATTTCACCCCGGTGATGACGTGGCACACCTTCAAAAGGGGAGTGGTGGAAAATATACAGAGAGACTTTATGCACAGAATACCACTTACTGATAAAAATATATACTATGTTCAGATTATGCTAGAGTCTGCCAGGGATAAACTGATGAAGGACATGAGCCCCTAGCTGGTGACAATTAAGAATGTCTGGGAAAGAAGACCGAGCATGTAATACTACAATGCAGAATGTCATCTCCTAAAAGGGATAGAATCAACGTGAGGTGAGTTCAGATGAAGGAGATCAAGATTTCACAGAATCCTTCTCTCGTGCCAGTACTCAAGAGTGCGGGGTAGGGGTGGGGAGGAAGAGAAAAGACAAGTCAAAGAAAGGGCACTGTGCGTGTTTCTGTGGCCTCGGGCGCAGGGTACAGTAGGGATGGAGCAGGTGGCAATCAGATGGGAAGGGTTTTATTAGAGGTACAATTGAGGGCAAGAAACCTGCACTTCATCTGGTGGCTCTAGGGGACCACGGAGATGGGGAGGGAATAGCCCAATCGAAGCTGAGATTCAAGAATACTGATTAGATATCTTTCCACAAGGGTGGGCTGGAGGAAGGGACCAGAGCCTGGACAGGTACCATCTGCATAAACTTGCCATGGTGAGCATTCAGTGGAGACCTAAAAGCAAGAAAATTATCCAAGAGACTTTCCTAATGTTTTAAACATGATTAATTCGAACACTCAAAGTGATAAAAAAAAAAAAAAAGTCTACATCTAAGAAAAGTTCTCTTAAAGTCAACGATGTTATTTAGGGCAAATCTCATTAGGAAAAAGTGACAGTTTTTATTCAAAATTCTTCGGTTCATCATTCAGCTTTCACAAGGCCTTCATGTAGAAATGGAGATACAAAGAAGACTGCAGAAAAAGACGCCAAATGTTTCTCATCTCTGATGGGAGTTCTCTTGAGAGAAAAGGAACCTCTGAACTAAGGATTACTGTTCCCTCATCCAGAAAAAAATGTGACCGCTTTGTCCATTCCCCTGTCACTCAGAGCCTCCCCAGGAAGACTGTTTTCCTTGTTTCCCACTGGCTACCTTTGACAGAAGTGTCTACTCTGGCAGGCTGGCAGCAGCAGCAGCCACCATTTTCAGTGAGGTCACTAGGTGCTGTCACCACTCTGGGCATTTACATCATCCTCACAATCTGCTCAGGGAAATACATGCTTAACCCCTTGGCAAACAGGCAAACATGAGGAAACGGAGGCCAACGAGAGGAGGGCCCTTGCCTAAGATTCCAGCTGGTTAGTGGCAGCTCAGGGAAAGTGACTGCCATTTTCTACTGATGTCCTTCATGTCAGAACTGTCAGACAAGCTGCTGCTCGGATGGGTACTGGAGAAAAAAATAGTTTGGGTTCCTACGTGGCAAGTAATAATAAAATAACCATTTGTGGATTTGAACCAGATAATAGTCAATCTATTACTCAATCCACAAGGAACTATTTTGAAACAGTCATTCAGCCATCTTTTGGAAATACTTAAGGTGTAGTAAATAATTTGGGGTTTTTTCTTACACATACCAGTTGTAAAAACAAACAAACAAACAAACAAACAAACAAACAAATAGCCTTTGGGAGAAACACGGGGCGACACTTTATAACCACATCCTAGACTTTCTCTGAAGGTTTATCTCAGTGTTAATCTGATGACCCAATATAGTGGGTTGAAGACTGACTTCCCGAAAGATATATGTACATCCTAATCCCCAGAACCTGTGAATGTTCACTTTGGAAGAAGGGTCTTTGTAGATATAATTAAGATCTTGAAATGGTTATCATCACCCTGGATTATTCCGTTGGGCCCTCTATCCAAAGACAAATGTCTTTATAAGTGACACACAGAGAAGACAAGAGGAGGAGGGCATGTGACCATGGAGGCAGAGACTGGAGTGGTGCAGCTCCAAGCCAAGGAACATCGGCAGCCAACAAAGGCTGGAAGCAGCCAGTGGAGCCCGGCCGACACCCTGACTTCAGACTATTGGCCTCCAGAGCTGTGAGAGAAAATTTTCTGTTGTTTTAACCACTAATTTTGTGATAACTTGTTACGGCAGCAACAGGAAACTAGTACATCCTGATATCTGCCTTTTTACATCATTCTATTGCTTCTCTACCTCTCTACTATTCCTGCTCAGAGATATATGTCAGCTATGTGTGTGTATACACACACACACACACACACACGCACACACACACACGCTAGCCTCTAATATTTCAAACCATACAAGAAATAAATGTGGCTTGAAAAACAGTCAGCAAGTTAAGTAATTTATAGTGGGGCTTTTCACAAAACATTTTTTTTCAAACTGGGAAGTTTTCCCAAGTTATAAAATGACTGATTTCCTCTTATCATTAAATCATTCCCATTATCTCATCAGAACTTTATTTTTTGTAGGAAAGGAATACTGTGTCATTGGACAGTACCACATATTCTGGTATTTAAGAGAAAGCTTAGATGTGTGATTTAAAAACAAAGGGTCATGCAAATTGGAGCCACTGTTTTTGCTAAGAATGATCTGAAACAGCCTTCCCCATGCTTGGTTTGCCTCCATTCCTAACCCAAGAGAGAAACCTGGCAGTGGAGTCCATCCAGGGCCCGCAGAAAGGGTTCTGGGTGAACAAGGGGCTACCCTCCCCCCAAATGTAAATAGCTTTTTATGACTTTAATACCGTGTTTCCCCGAAAATAAGACCTAACCGGAAAATAAGCCCTAACCGGAAAATGAGCCCTGGCATAATTCAGGATGACATTCCCTGAACATAAGACCTAATGCGTCTTTTGGAGCAAACCTTAATATAAGACCCAGTCTTTTTTGGGGGGAAACACAACTTAAATACTTACTACTTAAATAAAAAGGAAAAAAAAAATTCTGAAAATGCAAAAAGGTATAACAAAAATGTAAAACCACTCATAACTAGAGTGAACATATAATTCACTACCCAAAGCAGGAAACTCTGGAAAGCGAAGGGGAGGAAAGCTATTTATTATTTTACTGGAACAAGTTGTAACCCAGGGCTATGCCAGGCAAACCAGATGTATGGTCATCCTGCCCATTACTCAGATATCTGCAAACACGTCACGGAGGTTGTTCCACAGATACGCACACAGAAATACACAACTGTATGTGAGACCACACTGTACTTTTTCCTTTCAATTAACAACTCATCTTTTACACCAGTAAACACAAATCTACTGTGTCCTTTACAAGGAATATGACATGGGTGTGGTCACATGGTTGGGGATTTTGGTTCTGTTCTGGTTTTCGGCTATTAAACAATGCCATAGTAAGCATTCTTCCTACTGCAGTACATTTTTGATTGATTAATTTCTAGAATAGGTTGCTATACATGGCACTGCTGGGTCAAAGGTAAGCAGAGTTTGCATCTGGCTCATGTTGCCAGCTGCTCAGGTAGCTTCTTTGCAATCCCGTTCCTAGAAAAGTACCCTCCGGTTCATAAGTTTCTACTTTGACGTCTTCTAATTAGTAAATAACTGAGATCATTTAAATAAATCATTTAAACCCAAACTAAACTTTGGATTATTTAAAATTCCACAGAACTATTCTCCCTTCTCCCCAGTTGACACCCTAATAATCCTGATACTCTGATTCAGTTTGAACTTGGAAAGTTAGTTCATAAATCTTTTTTTCGCATCACTTAGGGGCCTTGAGATCATTAAGAAGGGGCCTCTTACCCACACGGGGCCTGTTTTCTCTTTCAAGGGCTCAGAAGTGACTTGGCTTCTACCTGAAAGGCCAAAGGTATGGTTCTGATTGAATCTCGCTTTTATTCTGAGCTACAAGATGGACTGTGGCCATTTCCTTGGAGTTGTTAAACCTTATGTGTTGAAACCAGCTGAATAACTGACAAAGCCCCTTTTATAGTTAGAGACACGGAGATCCTGCCATGAAAAGTGATGTGGCAACGTCGGGGGACACATGAGGAAATTCCAGGTTAGCCTCGGCTCATTTTATAAATTGTTCAATGCTCTATCCCTGACTTCACCACACACGTTCCAGATGCCTGGAGCATTGTTATTAGTCCCCATCGTAAAACACATGACGAAAACCACTACATCCAGGTGCCGGGGTTCTAAGCTCAAATATCTGGAACAGCTGTCACACACCCAGGTGATTTCCCTTTTGCAGAAGCAAAGCCACCTGAAGACCATCTTGTACTCACCAGTGAAAAGGGGAAAAAAATGGACTCATCCTTTGCTCTGCTTTCTCCTTTTTAAAAACAGCAATCTGGGGCCATGTGGTGTGAGGGGAAGCCTCCAGCAACCTCGCTGGGTACAAAGAATGTGAGAACTGGGAGAGCGCTCTGAGATCCCCTGCTTGGTCCACGCCTCTCGTTCTAGCAGTCAGGAGGCCAAAACCCAGAAAGGTAATACCACCTGCCAAACGCCACACAGGGAGCCCTGGCCAATTTGGAACCTGAGTCCTCATCACTCGCCATATTTCTGGTCTCTGAGACCAGTACGGCCAAGGCACAGATCAGCTGTAGGCTGTGTGTATGATGCCTGGACCCAGGGTATGAGACCCGCTCTGCGGCCCTGCGCCCATCACTCCACTGCTCTAAGTCCAAGTTTCCTTGTCCATAGAAAGGGGAAAGTCACAGCCAGCAATAGCTATACGTTACTAAAACTGATGCTATTAAAATTCAGATAAAGGTTAAATAATGCCTAATTGACTATAGTAGGAAAAAACCACTTTGCTCCATTTACTCTCCTGGAGCAGCTAATAAAGTCAGAAGAAAACCTAAGATTTGTACAGATTTCCAACGCTTTTTCTAAACACTCGTTTATTCATGACTAGATTGGACAGAACTCAGTAGCACTGGAATTAGATTAGACTCAAAAAGCTTCCAATCTTGCCAGCAGACATTAATATACGTTTTAAAAGAAATGGCTGTTTTACTTGAAAACTAATAATCATCAAAGTTAAGCTCTAAAATGGTGCTTCTCAAACTGAGGAAGGACCAGTTTTTTTCTTTTTCTTTTAAAAATTTCTAATCCACTATAGACTGATACTGTTACAAAATGCAGTAAAAATGAACTACTAGAAAAATGAAATGAGAAAAAAACGCTAACAAAATACAAGTCTGCTTTGAAAAAAAAAAAGAAATAGAATTATACTATCAAATTGCTGGAAAAGTTTCTAAATGTTTAGTCTCAAGTTCTGCAACTATCTTGGGCCAGTGACAGCTCGGACTGGCACACGGTCAACAGACCATACTATAAAAAATAGCGTATCTGTCCCCTCTGCCGGGCCTTTCCGGAGAGCAGACATGTGCAGTGTGCTTCTGGGTATCAGCTCATCTACTCCTTGAAACAAACCTGTCAGCACCCACGTCTTACACGTGTGGAAAGTGGGGCTCAGAGAGCTGAAGTCATTTGCCTAAGATCACCCTGCAAATTGGTGCGGGTTGGAATTTAAATCTGGGGCTACCTGTCTAAAGTCTGTGCCCAACATTCTATGTTGTCTCCTGACAGCACTCAGAGAGAAGCCACACAAATACTTTCCAGTTTATCATTTAACTCAGTGTATAATCCTGTCATTACCAGTTGGTAGGCAACTAAGCCGCTGGGTTTTTCTATCTTCTTCCTGTTTTCCGGACATTTTGATTGATTTAATTTAGAGGAATCATGAAGAGTGATGAAACATTAATTAACTAAGATGTCTGGAAACAGATTAAGGAAAGACTTGATACACAGGAGAGAAATGGCCACTAAACCTGGATTTAAACACTTGATTTCATCCTTCCCCCCAGTCATCCATGAGGGGTGAGGCTGGCTGGCTTGACCCCCGCTGAGGCTTACCTTGCCCCACAGCCGAGTGCATTTTTTCCATGTCAAACTTAATTTTGGATCTTCCCGGAGTGCTAAGCATCTTCTCCCACACTGCAGTTACTTCTTTAAGACAGGGAGTGATTTCTTCATAATCAAGCTTCAGGCGCTTGTTCAGCAAATCATTTTCAGAGGCTAGAACAGACCATTCAAGAGCATGTTAGTGAACGTGATGGCTACGTGTCTTGTGTCTTCTATGTCACAACATGGCTGCCTGCTCATCCTCACTGCGGACATGTCGTGCGGTTGCAGCCAGCTGAACAGGTCACTGTCCCTGCCCCACCCCCATTTCCCTTACTCTGGAAAAAGCTAAACACCTAGGAGGCATCCTCAGTGTCTCATACCCCTTCACCCACGATGGCTCCTATTGGCTCTATTGCTAAGATATATCCCACACCCGTCCAATTCTACCCATCTCCATGGCTATCCTATTAAACCAGAAATATCTCAAGGGCAGGAGCAATGTGTTTAAACTCTTGTGCATGGCATAGTTTGAGCATAACAAAATTTTTCCATCTAAATTAGGAGAGGCTCTCCAAGGATTGTTCTTTCTTATTTAGAGCCAAGCCTCCTGTAGGTAGTTTTGACCATTAGTCATGTTTCTGTTGCCTGGAGCTGAACAGAATAAATCTACCCTTTTCATGTGACATCGTCACACATATATGGAGGTAGCTATTATTTTCCACCAACCTCATTCAGCTTAAAGCTGCATTAGGAAGAATTAGAACTCAATTATCAAATGGGGGGGGGGATCAATAAAGGAAAATTATCAGAAGGATTAAAGTGGATCCCATCACTCCCACCTAAAACCACTAAATCCTATTTAGACACAGTAACGTTGTCAGCCCCCAAATCCATTCCACATCACCTCTGAGATCTAGACTGTGAGTGTTATCAGGAGGGCAAGTAGGATACATAGCTCCCAGTATGTATGCGTATAGGCCAATATAGACTTCTGCAGAACTGATAAACTTGCCTTCTTTATAATAATAAATGCTATGTCTCAAGTACTTTATACATAGTACTATTTAATTTTTTTTTTTTTTTACTATTTAATCTTAATGTCACCCTGAGGCACCAGAGGCTGAGTAGTTCCACCAAGGTCCCAGAGCAGGAGGGAGAGAGGGCCTGGGACCCTTGCCCTCCACTGCACTGCACAGCTTGTTATTAATTATACATTTTTCTGTCTGGGACTAGGCACATATCAACTAGGGGCCTTAAATGTTTGATAAAATACAGTGGAGCCATCTGAGCGTAGACTTTTCTTTGTGTGAAAGATTTTCAATACAAATTTGATCTCTTTAACAGAGAAAGGGCCATTTAGATCCTCTTTTTGTTCTCATTTCAGTTTTTGGTAAATTGCATCTTTCAGGAAGTTTGTCTCCTTCATTTTATGTGTTAAGTTTATGGGCATGAAACTGTTCTTAGTCCTACAGACTACAGACATTGATAAGTCAGCGCACACACCTTGCAAGTCTGCCCCCCCCCCCCCCCCCCCCCCCCCCCCCCGTGAATACACTCTCTCCACACCCACTTTACTCAGGGGGAGACAGAGGCTGAACAGGTTCCTTATTTTGCCCAAGGCCACAGAAGGAGGAAGTGCTGGCAGCAGGATCTGAAGCCCTGGCTGGGGCTTTAAACCATTACATTCTTAAACCCCAGTTCCTACTATTATATTTAAAATGAGAACTACAACTACTTTGAGTTGGTCTGGTGAAGATTAGATGAGATGACATATACTAAGCATCTACAAAATGTCCAATTAGCAGTGCTCCCCAAATTATCAAAACTATAAAGACAAATACGGGAAGGCACAAAGTACTGCTGTACAAACTAAGTGCTGCTAACATGAATATTTTCTTCTTCTGTGTCAGAAACTGAGCAAATGCTAACTAATTCAGTTCATCTGGCTAACACCACCTTGATGGTCAGACCTTATTTGGCTGATGTACGGATTCTGCACTTAACTGACCCAATTACCGCCTTCAAGTACAAATACATCAAAAGATGGCACCTTTAAAAAGGCCTGCAGAGACCCCTCGCCCAGCCTCGCATTTCATGGACACAGTTAACTGCAGAGCGAGTAAAGGACTTGCCCAAGGTTCCTGGCGAGCTGGTGAGTAGCCAAGTGACTCAGGCCTAGTGCCGCCTCTTATCTTTTGTGATTTTTCATGTACCGTTTTTCTTTTCCTTTTTTTAAAAAATACATTTTCAACGTCTAATAAACAGTTCTTTACATCTGTGGAGTTTAAATTAAAAAAAAGCCAACCCTAGATTTTTGGGGGGCTATGAAGATACACAGTTGATGTCATTAGAGTTGAACTAACCCTTGTCGGAAATCAGGTTCAGAACTAGCCTTGCTGAACAGTGGCTGCCAGCAGATTCGGGCTCTTGGAGCCAACGTACATTTCTCTGGCAGTGAACATTTCTCTGCTGTGAGCAAGTCTGGCTGCACTAAAGGGCCCAGCAAGCAACATGAGAAACCTGCTCTCCAGTCAACAGAACAGAAATATCTGGCCAGAAGATTCAGCTGAAAAGGCTGAATCCATGTATTTCACTATTGGCCCAAGCAACATCCTGCTGTTCCTGCATCCTGACAACACTGCTGCCTAAAATCGGTGGCCTCCAAAATGCCTTATCAACCAGGGCAGGTGGTGCAGGCCGGCGACAAACGTCAAGGTCAAGGTTCCAAGGCTAGAACTTGAGCTACAAGACCAAACTGTTCAGAATTGTAAATAAGGGTCTACATGGTTGTGAGTTTCTGGGGCTGGGGGAAGCCAGGCCTACATGACATCACATGTTTACTTTGCAAAAGAGGCATCTGAAACATTATCTTTTAACGTGGACGTTTGTGCCAAGCTGGACTTTGGGCTAACAGTCACGTCTGATTTACGTCCATTGCAGAAGGTGGGCTGTGGCTGCCCATCCCCAATTCTGCTCCATTAGCAACTGCCTTCTCAGATAAAATGCTCTTCCAGCTGCCACCATCTCTTGAAAGCGTGCAAAGGGAAGGCTAAGGGGCTGGAAGTCTCAGTAATGAAATGACCCCCAAGCTTGTAGCGATTTTAGAAAAACTGCACCCATTATTTAATGTTTTTACAATCAACATGTAGTATTTGTTTAATCATGGAAAACCCTTTTTTTTAATATCTGCAACTACAATTCAATTAAAGTTCCAAATCCAATGTGGTGGCACACTGTTATGCAGATATAATCTCTGTAACATTTTCATCTTAAACACGAAATGCTTAATCAGTCCAACAAGCAATAATGTGCTGACCAAAAACCATGCTTGTATTGAATCACACCCTGCTGTGTTCATTAGCGCTGCTTGCATCTTCATTTATAATAGAGGGAGAATGGCTTTGCAGAGGGGTACGTGGAAGACTGCTAGCTTGGGAGAGAGGTGATGCATTTTAGTCCCAATACCACTGAAAAAATAAACTTTGGGGAAATTACAATTCCGCTTCCAACTGTCTACGATGGAGTGAGGCAGATTTAGACTATGTGGTTTGGTTCTTTGTCAGATGCAGTGCTTCTAGAATAGTAATAAATATTTGTTTGATCCATAGATTCAAAAGCCAGAAACTAGGCTTAACCATAAGAAGAATCTCATCATACATGCTTCTTTAATTTCTTTCCCAAAGAGCATGGCTATTAGTCTGAACACTTGATCAATTTCAAGAGCCAATCCCAGTTGCATTTAACTTTCTTTTTAAAAGCAATTAGAAAAAAAGCAAAAAAGCAATAGAATGACTATCTCTCTAGTACGTAGTACACTCCCTGGTTAGTTCTTGTCAAATTTTGCTTCTGTATTTAACGAGAAAGTTCTGTCCTCCAACACAACTTACTAAATATTTTTAGGTAATTCATAACCAAGCTCTTGTTGATGATTATTTTTACAGCAATATAGGTACTGTACATAATAATACAATGCTTTCTGAATTACATTTAGCAAGTTCATTGTTTGCTCACCACAAAGGTAAACATGTGCTGAACTTTACAGAGCTAAGAAGAGACATGAATTCAAAAACAGTAAAAATGAAAGTCCACACCGGACTGAACGCTGCCAGATGAAATGAGAAAGCAGTAGAACGATGCTGGGAAGGGCCAGTGAACTTACACAGCACCTGGGAGGGTGCTCCAGGTAACCTTAGGAAATGTCCCTGCTCACTCTTGTCTGGGTAGTCTTCATTTACACAGCTTTACAAAAAGCTTTGCTTCTGTGGCACACTGAGCTCATCGATTATAGTCACTAGTCTTCCCAAGAGGCCAGCAGCATCAGTCCCAGTTTACAGCTATTTCCTGATTTTCTGGGGCTGTCATTTGCAAGATTGGCCCAGATAAGCACTAAGGTTTTTGACCTACATGATGAGCATAACTACCTTTTTTTGCTTTTCAACAAAAATGCCAACCAACATACACATGGCTATAAGAGCTGTGCTCCACAGCTGTCATTTAGCTGATGACACACTCAGGATTCCATTGCTATCAAACTTCTTCTAGACATCTGCTTATAGAATTATCTTCAGAAACACACAAGACCCTGGTAGAAACAGAGAGTTGGGGAAACACTTAGCACTCGCCGCTCTAATAGGCCTCACTGCAACATCCCCGCCATGGCCCATCTCCCTCAGCTTCAGGACTGCGTCTACACCCATACGCAGCCTCTTACAACAGGTGAACTACTTTCATATCAAAGGTCTTAGTACTGTCTGTTTCACTTTTTGTTTTTGGTCAAAGATAATATAATTATCTGGACTATGGACCTTATTCATCTGATTTAGTGTCTTAATAACTTTCAGCTCTATGCAAACAGCAAGCTCATTATTAAAAGATGAAGACTGACAATCAAGCAGGAAGTTCAATGAAATGTGCAGTAGTCCCCCCTTATCCATGGGGAATACGTGCCAAGACCCCCAGTGGATGCATGAAACCACAGACAGTACCAAACCTTACATACACTATGTTTTTTCCTTATATATTATGCACACCTTTTCACTTAAAGGAAGCACTTTACAGCTTCTCTTTGGCATATACCACTTCCAGTGTCACTACTGTTGCTCTTTGGAGCCATTAGTATGTAAAATAAGGGTTACTTAAACACAAACACTGCGACACTGCGGACAGTCAAGCTGATAACCCAGACAGCTACTAAGTGACCAATGGGTGGGTGGAGCATCCAGGGAGCGTACACTGGACGAAGGGATGATGCACATTCTAGGTAGGACTAAGCGGGACAGCTTGACATTTCACCACACAATTTAAAACTTATGAACTGTTTATTTCTGGCATTTTCCATCTAATATTTTCAGAGTATGGTTGACCATGGGTAACTGAAAGCCCAGAAAGCAAAAAGCAGTTTAGTAAACTCTTTTAATCAAGCACTGTACACTGCAGAATTTCTTTGGGCAGTGACAGCACGACTGAACTAGCTACCTGCACAGCCTCCCGCTGAGAGTATGTCCAGACTTCCTGATAAAAACTCTCATTATTTTCTAGCCAGCCAGCTCCCTATAATCTAAGACCCATGTTCTTTCCATTACACCACCCAGGGTACATAAACTTAGCTACTTTGAAAATAATATTTATTGCTTCAAGTGACAGTACGGAAACAGGAAATGAACAAAATCTAAACTTTCAAAGTTCACATCTTATTTTGATACTGACACGACCCTGGGCAGTTGCTTGGCTTCTCTGAGCCTTAGTTTCTTCTTCAGGCTAATATCTGCTTTCTGGAGTTGTCCTTAGGATTAAATGAGTCCGTCTACATAAAACACCTTGATATCAGTACAGGTAGAGCTCGGCTAATGCTGAAGTTTTCAGATTACGTGCAACTCACTAAAAATGCACATGGAGTGAGGTTTAATGATTTATGTGGGATCGGTTCATACGTAACACCCAGGCACACAGGCTATGGCTGAGAACAAAGTAGGGAGGGAAGGAGAAAAAACAAAACAAAAACCACTTTTCCGAGGGTTAAAGCGCCCACAGTTGAAACCTGTCTCTTGACAATGAGTTTCAACTCTTAACAATGACTACATAGGAATACCTAATACAGTGGGCGAGACCATTACATCTCCAGAAAGTAGTGTTAACTTTACTTTGACAAAGTCAATACATATTTTTAATATACACATATACATATGTATGTATGTTAGAATATCTTGCTTTCTTTTAAAGACATTACACTTATGTCTGATGTGATTCACGTCAGAGCCAAGATATATTAAGATCATCAGGCCTGCTCAGCACAAAAAATGGCAAACCCACCTTGCAGCTTCTGGTTTTCCTTCTCCATCCTGAGGAGGAGTATCTGTTGTAGAATCGCTTTTTGCCATAGTTCTCGAAGCTCGCGAGGTGTCCTTTTCTTTTCCTCCAGCACAGGGCCAGAGGGTCTGTCTTCACAAACTGGTTCTAAAGGAGACCGCGGGGGAAGCTCTCCCAGCTCAGAGTAATCTGGAGAGGGAAAAGAACGTTTCAGAATGGTCATTTTTCAGTAAAAATTTACATTTAAACATAATGCCAAACCAAAAATATCTGCTCAAGATATTACATCATGCTATTACCCAAACTTAAGATTCATGTTCTAATATGCACTGGAATAAACTGTATCTGAGGCATAAACATCTAACAAATTACATATCAAATGGTAAGGAAAAGTTGTAGCAGCGGAGGAAATGTTCAAAGATACCCACATTTTAAGGTAATATTTTTATCTTCTTCTGAGTTAATGACTCCATTAATGATAACAGCAAATATTCACAGGGTACTCACTATGTATCAGGCTGTTCTGAGGGCTTTATGTGTAATAATTTATTTAACACTCAACCACCCTAAGACATAGGTATTATAACTATTCAGTTTTAAAGAAAGCAAACTGCAGCCCAGGGAGGTTGAGTACCTTGCCCAACGTCATACAGCTAGAAAGCAGTAGAGCCTGGACTGGAACCCCCAGTCTCGCTTTCATGTGCATTTTTAACCACTGTGTTATACAGCTAGGTATTTTGAAAGAAGAGTAAAACATTTTTAATAGTCAATAACAATGACCATTAACAAAGCCTCTACCAAGTGCCGGGCACTGTGCCAGGTGTTGTTTTTTTTAACTTGTATTTATTTTAAGTGTGTTTTTCTAGGACCCATCAGCTCCAAGTCAAGTAGTTGTTTCAATCTAGTTGTGGAGGGCGCAGCCCATGTGGGGATCGAACCAGCAACCCTGTTGTTAAGAGCAGCACACTCATACCAACTGAGCTAACTGACTGCCCCCGTGCTAGGTGTTTTATGTAGACAGACTCATTTAATCCTGAGGACAACTCCAGAAGGCAAGTATTAGCCTGACGAGGAAACTATGGCTCAGAGAAGCCAAGCAACTGCCCAGGGTCATACAGTGAATAAGCAGGTGTGTCAGGATCCCAACCTGTGTTTGCCGGACTCAGAAGTCCAAGCTTACCCATAGATACCCCTACCATTTAAATGTTTCCCGTGTCATCCATTTTTCATTTCCTCTTTATTAGTTGAAATCTCTTGACATTTCACGAACTTGTTCCTTCTTACTGCAGACACTGTGCTGCTGGTACACAGTGTAACAACTCACAAATACCTGCAGACACGCACAGAGAATAGCCCACCTGCTCGCTAAGGGGAGCAGAAGATCCTATACAAACAGACCTCATCCAACACAGCACATTCTTGGGAACTTTTGTCTGAACTGAACCTAGATAAAATCACAGTCTTAACACGTGCTGTGAAAAGCCTTTCCCAAGCTGCTTGAGTCTCACACCACCCATAATACAATATACAATCTCTTCCAACACAATTGCATGTTACAATTAATTTCCAGAACAGCTGTCTGCATTGTCTGCTCATTAGCTTTATCTGAAGTTAGGTTTGTTTTCCTGCTATAAAATCAAACACAAGCTACAAAATGTTTAATTTTCCAAAGTAATTTGTCCACCTTAACTCCTCTTAAAATTACTGGATTAAAAAAAAAATGTATAATGAGCATTAAGAATGCTTTATGATCTCTGTAGCATTTAAATGCTGATCATCGATTTCTTATTTCATTATGATGCTATTAAACAAATGACTAAATTAAAGTTCTACTTCTGGAGGTAAGAAATAATACACAGTTTATGCATGTTAGAGGAGGATAGTCACACAGTATAAATTTTTATTAAGTTGTATTCTGTGCATAAAGTCTTTCTCTATATTTCCTACCACCCCTCTTTTGAAGGTGTGCCACACCATCACCAGGGCGAAATTCGGTCAATATAAAAGCAGGAATCAAAACTGCATATAAAGTATGATCTCAATTTTATAATATTATGAGAGGCAGTACAGTTTAGAGAGAAACAGGTCAGGCTCTGGAGCCAGGCTGCCTGAATTTTAATCAATACTCTGCATTTGTTGATTCTGTGACCTTTAGCAAGTTGCTTAACCTCTTTATGCCTCAGTTTCTCAATCTGTCAAATGGGAATAACAGCACCTCCCTCACAGTGGTGTTATAGGAATGAACTGAGTTCATATACATGACATAAACCACCTCAAACAGGGTCCAACACACAGCAAGAATCCAGTGGCTATCAGCTTTATTGTTTACTATCACACAGTCATTAAAAAAGTCACAGAAAAAAATACTGAAACACATCAAAATTTAGCCACTCATCTGGAAACTCTAAGAAGTCTCAACAAGGCCACCTTGTCAACAAGGGTTTGTCCAGCACCAAGCACAGTCCCTGGTACCCAGGAGGAACTTCATAAACAATTGTCAAATAAAAGAAGAGATAAGCAGGTGCCGGGTTTGGGCGTGCTTGTTGTTCTTTGTATTTCCTGTATTTTTCTAAAATCACTATAGAAAATGTTTTCATAATTGAAAAACCAAAGAAAAATCATACGAACCTGTTCTGACTTAAAGCAAAGATTGAAAAATGTTCTGTAAAACATCAATCCCCCCAATCCCTGTGTACTTAGGAATAGTTATCATTGAATATGATAAACTTCAAATTAATCTTTTTTGCAAAAGAAATTTGAGTCAGTATTCTTGTTTAATCTTATTCTGCAGCTTGAAGTTTCCATTTGAACCCTTTCTTTTCTCTCTCGTGGCTGCTGGAACTCTGCCGGACACAGCAGTTGTGATTCAAGTTCTGCTTTAGCTCATGTTGGAAGTATTTACACTACCGCTGGTTCACGAAAGTCTCGTTTCCAAAAAGTGGTTCTTGTGAGAGATCCTGGCTGGCGCGGCAGGCCCTGGAGCAGCAGTTAAAGCAGGATTTTAGAGTTTTCTCATGTATACAAGAACCCTGGGACCAGTCCAGTCAACAGAGCATCTTTCCCACGAAGACAAGGGCTCATCTCACCCAGTCTACTTCCTCTAACCTCAACCTTTCTGTTTATCACAGCCTTTCTCCTCCCGGGTGTCTTGAAAAATCCTACCACATCGCTTTCAAGTTCTGGAACGTAATGAACAGAGCAGGTGTCACTCGGGCTGGGCTGACAGAACATGTCTGGGAGTTTAGGTTCCTTGGTTCCCCAGATCCATTTACTCTCTACCAACTGGGTTGCTGACAAGGACCACACGCTACAGAAGCTCACGAAGCGCCAGCTTTTGCTATTTTCTTATTCAGAGAAATCAGATCAGCCAAGAGTACAAGCATTGTTTGGTGATGATGACTGTGAGGTTTAAGGCATAAACTGCTTCCCGAACGTTCTTTGCTTTTGCCGTCTTTTTCATGTTATCAATCACAGCTCAGTTTGTTGAGCTTTTACTTTGTGACGGGTCCTTGACACAAAGAAACCTGTCTGATTTCCACAACCACCTCATGAGGAAGGTGATATTATCCCCATTTTGCAGCCTGAACAACTAAGGTGCAGTGAGGTTTTTTTAACTTGGCCAAGGTCACACAGCTAGCAAGAGTCAGAGGCACAATTTGAACGAAGATGTATTTTCCTCCAAAGTAAAAAATGCTTAACTAGTGCTTCTCTAGTTTCTAGATGCAAAGCATCATGTGGGTATTTTGCTAAAATGCAGATTTTGATTCAGTAGGTATGAGGGGAACCTGGGAATCTGCATATCTATCAAGTTCCCAGGTGATGCTACCACTGCTGCTTCTCAAAACACACTTTGAATAGTGGGGTTCACGCTACATTTTCACACTTCATCCCTGCATGAGACTATGTAGTCATTATGTCCGCTCTTCATTTTCTTTCAGTGTTGCCCCTAGGACACAGTTCAAGTGCTGTTGTTGTCAGCTGCCTGAATTTAGGCCTTCACACATGGCCGGAGCTTGTCCCAACCTTGGGCAGGGTACCAAGGCCAAGTATAGAACACAAAGAAGGATTGCGAGTACTAGTGTTAATTTTACCTCTGAATTAACTAAGTAAAAGCTAATCTACTGTAAAAGTCAGCAAACAAACCTAACAGTTTACAGCAGGGTTTCAACACTATTGACATTTGGGACTGGACAGCTCTTTGTCATGTTCTGTGCATCACAGAATGTTTAGCAGCATCCCTGGGCACAGCCGACTAGATGACAGTAGTATCCGCACACCCCAGCAGCGGCAATCAAAAATTCCCACACATTGCTAAGTGCCCCTCACGGAAAAAGGGGGACAAGACAAGATCATCCCCAGTGAGAACCCGATTCAGAGTAAAAAAAAAAAAGAAACCATCACTTACTCTCTCCTACACCCCGGGAAGGGGTAAAAATATATCTCCTTCACCCAGATTTTATTTTATGTGTCAGCAATTACTGATGTTACAGTTTATAATTAACAAGAATTAAAAAATATTATCTTTTGTTCATATTAAGAGTAGCTTAGTCACAAAGTAGTTTAGTAATTTACAAAAGGGGACAGATAAGTATCTCTGCTCTAAATTTGGCCTGGCTAACTCAATCCAAGTGGGCTGTTTTCTTATCAATGCAAAAAGATCCAGATTTGGGACAGCTTTGTAACTGGTCCTCTTCCATGTGCGTGCACCACTTGGGATGCAGTCCTGTGAGGTGCTGGGGTGTGTACTCACACACACAGGGCACTGAATGGAGTGGCAGGGTTAGAATAACAACAGGAAAATGTCGGCCATTTGTCAGCTGAGAACCTTGTTCTAATACCATGTGCATTACTGTAACTGAGATAGTTCCTACACTAGTATTTTTTGAGTCCCTTGTATGCACCCAGGATGGGATGTGCTAAGAGAGGCTGTGCTACTCGCCAGAACAATACTGGGAATCTGGCTCCACATATATTCTTGCTGAGAGACTGCGGCACAGGGACTGGGGCGAAGAGCATGTTGGCTGCAACAGACGCTGAGTGGGGACGGGGCCTGCTCCACCCCAGGCCAGCCTGGTCGGTCCCTCTTTGTAAACACGTAGACCTTTCGGGTTCCAGTCCCTCGGTGCAAAAATGTGAGAAATTACATTTACCTCTGATTGCCCCAACTGTGGAGACCACAGGCACTGACAAGCATATTTATAAAGTCTGCAAAGCCACAAAACCAAAGGGCTGCAATAACACGTTAGTATAGGATTAAATTTTACTATTCTGACATCTCCTATAATGACAGTATGTAGAACACTTAAATTATGTAGACCTTCAGAAACAACAGCCGTCAATGGGTTTTAAGACTTTTAAAACCAGCCATAATTCAGGGGCCCTAAGAGACAACTGCCTCCATTTAAAGCACTGCTGGGACATTCTCAATAGAGTCATAAATATGATCTATGCTCATGTGTCAGTATTTTAGGTGTCAAACTCTTCCCCAACTCTGTGCTGCTGCGTTCTTCTCTCCCCCTGCACACACACGCGTGGGGAAGAGTCTGACACTGCACTGCTGGCATGCACACAAAGCTGTGACAGGGCAGGAGTAAAAGAACGTGCATGTGTCCTCGTACGTGGCAGCTACTGGCCCTGAAAAGTACAGGACATAGGGCTCCTTTCTTATATTTTTGCAAGATACCGGTATCAAGTTTTCAGCTGCAGTTTTCCTCTTTTAGACATGACATTAAGTCACACGTTAAGTGCTCTGTAAGAAAGAGGAGCTCCAGAAAGAAAATAAAGAGAAAGACCCTCAATGCTCCAACAGCATGGCTTTTATTGTTACCTCACAAGAGAGCATTTTATAACTCTGTCCCGGTCCCTCTTGAAAATCCTGATCTCCCATGCCAAAAGAAAAATGTTTAAAATTCCAGTTATTACAAAACCTCTGTTTTAACAACATGAATGAATGGATTTTGGAAACGAGAATTAAAACTGAACAGTAACTCTCTGGAGTCCAGTTAACAGCAGTGGGGACAGACACCTGCAACATCTGTTGTTAGCCACAGCTAAAGAAAATCTCTTCAAAACAGTAGAAGAGGCAGATTTAAGACAGGAACAGGCAGTCCTCTCTGAACAGTGTCACAGTGTTTACAAAGCACGAACAACTTGTCCTCTGCTACAGCACAGTGGAGATACCAGAAGAGCAGCGACTTCTGCGTCCCCTGCCGGGGAGACAGCAGCTGCATAGGGAAGTCCCCAAACAAATGAATTCATTAACCCTGGACTGCTCTAAACCCTGCCATGACTTCTTTAGATAGCTTACGGAAAATGATTTAAAAGAGAAAAAAAAAAAAAAAAACCTTGTTATTTTTCTACAGTTGTATTTTGTGTATTTTATTCCTAGCTACAGGAAAACAGATTTTAAAAAAAACCCCAAAACATTCATGTGGTACAAAAAAACATTTTTAAGTTTTTGCCACATGCTGCTAGAAATGCGGGTATGAATATAACAGTCCCTCAAGTTTCAACAGGGTGATGTTCATTGTCGCATTATTTAGAATAGCCAAGACATGGAAACAACCTAAGTGTCCACTGATGGACGATCAGATAAAGAAGATGTGGTGCATATATACAACGGACTACTCCTTAGCCATTAAAAAAAAGGATGAAATACTGCCATCTATATGTTAAGTGAAATATAAAACAAAACGGAACAAACAAACAAAATTCAAACTCAGAGATACAGACAACAGAATAGCGGTTACCAGAGGGGAAACGGGGTGGGAGGAGGGTGGAGTGGGTAAAGGGGGTCAAATACATGGTAATGGAAGGAAACTAGACTTCAGGTGGTGAGCACGCAATATAGTACAGATACCGAATTATAATCTTGTACACCTGAAAATTCTAGAATGTTGTTAACCAATGTTACCCCAATAAATGTAATAATAATTTAAGATTTTCAACAGGGTGACTGAGAAATGTGCACGACTGCTAGGAAATACAAAGAAAGTATTCTAGAAGTTCAGCAAAGAAAATGTATTTTTCCTGTTTGTCAGGTCAAGAGCATGGGCCCTGGAGCCAGATGCTGGTATCAAATTCTAGCGCCACCACTAATCTAGCTGCTTAACCTCAAACAGGTGGTCTGACCACTTTACACCTGTTTTCTCATTGACAAAATCTTATCCGTGAGTGCTTATCTCACAGGATTAGTGTAAGCATTAAATAGGTAAACAGGGAGGCAAGACCAAGCCCAGCACGTAGCAAGCATTCAGTAAAATCTCAACCATCGTTCTTCTCACTACCATCAGCAGCAGGTTTTGGGAACTAACGGTCGTTCATGAAGGACAATAAAAATTCAGACAGGTGGAAATGACGGGAGCCATTTTAGGTACGTAGAGAGGCACAAACAAGGTGTGCAGGTGGTCAGTAATCAATCATCCAATGATCCATTCTGACTGATGACCAGACGGTGTGCATGTGAAAACAGAAGACAAGAACGGTGAAGCCTAGACTAAGGGAAATGTTGAATGCCTGATTAATTTATGTATTAATTAGGAAGGAATCGGGAATTATGAAAGATTTGGGCTTTTTACAGTTTTTAAAGGAAAATTTATTCCAAGGATGTATTCTTTAGCCCTGGAAACATATCCTGGCACAGCTTAGTGGCTCAGACAAATGAAGGGCTATTATAAAACAACGTAAAAAGTGTTAGGGGAAAAAAGGCTATGAAGACAGAATAGAGAGCCTAAACCTGCCTGAGATGGGGCGCGATGGGAGGTGAAGATACGTGATGGGGAGGCCGGCACTCAGACTTTTAAAAAAAGAAGTGGCCAAGACATGCAGAAACTAGAAACAGAAGCAAGAGCTCTGCAGATCTTTATCCCTACACCCTCCCAAATTAGCTACTTGGGGTCAGTTTCCAAGGCTTTATGAAGCTGACTTATACTCGAGGAAGCCAGAAGCCTTGATTCAGGCTGGTTAGCGGTTATGATGACAGCCCAAAGGAGCAGCAGAAAGGCAGCACAGCGGTGGGGAGGCAGGGAAGAGAACCAGGAAGAGGCATAAGAATAGGGCTGGAGGAGAGGGGGCTCCTGGAGACTCTGGTGGGCGGGCCACCAAGGCCCTGGCGTCCCTTCTTCCCGGCTGAGCCGTGACAGCAGAGGCACAAAGCACCAAGAGCTTTTATTTCTCCCCAGTGGTGGGGAGGCAGTGCCTATACAAGTCGAGGCCCACGTAAACTTGAAAAGAACCAAGAAAATACTGTACACAAACGAATTTTTATTTAATGCACTAGATAAAATTAGCCTTTGAAATAAATGGCATTTGTTTTTGCATCTGCAAAGGGAATAATATTGAACTATTTGAGAGGGCTGAAGGTCTCTTGTTTAAAAACAATAGAACTATGAAGAGGAACAAACATCCAGCCTCAGTGGGAATACAAAATGCTGATCTTTGTCATAGTTTGCTCTCTCCTATTACATCACTTACATAACACTGAATTTCAAATTGTGGTCTTGCAATTGTATGATACACCTTGCGGTGGAAAAGCACCACCACCACAAAAGGTCCTTTGGTCAGTGCCACCAGGATGTGTGTGTGAGGGATGTGTCTGGGGACTTCCCACCGGTGCCCATTGCATGACGATAGCCTTAGCGCCCCCCTTGCTCACTTTCCTTCCTTCTTCTGGATTGTGGGAGAAATGGTTAGCAATCACAGGAACACAGAAACTTAGGGCTCAAAGGGGCACTAGAAGATGACCTAACTCAAACCTCCTCCCTTCCCAGATGAAAAACTGAGGCTCGACGAGGTACAAAGTCCCATTTCCTGAGCACTCACTATGGGTCAGGCAGTGTGCTGTACAAGCACCCATGGATTTCAGCCTCATAACCACCCAATAAGTGAGGTTTTTATCCCTGGCTCGTTGGTAGAGTCAGGACTAGAACTCAGACCTCAGGCTGCCTGCCCTGCCTCGGGGTGATGGGAACAAAGGCAGAGGGAAAGGAAGAGGCCCCTAATGACAGCAGTGCTGCCACTTCCTAACCAGGAAATAAGTGTGCCCCTAACCTCTCTGTACCTCAGCTTCCTCACCATTAACAGCATGTACCTCCCACAGCTTTGTCACAGGGATTAAATGAAAAATCCCTCAGCGCATTCAAAACAGTACTTGGCCAGCGGTAAGTGCTGAATTCCTATTACCACCATTATCTATTTTATTCTAAACCTGCAAAAATCTTTCTGCCGCATAGAAATCTCCACAATAGACTGGGGCTGTGCAGTGAAAAAGAAAAGTGGGGAAGACAGACACTTATTCTATGTAGAAAATAACAGTGCTGTCCCAGGGGCACCCTCCAATAACAGGACCCGTGGTCACGAGAGGCATGGAAGCACTGGAGGGGCACAGCCACTGTCACAATGGCTGGGATGCCCTTTTGGCCTTTCTTTATCTGGCTCCCTTCCACCTCCTGCACAGCGCAGCTCCAAGGTCACGCCCTCTGGAAAGTCTCCTCCGGCCCCTCCCTGCCCTGTTAGATCCTGCAGTGCTTCCTTTGTGCGCCTGCAGCACCCTGGCAAACCTCAGGCGAGCCTCTGCGATTCTGAGAATGGCAATCAGAGGCTGACAATCACTGCCCTGAGCACAGATAATCCATGCAAGAAGCTCCTCGAAGGCAGCCTGGAGCATCTTGGAAAAGATAAACAGAAGGCAGAGGAGAAAGAGGCTCAGTCTAGAGGGAGGGGACAAGGAAATGGTGCACAGGAGTATTAGGTTGGTGCAAAAGTAATTGTGGTTTAAAAGGTTAACAAAAATGGTACAAACCACCATTACTTTTGCACCAAGCTAACAGAAATAAGCAAGGCCCTTGTGTGACACACAATCCCAGGCCCAAGCGACTGAGGCTCAGCTCTTTTCAACAGTTTTGGTCTTAAATTATGTAACACTATTATGCAACTTTAAACTTTACAGGTATCTACATGTAGATATCTGACATTTATGTATATGTGTGTGTGTGTGTGTGTGTGTGTGTGTGTATATATATATACATACATATACATATATATATGTATATCACTTTATAAATATAAAGCTCTATCAGAAACACATTACAAATAGGGTGTTAATCACCGCTCCGATCAATCATGCATTTGATTCATCCCAAGAACAATGAAGAAATGAAACCAACCTCTGTCCCCAGGGAGCTAACAGAGTAGGCCACCAGGACAGGTGGGTGTGAGCAGTGGCAGACCATCCCGCAGGCGTGGCGAAAGTACAGAGGGCCGTCATGGAAGACCCACCACTAGAAGAGATGATGAGCTTAATCTGACCCTTTCCTGAGGATGGAGAGAATGGTCAAGTGCTAAGTCCTGAAGCATGACTAAGAAGGATGACTGCCAAAGAGAGGGAAGGTCACTCCTTGTGAAGTGCAGGAACGAAAACAAAACATCATGATGAGTTCAGGAATGTCAAGTAGTTCCACATGACCCTGGGAAAGCAGGCGTGTTGGGGATGGGAGAGAGGAACGCACGCAGATGGTAGGAAATGAGTCAGGTCAAACAGTGAAAGGCCTCCTGTGCCAAGCAAGACCACTGTCCTGACACAAGCTTTAGGGAAGAGGAGAAAACAGGACCAGTCATTAAGTTCTGTCTCTGAGAGCCAGTGCACATAAACTGTGTGGGGACTTAGCCACACTTAGCCCTTTGATCTCATCATATGGCTTTTTAAAAGGGTGTCAGACCATCCAACATTCATCATTTAAACTGTTGACACTCCATGACTAAGGTGCTGGTCAAGCCCACCCTATTTGGACCTTGCTATGGGTTTAGAGGACAAGATGTCTCCCTGACTCCCCTCCCCACCACTGGGCATGGGGTCACAGTCAACAGAACCTAGGCCACAAGTTCAGTCTGTGGGGGCAGTTCTGCAAGTGTGGTCTCCAGCCTGGCAGCTTCTCTATCACCACGTTGCTTGTGGGAACTGCAAATCCTTTGCCACACCTCGGACCTACTGGACCACAAACTCTGGGGCGGAACCCAGCAACCTGGGTTTCAACAAATGGAATTCCAAGAACCCCTGGCCTTTGGCATTCAGCCACTTAACTTTAGGTTACAGGTTTGTCTTCATTGGTGGTTTCACATTATACGATACTAAGGAACAGGGGTGTCTTTTAAACAAACTATTTCAAGTTAATTAAGCAACAGCTGCATCCATTATGAATGGCATGGCCACTAAATACAATTTTAAATTGTAACATATCTTGCTTTTCAAACAACAGCCAAACCTTGCTTTTATCTTTGCTAAAGGCAACTGTTTGAACTAAAATTAATACCATTTTCTTAAGAAATGCATTCAGAAAGTGGTCCCTCCCTGTTGACCCAGATCAACTACCCACACTACTATACTGATAATAAATTTCCTTCCAGAAAAACTCCCAGATATGAAAATAAATAGTCCCAAGCATCGACCAGTGAGTCACCCAACACAAAGAGAAAACTGTACTACTAAAAGCTATGAGCACGATTTCTCAGTTTGTGTTATTAACCATCTGCAGAAAAGCAGCTCATTTGTCTACAGCACGCAGCCAGCCCCTCCTCTGGGCGAGCCTCCTCCACGCAGGACAGCCCCTGCCACCATACTCTGGAAGGAAGGTGTGCTCAGTTTTGGGGGGCCTGTCTGCCTCTCAGTTTCTACTGAGGCAAGAGAAAAGAAGCCTAGAGAGGAGACCAGGCTCTTCACCCTCACATCTCCCTGACCACAGCGCGGGGTGTCACGAGGGTCAGAAGAGACCTGGTAAGAACAAAGGGGTTGCATTATGAAATGAGAGCCTTCCCACTATACCCCATGGAGGTCTGTCAGCCAAGTCCATGCAGGGGCCAGGGGAGCGAGTGATGGAGAATGGAGCAGTGTAGTCAGCTCAGGTTGCTATAACAACCTGTCAGAGACTGAGTGGCTTAAACAACCAACATTTGTTTCTCACAGGTCTGGAGGATAAAAGTCCCAAGTCGGGGTGCCCGCGTGGTCAGTCCTGGTTTGCCTCCTTGCTGTATGCTCACATGGCAGACAAAGCACTCCGGTCTCCTCTACTTACTTATAAATAAGGAAGGCACTAATCCCATCGTGGGGACTCTATTCCCATGACCTCACCTAAACCTAATTGCCTCTCAAAGGCCCCACCTCCAAATAGCAACACATCAGGAACTAGGGCTTCAACATATGAATTTGGTGGCGGGGGACAAACATTCATTCCACAGCAGGGTCAAACGCGGTTCTAAACTATCCCTCCACTCCATTTCAGCCTCGCAGGTCTAAGACTGAATGTCTTATAGGGCCTCAGTGACCTTTCCATGAAAAAGACTTCGGTCGGCAGCCAAGAAAACAGCAAAGTTTTGAAAGCACAGGTAATACGGTTTCATCATGACAGAAAGCAACAGGGTGATGTTTTGAGTCCTGAGGAACCGGCAAAATTAGGATTTTCTTTTTGCCCCAGAGGGAAGGGTGAGCTGGAGGCCAGCAAGAGGGAGCCATGTGAACAAACACACCGAGGTGCTCTAGCTCAGAGCCACCTGCTGAGTGCCCATTAACGTGGCCATCGACCTGTGCTGCAAAGTGGCATCTTTAACATTTTATATTTGTGGCGTCTTGTATAAAGCAGGTCCCAGAGGACTCAGAAGTGGACTGTCACGTGGCCTGCCTTTGTGGCCCTGCTGTCGCACCCAGCCCACCTGCCTCCTTGTCAAAGCAGTACGACTTGACTTGCCCCACCGCAGAAAGCAGACGCTGAACGGTCCTTCCCACCCAACCCATTCCAAGGCACCGACCAGGCAGACACTTAACACACGTGTGCTTGCTTCCAAGTCCCCCGGTTACCCTGGAGCACAATGCTGATGCCCGATTTACAAGCCCAACTTCCAGTTAAAATCACTTCAACGACCCATAGGATGATGGAATTAAAAAAGAAAAAGGACACCTTTGCATCTGCAAAAGAGACATGAGACAAACACAGGCTTTCAATACAAAATCAGGGAAAATACATTCAAGGCAAGAAAGCATTAA
The DNA here is from genome assembly GCF_057876585.1 of Rhinolophus sinicus. Classification (NCBI taxonomy): domain Eukaryota; kingdom Metazoa; phylum Chordata; class Mammalia; order Chiroptera; family Rhinolophidae; genus Rhinolophus; species Rhinolophus sinicus. Next base: position 189,200,052 of record NC_142501.1, read on the forward strand.
AGTTTTGCGAAAGAACCAAGAGTCACGATATAGCTTCTGCCAGGCACTTATAACATAGATGGGTAGATTTTGTGTATTTAATTTGTACTTAAATAACACTTTTGAAGCTTGGAGTAGGAAAGAATGATTTTATCCTGATGAAGTTAAAACCCCGAAATCATTAAGGTTTATGCCACAAAAGAGCACTGCATTGATACAAGACCATAACACACCCTCTGAGGAGTCTGAGAGGCTCTTCCCCTCTGCAGCGCCAGATTTCCAATTCAGAAGCTTGAACTTCGCTAAATTCGAAGCCTGCGTTTCCATCCTTTCCTCTCCCTTGGTATTTGTTATCTGCCTCCTTTACCACACTGGCCTGCACCCTTATCTAGCATTAAACCCGCTTTCAACCCAATTCCTAGGACAGCACTTTACATGCAACTGTGCATCAGAATATTTGTATGTTAAATAACACATGATACATCTCCCTCAAAGCGTCATGGGCAGGGACTGTATCTTGTATGCAAATTTTGGGCTTTTATTAGAAAACCGTATTAGTGTACCTTGATGATGCGATGATAAAGACTAAGTCAGAGAAAGAAAAGGTGAGTCTGAGTGGCGTCAAGGAGTAGGATGGGAGGGGTAAGAGGTGCTGTGGAAGGAAGGAAGGAAGGAAGGAAGGAAGGAAGGAAGGAAGGAAGGAAGGAAGGAAGGAGGGAACTGAGAGAATGAGTCCCTGAGCTTCCTACACAACATCCAGTTGCAAGTGTCTGGTAAAACGGTTAAACGACAGCACAAATTGGCAATTTTCAAGAAGTAAAGCCCTATTTTTTCCCCTGTGGCCCAAGTGAGGGTTTTTAGATATGCTGACTGGCTCCCCACCCCCCACCCCCCAAAACAAGTAATATTTTAACTGACTGTAGAGAAACTGGAAACATTAGAAAATATGAAGAAAAAAAAGGAAAAAAATTATCTATAATGTTACCTCCCAAAGATAAGTGCTCTTGGTATTTTCACATATTTCTCTCTGGTCCTCTCTTGGATTTTCACTGACCATGTCAATGTACTTTCCACACCCTGTTCTGGGTTTCTGTCAGCATTGCATCGTGTTATCGCCTCAGTCCCTGACTACCCTTTTAAAAACATCCTAACTGGGCCTGAAGTACCTGAAACACGCCCATGTGGGAGGGAGACCAGAGGGCTCGTCACCCTAGTCCCACATAAAGGTGTCGGGCAGGGTGGGCATACGCAGGACTTGCCTCCAGAGAGGAGCACTTGAAGCCATTCAACTAAAAATAATAGAAAATGAGACCGTCACATCCCAGTCCTATAATTCCCAGAGGGGAGCTGGGGAGACCTTTGGTGGGAACTGCTGGGAAAGGAGAAGTGGGAATGGGAAGCAGATGTCCTTACAAGGGGCACAGGGAGAGGGTAATGTGGGGAATGTAAGAAAGAACTGTGTGACCAAGGAAAAAACATCAGAGGGAGAGAAGGAGGAAAGGTCCCCAGGCACGGACAGGTGATCAGCAAATGCAGCAAGCAAACCTCGGTGGGGGTTTTGCTGGAGCAACAATCCTGCAGTGAGAACTCTGGTTAGTCTCTGAAAAGGGATGAACTGCCAAAAGCCCGGGCTTTGCTGCCCTCCACCCTCCCTCCTGACGCTCATGCATCTGTGACTAAAACATCTAACCCCACCCGTCCCATTACACAATGCTTATCTGGATATGATCTAAGGCCGAAATCCATGAAAGGAAGCCCATGACTGAAAAGTTAGGAAACACTTTTGTGCTTTACGGGGGAGAGGGGATGGGGAAGTCCACACTATGAAACAAGAAGTTTAAAATAGTGAACTGAATTCTTCTCCCAAGTCAACACAATGGTCATTGGGTTATATGTGGCAATGTGACCTTTCCACCTGGAAAACCCCAGCCTCGATGCTTTCCTTCTAAGTGGCCATCATCTGAAGGAAATCAGCTTGGGAAGCAGCATTCTTCTGAGGTATCCATGACTGTTCGACAGTTGGAGAAGTTTGGTTTTAGCTGGGTCGAATTTTGGGCTTTGAAGTTTTCAACTAGAAATTGGAAACGGACTATATGATCATTGAGATGGCTTCCGTCCCTCAACATCAGTACACCGATGTTCATTTAAAACCTCAACAGATTTCAAACACTGAAATTTAATCTGGTTTGCAAGTTACAGTGAACACATCAAGTTCAAATGTTCTTTCAAAACTGTTTTTATGGTAAGCAAATTTCTTACAAATTACCACTGTTTACTTCACCCAAAAAAACTCATTAAAGAGGCGATGATTCCTTTGGAAGTGTTCACTGACCATAACTGAAGACGGCATATCCAGGACCCCAAGCTTCCATTCGGAGTTTGTAAGAAGTGAGAGTTGTCACGTGTGCACAGCACAAAACAAAGAGGGGAGAAACTGGCTGCTTTGATTGGGAAACAAAGTAATGTGGTAAAGACTCCAAAGGAAGTGGCGCGACACAAGTACTGCACACTCAGCTCAAAAGCGGCGTCTGAAATTCTGAGGAAGGGCAGCACCAGAGTCGCCAGGTCTCACCTCACTGCAGTCGTCAACCTCTGGGACATCCTGAAAGTGATACATCGTCTCACCTCTGGCTGCGATGATTGTAAAGAGGGAAACACCTATGCCTAAATTCTTTGGAATGATTCTCTGTCTTTTGTCTCTACCCATCAAGAGAGTTTGAAAGAGACCGTGTCCTGTGTCTGTCAGCATGCATGGTCCTCAGACTTTTCCACCTCTGAATTCAGACCACAGGGCTGCTCCAAGAGGCAGTCCTGTCACCAGAGGTGTGCATCTGGGGTGATGCAGAAGCATTAAACAGCCGCCTACGGACCCAGGTTTTCTTTGGCTGTGACTTCAGGTGATGACAGGCACTTTGCCAAAAAGCAGAAGCCATTGTGCAAACCACCAGCACCACCAGCATGGTACCTAGGGGGGCGAGAGAGGTGCTTTTCGGCAACGTGAGTGTCCTCCATATACCACGGAGTCTCTGATTGTTCAAGAACATTCTTTTGTTTGTCCTAAAAGTCCAGTATTGTTAAAAGAAAAGGCGGAGGGAAGTGTGAGTAAAGAATGGCTACCATCTGTGGAGGCAACTGAGAAACCAGCTATTTGTATTTCCTTCAAACCCTATTAGGAACAGACTGCCTGTACTCTTTCAAGGAGCATAAGCTCCAATTTTCTGGGTGCTTCCTATTGCTCCCACATCCCTGACTCTATGAGGTGACTGCTGTCACTATGCCTGTGCGACAGCTGAGGACTCTATGGCAACTGCACCTGATCCAACAGCTCACACCTGAAGGAGTCAGGGTTTAAGCCTGGCCCACTCCTGCTTTTGGCCAGACAACCTGAGCTTCCGGGATCCTACGTTGGACACTCCTGCTGTCTCTTCATAGTGATCTACGAATTTCTCCAATTTCTTTTGCATAAGTTAGTTAAAGATGGATGCCTTGTCACTTACAGCTGAAGGCGTCTTGTCTAACAGGGGCTTAATTTATACCAAGGACTGTGGTAGATTATGAGCACGATCCAAGTATGGTTTGAGACTGTGTTGTTCACTGGTGTAGCTTAAGCACTAAATAAGCCCAGTTTCTGGTACTTACTCGGCACTAACAAATAAATGTGGAATGCGTGATTTGACAAAGTGTAAAAAAAATCCATACTCTTCAACTCAACAACGAAAACCCCCAAATAACTCAATTAATAAATGGGCAAAGGCTTTCAACAGACATGTCTCCAAAGATGATATACAGATGGCCAACAAGCATATGAAAAGATGCTCCACATCACCAATCATTAGGGGAATGTAAATCAAAACTATAATGAAATACCATCTCACACCCGTAAGGATGGCCACTGTCAAAACAAAATAAAAAACAAAACAGAAAACACCAAGGGTTGGTGAGGATATGGAGAAGCTGAAACTCTTGGGCACTGTTGGTGGAAACGCAAAATGGTGCAGTTGCTATGGAAAAGTGTGGCAGTTCCTCAAAAAGTTAAAAAATAGAATCACCATATGATCTACTTCTAGGTATACAAGGTCTGACATTTAAGTTTGCGAACTTGTTGCAATGATGTTGCTAACCTTTTGTGATATTAAAGGGATGGGATTATTCAATATGAATTTGTACCAACTGGACAGTTAACCAAGTTTACTATTTGCAAGTGCTGAAAAGGCTGCGTGAAAAAGTTAGACGACCTGAACTTTTCGCCAACAATTCATGGCTCTTGCATCACAACAATGCCCCACTTACATGAGGGATCTAAAGTGGTCAAACTCATAGAAACAGAAAGTAGAACGGTGGTTGCCAGGCTTGAGGGAAAGAGAATGCAAAGTTACTATTTAATGGGTATAGAGTTTCAGTTTTGCAAAATTAAAAAGTTCTGCACACCCATTGTACAACATGAATATACTTAACACTAACGACCTATACACTCAAAAAGAGTTAAGATGGTAAATTTTGTTTGTTTTTTCACCACAGTTGAAAAACTTTTTTTAATCCACAGTCTTAACCAGGATGCTACGTTGACTCTCCAGTCTTTCTGAAATTATACGTGACTTTTTTCCCTCTAGTGGCCAGAAGCCATTTACAGAAATAGTCATTACAGTGGGAGTTATCAACCAGCACTGCGTGTCACTTGATCTTTCCTCATGACATACCAAGAAAACAAAGGACCAGACACTGGAGTAAGGCAAAGGAAAAGAGCTCACAGGCCCCATTTTTAAAACTCCAGCAACTCGGAAAAGGTGTGTAAGGTGTGTAAGGAAAGGATCTTGATGTAAATGAAGATCTGAGATTCCAGGATATCCTCCCAAAGGTCACACCAATTCAAAAATGAAATCAGAACATTCCCAAACCCTGTCTCCCTGCCATCTGGACATGTGTCCCCCTCCCTAGGTGTGTGAAGGTTTCCCAAGGCACGTACTTTTTTGCCTTATTTAGGCCTAAGCTATCATTCGTGATGCAATACTGCCTCTCATGGAAGGAGACAGTTACTGCCGACCCCATTTTGCAAAGGAAGGAACGGAGGTCAGATGGCAGGCCCAAAGTCCTAGGGGTTCGGGAAGCAACAGTGTCACCACACAACCCAGACTCACCCACCTGCAGGGCTCCTAACCCAGGCTGCCCTGCGGTCAGCCGTCGCCAGAGAGCTGACCCTGGACACTATTCCTAAACAATGCGCATGAAGGCTCATGTGGGCATTATGGTCTTTGAGCCTCAGTCTTCTCATCTGTAATGTGAGGAGGCATGGGCGTCAGAATTACTTTTCTTTCTAATATGAAAAGATCCAGATAATCTAAGTTATCAATAACTTCAAGGAAAATTTATTGAGCTCCACAGACTCGGTGGGTCTTCTGGGTTTGATTTCAACAAATTAAGGCTGTCACGTTCTCAACTCAAATCCCGTTCAAGTTTAATAATTTCATAGAACTGGAATGGGGAAGGGGGATCACCAAATGACCACCTGGAGTTCAGAGAAAAGTGATTTTATAATTGGGTCCATTTCCAATAAATCTGAATACTTGCTACCATCAAGATTTGTGACAGAAATGTGTTTCCATTTTAACCTTCTATAACTAAATATATTACAAATGATTCTCAGTTAAAAATTATTTTTTCCTACTATCAAAGTACCAGTACATTATGAAGTTGAAAAAGAAAAAAGGGGAAAATATCACCTATCACCATACCTTTTCCCAACTTCTATAGAATAGCAGTGTTTTATTTTTTCTCCATGTATGTCTCCATGTGTATTTTTTTCATAGTATAATCTGAGTAGTCACAATGAAATATCCATATTTGGTTACTATTACAAAATCTATCCCTGTATCCAACAGATATCAAATACCATCTGTGAACCAAGCCCTATGCCAGGTCCCAACTCTAACAAAACAGTGTTCCTACCTTCACTGAGGTTAAACTGGGTTTTAGAAATGTGCCGCCAATGCTTGCAGGGGCTGGGCACATTTCAGTGGCTGCAGGAGTGTGTGAGTCCTCCCCGAGGCCAGCTTGCCACATACCACATGTCTGAGGCTCTGAGGTCCATGGTGAACCCAATGGCTCACCAGTCTTTCCTCGTCCAGGGCACCTTAACTACCTCTAACCGCTGAGCTATGTGACAACTAGTTTGCTCTAAGAATCCCAATTCTTATCACAGGGTAAAGGTAGTAATCAAACTCTTTCTCAGTAGAGGCATCTTTGTCAAAAAGTCAGTCAGCTTCTATCCAAGTACCTCTGGTAATAAGAAATTGACACAGTTGCCCACACAATTTTACCCACTTCTGGATAACCATTACCTTAAAAAGCTGGTGAGCCCCCTTCACTTTCACTGGCCCTGTTCCCACCTCCGCCCCACAGCCCAGATAATATCCTGGGTGGGTCCTTGCTGCCACGTTGGTAGCACGCTTCTCCCATCCCCTACGGGATGGGTTATCATGAACTGAGCCAATCAGCACTCAAACAACTGAAATAAAACCAGGTTGGCAGTCAGGTCACTGGATGGCTCTGGAGCTAAGAGGTCATACAGACGTGGGGCAGACAGTGATGAGCAAGCTGGGAAAGCTGGGATACAGAATAAAGAGACCAGAAGCAAAAAGAATCGCATGGTCCCAAAGAGAGGGAGACTTGCTTTGTTCCTGACAACCTCATAGTTTCCAGGTCTTAGCTTTATCTAGATTTCTACAAGTCTCCTTCTGATTAAGCTGCTAGAGTCATTTTGTTCCTTTCAACTAAATGATCATTGACTAAAACGGCCTTACACTCATCTGTTTCCTGAGCATTCCCTGAGCACCACCTATATGCAATGGGCGTTTGCGGATGACTAAGGAGCTGAAAACAGCTTCCTCTCTCAACAAACTAGAAAAGTGTTTGTTGAATAGGCAAGAATAGAAGATAATTAGGGAAAACAAACAGGTTGGTAACAACCAGGTTTGGTTCAATGGAAAGAGAAGTGAATGTGGATATGACAACCACGATTCTAGTGCATTCTACCACTGACTGCCTGTATGACTTTAAGTAGGTTCCTTACCCTCTCCGAGTGCTGGTTTCTTCATCTGTAAAATAAGGAATGTGGAACAGATGCCTCTCACCCACTTGCTTTCAGGATTTCTCGAAAGCAGTGGACTCAACACCTCCTACACATCCAATAACAATGTCTTCAGGAGCCGTGCGAGTTGTAGAAAATCTTGTCTACGCCAGAAGTTTACCACTTCAGCTAGGAGACTACACAACACAAGCAGCATGCTGAAGGAGCTTGTGGTCGAGTGACAGAGTCAGGGCGAAGGGAGGCTTCAAAGAGTTCCTCATCCAGAGCATCATGTCCAAGAGAAATGTCTGGGATGAGGGAAATGTTCTAGAACTGTGCTCTCCACTATGGTAGCCACATGTGGTTCCTGAACACTTGAAATGAAGCTCGTGTGAAGAACTAAAATTTTTATTGTATTTAAGTGCAATTAATGGACATTTACGTTTAAACAGCTGTATGCGGCTAGTAGGTCCTGTATTGGACAACATAGATCTAGAGGCTGAGATAAATAACGCAAGACAAAGTAAGCAGCTGTCTAACAGGGAAAAACACAAAAACTTAGGGAATACCAGGAAGGGAGAGGCGGACGATGCCTGAGAGAAAAAAAGAAATGGTGACATCTGAAGTGACCTGAAAGGCTAAGGAAAAGTCTGTCAGTGTTAAGGTATTGTGGGCTGGGTGTAGAGGAGAGAAGATGAGCAGCTTTTTGGGCAAAGGAAACTAACTATACAAAATCACAGCTGTGTGGAGAAACACAGCACACCGGGGAGAGGCCAGGCATTCTTCCTGGGCAGCGCTCCAGCCCCTCAGCTCACTACCCCCACATCCCTTCTCCTCTTCATCCTTACAACAGTGGACATTATACAGGTGGTAACGTGCTCAGCCTCAAGTCACGTCTCCCAGTCTCCCTTGTGGCTACAAGGGGCCAGGTGACACAGTTCCAGATAACGAGACCAAGTGGAACTCTACTAGGGGATTCTGCAACAGTTTTGCTCTCTTGACATAGAGGGGTTGTCCTTTCCTCCTTGTTGCTTCCTTCTTTGTTCTGATTGGAACTGGGGGGGAAGCTGAAGGTGGAACAGCCATCTTGTGACCATGAGGCATCCAAGATGATGAAACAGAAAAATAGGAGGGGTCTGGCTCCCAGGTGACATCATGGATCCACTGAACCAGCCTTGCTCTACCATCATCCAGACTTCTTGTTATGTAAGAAAAATCAATCCCTCTTTGTTTATGCCAGTGTAGTGAGATTTCTGATACATTCAGTTAGACACAATCTCTAAATGATGTCAAATTTGGTACCTGGAGGCGAGGGACTGTAAAACGTGGAACTGGCAGTGTAGAGGAAATTAAGCAACGGGAAAGGAGGAAGAACCTCCATCAGACAAATGGACATCTGGTGACTTTGCTATATGCTGACAAAATATCGGGTAGCCTACTGTACATTGGGACATATACCAGTCGTGACTGAGACTGTAGTGTCTCAGGAATAACGAGGGAAACTTCTAGAACACTGATTTCTCTGAAGGAGAATGATGACTCAAATTACACCAGCCATTTTGCAAGCAAAGAGAAACAAATACCATTATGTTACAGCAGGTATTCCACCTACGACCTCCAATCTAAGTCCCACAGTTTGACGCCTTGCATGGCTGCCAATTGTTCTATTATCCACCCTCCCCCACCAACATAAGCCCTGGCAGGAGACAAGGCTGTTGACAACAGGAAAAAGAAAAACTTCCTCTCAGTAATTGTTTGGGGAAGATGCTGCTGGGAAAAAAAAAAAAATTCCAAAAACCGAACCCTCTTCATCACAGGAACCATCATGAATTGAAAAGTTCTCAAGCTAATATACCTGGACAGGAAATGAACCTCAACACTGCAACTTCCTGTGGTAAACCTATTACATATTCTCTCAAGTATAAAATGCATACTTTAGTACTATAAATTATTTTCAGAATTGTATCAGACTGTAATTACAGTGTTCCTACTTTGGTAAATGATGTTTAAAATCTTGTTAGTACTCATTCTGCAAATATTTTCATTTATATGAAAGTGATAAAACAAACTTACTTGGAAAAAAATCCATTTACAAAAATTCCATGCAGTTTAATGCATCGCTTGGCTTTATCTCAGGGTTTTACAAAATCAAGAAGTTGGTGAACGTGCCAATAGCTGTAATTCTGGGGCCCCTGGCTCATGTCTGGTGAGACTGCACGGCTGTGCATTTCTCTCTGGGAGATATGCATTCTTCCATTTAAATAAATGAAATTAACAGAAATCATTCAACTACTAGTTCTGTTTTTAAAGTTAGGATTGCCAACAAATAATGCCCAAAATGTGTGCTGTACTAGCAAGAGTTAACCTTTAATTTTAGGATACTTCCAACATAAGAATTGTTCTTTCACCCTAACACAGCCTATCATCATACAAACACTAATTTAAGCCAGCAAACCAATCAAAACTCAATAATTTATTCCTAAAAGTGTCAACAGTTCATTACTGTGACTGAGAGACGAGATTTAGAGTTGAACCAAGTCGTAGCTCTGAGAACTAAACGCTGTGGGAACTACGGGCAGGTCTTTCAGTATTCCCAGCCTCGTATCTAATATAATGGGCAGTAGTCCCTACCGCGTGGAGTCGATGTGAGAATTGCCACCTAACTGTGTAAAAGTGCAAACACTAAATGCTTAATACATGATAAGGATAATTACAATGGCTATTTTTAATATTCAAATATTTTCAATATTCTTTATTGCAAAGAAAACAGGATTTGTTGGCTGTTTCACAATCTGCCACAGAACACATTTCTAATTTTCAGTCTGTTTATTTTACTAACAACCACTCAGGGCTTTCTTGGCTGGACTTTAAACCTAAATAGGATGTGCCCTTGCCTATCAGCAGCTATAGTATAAGAAATTCAAAGGACCTCAAAGTGTAGTCTTCAAAACTTCAGTGTCAGCGTCACCTGGAAACTTGTAAGAAATGCAAAATCTCGGGCTCCACCAAGAGAATTCCATTCCACATTCAGAAATGTTAGGGGTGAGGTCCAGCAATCTGTGTTTCCCCAAATCCTCCAAGGGAGTGTGGGCATACTCAGTTTGAGAACAGCTCAAAGAAATGTAGCCCTGGGCCAATGCCACTAACCTGTGGCCCTGTGACTGGCCCCCCGGGATGGGGAAAGCTGTGGGAGCCCTGACGGAGGCATCCCCTCACCCCTCACTTTCCTATGCACTAGTAAAGGCAACACAAGAGTCTCCTGCACCCTCCCTCTTGGTCTGGAGCAGAAGGAAGGCAAACGAGGCCAGGTAGCAGGGAAACCTGGTACGGGGGGGTGGGGGGGAACCTCGCCCACCACCACTGATCTGACCATCATTGTGGGCAGAATCATGGCCCCACAGAGACGGAGGTTCCACGCCAGCTCACCCCTAAAATCCCATCTTAACAAAAGTCCAGACAAACACATGTACATAAAAGTTCGTAGCACCACTATTCATTAACAGCCAACAGGTAGAAACACTCCAAATGTCGATCAACTGGTAAACAGATATACAAAATGTGTTTGAAGTCTATATATATATATATACAATGGAATATTACATGACCATAAAAAGGAATGCAGCACAGATATACGCTACACGATCACCCATGGAAACATGCTAAATGAAAGAAGCCACATAAAAAGGACCATATATTGCATGATTCCATTTATAGAAAACATCCAGAATAGGCAAATCTGTAGAGACAAAGCTTAGTGGTTGCCTAGGATGGGGGGATGCCTAGGCTGTGAGAAGTGACAACTATGGGTTTCTTTCTCGGGGGGAAAAATGGTTTACAATTAGAGTATGGTGATGGTTGCACAACCCAGTGAACGTAGGAAAAGAATTGTATACTTAAATGGGCAAATTGTACAGTATATGAATTATAGCTCAATAAAACTGTTTTTTAAACAAAACAAAACAAGCCCTTGCTTCTGAGGACGACCTCCCCAGAGCAAATCTAACCTTCCCAGCAGCGCTGCCCAGGTCGCTTGTGTAGGCTGTGGGGTAGCAGCGAGCCACTGTGGGGAAGGCCAGGAGGTGGCAGCAAGCACCTAGGATGCAGGCGCCATTCTCGGGGCCGCCTGAGTGCAGGGTCAGGACCTGCAGGACCCTGAAACTGAGTGTCTCCCTCAATTCTGTACCCAGGATGCCTGCTTGCCTCACCCTAGTGCTGCCCTGATTTTGAGGGCAGACATGTCTACAAGTTCAGACATGTCTACAGATTTTATCTTCCTGAAAATATTTTCAAACTACTAATCTGTAGGCTCCCCAGTGCCTACAGATTAAAGTTCAAAGGTGACAAGTCAAGACCTTCCACTTTGGACTTCAATCCTGCCGTGACTCGGGAGTCAGCTTAGCTGGAAGGAGGAATTCCCTGCTAGCCGGGACGCTGGAAGCAGGAACTCGCCCCCCCTTGGGCCCCAGGGCCTCCAGGCCCAGGCACTCAGCACTTGGCTCTTCTTAGGGAGCACCAGAGGTTGAGACGATGTCTTTGTATCACCAAAACCCTTATCGCCAGCCTTTGCACCAAGTGTAAGGACTGCCTGTTTATAAACAACCAATGGTTAACTAGGAAAAGCTCAATCAATGCTAAATTACAATAGTTGTCAGGCACCAAGATAGCAAACCAAAGTAAAATTTGGCCACTCACTATGGCTTCCCCAACATCTGCAATGATGTGTCGAGAAGTACAAATACCGGGGGGAAATCTAGTAGCTTCAAACTATGGACAGTCAGATTCCTGGCTTGTAATATTTTATATTGAACCTGGTCTTTATCCACCACAGAAAAGTTATATGGAAAATAAATTAAGAACAAGCTTAAAAAGTCATATGTCTGGCAATCCGAGACCATTTCTTTCTTCCTTATTTTGCCCACTCCCTGTAGACAAAGAGAGAAAAACATCTCCATTTTAGAAGGTAGTTCTCCATTCAATTAAGTTGAAAATCAGCAAGGAAGATACATACTGCAACAAAAATAAGACCAAAAACAAAAATAGGAAAAAAAAAAAAAAAGAAACAAGAAAGCACACTTTTTTGGGATGAAAGAAAGCAGGGCCATCAAGACACAGGGAGCAACACTGCCACCAAGTGGTGAAAATGTCTCAAGTCACCCTGTGATGTCAAAACCAGTGGTCTCAATGGGGGCAGCAATCAGAATCCTCTAGGGAAGAAAAAAAAAGAATTCATACCCAGGCCTCATCCCCAATTGACTCGGTGAGGCACAGAACAGAGGAGAAGATCCAGCTGTATTTTAAGACTCTTCCCAAGTGACTGGTGAACAGTGAAAATCGAGAACCGGGGATTGAAACAAAAGGTCATGCAGATGTCACTATGATGCTTATATTTTAAGTTTAACTTCCTGACATAAGTTTTATGTATCATTTATTTATTTATAAGTTATTCTGCTTATATCATCCATTAAAATTTCTTAATGGTATATAAACTCTTGAATATTTGGTTATATACAACACAAATCAGTCATTCTGCAGTATCTACATTTTTCATAATATAAAACGGTCATTGTAAAGACTCAGATTCTGTTCCTTAGTTTTATCATTACTATTTACATCTACTACCTAAGCCAAGAGACTAACCTTATAATAAATTAGGCGTACTGACACAGCGGTACTCACAACGCAAAATTCCTTAGAACTTTAGCCTCATTGGACTATTTGCCTATACAATGAGTTTCAAACTAATAAATCTTATCTATATTAGCTGGGTTTTCCTTTTTTTTCAAACTTTTTTTTTTTTAAGACAAGGCACGTAAAGCCTGAATACTTCTATTGTTGGTGAAGTCTGTAAACGCACAGTATAATATGAAATGCTTAAATGAGGTATTAGACCAACACTGCTCTTTGGCACACAGAGGTAAATAAGAGGATCTTCCTCCATCCCGTAGTCAAGAGATACCTAAAAAATGATTTAACAAAAAGGAATTATCTTTTGTATGATACTCGTACACTAGGAGGAAAAACTGTGGAGTATTTCTACGAGAAAGTATTAGTCAGAGTTGATTTTCCACATTTTTTGCAGGCCTCCATTAAGTCAGAGCCCACAGCTAAGAAACAAACACCACACACTCTGTGCCCTGTGTGCCACCCAAGAGACAAAGTAGCACTGGAAAATAAAATGGGAGGAAAGAGGCCGAGCGCCCTATGTTTGGTTTCATTTGGCACATTATCAAATTTTTCATTATCCCTGTTACGTTTGCTTTTTTTTTCTTTTTCTTTTTTTCACTGCACTTTCCCACCCAGGCACTAACTCTGTTTCTCCAGGCAGCACAAATCTTTTGAAAAAACGTCACTGATGACCCAATTTATTTGAGGTCTGCGACACTTGGGTTACGTGACTTTTGGGGTCATGTACAGTGACGCATGGCAGCAGGGACGTGCACAGAAGGAGACCTATTCCAGGACTGGAAGGTCTGGGCTGGACTTCGCGTGGCCACTTGTTCTCAGCCTGGCTACTCACAGCAGACGGCATCCCTGGGGAGCCTGTCAGAAGTGGAGACCCTCTGACCCACCCAGACCCACTGCATCAGAAACTGACTTTTATCAAATCCCCAGAGCACGCCAAGCACATGGGAGTTTGTGAAGTGCTGTTCCAGACCATGGTCTGGATCAAGGAAACCACTTCATCTACAGGTGTGTCTTTACCGTCAGTGGAGGCCTGGGGTGGGGATGAACAGGGAGGAAGCTCTGAAAACGAGGAAGGTTACGGACATCACTAACCTCTACTCAGAGGAACAATTGTATCTGCCCTCAGCCATGCTCTACAAACGCAGTCTTAAACACACCCAACCTTCAGCAGCTTTGTCCTGTAACAGATTTAACTGAATCCCCATAATACCACCCTCTATAGAGTTTACAGTTTCCGAAGTATGAACCTTCCATATACTCAGCATCTCACAAAGCTTTCACCCAAAGAACCCATTACACAAAGGAGACAGAAGGCATTTTTCTGAGTTTTCTGGGGCAACAGCCAGAAGTGGCTACTGCAAACTTAATACATCACTTAAGCTTTTGCTTTAGGTTTAAACAGCCATGCAGCTTTTAGCATTCTACTTTCTGATCTACCTGTGTTCGTTTTATTACAGAAACATCTGCCTTGCCAAGTCCTCAAGTGCAGATTGGTGATTCCCCTATTAATCGTACAGCTTCCCTTCAATGTAGTGCGCTATACACCTGCCTACCATGTGACAAGCAGAGACCTACCTACCCTCTGAGGTTGATTGAAAACCATGCCTCCCGGACTTTGTTAGTGGGAATTCCTGTAAGAGACCAATTGGTCTCTGTTAGATTAAAAAAACAAAACAGTTTGGGATTTGGGAATGTGCGCTGGTTCTATACGCTGGTCCAGCAGGACCATATGAAAGTATGGTGCATATGTAAGTAAATTTCTAAACTGTCCACTACTTCAGATAAGTGTCTAAAGTATAACATCACACTCTTGCCACTTAATTATTTCACAAGGACTCTGTATATGGAAAGTCACATAGCCCTGAGTAAATGACAGGCTGATTTTACTTGAGATAGTATTTGCCCAGTCTGATCTCTCCACCTCTATCCACACTGCCTAACTTTGTATTTTCTCCTCTTTTTTGCACGATATTTAGCTGGAGCTGCACACTTTACTAACATCCTTCTCTCCAGGTTTTCGCCCATCTATAAAAATCAGAATCCCCCAAATTACAGAAAATTCCATTTCTCCTTCACTTGTATCCTTATCACTATGCCAACACCTTGGTTTTAAAATTACTGGTGGTTTCTTTTATTAGTATTTTCCCAGTGGAATGAAATGGATGGGACAGTACAAATATCCCTGCCTCACTTTTTCAGTTTGAAGAAAGATTAAAAGGCTTCCTGTCTGTTTAACTGAAGTTTGCACTGCCAGAATATAAAATAGTCACAAGCAGCCATTCTGAAGGCCTGAAACATTTTTAAAGCACTGTTAAGGATTCCTTATGTGTATGCCCTGCATTAGTCCACGTCAGAGCTCGTGCTGACCAAGGCCATGGCTGCAGACACTTGGGCTGCCCACAGGTCCAGCCGCTAAGGCAACAGGCCCAGTGTGGGTCCAAGTGGTCCAAGGCCACAGTGGAAGATGCTGGAAGGTCTGCGCCTTAAAGACAGGGAGCAGACAGTGACAGAGGAGGAAGATGGCTGATTTAGGAGAAGAAAATTCACAGATATTAAGAAATCAACCTCCCTCCCTGCACATTCCAATCCCAAAGCTAACACAGAGGGAGGGAGGGCAACTGACTGAAGGCAGTCCATACATTAAAATGCTCGGACACATGTTGGTGCCAGGCCAATAGGGAGCCACATGGACAGAATGAGAACACATGCCCGACACAGGTGCCTATAGTGAACCTCCTTCGGGACGGAGCTCCATAACAGGAAGTACACACGCAGGGCCCCCAGGGCTCACGCTGAGCATCTCTGGCCACCGCGTGTGGTTCTCACTACAGTGTGAGCTTTGGGGCAGGGACCCACGAGCTCCAGTCCTGCCTCTGTTGCCTGCTAGCTCTGTGGTTTGGGGAAAGGGATTCAGGCCACTCCGTGACTCTGTTCACTCACCTGTAAAACAGGTGTAGTAAAAATGCCAACCGTCATTAACTTCACTGGGAATTAAAGGAAGTAATTCATGTAAAACACTTGCCATAAACAAGGGCATAATAAGTGATTATTATTATAATACCAATTCAGTCTTAAATGCTTTTATTCTCTCTTCTCTCTCATACACAGAGTACCTACAACAATAATTTTAAAAATCCAGAAGGCATTTCTTTATTTCAAAAAGGGAGCAGAGAGGCCACGTGCCTATAGAGAAACCGGAGAATGAGGAGACAGTTAAGAAATCACTAACAAATAAGTTTGTAAGAATCTGAGCAATTCATTTGTCGTCCTTGAAAAGTCATAAAGCCTGTGTAGACAGGATGAACCTGATGATAAAGATAACGGATCAGTAAGTGCTCGAGTTTGTTACAAGGAGATAAGCGCGATGGAAAAAACTCAGGATAAGGAGATTAGGAATGTCTGGTGGTAGGAGGGGGAGGGTGCAATTTGAGACAGAGTGGCCAGACAGGCTCCACTGAAAAGGTGATTTTAAGAAACGATCTGAAGCAAGTGAGGCAGTTAGTCACGGGAACATTGGGGAAAGAGCCATCCAGGCAGAAGGCATAGCCTATGCAAAGGCCTCAGGTCGGAGCATGTGTGGCGAGAGTGAGGAGCCCCAGCGGGACTTTGTCAGAGAGGAAAGGTGGGCGATGTATCATGCTAGTCACCTAGTGCTGCCTGGGGTCTCTCAGGACACCTTCCTGCAGGACGCGGCGGGAAAACCAACAATCGCTGAACGGTATGGGGCCTGAAGAATCAGAGCTGACCGTGGACTAGGAACGGCAGCAGGAACAGTCTCTTGGGGTCAGCACTTTTATCAATTACTTAAAGACACAGAGGGGTTGGCTCATCAACTTCACACAGCTCTCTACAATGGACCTGGTCACCAGAATCAAGCGTGCAAACCATCCCAAAAGACTGGCCAAACCCGATGCTGTAACATTTCACAGGTATGACTTGTTTGGGAAAAAACTTTTAAAAAGCCCCTTCTTAGGGAAGCTAGAAATCAGGCCAATTTTAAAATGAGAGTTCATGGGCCGAAAGGATAACATAAGCGTCAAGAATGGGAGTTCATTATTTAAAGCAGAAACAGAATATGACGGTGACCCTGCACTAGGCGACCAGCGGCCACTCAGTATAAGGAAGGGGAGCACTGTAAGGGCTGGGCATGGTGGGGACGCAGTGCCGGCGTGGGGTTCTCCAGGGACAGTGTGCTCAGAGGACAGTGTGACCGGAGGGGACACAACAGGAAAACTGTGAGGGAGAAGGGAAGATGTCAATTAGCCTGGAGAAGAGCTTTCAAGGAAACTGCTTCCACCGCCCTCTACCATCTGAAGAACGGGCACTGGAGCCAGCATTCTGTGTGGCTTCAGAAGCCAGAACGGAACCATGGATGGACCGACAGGGCGCAGGACTAGGCTCCACCTAAGATCATCTGAAAACTGAGAACTGTTCTAAACGGGACAGGCTGCTTCACGCAGTCATCCAAGGCCTTCCTACGTCCCCGACCACTGCACCAAGCATTTTACATGCATTCGCATCACACGTGATACACTGAAACACACTAAATACACGATCGCACTTCAGTCCCCACAACAACTCCCTGTGTAGTACAGCTTACCGCCACATGGGCTCACTATTTTTAGACACCAAAACTTCACTTCTGGGTTCTTGCTGTTCTGTTGTTTCAGCCACAAATCACTGCTCAGTTCTCTCTCTTGGGCTTTCCTCTGGTCCGTCCCCCACCAACACACACACCCTCCCCCACCCTCCCCCCTACACACCCTCCAACCTGGCGCTGCCAACGACCTGGGAGGAAGAACCCTCTGTAGCAGGTGGGCCTCTCCACCGTGGCAGGGGATGAGTGAGGCAGGGCCATCCCGCTCACGCTGGCAGTGAGGGAAATCAAACCCCTGGCCGCTCAGCGCAGTCGCTCCTCCGAGGGGCTCCGCAAGGCAGGAAGGTGCACAGTGGCAGCTCCACGGCTCCCCCACGACGAGAGGCTCAGGTAAGAGAAGCGTCCAGTTGGGAGCACCAGAGGGCCCTCCACACGTGGGAGGCGATTTTATACTGGAAACATTCGCTT
The DNA here is from genome assembly GCF_057876585.1 of Rhinolophus sinicus. Taxonomy (NCBI): domain Eukaryota; kingdom Metazoa; phylum Chordata; class Mammalia; order Chiroptera; family Rhinolophidae; genus Rhinolophus; species Rhinolophus sinicus. The sequence continues at coordinate 189,217,844 of NC_142501.1, forward strand.
CACTGACTTTCTTTCTAATCTTACAAATTCTGAAACCTTTTTTTTTTTGTTGTTTTTAAATGTCAGTGGAAACATCAGTCTCCCTTATCTCAATCAGTATGGCAGGAGGGATAATTAATCCTGTGTCACAGGTAAGAAGTGCAGATAGCTTGTTCCAGTGCCTGGTTCCTAAGGCGAAAAGCTGGGACTTGACTGCAGTCCCTCTGCTACTGATTTCAGGAGAGGACCCGAAAGGAGCGCTAAGGTCCTTCCTACGCCCATCTACAGCCGACCTCAGACCTTCTCATGCTGAAGAGGCCAGCTCTCCACCTTCTTATCAATATGTGAGTGATCCCAGGGCCCCCTCAGGTGGACATTAGGGAACTCCTTTGAGTACCATTTCCATTGGGGAAGATGGACAAACCAAGGGCTCCGTTCTTAGTTCCCTAGAAACCATGGTGTCCAGGGTTCAGGATTCTGAAGGGATCGGCTCAGTGCTCTGACCTCTAGGGCAACAACCCATTATCCCATCTCATTCAGGCCAAACTTGTGCCCAACTATCAGCTAGCCCAGAATAAATACACCAAATAATCCTGTCATTGCAAATATCACAAAGAAGAATGAAACTTGGAATTAAACATCCATCACTTACAATACTCCCAGACTACACCGATGAAAAAGAAAAGCTTCCAAAAAGAGAAGGTGGACACAAATTGTGGCACTTTTCCTCCTTCCCTTTGCTACGGCTTCTACCCACTGTAGTGACACAAAATCACATTCTCTCATGCAGCCCACAATACATTCTACTCGCCCATTTTATGTTGGGGTTCTCCAGAGAAGCAAGCATTTGCCAGCACTGACTAACCTTCTGACTCAGGTCCTCAGACACGGAGTGAGAGACGCCAGCGCCCATCCGGAAACTCACATTTCCCACACGGGAAAAGAGAGGCCGTTGGGTGGGGGCTGCAGAAGTCACCAGCCACTTCCTCAGAGGCCAGAGCCGCTTACCAGGAGCACAGCCCCCCGGGGCTGCACATTTTACAGCCACCACCCTAGCAGACCCTTTTGTATAAGAAGTTTCGAAAGGAGGGAACTGGGTCACACAATCTAGGCGATTGTTTTCTCCAACATGAAAATGAAATCTTTAAAACTAAACTTCTAAATTGGTACAAATTGAAAGAACTCAATTTACTAAGAATTGTTTTTTAAATCTCACTGAGTTTATAACCCGGCCTTTCCAGCACTGCTTTACCTCGCTCCTGCTGGGGAACAACAGTACAGGGAGCTTAAGACCACTGCTCCCATCTAAATGAAGGTAACCAAAATCATGTTATCACTTGATATCTGACATGTCTTTAGGTTTGCAAAGTACTTTCACATTTGTAATTTAAAGCAATTCCATGAGATAGGAAGAGCCAATATGACTATAACTGTATTACGACTGAAGGGACTAAGTATAAGTGAAGTTATACGATGTAGGTCACAAAGCTAGCTGAGCCCAAACCAGGCTCATTTAACTTAGCAGTGGATTCCTTTTTTAAATTAAATGTTAAGGAGAACTCTGGAAAAGGGAAAGAAAGGAAGGGAGAGAGTGAGAGAAGAAACAAGAAAGAAGGGTGGAAGGTGAAGGGAGTGAGGGAGGAGGGGGAGTAAAGGGAGAGGTCCTCCCATAATGCCTCCTCCCCTGCAGTCAGGTGCATGGAACCTTGTCTGAAGACTCTCGGAGTGGCCTGTACTACTTCCTAAGAGACACACAGAAGTGTGTCAAGGGACGAGAGCGAATCTGCACTACAAGCGACCAGAGGACCTCAAGTAATCGCTGGAGGTCTGCTTTGTTTTTTTAAGGAAAAAAATATTTTTTGATTAAAGAACACTAAGGAAAGTAAACATTTGTTGTTGGAAGTTTATGATAACACTGCAGAAAAGAAAATATTAATTTTAGTCAAAAGAACTGCATTTAATAACTCATGTTTTACAATATAACTCAACACAAGAAGGCCTAAAGACAGACTTCAGCATATTATACATTTCTTTAGGGGAAAAAGAAGGATGAAAGGGCACAGACAGTCCTCCTGTGTCACCAGACTGAGTGACAGCAACGGACCACACACGGAGCATGACAAATGTAACCAGAGCATTGGGATGGGGGGGGGTAACTCTAAAAGCACACCGTATTAAGAGAGTGTGTAAACCTACACCCAGATTGCAAAGAAGGAAGATAGACAAGCTTGGAAACACAGGGGGAAGAGAACTGGGGGATATGAGGCGGAGCCCCTCAACATTCCCACAGGCAGAATGGTGAGCGATCACAAAAACTCAGTAGAGGCGCTTTTTTAACATGAGCTGTTGCGAGCTGCTGAGTCCTGTTATAAGCTTCTCCGGAATTTGGGAATCCTCCGGAAATAGAGATAGGCCTTGCCATTTAGAGCTTCTTACCCAGGGAGCTTTAAAATCAGGCACTGATTTTCACTTGAAATCCAACTTCACCTCTTCTTCCACCAAATGTACTTTGGTTACAGGTAAAACTCACGCCAGAATCTAGCAGTTTCATTTCAGGGGTGGGCCTTACCTTCATATCTGCTGGGAGAATCACACGCTTTCTGTGGGGTTGCCACTCGGAGAAATATCTGCTGCCTCCACGAGTGTCTCCGTGTCTTTACAGAGGTCCCAATGGCCTCGCCAAGATGGTTGGCTTTGGATTCTAAATCCCTATAATTACAAGATAATTGATTTATGATTGGTGGGGAGATATAAAAATAGGTATTTTAGTTTGACTTTTTTTTAAACAAAGCACTGTATTATAAATTATCTTATCTTTGTATAAAAAACATAATTAGATAATCGTGTAAGTTAAATCAAACTCACAGTGAGTCAACATACCTAAAGTACTGCTTTCTTACAGGATGCTTTTCACGTAAAGAGTAAGATTACATGCCCTTAATTTATTTGTATTGTAAAAGGTATTAAGATATATGCTCCAGGGATCATTAGCTTCCAATGGGACCTCTCTTGGTGCCATTTAATTAAAGAGGAACCGCCTAAAGGGGGCGCTGTTCCCAGGGCTGTAATTTTCCCTGGTCTGTCAGTGGGAATATTTTCTCAGCATAGGTCTGTGTCTCCGTGGATCACCACAAAAAATTTTAAAAGTTAAATTACACAGAACTATCAAGGCAATAATTACACGGTCACTTGCTGATGACTACTGTCTTAACATTTATATTTTTAAAACTACAAAACAGAGTATATTTATCAATATACATAAATAACATCTAATCATTAATGCTCTTCCTATTCACAGGACAACGTGGCGCAGACCTTATAATTTACATATACCTACAACTAAGCCATCACCTGAACTTACAGATCAGCTGTCCAGCCATATGCTCCCTATCCAGAGAACCTAGAGAATGGGTTAAGATTTTTCTTTTAATCTTCTGAAGACAACAGTATATTAATAAACTAAGCCTAGTCAAAATTAGAGAACTGTACGTTAACTGTACGTTTTTATAAATGACAGTGAGAAAAAAGTATAAAAAAGAAGATACAATAGATTTAGCTAAAAATGATTTTTCAAATGACAAAAGAACAACTGATAAATCCCTGTATATCTAACAATAATTCAACACTTCTACACAGGCTTGATATAGCTAAATTAAACCCTACCTTTTTGTGTTCATAAAGTCAGAGGTGTTATTTTCATCTACAGGAGCCAGAAATTTTAGAAAATTTGGCACAGAGGAAGAAGAATGAAGTTTTTTCCGCAGGGCATTACGGTAGGAGATGCTGAGAGTTTGGTTGAAAAAAGAGTTTAGAGTAAAGAAATACAAACACACAAAGTATAAAACATAAGCTTCAAAATGAAAGAAACATTTTAGTCCTAATGCTAAAAAATTAAACCAAGTAAGAAATTAAAAATAGTCTACAAATGAGATTTCACTTTCATTTTTCAGTCAATAAAATTCCATTTCAAATTAATGGAATCAACGAATTAATTTAAAAGTATCAGTCTATTCAGTTCTGCAAGATGAATAAATTCTAGAGATCTGCCATACAACATTGTGCCTATGGGTAACAATACTGTGTTGTACACTTTAAAAATGTGGTAAGAGGGTAGATCTCTTGTTAAGCATTCTTAACCAGAATAAAAGAAAAACAAAACAACAAAAACTTCAGTCCATCTTCCAAAATGACTCCTCCTTTCAAATTGGAAAAATAATTTTCCTAAATTAATGAGGAAGGTTCTCATATGGCACAAACTATAGTGTATATGGTCAAATACGGTTTTGTTAACGTGCATGTACATGTGTGTGTTTGCCCTAGTGTACACTAGGGCAAGGGAATGTGAAACTAAGTATATGAAAAGGACTTGCCATCAAAACTTGTTTTCATAATAATTTTGAGAAAATTAATCAATAGGAAAATTAAGTCAGTTCGAATGATAGACTGAAGATAATAAAAACAAAAACAGACACACACATGCATGTGTACACACACACACACGTGCGAGCACAGTGGCCCCAGGTTCCCTCCAATCAGCACATCTTCTCTGTGTGAACTTCCCAGGAAGACAAACGACAGTGAACGTGCCATGCGAGTGTGCTCACCTCTTTGGCACAGCATTCCCACTTTGTTCTCCACTCGAGTTATGTTTTAGGTACTTAAAAAAATTTGGTGAGGAGGCGGAGGGGTTAAGACGAGGTGGAGGAGCAGGAGCTGAAGGACCTGAGCAACTTTTAGCCTCGCCAACAGGTGGATGATTCCCACTAAATAGCAATTAGAGAGAAAGCATGGGGGGGGGGGGGTTAGAGGGAGAGAGGGGGAAACGCTGAAGGGAAACATGGAGGACACAGGAGACCATGGGCGGTGCTGGTGTCTCACTACTTATACAGGGACGGCACAGAGGTAGGGGATTGCTTTCACTTTGCTTCTGCATCCCAGCTCTCATTGGCAAAGGTAGATTTTAGTAAAAAAAAGAGTGTTGTGAAAAGTCATAATTGATCATTTCCCACCTATCTCTATACCCAATGGTACTGTTTCCTCTGTTCCCTTTTTAGGAACTGATAGGGAAAGAAAAATGTTTTAATTAAAACAAAAGCAAAGGGAAACAAAATCCAGAGTTTTTAAAATACATCTCTCTTTAAAATGAACAATAACCTGCCTTGAATGTCACTGTCTCGTTTCCCGTACGTAAATGAGAAGAGTTCACAAGGGGTGCAGAAAGCAAAATACTAGGTAGGCTAGAAAGGGAGAGAGGGAGGGAGGCATTAGAGAAAGGAGGGAGAGAGGGGGACGTTTCCTGGGCCTTCTCAGCACCTATGTCCAGCATCCTCCATTAGGAAGCTTCACGCTTGGGGGAGAAGGGAAATTCACTGTCAGGGATACTCATTTCCTAACACCTCTCCCTCGTATGAAACACCAGGTTTAGCAAAAGCACTAGGAAATCTCTAGACAGGAGTATCTGCATTACCATGAAAAATGCCAGAAATAGAGGAGTGGGAACACAGTGGAGAGACAGAATACAAGTACATACTGTGTATACAGGGCTTTCGGAAACATGACAAGAACCTCGTAAGGCCTCAAACTATGCTTGTCTCTAAAATGTCGTATTATTAAATACTAGCTTCCGAAGTATGTCCTGCTGGGGGATCACGGCTATCCACCAAATTCCAAAGAACCAAAACAACTATTTTCAATGGCTGACTGAAAACAAAGCTGAGGGACTCTGTTACATCGTTTGAGGATTGTTAAGGCTGTCACTTCTTCAGCGGAAACATTTCAAACACCCCCATATGGACTCTCCATCAGCCATGTATGACCTCCACTGATACACATGTCCTGTGGCTTCTGTGGTCACCAGGCACAGGAAGGCGGCCACTGTAGGCAGGTGTGACCCTACTTCATGTTTAGGAGGTGAGGGACCGGAAAAGATTTTTAAAGTTATTTTTAAAGATAACTCTATGTCCATTTATGGGGTCAAATGAATTGCCAAGGGGCCCCAGAAGGAACAGAGAGAAAAACTGCTGTTACTATACTGCTTACCTATCTCTAACCAGGAAATTCCAACCGCTCATTAGAGCCCAATCATTAAAATTAGTCAATCTTGTTGGAAGACTCTAGAATTCTCACACTGAAGGAGATCTGAGAAAACGTCTGTTCCCATTTTATCAGAGATTTAAGCACATTTGCCGGGATCACAACCAGCTCAGGACAGAGCTGGGACCACGACCCAAGGCTGCTGCGGCCCACACAGGCATCCATGCCGCCTCTCACGCTGTGCCTGGTACTGACCATGGCATCTCTGCCCTGCCAAAGCAATGTTCTAGGTTTTCAAGTGAGCAGACTCACCGGCCAGCCCGCTTGCTGTTTTTCCTCAAAGCCAGAAGCTAAAGTTCCAAAGTCAACACAGCTTCTCACGCTGCTTGAGGGATTATTATCCTTCCTAAAGTCCATTTCTGCTCTGTTTTACCTCTTCCTCACAATACTTGTTACTTGAACAAGGAACGAATATCACTTACATCTCCATGTTTTCAAAGGGGGGAAGGTGGAAAGCACATGTCACTGCTTTAAGTTTTATCTTTTTAAGCCAAGAGTAAAACCCGACTCAGATTTCTCTTTAACCCAATAAACATACCTGGGGGGGTGCACATACCTGGTTAGTAACAGGTATGCCCCAGCTATTTACATAACAAGTTTGTATTTTAAACAAATCTTACTTTCGTTCATGAGGCGTCTCTGTGCTCACTGAGTGATACCTCATCAGTTTTCTCTGTGAGACCCCTGGAGACCCCTGAGCAGGTTCCGGAGGTTGCTGGCACTCCACGGGGAAATGACTCAGGGTGTTTGCGCGCCTTCTGAAACCCTGCTGGGGTGAGAGCGGGGCTGGCTCTTCTGCGGAATGGCCCTCCGAGTCACTGGACAGGTCATCTGAGGAGCCGAGGAGCCTGAAGGAAGTCTCCGAGACGGGCAAGGCCTCCTTTTCACACACAGATGGCTCCTGGCAGCAAACAGACAGCAGATCAGACACATCACAGGGAATTGGGGGGATTTACAAATCTCTAAGCGCAGTGGCAGGAAAGTATTTCAATATGTGAGCACGTCTTCTGATTATAATGCTTCTAGATGCCACCAAAGTATATAAGGAAAGAAAGGCCCATTAAATACCTGCTTGTCAGATACAAAAAAATGCTAAGTTTGCTGGACAAATGGGAAACTGTCCAAATGAAAGCACAAAGGACATAAGCCATAACATATAACTGTTCTAAGCAAAACCAAAATAGTTCCCTCTCTCTCGAAATCACAAGTCTTTGTTACTGCTTGTAAGAAGTATTAATATAGTGAGTATTGGATAACTTGTTTGCACTGTTTAAATAAATCAAGTTCTTTCTCTCTGCCAAGTGTGTTCATACATGTTACCCATGTTTTAAGGTTCTCTATAAATGTGATTTACTGTTAAGATTTAACTTGGTAATATTGAGAGTTAAAAATTACATCCTATATTATTCTTAGAATATGGAAAATCTCTCTCTGGGCACTCACTGCTGTGATTCAGGGCCAATCACTTAACCTCTTTCTGCACCTCAATTTTCTCATCTGTAAGAGGGTGCAGTGAAAAATTATCTCACTGGGTTTCAGAATTATGCAAGATAATATCACTGAAATTACTTTGTTCAGTGTAAAATGTTATATAGCCATAAGTTATTGCTTTGTTAGGTATTCAATGAACTTACTGAGTGGGTACACAAATATGTTGAGAATTATGACAAGATTTTAATAAGATGCATACTTTTTCAAAGGCGTAAATTACTACCACTCATGTAAACTGATGCTAACGGCACACAGGACTTGGTTGGTAGCCAGTATATGTTTCTCAAATTAAAAAATGTAAAACAAGAGGAAGTGTACCAGCTTGTCCCTACCAAAACTGCTAGAAGGGATAAATAAATCAACGTGAAAAGAGTAAAAGGGAATGAATGCATCTAATGGTAGACTGGAGAATCTGCACAGCTGAGTGCCTTTTAGATGACAGATACTAAGGATTTTAATTTTAAAAAATTAAATTTTTGTTTATTGAGGGAAGAGGTTATACACGCTTAATTTTGTAGGAATTAGAGGAGAAGCTTAATTTCCAACATATTATTAAATTACTTTAAACATAACGGAAATTTTTTATTCTTCAGAACTCTACAGTTTCAAAGATTCTTTTAATTTAAGGATTTAAAAATCTGTCTAAGATTAACAACTCACAGCAAAACAATCTCCACCACACAAACCTGTTCATCTGAATTCTCATTAACATCCCTCTAAATTATGTGAAAGAGCTACTAACCCTTAGCTTAATCTGACACCCGAAAGGGCCACTCGGATATTGAGCTTCTTTGCAATTCCTAGAAAATCAGTTTATTGGAAGAGATCCAACTGCATAAAATGCGTACCTTTACAACAACGTCTCAACCTCAGGATGAGAAAAAGACGTGTAAGTGTACGTAAACACACATACAACACACACAGGTGGCTTCTGAAAAGCTGCATTTCTCTTAGAATTACCCTACACATTCAAATTTATGCCTACATTTGTGTTTTGAAGAATTTTAAAACGAGCAAAACACTTACTGGAAAAGTCACTTGAGTGACATGAATTTCTTCACAGTATGTCGTTATGTGCACTGATCTATCCGAAACGCCTCCTTCCCTGTCCATTTCTACAGGCCCAAGTCCTACACTTTCTTCAAGATCTAATTCAAAAGCCTCACTGCCCCTCTCCCCACGCTTCCTCTGGTTCCACTGGCCAAAGATAATTCCCTGTCCTCTCGCTCCCGTGACGGCTAAGTTACCACCGTCTCTTATTCGCACTCTGAGGGCTCCAACCATACCCCACTTGATGCTGGTGTCCCTTGTGGGCCTGTCATCTCTCTCGTTCCAAACAAGTTCCTATAGGGCAGGGGTTTTGTCTTACTCATGTGTAACAGCAGGTAAACCACAGTGTTTCCAAACTTGAAATGAGGTAGAATTACGAGATAGAATCTAAGCAGTAGGTGGAGAGCGGACAGTGCTCTACTCCACAAGATTTTAACTTAGAAAATTGTATTCAGAAGACCGGTGTCTGGGGCCTCGCTCCCCAACGTGGGTTCATAGAGCAGCAGCCTCAGCATGGCCTTGGAGCTTGTCAGAAAGTCAGCTTTTTGGGTCTCCCTCCAGGCCTACGCACCAAAACCTGCCTTTTAACCAGAACGCCATTAAAGAGGCACTTCAAAGAGGCACCTAAGAACCTGAGAAGCATTCATCCGAGGAAGTGTTTCTTGAACTGTACATTGTAACACATTAGTAGGCAGGCGTATCAATTTAGTGGTCTGCCACGGACATTTTAAAAATAAAACAATAGAAAATACCAGTATGTATCGCATGTTGTTGGCAGTAAGTTGTTTTGTGAAATCTAATTTTAATTTTTTGTGGGTGGATGTGTGAGTGAACCATTTCGCATTGTTAAATGTGTTTCTTACTGTTGGTTATAGCCTTTTTAGGAAAGCAAAGGCCACATGCCCAGGAGGGATCTCGGAGTTCCTGTGGTATAGAGCTGGCGGCCACAAAAATTCCTTCTCTCTCGCATCTGAAGCCCTCTGGTGGCAGAAGGAAAGCTGACCTCCCCAGCACAAAATCGAAATCCTTACTTTGGCCGCTAAAACGTTGAACTGACCAAGTTTAAACATGCTTAAAAGCACTAAATTAAAACAAGGAGAGAAAGGTTTGTTACCAAAGGGAACCACTGGCTTGCTCATTATCGCAAAACTGTGCTCGGTGGCAGATGCAAGGGCTGAAGCTTAGTTGTGATGTTTAATCCTAATCACAGAGCCAGCTGAAGGATAAAGTAAGTTTCAGGAACTTAAGTTGCGTATGTCTCAGCATTCACTAACCCACTTTAGAGATTTTCCTAATTTCAATTATTTTTAATAGTGGAAAGTGTATTTGGGAAAGAAACCCACTGATGGCATTCTGATGAATTAGATCTCAGTGGTCTAAAATTGTGATCTGTTTTTTTTTTTGTTTGTTTGGTTTGTTTATGGAATGGCCCTCTGCTTTGTTATGTAAAACTTTTATGTTATAGTGTGATGCATGACCTCCACCGACACCATGAAGTCTGGAAGCACCAAACTTTTCATGATTGAAGTGATGAGGCTTCTTTTGAACCTTTGATAGGCCTTGTACATGGGGGATGAACAAGACCTATTTTTGCTCGTTTCTCCAGGGTGTCGTATAAAGAAAAACGCGCTTACTTTGCTGGTGTTACTTAATGTGCTAGACATGCAGCTGTCCAGATCCAAACTGGTGGAATGTTCCTGCAGGCCTCTGGCTTTATTACCCTACATAAAGAAAAGGCAGTCAAGTTATGATCCTGGAAGCTTCCACAAAGGCCTCAGCTAGAAGCATCTTGTTTCACTCACATAAGCTGAGGAAAAATCCGTCTACTGAGAAATGCTGCTGAGCACACATATATGTATGTACATTAAGACAGTCAACGTTTCTTTCACTTTTTTTTTTTTTTTTAATAACACACTAACCCAAATGCTCCAAAACACCTTGTGGATTAGTCATCTGGCAGTTTTAATGTAGGCAGGAAGAAGAGACAATTCATCCATGAAGAAAAGCAAGTACTAACGTGAACATACTCAACAACTCCTTCTCAAGTCACAAGTCATCTTAACCTGCCATCTGCATGACACTCACACAATATCTTCTTCATTTGGAAGCTCTCTAAGGCACCCACCCCCAACCCTGGTTTTGTAAATGGACTGTTTTTAACTATCTCTAAGGATGCTGCAAAACTCTCAGAAACATCTTCAAACAAAATAAAATTTAACTTAAAAATTAACAGCATGTGTTTTAAATGGAGTGTGCTAGGAAAACAAAAAGAATTATAAGAAGACATTGCAAGCTCTAGAAAGGCATCAAACTTCAATTTCATAAAAGTGCCATCAAGGGTATTCATACTCATTGGGGGCGGGAGGGTGTAATTTTTTAGAAAACTCCAAGATGGGTGCATATGTATACCTTGCTATTCCTATAGAGCTGCAGCCCGCAAACTTTTCTGTAAAGGGCCAGAAAATGAATTTCTTATGCTTTGTAGGCCATATGGTGTCTGTGGCAACTACTCAACTCTACACAAAAGCAGCCCCAGACAACAGGTGAAGGAATGGATATGACTGTGTTTCAGTAAAACTTTATTTACAAAAACAGGAGGTGGGTGGAATTTGGCCTGTAGCTATACTGCGAGTTCCACACACAAAACAAGAACAGCTGACAGTATCTAGATTTTAAAGTTGTACCTAGTGACACTAGGGAGAACCAAACTCACACCTGGGTGTATCCAATCTGTGCCCTTTAATGGAACTGGCCAACGAATAATATTCTTTTGGGAGACAACAAAATAAATTCCACGGGGTATAGTACAGTACAAAAAGAGTAGATAATTTTTTTTAACCCAGGTCAAGTTAAAAACTGAATTCAAAGTGTAGATAACACTGTTCTAAGACTGAGACGACATTAAAAAAAAGATTTCATCCTTCTATATTTTATGAGCACTGATAAAATAAAAGCAAAGAATTGAGTATTACGCTCTCTCAAAAAGTTATTTAACTTAAATTGGGAGAAATTATGCTACTTACCCGGGACAAAATACTTTCTAAAGACTCTGTTAAAGATCTCTTTGCTTTGTTTTTCAGCATATCTAGCCTAAATCGAGTGGCACTAGATGGTAATTCAGTTCCAATATTCTCTGCTGCAATCTGTGATGTCTAAAAAGTGAAACAAAGAAAAGTTAAGTCACTTAGAACGCCCTTCCTTTCTTCCTTTTTAAAGGAATGAAAAATCTCTAGAATGCACCTTTCTGACCCCAGGCCATTATCCTGTATGTGACCTCAACTGATCTGCTCCTCAGTGACATAGCTGCAAGTCCAGGAAATAATTTTGCCTCAAAATGTTGCTTTGTCTACTCCAAATGAAATAAAGCACTGTGCTTGGAAACCAATCAACTAACAGAGCAGTTTAGAGCTGGGCTCTACAGTCAGATCAGAGATCCATCATTCACTAACTGACCTTGTGCAAGTTACTTTCTCTGGGCTGCAATTTCCCCTTCTGTAAATTGAACCCAACCTCAAGATCTAATCAAAACACTGTGTTGTGAGATTCAAACAAGTACAGCCAGTAAAGCACTGAGCACAGCTTCTGGTATAAAGATAGCTATAATTAGCTTTTCAAAGTAAAATAACAACTTACCTTTTGAGGCATTTCAGAGGGTGAGACAAAATAATCAACTGAAGAATCCATTCTCTCTGCTTATACTAATCCCTTCATTCCCTTCTTGGATCTCTGTCTTCTCTGCTCTTCCTTCTCTCCCACCTATGGTTTCCATCAGCCCTTTCATTCTCCTCTGCCTTAACTGACCATAACAGGAAACTAACAACATAAAGGAGTTGTTTGCCAACCACTAAATGAAGTTTAACACTACTTATTAACAGAGACACTTAAAAAAAAGGCACTACAAAACACTCTGGATAAATTGCTTCCTACTTCTATGATTTCTTACCTGATTGCTTTGCATAACACCACCCCCTTTGGTCAAGTTGACATTTTGTGGGTGTTGAGAACAGTGAGGAGCATGGGCTCTGCAGCTCAATGCCCAGGTGAGATGCTTCTTTGCTGCTCCCTGGCTATGTAGCCTTGGGCAGGGTACTACCTGCTGCCCCTCTCAGTTCTTCCACGTGCAGACTGAAGATGCACAATGAACTTTCCTCACAGAGCAATTATGCGATTTAAATGAATTTATACACATTAAAGCACTCAGAACATACCTGACTCTCAATAGACATCAGCTATCATGATTATTGGCTATTCTATTTGCTTTCTACTTTATAGAAAACATTACAGACATATTTTAAACCTCCTGGAACCACTCTCCTTCCTCCACCTGCAGAAATAACCCCTCTCCTGAATTTGGTGTTTATCATATCAACTCATATTTTGCAGTTTTATATATGTATGTATCCATAACACATGTATTTTGGTTTACATGTCGCTAAAATTTTAAATGAATGTATCATCCTGTACACGTCCTTCTATAATTAGCTTTTTTCTTTTTTTAAAAAGTTTATTGGGGTGACAATTGTTAGTAAAGTTACATAGATTTCAGGTGTACAACTCTGTATTACATCATCTATAAATCCCATTGTGTGTTCACCACCCAGAGTCAGTTCTCCTTCCATCACCATATATTTGATCCCCTTCACCCTCATCTACCATCCCCCTCCCCCCTTACCCTCTGGTAACCACTAAACTATTGTCTGAGTCTATAAGTTTTTGTTTCTTATCTGTTTGTCTTGTTCTTTTGTTGTAATTAGCTTTTTTCTTTCAATGTTGTTTTTGAGATTTATCCATGTTGACAAATGTTCTTTGATTTACTCACTTTAATCAGAGTGTAGTATTTCACTGTTTGATCATAACACAGCGTATTCATATTCCTGTTGTTAAACATTGATTCCTTTTACAAAGGAGACTGCAGGAACCTCTCTTGTACACAGCTCCTTACCACAAATATGAAAGTTTTTGCAAGGTAATTAATTAGGAATGTCCTTGCTGGGTCACTAAGTCTGTGCATCTTCAGCTGTACCAGATACTGTCAAATTACTCTCCATAAATGGTACCAATTCATAATCACAGTATCAGCATGAGTTCACCTTTACATGGCACTGCCAGATTTTTAAAGTTCTGCCAGTCTGATGGGTATAGACGGTCTCTTAATATGTCTTCCCGATTCCTACTGCAATTAAGTATTTTCTATTTTATGCAGTAATTCACTGGTCAAGACCTTACATCTTCTTTGCAGTAATGAAATCCTAATTCTCCAATCATTGTTACACATTTTTCAAGGCATAAAAGAAAGAAAAGATTCTGATAAAAGCTACATTCAGTTTTGTCCAATAATCCAGAGCTTTACTTCTATGAGAATTAGAGCATGCACTACAATAATGACTTAGCTTAGAAATTCCAGAAGGAGAACTGTCATTTATCTTTGTGTTTTTCACAGAGTATACCGAGTATACCGTTTCCCTGAAAATAAGACCTAGCTGGACAATCAGCACTAATACGTCTTTTGGAAAAAATTAATATAAGACCTGGTATTATTATATTTATGTTATGTTATGTTATGTTATTATATAAGACCCAGTCTTATGTAAATTTTTGCTCCAAAAGACGCATTAGAGCTGATTGTCCGGCTAGGTTTTATTTTCCGGGAAACATGTACTCTGGACACTTCATACTCACTTGGTAAGTAAGGAATGAATGCATCTGCAATGATCACCAGACAAACCCATGGGAAATACATACTGTGTTTCCCCGAAAATAAGACCTAGCGGGACAATCAGCTCTAATGAGTCTTTTGGACCAAAATTAATATAAGACTCAGTCTTATGTTATATTATGTTAGATAAGACCCAATTTTATATTATAGTAAAATAAGACTGGATCTTATATTAATTTTTGCTCCAAAAGACGCATTAGAGCTGACTGTCTGGCAAGGTCTTATTTTTTCGGGAAACATGGTAGTAGGTCTTACGTAGACACAAGAAACACTGCATTTATGTTTTTCTTTATTTAGACCAGGCCATAAGTATCTCTGTATGCTTAATTCAATGCTTCCTCTACTCTCCTCTATTATCTAATAAGATTCTTTTTCATGTCTATCATCGTAATTCAAATATAATTTGAAAATAATTCACATTTATAAAATATGGTATTCCTTGTTTATTTTAAAATAAGCATCTAGAAGTTTCTCCTTTGAAGATGATGCTGGTTCCTAGATAAGCTTCTAATATGGGCTCTAGAGTGAGTAGTACTGCAGTCATCGTATCGCCCACCCCACAATAGATGGGTGAACTCTAGACATGAAAGTTTGAAGTCAAGTTTTAAACTCTGATGCTACACTGGTTTATTTAGTTCAGAACCCACCATCCTATGGTGTCACAGCACATCCACCAGCAGCTTTATTCGTAATAACGAGCACCATCAAAAGGAGAATGGAGAAAACTATAGTATAGACACAATGGACTAAAAAGGAACAAACTACTGATAGGTGTGACACGGATGAATATGGAAAACATGCTAAGTGAAAAAAAGCCGAAACTGCAAGAGTACATGCTGCACGATTCCATTTATAAAAAGTTCTAGAACAGGCAAAACTAGTGTATGGTGAAAGAAATCAAAACAGTAGTTGCCTGGGGGAGAGGGTCATAAGGACTGACTGGAAAAAGGGCTGTGGGGGTACCTTCTGGTATGATGGAGGATGCTCTCTGTCTTGATAGGGGTTTGGGCTTCCTGAATGTAGGAAGTCTTCAAAACTCAACAAATGGCACACTCAAGATTTGTGCAACTTACAGTATGTAAATTTCATCTATAAAAAGGTGTGAACAAATACTGAATTCTAGTTAATCACATGCCCGCTAAAGAAGTTTAGGGATAAAGCGCACTGATATCAGAAACTTACTTTGAAAGACATCAAAAATAAGGTGGACTCATAGACGGACAGATGAATGGAAAAACAAATGTAACAAAATGTTAAAAACTATAATCTGGATGGTGGGAACATCAATGTTCACTGTGTGTATTCTTTCAACTTTTCTTTATGTTCGAAACTTTTCATAATGAAATGTCAGAAGAAAGAAAAACTTATCTGGAAAATGAACCCAGGCAAGTCAATGAGCAGTTAAATCACATTCCACTTTGTTAGTGAAGCTCCTGAAAGGCACGATTAAGATGCTGTCCGTGGACCTCAGAGACATCGGCTCCATCACAACCTAGCAAACAGGCGTGACCTCCGCTGACGTGTCCTTGTTTCTAACATCAGTGTGATAACATCCACCTCAAAAAAGTTGTGGTAGAAGCAATGGAGTAATTCATGCAAAGAATTAGAACTGTATCTGGCACAATGGAAAGCATTCAATAAGTGGCAGTTGATTTAATATTATTAATTTTTGCACCGGCTCTGTGAATATAAGTAAAAATAATGCACGCCCATTGACTAAAACATGACACCCTCTAACTTTATTATAGATCTTTGCCCAAAGTAAATCCTTGTCAGAAAATTCATTTGGCTTGTTTTCTATTTTATGAAAAGGATTTCTCTGGCAGCTATCCAACAGTATCATGCTCTTCTTTGAAAAGCACGTACGGCATCGCCACTAGCTCTGAGAAGCACGGCCCTGAGTCTGTGCTCTTGTTTTCTGTCCACTTGTGAAGGCCAGTGGCCACAGAAGTTCACTGTCAAAGCCACAGTTCTTCTACCTCTCTCAACGTCAAGTCATGACACATTTTCAAAGGCTATCGGAGCTTTTAGGTGCAGCAAGACGGTAATGAAATCCATGTGATTAGACTATTTGGTAGCAGAAGATAAGAACAAGATTTTACGGGTGAATCTCAAAGTTTCATCTGCTTCATCTATTAAGCGGCTGCTGCTCTGAAAAGCCTGAGAGGATGTCCAGCTTGGGGGACACCCAACCACACCTGGGGATCACGGCAACAGACATGAGTCTCCTGGGTAACAGAACGTTTAAAAACCTTGAGAAAGTGCTGCCCAGACACCCGTTCCACATGGTGAGATGTGGTTTTTCACATTAAATTTTTTGATGTTTTCATATGGAAAAAAAACCCTCAAACATTAAATATATTTCTCCATTGGATTAATCTATGCCCAAATCAAAAAGACATTACCCTGTTCTATAAAAATAAATTTGCACTTGGGTCAAAACTTTCCATCCACCAAAAATGCTTCATTCTCCTCTAGCAGTTACAAATTATTCCAAAATTATCAATTTCCTGTTGGAACTAGTTAGGGGGAAAAAATCAGAACAGGGAAAAACTATTAGTGCACAAAAGGGGAGAAAGAGGAATGGAAATAGGAAGAAAAATAGGTTGAAAAGTGAACTCAAGAATGAACTGAGAAGTTAAACTGGGTGGCCCACCCAAAAGGCAGGAGCACAGGGCTCCCACGCCATCTGAAGGGTACAGGCTGGGAAGGGAGGAATGTCAACACACAAAGGCCAAAGGCCAACAACACAGTGTACTGGTATTAGCGTCACTGCTAAGGAGCCCTACAGTTGGCCAATAACACTAAAAACGTTATCAGACATTGTTCGTAAGCTCTGGGAGTTTAGGAAAGGCACGTGATTGCCAAAGCCAAGTGAAAGGTAGAAATCAAATGGGGAGCGCTGCTGTGTGTGCATCCAAGTAAAACTGCCTCATGGTTAACTTATCAGAAAAGCAGAGGCTATGTATGGGGGAGAGAGCATGGAGCTGCCTTCAGGAGAAGCATTCAGAAAGTATTTGAAAAAAAAAAGCAGTATATTTTTGGAAAATTAAGGAGCTTTTTGAACATCCTTCACTGATTTTTCTCTACATTTTCTGGACTACAAGTAACTTAAACAAATATAAAATGCATGCTTTGAAGCTTAATGGTTATTATGAATCGACTTATACAGAGTCCAAAAGACACAGGAAAATGGTCCATGGCACTGTGTGTATTGAATGAATCCCAAACTGGAAGCTCTTCAAAGACAGAGACCTACAGGCAGCCCCAGCCTGACACAGCACCTCTCAAACAGAAACGCTACGCAAAGCTTGGGGACAGTAGAGGGTGGCAGGCAGACTGTGCACCTCCTCCATGAGAAATGGGATTAACAGAAGTTCTCTATCCGAACAGCACGTAAGCCAGGCTCTCCACCGGTGCATCTGATCTGTGCGCAGTGCTAGCCTACATTCACATAGCCTTGATATTACAAGGAACTTCTAGGAAACTTTTGTAATTCTGAAGACAGCTATAGAATGCCATTTCCGTTTTACCAGGGAGAAAGGGAGGTGAAGGCAGGTGGCAGAGACTGGCTCCCCGCAGTCACGCAGCTTGTCGTGGAAGTAGCTACTCTTCCACTTCATTCCTGATGTGTAAGACCTTTTGTCAGCGCTTCATCCCCACTACAACGTATGAAGAAACTTTATACCTTCTCCAAGCACAGTCCCAAATTTTCCTTATATGTATAACAAATGAAAATAAAATATGGGGACAAAAACTGGTTTCAGAGCTTCATAAAATCCTCAAAACTCTTTTACACAGCGTCCTGATAAAATTATAAGACAGAAACTGCCATACCTGCTTTATCTCCCCAATATGGATGTGAACTTTTTGTTTCTCTTCATATAAACATCTCAGGAAAGAAATAATCAATTCATTTTCTCGTTGCTCATTTCTTGGTCTCAATTTCTTAAGAAAAAAGAAAATATTACACTTAATTTTAATTATCAACAAAAGTGCTAAACCACCCCTTTGGTAATGCCTACAGCATCTATTCACGCATTTAACCGGTGTTTTTACCCGATCATCTCACTAGGGGGCACCAACGATCCCAAAAGTGGAGATAATTTTTAAAAAGAAACAACGAAGCCAACCAATGGGCCAGATTTAGCTTTTGACCTCTGATGCTCTGATACCTAAAATAAATATTTTACATCAGATAGAGGCATAGTCAAAATATTTAATAAATAAATAGTCTTGAAAACAGAAGAAAAGAACAAAATCTGTGTAAACTCTCAGAGGTCAAGAGCTATTAATGGCTACGCTTTTATAAACTCTTATGGTTAGGGAAATGGAAAGGAAAATAGCAACTAGACCCAGGGTCAGGGTTTCACATGTCAAATGTGTTCGTCATGAAGCACTTTCTGGAAGCCCCACAAGGCATGTACTTGCACACGAAATTTCATGGTATGGACTCAGTTTTTTTTCCTTTCTATTTTAAAAACTCTCTCCACGTCTTCTATTTTTTAAGGCAGGGTGATGGCAAAGCAGCAAACTGACTAGATAGAAATCGGCACAAGTAGATTCTGGGTGCTGCCGGAAGTGTGACCAAAGGCAAGTCATTTCATCTTAGCTTTCTCGTCAGTTCAAATGAAGATTATGCATGAAATAAACTCCAAGGTCTCCTTCAGCTCCCAATTTTAGAAGACCATCTAATTTAACATATTATTTTCTCTGAATATGAAGAAAACAAAACTGAATTACTCTGAAGATACACAAAGTTTCTAGTCTCTCAACTTTGGAAACGTATCTTTTTTTCTATTGACAATAATCTACTGTCCTGCTCCTGGATCTCTCTCCCTACTCCAAACGTTTAGCCTGCCTTTTAAAACAAAGTTGGGGTACAATAAATGGATCGACTAGACCAGAGTCTGAGTCTCGGTCAATGCCACTTTTGCTCCTTCCCCAGCTAGCTAAGAAATAAGGATTTTACCTTTCGTGTCACAGGCTGTAGCAGCCAAGGCAACACTAACCCAGACAGACCTTCTGACATTCCCTTTCTTACAGAAAAAGATCATTTTAGAAGATAATTTGTTCCT
Source organism: Rhinolophus sinicus (assembly GCF_057876585.1). Lineage (NCBI taxonomy): Eukaryota > Metazoa > Chordata > Mammalia > Chiroptera > Rhinolophidae > Rhinolophus > Rhinolophus sinicus. The sequence goes on from NC_142501.1 coordinate 189,237,251, forward strand.
ATTACTCAAGGAAAAGACAGTACGTGATTAGACAGGGTTCTTTTCATTGAGGGCTTCCTGTTCTTTCAAATTGCAGATTTAGGGATTAAATATTTTACAGGCTAGAACAGATGCTCTCAATCTGCATTCCAAGCCATGAACTTTTACATTATAAAAATTTTACATGTTTTATGCAACAAGTAGATTTCCCAGAGAAAGTTCATTAGATCTTTAAAACCGGAAAGTGGTGGTCACTACCACAACCCCAGCTTAACCCTGATGACCCCAAGAAGGCTATGGATATCTACGTGTTCAAAAGCCCACGAAGTAATAGGAACTCTCATTCAGTGCTGGTGGGAAGGGAAATTGTACAGCCCCTGTGGAGACAGTTGGAGGTGTTTTACAAAACTAAACAAACTCTGACCATATGATCCAGCAACAACAACAAATGCTTAGTATTTACCCAAATGAACTGCAAGTTTATATCCACACAAACGATGCACACAAATGTTTACAGCAGCTTTATTCATAACAGTCAAAATTGAGGAGCAGCCAGACATCTTTCAGTAGGTGAATGGATAAACTGTGGTACAGCCAAACAATGGACTACTACTCCCCACTAAAAAGAGTTACCAAGCCATGAAAAGACCTGAAGGGACCTTAAATGCATATTGTTAAGCGAAAGAAGCAAATCTAAACAGCTAATTACAGTATGATTCCAACTATATAACACTGGGAAAGGCAAAACTAGAGACAGTAAAAAGATCAGTGTTTGCCTGGGGTTTGGAGGAGTGGGGAGAGAGGGAGGGATGAATGAATAGGCAGAGCACAGAGGATTTTTAGGGCAGGAAAACAATTCTGGATGATACCATAAAGGTGGGTATGTATCATCATACATCTGTCAAAACTACAGAATGTACAACACCATGAGTGTGCCCTAATGTAAACAATGGGCATTCGTTAATAACGTTATCAGTATTAGCTCATCAATGGTAACAAATACACCACACCTAGGCACCAGGTTATTAATGGGGAACCTGGCTGGGGGTGGGAGGTACAGAGGTGGGAGTTTCTGTGGGAACACTGTGCTTTCTACCCAATTTTCCTGTACAACTAAAACCACTCTAAAATATAAAGTATATATATATATATATATATATATATATATATATATATTATGAAAGCCCAGGAAAAAGCAGCAGAAAGAAATTACAAGAAGCCTCTGAGCAGGTACAGGCACCCGAGGGTTAACCCATTCTTTCTTCTTCTGTATCTTTAATTCAACCTTTGGGCTCCTTGCACAAGAAAATATATATTTTTCTTGGAGAAATTCTTCATGATCACCTATTTCAAATTATCACAAAAGGCTAAGAATGCAGTAATAAGAGGAGCATTATTAACACATTTTATTTCTCCCAAAATACACCTGAAAGAAACTATTGGAACAGGCACAAAATGAGACGACCGCTGAGCACCATGTCCTACCCCAGTTGCTGTCCATGAAAAACTGAAGCCAAGAAGCAGAGCCTGTGCCACAGAGCTCATTCAACATCAGAGGAAAGTCACTAAAGCAGGGACATACATTTTCCTGAGGTCATGCAAGGTCAAGAAATAAATCCTTCCTTAAAATAACTGAACATGATTAGGGGCCACCATTGTAGTAAGATAAATGATTAGCAAGGTGTCATCGCTTCACTGCCTCCCATGTGACTCACCATCCTCCGTAGTGGCAAATCATTATTTCCTCAAGGTGATTTCATTTCATAAACATTCATTAGTCAGAGAGACAAGTCTGAGGATACTCACTGGGAATCAAGTTGGACAGCATCACTTTGCAGTGAAAAATTAACTTGCTTGTCCAAAATGAACCTACGGTGTCAGAAGTCAGGATGGTGGTTACCTGGGGTAGAACTGAGGACAGAATCTAAGGGACTGGAAGTGCCCCTTAATCTTGGTGCTGGCTGCACAGGTGTACTCACCTTGTAAAAATTCACTGGTCTACACACCACTGACTTGTGTGCTCTTCTATGGTTATGTTATACTAAGTGTTTTGTTTTTTAAAAAAAACCATACAAAACAAGTAACTATCTGTTAAATAACAAAGTCAATTTTGTGAAATGCGTCTTCACCTCATTTCTGAGTGGCCTATGAGTTGGTTGTAAAAGTGATTAAAAAATAAATTTCCAACACTGGTTCATGAACACCAGAATGCGGAGAAAGTCTGCAGTCTTTTGAGGAAACTTAAAATGTCAATGCTTACTTGGAAATTATATTCCAGCACCTTTTCTAAAAATTATAATCAAATCTTATAAGAAATAATTTTAAAACCATGGAAAATCCAATGACATCAATATATGTTCTTCGCAAAATTTATCTACTCAGTATTAAGTCATTGCCTGAAATACACGCATTCAGATGAAGAGAATTAGATTCTGAGACATTTTCTTCACTAGTCCTCCTTCGGCTTAAAGGCAGTTTTTCATACTGAAGAGGACCAGTTTGGAGTCGGCGCCCTCAGCCAATAGCAGAGCAGCACTGGAGGACAGTAAGAACCCCAGGAGTCATCTTCACATATGCCCAGTTAGATATGCTTGTAAACTACAGATTTCAAACAGATTATAGACAAAACTGTGGCTATGCAATGTCGCCCATCATGCGTCCTCTTATAAAGAGAAGGGTCAATATGCCCACACGCCGTCTGGCACTAAATTCTCTCATGTTGCTCAGAGTTGGCTCATTTGCAGCAGGGATATTCTCCAGCATCATCTGCATGGCAATTACGGATTTCTTTTTCTATATGGTTCTGTTTGGGTGCACATTACCCAAACAAAGCATACATAATAAAGATTATGTATGCTTTAATAACTATTTAAGTAATCATGTACCATTAATTTCAATAGTAATTACATTTGTCTCATGAAAACGTGCCCTTGGAGAGTTCTTCAGAAACAAATTACTCTGTGGGAAAGACTGTACAAAGGAAACTATTAACCATCCTATTTATAAGAGGACTCCTGACACTGCAAAGCCACCTTTTCCTTTATGATCTTTTTGAAATGTATGATTTTCAAACACATTAGCAGGCACTGCTACCTAAAAAAAGAAACAAGTGACTTGTTTTATAAAATGTTTTATAAAAACCCTGAATGGTCATTGAGGAAATAATTCAACAAGACTATCAATAAGCCATTAGAAGAAGAGATCCGTGTCAAATTTGTATCATTCAAGAAAAAAACTGCGCTTACAAGGACGGAGGACAAAGTATGAGCTGGCTTTTCAAACCCAGTGACTTCTCTTTGGTCTTTAACCAATCAAAAATCTACAGAGCCTTCTAGAACAGCACATAGGGACTAACTGAATACATTTTTTTAAAGTAAAACTGTCATGGCTTTTCTTGAAAGTCTCTGCCATAACGTACTGGGGTGTCTAAAAACTTGTACAGGTCAAAGTGAATCTCAGAATTACATCCACTGGAAAACTTCTCGTTGCTGCAGAAAACTATTTTGTGTATTTCCTATCCCGATTCATCGCACTGTTTTGGGGAAAGCTACATGGTGCTGTCTAAATAAAAAAGAAAACTCACACTAGAGGAGGAATATGCTTCTTTTATGCTTGCTAGAAAGATGACCCCCCAAAGGGACTGGATAGCACAAGTGTGCCAGCATCAGAGGGAAAAGACCCCGGCTTCCACTGCAAATGCATTAACCATCGGAAGCAAATTGTTCATTCATGTATCTATTTATGAATTCCAAGTCCAAATCACATTAAATTTGTTTGAACTCTAAAGATCCTTCAAGGAAAAAAACAAGTAGTATGTCTCAAGTCGATTCAGAAGAAAACAAGAACATTTAAAGGCGATTAAAAATCCTAACAGTTACATTGTAAGCTAGTTATAAAATTTTAAAAAATCTTCCTATGCTTTCTTTCTAGAAATATATGCCAATCCTACTACAGAAAGAGAACAGGGATTGAGAGAACTCTAACATGTGATTAAAAGAAAGATAATCCTTTAATTTTTCACGCTAACAGAAAACAGCTCCTGGGCCCTAACTGTACAGTCTTTCCCCCAATGAGGAGGGGACAGCTGCAAGCCTTGTGTTGTTTCATGACCCCTCTATTTGCAGGACCCATCGCTCTCCTTCCCCCAAAGAGATATTTACTCTTTGTTCTGATGTGCTCTCCTCCCTAGAAAAGTGCCAGGAAACCCTAGAAGATGCCCCTGGGCTACAGCAGACATGAAATTTTTGATGAGCTCATTAAAGATTCATAATGAACTGAGTACCAGCATGCCAGCACATGCAGCATGGTTTCCCTGAGATACGACCCTCTAAATGCGAGGACGAGAGCGAGTTTCTAGGTTTAATGCAGAAAGCCCATGGGCTTGGTTTTTGTTTTGTATTTTGTGTTTATGTTTAAGTCTGATGTATAGCTTTAAGTAGATACCATCTAAATTTAATGTCAAAACAAAAACAATAAAAGAGAACAATTAGTGTGCAATTTCACGTATAAAATGTCGTCTCCTTCAATTCCCACACTTCAGGCTGAAATCCTGAGCAGGAAGGAGCTGGCAGAGGCTTCCCATGGAGCAGACGAGGGCTCGGGGACCAAAGTCCGGACTGTCTATCCCAAGCTGACGCTTTTTCCACTTTATAATTTCCTTTTTCTCATTCTAAAATATTTTTAAGGGCGCACTTCCCTAGTTTTGTGGTTTTCACATGAAAACCAAGAAGTGATGAGAGTCTGGCCCCTCCCTGGCGCTGTTAAAGCTTAAACCAAGAGGAACTCAGGGCCACTTCTCCGGGCTGTGACAGCTCTGGTTTGCTATGTTTTTCTTTTTATCAAAACACTTCACAGGTAAGGGGCTGCCTCTTCTTTCCAGATGGAGATTAAAACCTAGTATTGTACCTGAACCTCCTCAAAAATCATTGCTTGTTCCTGGTTAGTTAATGTTGTCAGGTGCTTCTGAAGTTCTAGTTTGGTTTTGGAAGAATTCATTCCTAGAAGAGAAACAAAGGAGAGAAGAAAACACACATGAAAGTGATGAGGTGGAATGAACACTGGCACACTCACAGCCTTTCTGCTCTTACCCTCCACCCCCAATGCAGGCGTTTGAGGCTTCATGGAAATTTTGATCTGATGATGACAGCGGTGAACATATTTCCTTTACACCCTCATGTATCAGGAGCTGTCTTAAACAACAGACTTGCATCGTTTCATTTAAAATTCACAACAATCTGATGAGGAGGATTCGATTATCCCCATTTTACAGTTAAGGAAACTGAGGCCCAGAGAGCTGGCATAATTTCCAAAGACCACCACCTTGGACTCTACCTCAGGTCTGCATGGTTCCAAATTATGTTTTTCGCCACCACTCCATGTTAAAATATCTCACACAGTCAGAACATAGTCCTCAGAACATGATTAATTCTCATGAGTATTTACTTATCAACTTGATCACTTTTCTTAAGGAGAGACACTTACTACCCCATCTGAATACTGACCAACAGTTTTGTCTTGCCAGTTAGGCTCCTTTACAGAAAGCTGAGTCACATGGTAACAACTTTCTTTTTAACACCACTTGCTTACTGACAGTCTTAAGACCATTTAACTACCATTACAGAAGACTATGAGAAAAAGTTATAAAAATAAAGTCAGTTTTAGTGCCCATTAGTAACTGATAGTTCAGAAGAGTTCTTTCTTCACACATATGACTCAGACCTTGTTCTGTCTTTTCTTGGTGCCAGAGATAAATGTTACACATGATGAGATCTAGAATGAAAGGATTTACTGACCTAAACTACCGTAAAAAAAAAAACAAAAACTGCTATCAATTACAGATATACCTTGTTTTATTGTACTTGGCTTTATTGTACTTTGAAGATGTGTTTTTTATAAATTGAAGGTTTGTGGCAACCACCAGCAAAAAGACTGTAACTCGCTGAAGGTTCAGAAGACGGTTAACATTTTTTAGCAATAAAGTATTTTTTAATTAAGGTATGCACATTTTTTTTCGACGTAATGCTATTACACAATATAACGTAACTTTTATATGTACTGGGAAGCCCAAATATGCGTGACTCATTTTCCTGCGATGTTCGCTTTACTGTGGTGGTCTGGAACCAAACACAGGCGTCTCTAAGGCAGGCCTGTACTTCTACTTCCAGGGAAGTGCTCTTCCTACCCACCTGCCACTCCCTTCTCCTCCCTAGAGTGAGTTACACACTAGGAGGGCCAGGAGGGGACTCCTCTCAAATTTGGAACAGGGAATTAGAAATCACACCTCTTAGTGACAGATGAGTTTGCTGAGGTCTAGAGAAACTAGGTGACTTGCCCGAGGTCAGGAGCCCCCCAGCAGCCACAATTGCCCCAGGACCCCCTTACCCCGACCAGTGCAGCTGAGGCAGAGCCCCCACACTCCTCATAGGCAGCGGCAGGGATGCTGTCCCTTCTCAAAGGGTTGCAGCCACTGCAGCTTCCAGAAAGTCCTTCCTCCCGTCCACCTTTGTTTATTTATTTTTTGCTAAGAAAATCCTAAGAGGCCACCATAAAAATTAAGGCCAATATTTCTTAAGTAATTGCTGTGCCACTTTGCTCAACACTACCTGCATAATCTCATTTAATCCTCAAGATAATCAAGTGGGCACTATTTTTAGTAAGCCCAACATATAGATGAAAAAACTGAGGCATCGTGAAGTATTTCATCGAAGGTCATTAGCTAAGTCAGGGACAGAGTTAGAATCTGAACCATATCTGTTTGCCTCCAGAGACGACTCTTAAACACTCACTGCCTCCCTTTACCCATAGACACACGGGCGCTTCAATACCGAAGTGAATTCACAGGTGGGTAAGAGTGCAGAAAGGACAGACAGGTTTTTGTCAGAGTACATACAATGCAGCTGTTCTTCCAACAAGCTCTCAGGTCCTACAAGCCAGGGAGGCAGAGAGTTGATTTTACTGGACTAACTACTTAAATGCTGAATCAAAATAGTGTTTAAATTTATGAATAAAATAAGCCCGCAGTAATCACTAATGAAAAAACCTCTCTGCGTGTGGAGGATGTCTCTGTCACACTGTCAGCATCCTGTTTTAGACATACTGTCCTGTTTGACAAGACACATTCACATGTGGAGAGAAACCCCAAGCTCTCAGAAGAATTAGACTGATTATACACTTCTAACAACCTTAGGTGAATTCACGCAATGCAGACTATTCTCCGTATCCCAGCAGCTACGGAGAGGGCCTTCGACAAGTTGTATCGTTGTCTTCATGAGGTCTATTCACGAGGCCCTTCCTGCTGCATCCCACCCAGGTCCACTCCATTCACTGTGCACCTTCCACAGCCCCTCCTGGGTGGTTTCTGCAGCAAGAAAGGGGCATGGTCCACGTGATGCCAAAGGGCTTTATAAGGGGAAGGGAGGCGAGGAACAACACAGAAAAAGTAACCAGAGTCAAGGCCATTCCCAAACTGCAATCCCCGATCCCTGCAGCCCAGTTGTTGGTGAGGCCACCTTCACACAGGAGGTGCTGAAAGGCTCGCAGGAGTGGGAGCTCTGATGAAGGGTTTGGCTCTGCCAGAGGCAAATTCTCTTGGAAAGCAAAGGGAAACCTCAGCTGAACTTTTTTTTTTTTCATTTTTAGTGAAAGTATAATTCATTCTAGTAATTCTGAAAATGCTCCTGTGAATTTAAAATAAGCAAAATACTATGTAAGCACTACTAGCAGCGGTACACCAATCAAATACAGACCCGAACTCGACTGTACCTCTTACATGTTGTAAGCACATGTTAGAGTGGCGTGTCCAGTGTAATTAACATATACTGCATATTTATTCTATTTTATACATTCCAGGGCATAACGTGACTATATCAATGAACAAAACAGTCTTTAAGTCTTTTTTTTTTTTGTAGCCATGTCATAGGTCCTGTCCACGATTTATGGAGTTCTCGGCCAGACCGTAAGTTCCTATTAGAACTACACTTATGGGAACACGCAATGAGCTTTACTAAACCACTTCATTCTACTTATTAGAATGCAATACAGCAAAAAGCAAGAGCCTGGAACTGTTCATAAAGTAATCAGCATCTCCCCTAATAATGAGCCAAAAATGCTTCCCAGCAGGGAGGAAAACATACCTTCACCAACCTTCTCACTGTGCTATTTAATGTTTTTACATCAGCACAACTTTCTGCTTTGCTTGGACTTTATCAGGTAAAAAGATGAATTAAATGATAATTCCAAAACTACAGCTATAAAATCCCTACCCTGATTAAACTTTTCAGCTGTAACTTTCTGAAAGCTAAGCCAGACCAAAGAAAGATTTGTCAAGTGTAACTCTGGAATCTTTCCAGTTCCTACAGACCACGATCTACTTTATCTTAAAAGCCAAAGTCACTGTTGGCTTCTTAATAAGCTCTTACGGGACATTTCTGTCATCGTTCACTTTATCTTGACAACCACTAAGGAAAGGGTTAGTGATCTCTCAGATGGGATCGCTAGTTAAAGTACAACTTTTCTTGTTCTCAGATATATTTTGTATAATATCAACAAACAGTGGCAATTAGGAAAACACAGATGAAAAATATTAATCAATCATTTTGATTCATTTTTAAAGAGCACTATAATCCCAGCAAATGAAACTGTGAAAACCTTAAGATGAAAATTGTCAATTTATCTCATTTGAAAAGGGAAATCAGATACCATTTCACACTCATTAGGATGGTTATCATTTAAAAAAACGCAGAAAGCAACAAGTGTTGACAAAGATGGGGAGAAATGGCTGATGGGACTATAAAATGGTGCAGCCACTATGGAAAACTGTATGGCAGTTTCTCAAAAAATTAAAACACAGAATTACCGTAAGACAGAGCAATTCCAGTTCTGGGCATAGTCCCAAAAGAAATGAAAGCAGGTACTTGAACAGGTATTTATACACCACCACTCACGGTGGCATCATTCATACTAGCCAAAGGGTGGAAACAATCCAAAGGTCCACCAACAGCTGAATGGATGAATAAAATGTGGTACATACACACAACGGAATATTATTCAGCCTAAAAAAGAAATGAGATTCTGACACATGCTACAACATGACTGAACATAGGGGACATTGTGCTAAATAAATAAACCAAACAAAAAAGGACAAATACTGTGTGAAATACATGGAGTGTCACATTCATCGAGACAGAAAGAATGGCGGTTGCCAGGGGCTGGAGAGAGGGGAAGTTGGGAGTTGATGTTTACTAAGTTTCAATTCGTAAAGATGAAAGAGTTCTGGAGACAAACGATGGTGACGCTGCACAACAATATGAATGTGCTTCATGCCGCTGAACTGTACACTTAAAAAAGGTTAAAAAGATAAATTTTGTTATGTATATTTTTACTACAATTATAAAAAAGGGGAAATCAGATTTAAATAGTAATGCCGTTTTTCTTTACCCAAGTGAGCTGATAAGTAGTCTAGTGACATGGGAAACAATCAATCTTTGTTTCCTTTTTACAATAACGGGGGTTGCTTAAATCTGTGATTCCCATCAAAAACACCCGCAAAACAAGTCTTAGAAATCCTCCCATAAGTGGAACAAAATGAAAAATCAAGACAAGAGAGGGATGAACCCCTTCAGCTTCCGGGTTCCCTCTGATGAGCAACCCTGGCACTGCTTCATGGGTGCCCTGGTTCTGTCTTTGCCCCTGGGCCCCTCCTGCAGTCCCAGAGACAGAGCTTCTTTCTCTCTTCCTGCCTGAGGCAGATTCCCCGCCATCCCTCAGGAGGGAATCCCTCCATTCCAATCTGACCCATGTGGTCCCTCAGGCTCTGCCTGACTCTTGTGGTCTCTCAGGCTCTGCATTTCCTCAAACCCTTCCATTTGTAAAAAGCAAAGTCAGCTGGCTCTTCCCACAGCATGGCTTTCTCCTGGGAGGACAGCTTTGGTGGCAGGTAATATCTAGGGCTTTCCCACCTGGGGCTGACCTGGACGAGTTTATGCCTAGTTTACACCAGGTTACACTTAGATGTCTCTAATCCTCATCTTATTTATCCGTATAATGCACAAAAGAAATAGTCCCTTTTCCTCCCACAATGTGGTAAGAGTTAAATGGACCAGAATATGTGTGAAAGAAAGCACTTAGCATGATGCCTGGCACATTGTAAATACTCAATAAATAGCTGCCAAATCATAACATTACGGTTTCTCCTTAAGTTCAGATTTCTCTGGCTATACTCAGTCATTACTTCTTTTATTCTTTCCCATTCACTCTGCAACTGCAACCAGTCTTCTGTCCCCTCCAATCCATTAAAACTGCTCGGGCTGACATTACCAATGACCTTCTAACTGAGACTCCTGTTGGATATTCTTTAGCTCTTATCTTACTAGATCCCTCCATCGTAGCCAATGTGACTGACCACTCACACAACGTTGATTAACACGAATGGCTTTGTAACCTTTTTTTCTTAACTCCTCCACTACCCTCAGAGTCCCTCAGGGGGGAGATTGTAGAAGGGGGCCTGGATTTTTATCTTCGAATCACACATACCTAGCATAATACCTGACAAATGGAAGACATTCACCGTACAATGAAAGTTCACCTACAATCCCAGTAACTCATACAAGCCTCTGTTGGGCAGAACCTTTCAATAAATGCAGATCATCCGGTTTCCCTGAGACCTTCAGCTCCCACTATGGCAAAGCTTGAGAGGGGCTGCTACTCACCCTCTATCCGTTCACAGAGCTTGTGCAGGCCTTGCAGGGGGCAGCCCTCGCACAGCTGGGCTGGTGCTTTAGTCTGCTGCACCGCAGCCACTGTGAAAGCCTGTTTCAGGGTCATCATAATTTCATCAACCTGATCAAAGAGAAGAGAGACTGTAGCTAGCAAAAAGTCAACTTAAAGTGAGATGGGCTGAAATTTCGCAATTCTGTGGAAAGGCTTCGTAGAATTTTTTGGACGGTTCATCACAGATTAGCGGATAATAATCATAATAACTGCTAGGATTACAGCCTGAGAAACACTACCAAGATAGATGCTCAAGGCTCTTAAAGGAGGTAAGGTAAAAACTAAAAACACAAATTCAATACTGAGTGAGAAAGCCAATTCCTCTGATCAAAAGTCCAAAATGACATTTTTAAATTGCAAACCCAGAGGATACAAGCGAGGAGGTTCTTCGAAAATAATAAAAATTGAAATGCACACCCAAATAAGTCTCAGATGTGTACTGACCAGTTATTCAATAGTTATGAATGAATAACTAAAGCCAAAGAATGATATGTCAACGAGGCTACATGGTTCTGCTAAGGAAAGAAAAATGAGTGAGGTTGAAATTCCTTGTAGATAAGGTTTCAAGGTAAGATCTGCTCAATCTGGCTTACCAGAGCTTCATTTGTGCACTGAAACACGTAACAGACAAAATGAATGCCTCCACCTCCTGAAGACTCTCGGCAGATAAACCCAAAGTGGTCCACGTGTCTAATACCCTGTGGAAGGGAGAGAAAGCAAAAGGAATGTTGAGTTGTATCCAAAAGAGGCACCACTGCCAGGAAGGCTACTGAAGATTTACGCAGCACTGTTTGAAAGAGCACTATAAAAGATTTTTTTCAGATGTTTCAAATCTCTAAAAACATCTCTCAAATGATGATTAACATTGTTCTTCTAAAATGCTAATCTGTTTATCCCCACAATAAGAGAAGATCTGAAAAATGGAGTTTTTAATGCTCATTTTAGTACTAAAAGGAAGTGGAGAAAAGCTGACACAAAAATGCAAACTTTCTTAGGTATCAAAAAATGAAAAACGACTTGGAAAGTCAAAAACAGACCAAAGATTAGCGAAGAAAAAACAACTGTACACATACACATACCTACATATACAGACGGTAAACACACAGACACAAAGGTTAAAAGACTTCAAATATACATATACTTCTAAAATAACAAACAAGTAAATACTGAAGTAAAGTGGTATGAAAACTGAGTCAAAACTTACACTCAAAGAGTACAGAAGCTTTTAAACATAAGATATTAAAGCCAAGGCTCTACATAGTTTCCTAAGAGCTCTTTTTAATAAATATTAACATCTAAACTTGTTTTGAAAGTATCACCTAAGAGGCACCTTAACACATATAAGATATTGTCTATAAATATTAATGTGTCAGTATCTCCTGAGAACATCAGCATGCAAAGATATGAATGCTGATAGCTCAAAGTTCAGGTGATTATGTAAACTTATAAACTGCACCCTTTAGGAAGTCATAAAACTATCACATGAAAAAGCAAACATTTAACATTAGCATTTCAATAGAAGTAAAACATCACGATAAAAATTCTGTGGATAATCTCACTTTCAGATCAAATATTTTCCAATAAATGGGCTATCACTGACGTAAGCTGGCATCTCAATCAATGTTCTCCAACAGCAACGTAAGCATAGGGTATTTCTCAGGGGAATATGATTTGGAAAAACTTTTCCTTTGTAACATCTATTAAGGAACATTATTTTCAATCTATTAAGGAACATTATTTTCACGTTTTGAAAAAAAATTCCCTTTTGAATCCTTAAGTAGATCATGTCATAACAAACAATGATATTTTCATCATCTTATTAATTATGAGAAAATGGAAGTGAGGACTAGAGAAGTCAGAGTTTAAAAAAAAGCCAAACAATAACTTTAAATGATCTCTTATTTGTTAGGAAGGTCCTGAGTAAAATTGGTGTAGCTCATTCTAACTGACACATTCTCCAAAATCTCTCTCTAAAACACACCCAGGAGATTATCAAGAAAGAACTCCAGCAGACAGTATTATGAGTAAAACATGCTAAAAAAGAATCACTGTCTATTATTATATGTTAAGGAAGAAGAAACAATGATGATTGGTACTTTTCAGAAAAAAGTTTTAAACTTTTGTAAAGGAGAAATAAGTATCTATTTAAAAATATGCATTTGAGTGTATATATGAATGTATACATAAAAAATGCACACAGACATACACATATACACCTGGAAATCATGACTGGGGAAACATTACCACCAACTGGGGAAAAAAAAAATAGGTCTATTTTCTCCACTAGGTTATTGTTGCTAAGACCAAAATGCTTAATTTCAAAATTACATTTATATTTTGCCTTAATATACCAAAGCAAAAAAGAAGGAAATGCAAGAACACAAATCAAAGACTTAGAAAGCATACATCTTGTGACCATTTTTAGCACTTCTGTTGAATGACAGAATTAAAATAATTCAAGTAAACACTCAACTGCTATTGAGTCAATAACCTGTCTCCATTTACCTGAGAGCAAAAAGATATCTCCTTAAAATTTTTCTCCAATGCGATTTTTTTGGTGTCAGGACTGATGAGGTAAACTTCAGATTGACCGATCTTAAAAGACAAACAAAAAAAGATACCAGCTTTTCATGAAAGTTGAATTCAAATTTATCACACTAACTTTCTCATTCCATGACCTATGAAAACCAAGGATAAAAGGGGCATGATTCTGAGTGTCTCACTGTAGAAAATCATTTCAAAGGCTTTCATTTATCCAACGGATTTCAGGTAGCACAGGACACCTTAGTGCATCCACCTACGTAAGACAGCAGCCTTCTTTGAGATGGAAGGCCCTGATATCCAAAAGTTAGCAACAGAGCCTCAGATCCCACAACCCCCCCCCCCATGTAAGGAAGTGGGGTTTCCACATAAGTGAATCTTCCAGGAAATAAGCTTCTCTTTTAAAACTTCCAAAACACTTTCCAATGATTATTTTTTACTGAAAAGTCTTTTTAAATTTTTGTTAAAATAGCCTACCGTTTGTTGAGTACATATTGTATATTAGGCATTCCCATACTACTTACCTGACTTCTGCAAGTTAGAGCACTCGCATGAAGTAACATTGCCTCACTGATGTGAGTCACCCTAACAGATCTCATTGAGGCGGAGAGGACTTGGGCCAGAGCCACACTGCTAACTGTACTCCGTCCCTCCCCAGGGCCTTCTCACCTGCTGCTTCCTGAACCCAGGATACTCTTCTAATTGGCCACACTGAAACCTGCTCAGTGAAAATCACTTCCTCAAAGAAGCCTTCCTTGATTCCCCAGATGCTCTCTCAGCATCCTCTACTTCTCCTTTGCAGCATTTATCACAACTGTAATGAGATAATTACTTGCAATGAGTTGTTGGTCTCTATCACTGGAATCTAAATTCCACGTGGGCAGGGACCACGTGTCTGGGTCACTGCTGTATTTCTAGTGTGTTGCAAGGGACCCTGTATACAGCAATCACACAATAAGGATTTGAAAATAAATGTACTGAGCAGATTTCCCCATGACACCGAGAGACTTTTTTTTTTTTTTTTTTAATATAGATTAAAGCCCAAGTCTGACTGCCAGTACAGCACTCTCTTCGGTGTACTAGGTCAATGATGGAAAGAAAAACACATCAGTACTATTTACTCTCGCTATCTTGATCTTAAACCTTCATATATCCACACAGCACTCAAGTAGCCAGCTTCTTTACTCCTCAGCCATCTGACTGCCATGACTTGGGCACAAAAATGTTACATTGAACGTAATTTTGCTCTAAAATGCTGGTCAGTCTTAAGCCAAAGCAGCCGCAGAAAAGAGGGGCTGAGGAACAATGATTTCCCTGTATGGTCGGAGGCCAGCTCACTCGGAGGACAGTTCTAAGGAGTCCCATCAGCCCAGACCCAGGGGACTGGGGGGGAGTCTGACAAGAAGAACCCAGGTCAGCATGGGACCCAGGAACCTCAACTGCCAGCCACAGCTTCCCTGTCCATTCTTTTTCTGGTATTTGGCTGTCAGTTTAACCCAACTTCTTCTAGGAAAAAAGTGAGGAGGCAGTTGGCTAAACTAATATTTCAGTTTGGGTATGAATTTCAAATATCATGCTATCCCCATAACCTGTTATCCTGATTAACAAAGGCTAAATGTTTTATAAATTAATAAAAATAGTAAAGAGGGAGTATTTCCCAAAAATGTTTTCTTGCAATATATTACTTGAAATTAATATACATTTTTAAAAATCCCTTTGTGGGCCTCTCTTACACACATTAACTGTGTCCTTTCCACGTTAAAAAGGTGTCTTTACAACCACAGGGAGGGGAAAGATAAAAGTCAGAAAAAGATATAAAACGGATTCTCTTTACGTTTCTCCTTGATGATTTTAAGGGCTTAGGACTAAAGTGAGGATTTTATCACGAGAACAGAATTATTCAGTATAAAAATATACGGATTCATTCACACATAAATCCAAAAGCAATTTACTAAGAATCTTCACTTAGTAAAGCAAATGATCTTTCCAACACGCATCTCAGACCGGGATAAGCACAAAGCTTGACGATATTTTACCGTGAAGAGCATAGTTCGATTTTCCTCAATATCCGTTGGCTGCACAATATTGTGTCCACTGATGAGGTGGTTCTCAATGTCGTTTTCCTCAAAAGAGCTGAAGAAACTATTACTTCGGAAGCTTCGATCTTGGAATTCCTTCTTATAGGCCAAAGAGCGCAGCCCAGGCTGGGAGACGGACTTGCGCATCGGCCGCCGGCCCTGCTCCCCGCCCCCCGAGGGCTGCAGCGCAGACCGGAACCTGTCCGCAAAGGGAAGCCCTCCCCCGGGACTGGCGGGCTCAGCAGTCTGGGAGGCCACGTCAAATTCGGCTTTCCTGCTGCAACTGATGTGATTGAACTTCTCAATGCACTCATCGATTAGCGCCGGCGGGGCCTTCTTGTGCGCCACCGACACCCGGCCACAAAAGAGCACCTCGAACTTCTTGGCGAACGTGTCGTCGAACTCCGACGGGCAATGGAGCTCCTCCTGGCGGGCAATCTTCCCGGCCTGGCGGATGGAGCTGATGATCTCCGGCACCTGCGGGGAGAGGAAGGAGGGTTATTCGGGACGCGCGGCAGTGGTACCCCGACTCTGGCACACAGAGGGCATGACTGCACAAGGGGCCAACACCATGTCCATCCCACCCGCTCCTTCGCGCATTCCATCATGAGGAACTGACGGAGGATCCTACAGGGAATCTGGGGCCGTGAATGCCCTCCACCGGAGGGAAACGCACAACTTTCACAGACAAGAGAAAAGGAACAATATTTGTTAAGCACTTCTTACATGCCAGGGGCTCTGCTAGCAGATTCACATGCCCACAACACCCCACAAGGTTAAGTCAACTGGCCCACGGACCCACAGCCCAATGTGGCAAGCCTTGGACTCAGACTCGGGCTGGGCCCACTCCGAAGCCCAAGGTCCTCTCTGGAGAAGCCATCACTTCCCAAAGAGGTGTCTACAATGTGGCTCACCAAAACACTATGCCGTTCTTCTAGATTTCATGACAGCGTACCTCAGAAAGTCTTCCACAATAAATGGTTGGGATGAGGATAAGTGAAGACGGAAATAATCTTATATAACATTTCTTCAAATCACAACATCATTGTTTTCTTCAATGACAACAATGTATTACTGTGTCCTGTATTTGCTAATAGTTAAATAGCACTGACTGCAGAGCTAGGAGGTTTTAATCAAGGAGCAAGCAACCGTGGCAGCAGCATCACAGCAACACACTGGGGCTTCTACCCACAGATTCTCCAAAGCCTTTGGGATCAATGTAAAGTCATGACCAGAGAACGAACAAAAGGCTCTCATGTGCTATCGTCATCCCAAGTGCTAACCAGCCTCTCATCATGAGCTTCTGACAAGATCTTCAAAGCAGCAGCAGACAGGAAGATGAATCTGTAATGCAGTGAGTAGCGCCTGTGTGGTCTGTGTGATTCTGTGGATGACGGACCATCACAGCACTAACACAAGACAGGCACGGATCCAATCTTCAGAAGGAAAGGCCTCGTTATTGCTATGACCTAACACCCAATCCAATTTTTTTCTTTTCCATATAAGAAAATTCAATTTAAGTCCCAGTACCCATAGGCCCAATGTCTTTTTAACAACATTACAGAGGAGAGGGAGAAAAAAACCTTTTCAACTCAGGTCAAAGATCAGTATATACAGTAAAGGGAAGCACTTGTAATTGATTTTAAAAGTATGCTTATATTCTGGGTTTATGACATAATCCCCAAAAACCCAGGGACTCAAAAGATTTTTCTCTCTGTGATTTCATATCAAGCACATGTTAAAGACAATCTCTCTGCCATAAAGGTTATGATACATCCTTTCAAGGTATTTTATCATATAAAGAGACAGAATAGCATTAGGGATGTTTTATATTTTGAAAATTGACTACTGAAGCATAAAACCTAAATGAAACTAATTAAGTTGAAATGTCAACACACATCATACATCTCTCTGCACTATTTGCTTGTGTTGTAGCCTATTCCTCTCCTGTCAAATCATCACACATCATATGGAGGCCTAAAGATTGTTCACTAATATGAAAGAAAACGGGACAGAGAGAAGGAAAAGGTAAGAAGTCTAAGTTTCATTCACACCTTTGCGCACGAGTCACTATTGGACTTTGTCCCCAACCCCCTAAAAAAAAAAAAAAAAAAAAAAAGCAGTCTGTTTCCCTCTCTGAAAAAGAAAAATGCTTATAAGACTTTTCAGGTAAAAGTTGTTTCTGTGAGGTAAAGAATAATGATGTTTTTTTAAAGAAAAATAACCAATTCATGCGAGTCAAAAACCCTGTTGCTTTTCTGAGCAAGTGTGTGGAATGATTTTGTCAGGCGTCCTGTGAAACTTCCCAGTTATTAACCACGCTCTCTGAATAGAAAATTCAAAGCTGACTCAGTCTTTTGAGGCTTGCAAAAATAACTGACGTTTCTGTATGCTAGGTCATCCACTGCATCTGAAGTGAGTAATGGTGTCTTTCATTATTTAGCAAAGGGGAGAGAAAATGTGTGAAGTCACATGAATTTCTGGTGACTTACTTATGTCTGTGCCATTTATTGTCAAGTAAGACACAAAGCAGAGATCTGGATTGTTCCCTCGCTTCACAGGACCGGAAGGGGCTAAGGAGTACACTGTACCTTGGTCAAGGTTGAGCTGTGGTAGTTTTTCCAGCCAACAATCTCTCTTGTACTTTGATCAGAATCTTAAAACGACACACTTTAGTCAGAGACCAGTGCCTCCCTGTCCTTGCTCTGGTGAGTTATGTGTAATGTGGTGTAAGGGAGACAACTGAGGTTAAGTGGGGAGAAAAAAGTCACTGGGATCCTGACCAGAAAACTATAACAATTTCGGAATATCTGAAGGTATATTGCCAAACAGTTTCAAAGACAAATTGTAAACAGTTAAAAATTGAATGTTGTTTAAACATTACTATAAATCATTCAAGTATACTACGAGACTACTTAAATAAAAAGTGGGCTCCATCTGTGTATAAGTGTATAACTTTACTGATAGTTCAGTTCCCTTTACCTGACACACCTGGAGCACTGTTTCCTGAAAAATAAAGGCTTACTGTCCGCTTGTGAGGAAATCCTGAATTCTCCATTATTTATTCTCCATTGTCTTTGACTCACCTGCACTGTTCCTTGTTATATGAGAGTATTGGGTCATTTACTTCATTTATTTCCAAACATGTTTCCAGGTACGACTTGATACCAAGAGGCAGGGCTTCAGAGGTGTGAGATGAATGTAAGGCAGCCCTGCCTGGGAAGGGAATGGAGTACCGAGTAACTGACAAGGGGTCTGCTGGGAGCCTGAACTAAGAACCAAGCTCTGAAAGCCAAGAGAAAGGACGAACAAAAGATTCTAGAAGACAGAATCCAGAGGACTGGGTGATTACCTGGAAGTGGGAGGTGAAGGTATCGAAGACTCTATGTGACTTACACAGCTCTGGTTTAGACATCTTGGTAGGCGGCTGTGCTAGAAGCCGAAGCTGGAAATAGAGAACGAGAAGCAGGTCTGGGGAGATACTACGAGTTCTGGTTTGTACATGTTGAGTACGACCAGGAGGAACTGAAAGTAAAGGCATCTCGTGTGCAGCTGGACAAATGGGTCTGGAGTCCAAGACAGAAGAGCTGGATTGGAACCTGAACCGCTCATAGACAGGAGGCAGTCTATGACTCCTTGGTAACAGAAAAAGGGCAAGTAAAGGAGGCCAAGAAGAGACCTTACGATACACCACCATTTCAGGTGTAAAGAACTTAGGAATCACAGGCAGGGAAGCAGGCAGGCAGGCAGGCAGGCAAGGATGGTGTCAGAGCTGCCAAGGGAAGCAAATACTACTCCCTCTTCCAGAAAGGGAGAAGAGGCGACCGAGAATAAACCAAGGGCTGAGCCTGGTCTGCTGGACTTGGCAGCTTACAGACATATGTAAAAATAAGGGCGTGGGGGTCAGCCAATACTAACTCCCCAGAAGAAGCAAACTTAATTGAAAAATGTCTCAAGGTGAAACTGTAGTCTATGAGAACATATACTTTGAGTTACAAAATTTCCAAATACATAGACCCTTTTAGGAAAAATACGCTGAAGCCGGTGGAATTTATTCCCACTGATATGATCTGGGTACTTTTAACAAAAATCTTTTTTTAGTTTAGTCACAGCAATAATATCTACATCATTTCTGATTGCCGATAAGATAACATAAATCAAAATAAACCAAAGTGAAAACACAGCACTTTACTGGGATACATTCTATAAAAGTTTAAAATTTGGTTGTATTTCCTTTTATATTGGGAATCACAACAAAAATGTTAATTAAGCTTTCTGGTGGGGCCTCCCCACCAGAACATGCCTCTCGCGAAGCATCTCATTCATTCCTCTCCAGAAGAGGAGCCGAGGAAACACGAGAAGCACTTGATGCAGAGCCCCAGTTCCTATTTCATGGATGTGAAAGGCCCGGGAGGCTATAAAATCACCACCACCGTTAGCCATGCACAAACGAGTGGTTTTGTGTGCTGGCTGCTCCACGGTCCTCTGTCCACCGACAGCAGGAAAAGCAAGGCTTACAGAAGGATGCTCCTTCAGAAGGAAGCAGCACGAAAAGCACCCTGACTCAGATTGGTGAGGACTCGTCCCAATAAACGCATTTTTAATACAAAAAAAAAAAAGTTAATTAAAATGAATCACCAACATTAAGAAACAGGTCCTGTTTAGACATAAAAATTTACTAAACTGTTCTTCTGTCTACCTATTTTGAGTTTCTACTAAAGCTTAATTTTAAAGTAAATCTGTACTTATTTCACAACCAAAACAAGTTTCTTTCGAATTCACATACTAACAAATGCACATTATAGCATGACGTTTCTGCTGCAGGCTTAAGTGAATATTGTTTTTAGTAAGTAGCCGGAAAATGATACCCTAAGATAATCAGAAATGTTCATTTCTGTAAAAAAAAAAAAAAAGTCCTTACTGAAAAATATGGGTCAACTTTCTTTTTAAGGCTTTAGGAATTTTTAAGGATCATAATAAACACACTGCAAGTGTAATTTTATTCACACGAACTTAGGAAAGAGCCTCTGAAACAATATTTAGAATGAAAAGTCATTTCACATTTACACTTATATTTTCCTGCCAACTAGTAACACATAAATATTAAATGAATCAAAAGGAGCCCATATTTCTTTTTAAAATTCTAGTAGTTTTTCCTGTTATTTAACACTGAAACACTCCAAAGCTACAAAAATTAAGCAGGCCACACTCTACTTTGTCCCTTGAATGAAATGTTCTCTCACTGCAAGGAGTCAAAAGAAGCGATTTAAACAGAAAATAATTATTCAGCATAAGTATTTTCCAGAAGGAACGGACTTTTGTTTTTGTAGGTAATGAGTGGTTATTTGCATTTGTTGGTCATCAACAAGGTAAATGGGGGAAGAAAACTAAATTAAACCAAGTATTTCTTCACTCGCTCTTACCTGCCTTGAATTTCATACAAAATACTGAAGAGAATTTCTTCTTTAACTAGTGTTCACTACTTGAATTATTTAAAGAGAATAAAACACCTGTCTTACACTGTCAAGACGAGACACATGCGAGCGTGCGTATTATCCAACAGCTCGGTCTGTTGAGATCAGATTTCACGTAAAGATGTGAATACACCTCATACAACAAATAAGACATGATTCCTCCTGACCATATGAGGCTTCCAGTGCAAGAACTAAGAGACACGTCTAAACATGTGATTTCCACTACAATGTGACAGATGCTAGAACACAAACATGAGCATAACACTGAACATGTGCTACGGACTGTCGGTCCTGAGGAGAGAGGTCTGTCTTGTTCTGCCTGCCATGGCGCCTCATGGTGAATTAATAATAATGCCTCAACTCCTGCTTTGCGCTTACAATTAGCCAAAAGGTCAGATTAATGTTACCTCTTCCCAAAAGAGAGATCAGATGTGCTCATTAGCTGGCTGAGGAAGCGTCTGGCACGTGAGAAATGCTAATGACTGCTGGCCCCTAACACAGTGCCGCACACCCTCATTCATCCTTATCTTTCATCATATGTTAAATAGTGGTATTCAGCTTCCCTAGTTCTGAAATAGCAAACTGGAGAAACTCTTAGCTTTCAAATCGCATGGAAAGGGTCTACGCAAACACAAAAGCCGGGGTCATACCCCAAAACAACCCTTGGAAAGATTCACTACAACCTTCTGACTAAACCAACATGTTTCTACAAACGTTTAAAACTATGAGACTAAAATCCAACATAAGAAGAGATTTAATAGCTGCAAGAGCTAACAAAAGAGGGTAGGAGAAGGTAAGAAAGGAAAAGAAAGAAGTGGGAGATGATATCACTGTAAAATTAGGACAGTATTTTGTAAGTCTTCTAAAACAATTTTTAAAAGTCAAAACATTTTGTTTGGTTACTGTAAATACTGACAGAACTCATGAAATAAATCATTGAATGTTCAACCTGGGAACATGCAGAGGTCTGACAATTAAGTTCACAAACTTGTTGCAACAATGTTGCTAACCTTTTTTGATATCAGAGGGATTACTCATTATGAATTTATACCAACTGGACAAACAGTTAACCAAGTTTACTATTTGGAAGTGCTGAAAGGGCTGCATGAAAAAGACAAAAACGACCTGCACTTCTCACCAACAATTCATGGCTCTTGAATCACGACAATGCACCAGCTCACATGGCACTGTCTGTGAGGGAGTTTTTAGCTAGTAAACAAATAACTGTATTGGAACACCCTGGAACACCCTCCCTACTCACCTGATCTGGCCCCCAGTGACTTCTTTCTTTACCTGCAGATAAAGGAAATATTGAAAGGAAGGCATTTTGATGACATTCAGGACATCAAGGGTAATACGACTACAGCTCTGATAGCCATTCCAGAAAAAGAGTTCCAAAATTGCTTTGAAGGGTGGACTAGGTGCTGGCGTCGGTGCATAGCTTCCCAGGGGGAGTACTTCGAAGATGACTATAGTGATATTCAGCAATGAGGTATGTAGCACTTTTTCTAGGATGAGTTCGTGAATGTAATTGTCAGACATCATATGTACAAAAAGTCCAACCCTCTTCATTTAATGTATTGATTAGCGACTCAAATGTGGCTGCACATTAGAATCATCAGGATTTAAAATACTAATGTCTAGCCCCACCAGTGTAGACGAAGCAGCTGGTTTGGTGGTGGGGCCCTGGCACATGCAGTCTTCAGAAGGTCCCACAGTTCTAATGAGCAGAATTTATTACCTGTCTTTTGTTGTGCCCCAGGTAAGGAATGCCGCCTCTTCACCCTGTCTGCCCCCCACAACATCATACCCAAAACGATTTGATTATTAAGGCCCTAGGCAGGCTGTGTGCTGTAGCAGCACTAAAGCAGCTTACTTAACTGTGCAGACCATGCTTACAGCAGAGATGAACAAACGAGTGAAGACAAAAATACAGAGTCGCCAGCCACACAGATATCTGATGAACTGTTATACCATTTAAGGGCAAATCTGATTTGCAGATAAAGTCACCGCATTTCAGAGGTCTCAGCTAATTAGACACATAAGAGCAAATGCCTTATAAGAAATGCTACTTTATAGTTTTGATCACAGTTTACTTCAAAACAATCTCTCAAAGATTAAGAAACACAAGTACAATGAACAAGCAATTAATCATAGCAATCACCCAACATTAGTTCTGTATGTTACAAAATCTTTGAAAAGGAACACTGGGGTCCCTGTTTTACAAGGCAGGAACTAAAGACATGGAAATGTGCTAGAGAAACCATTAAACAAAGCACTGGTTCCTTCTCCAGGATATACACCATAATCAGTTTTTATAAATGATACATTTTTGAAATTCTGTCACTAAGGGAGAAATCATCAACAAAGGAATATTTGGTCATACAGTGTGTATTTATAAACAAAATAGTAAAGTCAGTAGAGCACTCGGCACCAATACTGTTTTGCTTCTACCTAAAATCATTCAGGACCAACCGTATTAGACTTATTAAAATTTATTTTCAAGCTAACTAATTGCCCTAGTGTTGTGTTTTCACATCCAAATCAATAACCTTAGACAAAATACTTAAAGGAAGAGAACATGGACCTTCTATTAGGACACACACACGAGTCTTTTTCACCTGTTCTCATTTATGCCTCAAAACAAAAGCCGTTGAGACTCTCAGAGCAGTTAAAACCCTGGTGCAGGAGCCAGCAATTCCAGTCTAGGGCATCACAGCAGAGGAATGCCCAGACTCACCAACAGGTGCTGCGTTCAGGGACAGCCACAGCACTTCTATGTCACAAACTAGGAACAACACACTGTCCATCAACAGAACTGAAACATGTGGCATATTCATATAATCGAAAACATACAGAATGAGAATAAACAAGCTATTCTATAGGCAACAACATGGGTAACTACTCAAACATTGTGATGAATAGAAACAGGTATAAGAACCGCATGGTATAATTTCCATTTCTGCAAAATTTCAAAAATAGGCAAAACTAAACTATAATGACAGGCAGCAGGACAGTGATTATTTCTGAAAAATGTGACTAACTGGGAGGAGGCCTGGGAGGAGGTGACTGTCCAGCTGCTTCATCTGGGTACTGGCGACACAAAATTATTCAAACTGCGAAGTCACTGAGTGTATGACTTATGTATAATTCTGTTTGTACGTTATACTGCAATGACAATTTTACCAAAAACAGAATGCTTTCACAGGCATGATGTAATTTGTTGGGGGTGGGGGCAGAGACTAGCCCAATGTTACCAGCTAGTAAGCAGCAGAGTCAGGACAGCAGCAGCTGATGCTAAGACACATCCTCTTTCTACCACTCCAAGATGTCACTCTCAACTGAAAAAGACGTTCCAGTACCTGTGGTGGTTTTTAGCTTTGGTTTGGGAGGTTTTTGTTCCCTTCTGTCTTGGTCTTACATGGAATTCACCCCCCCTTTCCTCTAATAATAAATAGTACCTCACCCCATTCCCATTCCAATGGTTATGTGGCACACACAAGCCCAGGGCATGAGCGGAATGGCAACCCTGGGCTAAGCCGACCAGCATATTCTATTACCCGGCCCCACCACATAATCAGTTCGGGGTTGGGCACATCACCCAATCCAGACCAACGACTGCTAGGCCTACGCATTTTATGGAATTGGCAGGGGAAAAAAAGAAACTTGTTATATTCCTTTACACCAGTGATTCTCAACCAGGGGCAATGCTGCCCCCACCCTCCAGGGATACTTGGCAATGTCTGAAGTCATTTTTGGTTGTTACTACTGGAGGGTGAGAGATGCTACTGGCAACTCAGCCAGCTGGTGGAGGCCAGGGAGGCTGCGGAACTTCCTATGATGCAGACAGGACGGTCTCCATCACAAAGAATTTTCTGGCCTAAAATGTCAGTAGTGCTGAGGCTGAAAAATCTTGTTTCTGGACTTAAGAGTTCTGAGACTATAAGCCTGGAATTGTAGGTGCCATCATTCATAAATGCATGTCAGAGAATTCCAGAGGTTGTGCAACAAACACAGGGCGGGCAATGATGGAAGAGTGAGGACGAGAATGATGGTTCTGATGTGGCAGAGGGCCTGGATCCAGCCATACCTGAAGCCAGAAAACTGGGTTCTTGTGCCAATAAATTTCCTTTTTTGATTATGCCATTTTACACTGTCTGTCAATTGCAGCTAAGAGTCCTATTCAACTTTCCACTATGTATAAAACCTTATCCGAAATTCTATGGAGAATACAAAGGCAAATCACATATAGATCTTTACTTCAGGGAATCCACAGAGGGAATAAACAAGTATGCAAATGACTAAACAAAGTGCAGTGCCAAGCACTACAGGAGAAGTGCTAAGGCGGTTAAGAGAAATATATACTCAGTATGGAGTAAATTTCAAATAAATTATTATGAGCAATATGATTCAAATATTTACCAAATTCTGCCATTCTTAGAATAAAACCAGCCACCAAAGACCCCAGGGAGTACTCCCTCCAAAAAGGGACCTCAGGGAGTCCAAATTGACTCCATAAAACAATACATAAATAAATTTTTAAAAAGGAATATATAAAACTTTAGATTATATCAAAAAATGTTCAGAAAGGGCGAAAGTGGAATTCATGTTAGAATGACTTGTTTGTGCATTATTCCCAGGCCCCTCTCCTCTCTGCTACAATGAAAAAGGATTATGAAAACATATAAAACAAGAGAACTAAGCAACAGGACCAAAACACATGGATGGGTTATCTGTAAAATGCCTACACATGGCGTCACACACAGGTCTAAATGTGCCACTCAACGATGATTCTGTTTCTCTTAAAAGGTAATTTTCCTCCCCTTGCACCAAGGCCCACGTCTGCAATCGAACTGGTGCCAGTCCTCAGTGACCGGGCTGCTGACGTGTCACCAGTCCTTGCCCCTCTCCAGATTCACACGCCTCCGTTGTTTACCTGTAAGCAGAATGCACTCGATGGAAAAAACAGCAAAAGAATTTTCTGGGTTTCAGCCAGATCTCTAAGGGCTGGCCTTTTTTCTTAGGTAAAAGGCTTTCCTCTCCCCCAAAGCAGTTGAATGGGAAAAGGAGCGTGCGTGTACGTATGGAGCCAAGTGTACGTACAGCTGTGAGCCACAGCAACAAGAGTCATCCTGCAGAGGCTGTGCTGTGACTCAGAACACAGACAACTCAGCGTGAGGCTGGGAACAGCCCTACCAGGCCAGACATAAACACTGGGGGGAGACAGGCTCACTACGTAAGCCCTACAGTCTAGGCCTTTTACTCAAATCGGAACCTTACTTCCTAATAAAACGCGAGACTCGCAAGACTCCTGTGTCACTAGCCCCAGAACCCAGACAGACCTCACAGTCTCACTCTATGTACTTAAAACACCCTGAATGGAATCCGTTTATCAGAATTGAGGCAGCCACTCCAACTCTTCGCCTTGTCTTTAAGCTAGAGTTGACCTTTTCAAAATACAGCCCACGTTTTCCCTCTGGGATACCTCCCTGGTACACATACTCTACTCCCCCAGTCCCTGGGGCTCCTGCTCCCGTTGGGCTCCAGCCAGGTGCCTCTAGGCTGAACTAAAAAAAAGTCAATCATTTTATGACCAAGACCTTTTGCGGGCAGGATGCTACTGAGCCAAAGGGACAGAAAAGAGGAACGCCTTGCACCCTGCCTCTGACTCCCTTCCAAGAACCGAGGTCAGGCCCTTCCCCTGGGCCCCAGCGGGGAGCAAGCTGGGCTGTGGCATCCTGCCGTGGAGTGAAAGGGCCAACCTCAAGAACCAAGGAAAAACAAGTACTAATTGTTTTACCACTGCTCAATAACCCAGCCGTCTTTTAAAACAGCAGCAGAATGTATTTGCTAAGCTAGTCATCTTTTATTTCTAATAATAAGCTTAATATACAACCATGTAAAAGAAAAATATAGAAACATATAAAGCCACCCATAATCCTAAACCCGGAAATACCCAGTTAACAGTTGGTTTTTCTTACACGTGGCTTTGTATATTAAATGGTCATTTCCTTTACAAAACAAGGGAGGGATCACAGTGCCCTGCAACTTTCCTATCATCACGGGCATATCACTGTTCCATGTCGATCCATATAGGGCCATTCTCATCCCTTTCTGATAACCACAGCATCAATTTCATTCGCTGCAAACACTGTACACGACGGGCATTAAAAACAAACAAACAAACAAAAAAAACACCAAAAATGTTTTAACCTGTTCAGGATCCAATTCCAATTTACCTTGTGCTACTTGTCATGAGCTCCGCTCAATAACAAACTGTTTTGACAAAGCTCTGATGAGCATTCCAACCTTTGCATAAACTGCCTGGACCCCTAGTCACATTTTAGAGGGAAGGGAGGTAAGCAGGGGTGAATCCAGTGTTGCTTAATAGAACAGAGAGAAACATTTCATGAGGAAAGAAACGAAACGGAGGATCTGGGAGCAGAAACTGAAACACAATAACCTTAAAAAGATGGAGATGAACTCTCACTGCTGCTGGTCACAACTCTTAGAAGAGTCAGCCCTAAATCCTGTCCTCGCTTAGGCCATGAACCTGTATCTACCAACCAGAATACTGAAACAAGCTCCCAGCTCAGCAGCTTCACGTGCCAGCCGGGGCAAGTCACACAACCTCTTAGAACCTTATCATCCTCTTCTATCAAAAGGGCATATTGCCAGCTATCTTGTAGGTTCACAATGAATGTGAGACTTGTTAGTACAGAGCCAAGTACCGGGTTTCCCCGAAAATAAGACCTACCTCAAAAATAAGCCCCAGTGAAGATCATCAGCCAGACGGATGCATTCAGTACATTATGACGATGTTCCAGAAGAAGATGACATGACTGTATTTGAATAAATGTACATTGTTGTACATGAAAAAATAAGACGTCCCCTGAAAATATGCCCTAATGAGTCTTTTGGAGTAAAAATTAATATAAGACCCCGTCTTATTTTCGGGGAAACACAGTATATATTAGTTCCCAATAAATGCTAGCTGTTACCTTCACGTTTGCAAGGTAAGAAAAGGTCAACTCTAGCTCAAAGAAACAGTACCTGAGAAACCAAAGCTACGCTGGTGGTTTGAGGCCCCAGGTGGACAGCAAGAAAAGCCCAGGTGCACTGAGATATCAGATGGTGAGCAAAGATGCCACCCTGGAAGTGAATCACCTAGACCTCACTGCCCCACATGAAGCCAGGCAGACAAACTGCCCAGTGGAGCCCTTCCTAAATTCCTTACCCACAAAACCACATGCAAAATAAATGGTTCTACTAAGCCACTAAAAAAAATTAAAATAACAAAAGTAACAGTACCCACAGGCAACGAGCTTGCTATTATTCCAAATACCTTTCGGTACAGAACTACTCATAAATGACAAAAATTTAGTCTATATCCTCCAGCAGCACACAATGCCAGCCACATTTAAAAATCTGACCATATTTCCAAACATCCTATAGGCAACAGAACTCTCCCCCACCTCCAACGTTCCAGCTATCCCAAATAAACAAGAGCAGGGGCGCGCTGATGAAAATGGAGCTGAAGAACAGAAAGCTCGCTCTCTTTCCTTCCTTCCGTCAGCCCTGGGGTCCCATGGGGGACCCACAGGACCAGTGTGAAAACCAGCACCGTGCAAACCTCACAGGTCTGTGAGTGGCAAACAGTTTTTGTGGCATATTCAGGACTGCCCTACAAACTTCAGCGCATGAAACACCTAAATGCTTGAATGTCAGCTCGAAGAAAGGGACATTAATTTTGCACACTAATATAGCCCGAAGTGCCTAGGATGGGCCTAGCACACAGCAAGCAGTTAACAAATTTGCTCAATGTATGAAATGGTGGCAATTTAAAATAAGAATGTACTGACTGCAAGGTTCTTAAGCGATGAGAAAGAAATACGCCAACTAGACTTGAGAAGAAAACCACGATGAATCTGTAACGGCCCCGACACAACGCCTGTGCACAGCAGCATGCAACAAGCCATGCAGAAGGAACAAACGCTGTAAACATAGTAAACCAGAAACACTGGGACTCAGTCCGTTTGGATTACAAGATTTTTCTAGACAGCTGAAGGCTGACCCCTTTAAATGCCTCAGCTATTTTTATTCTTACCATTTTGGGATGAGAATCGTTTAGTGCATTTTTTTCAAAGGCTATAGAGAATGTAGTGTAACCCATCCTTCTGTGTGGTGAGCATGTATTACACCATGACCACAAGAGCTACTGAGGTTGTGTTAAGCTGTGTGCTGCTATGGGTTGGGGCAACATGCAAAACCTTACGGGATTAGTAGACGTGAGTGAGGATTCTCAGCTTTTAATTATATACCCCACATTCCTACCAGTCCTCTCTACGCAAATGTTGGAATGCTCTCTATCAAATGCATCCCAGGGACCAAGTAGAGGCTCCTAAACTTTTTGTGTCACAGAACCCCTCTGACAGCCTGGTGAAGCCCAGGGACCCTTCTCAGAACAACGTCTTTAAATGCGTAAAATAGAATACACAGGAATATAAAAGAACTAAAAAGGAAATTATCCAAATAATTATGACACAGTATTATACGCTTATTACCATAGTTAACAAGATCTAGAGGAAAGTCAAATAAGTGTTGTAATTCAAAGTAATGATAAGCATACACAATATTTTTTAGAAATAACAACTGTAATCAATATAAAAATAACTGATTTTATTCATGTTACCATCACAGGAGCTGCTAATGCTACTGGGTTTGATGGCTACATTCATGATTGAAAGAAATGTTGAATTTCAATTAGAAGTTTGTAAAAATGAAGATGTCAATTATTTCCCCATCCAAGGTCATGGATCCCTACTCCCCAACTTCCATCCTCAGATCCGAGATTAAGGACCTTTGGACTAAAGGAAGCCCAGGGGGCTGAGAAAACCAACTACAACTAACTCAAAGATCCAATCACTATCACCAGCAGTCATCTCTCTTGGGACCATCGCGTGCATATATTGTATATATGACTAATGCAACAACGCCATCCCACCATCCCAATGCAAACATAAAGCCAAATGAAAATGGGAAAACCGCACCAGAAGCTGTAGGCATCAAAGTCTACAAAGAGAAATTGCAATGGCACGATGCACTTAGAAAGGAAAGCAAATTCTAATTGGTAAAACTCAAGTGTCCATTAGAGTTATGGAATTAATTTCTACATAATGTAAATTCTTCATCAAAATAAAGACATTGCAACTCTTTTCAAATGTTACAAATATTCAATTTAATTCTGATGTGATTTTTTTTTTACCTAGCTAGTCTTTGAATATGGCAATTTAGTCTAATATACAAATGGAAAATTATTTTTTCAACTATTAACTTTATATTATCCCTGCCAGTGGGAGAATAGGAAAAACATGACAAAATAAATACCTCTGAATCTTCATTTCAAGAACCTGTTATTTGGGGTACAGCTCACATTTGGCAACTACAGGCAAGCAGGGAGCCTTTGCTCTAGAATGTTCTTTCATCCTCTCTCCGCTAGCATCTGCTGATTCTTCCAGATCCAGTTCAAACATCTCCTCTGCTCCATTCCCTGTGTTCCCAGACCCCTGACACTCTGCTGTCATACAGGTCACAGCACTGAGTCTGTCTCCCACACCACACTTTGGGCTGGGGGTGGGATACCATTTGATTCATTTCTGTGGCTCCTACAGGGCTGTGTCAGAGTATTTACTAAACACCCACACTGTAATTCGAGGCAAATAAAGTGTAAAGTGGGTAATGTAATACCAATTCACCTCAATAAACATATTTACTTGAAAATACACCAAAGTACTACAGGTGAACTCTATAGGTTAAAAGGAAAAGAAACAAATAATAAAATGGCTTTATTTCCTAAGCTTACTATCAGGTAGAAAGAGTGACACCAATATTTTATATAACCATATGCACACAGTCAGGGGGAAAACATAAGCTTCTGACACCTTCATCTGAATCTAGTTGTTGATGTTAAGTTAACATAGCATCTCAGGCACTAATACCACTTATGGAACCAACGATGTGCCAGACGCTGTGCTTGACACATTCTCACTAAATCCTCACACCAACCCTCTGAGGAAACATCATTATTTCCATTTTACAGAAACACAGACTCTTCTGGATCAGTGCTAGACACTGGGGCTGTAGATGAATGTGACACTGTCTAGAGTGGGGCAAAAGACGTAACACTACTTACAAAGCAAGGTGATGGAGGTCATGGAAGCAATAAGAGCCTCAACTCAGCAGCTGATCAGAGGAAAGGCACCTACGTCTGGGGGTGGGCAGGACAGGAAGAGAGGGGCCACAGAACCCTGTCCATAGGAGAGGACCCCAGGGCTGCCTTCAAATAGAGGCTGGTCAGGGGAGGTGGAGGGAGGCACGCCGGGCGCAGAATACCCTGCTCAAGGCCACCAGCAAAACCCTGAGACTGAGACAGGTGAGTGAGGCTGGGACGGCTTACAGTTCCAACAGGTCATATGGCTGCTGTGGGAAGGATGGGTTTGCCGGAAAAAAGAGTAGAGGAAGGATGAATGGCAGATGTTGAGTGGAAGTGGCTTCATCCCTAACGAAACCATCAGTCCCAAAACGCACAGGCCTCGTCACCCCCGTTCTTGGCACTGTTCCTCACACTCAGACTGAAGAAATGAATGATGAAGGAACAAATGAGCAACTGGGGAGGAAGAAATGACAACCTAAACTGGGGCAGTGGTAAGAAAAATGGAGAGAAGAGGATAAAATAAAGAACTATTTGGGAAGTAAAACTGGCAAGAATTAGTAACTGATTGGATGTAGAAGCTGAGTGGTTAGATATAAAAGTGAACTGACATCTTGCGATGCTTAACCATGGAGCTGGGGAGACTGTGGGTGGGGCTGCCCCCCACCCCGTTGACTCTCTAGCCCTGACTTCCTGTTGAACTTCGTGGTAACTTCAGGGGGACAGATGCTAATGAATAGAATAGCCATTGTGGAACCGGGCCATTATTTTCCTTCTTCACCTGGGAGCCGGTTGGAGCCCCGGTTGGAGGTGTGTATTCCCACACTGCGGTGGTGGTTTTTGTTTCTTTTTTCCTTTTTCTCAAATAAACCGTTTTTCTTGTGGATTTATCTGGAGAGTTATTTTTGCCAGGTGACAGAGAGATGGTAGAACAATCCACTGAGACCAAAAAAAAAAAATCCAGAAATCTGAACACAAATTACAATTCAATATTTATTCATGTGAGTTTTCTATCTTTCCAAGAACATTTTATTCCTGAACAGAAAGTGGAAATTGTGCAGCTAGTGAAACTAGCATGTGCTCAGGGATTAATTCCTCTTACCCATCTACTCCAGTCCACGTTGGCATTCTGGCCAAAAATTCTGAGATTTAAAAAAAAAAAAAAAGGTACACATGAAGAACTGTTATTTCTGCTATTTATTTTCAGCAAAAGAGACACAACTTAAACCAGTGCCTAACAATAAGAAAGATCTGGAAATGGCTCACTGTATTAGTCGCTGGGTAGCAGGAATGTGGTGGTTTGTTACTTTTGCCTATCAGTATGTTCTTTTTCTAGAATTTTCATCGATTGCTTTTGTAATCTTAAAAAAAGGTTATTTTTAATTTTTTTGAAAGTACATTGTTCTTAAACTTTAAGAAACTTTAGAGGTTACTGTCTACTGTTTGTTATTAGCGAAGGCCTCCCAGGGACAAAATTATTTGGAGAGGAGAAAAATCCTTTTAAATATATGATAAATTATTTTAATGTACAAGTGAAAGGGCATACATTTCCAAGCGCCCTCAAATGCTTCACTAAATAACAAATGCCTTTAAGTCATGAAACAATCTGAAAAAATAAACCTCAGTATCTACAGAAAATATAAACTTCAGATAGTCTAAAAGTGATATTCAAAAGCCTGCCTTTTGCATGCATAGGGACTTAAGACAAAAACTTGTAGCTTAAGTGAAAATTGTGATATAGTAGGAACTGGTCTATTTTATGAAGTTGACAGTTCAAACTTGAGGTTAGATAAATCATTGCCTTGTTAATCAGATAAATAGTCTTACTTCCTAGGTACTGAAGTAAAATGAATGTGATTCAAATGATCACATTTGTGGACACAGTATGGAATCAGGTTGACAGCACTAATTTTTTTTTTTTTTTTAAACACAGTATCATTTACAGCACAGAGCTACACCCTCAAATATAGTACCTCTGTTCAAATTACTAAAAGCCAAACCTCCGTCCTCCTCCACCTCACAGGCAAAAAGCTAGGGGTGGCAGACTTTGCTAAGCCCAGCGTGGGCGGGACCTCAGCCCCTACTGAGGCCTTTGGCTGGGTGCCTTTGTGCAGTGTGCAGCCTGCGCAGACATACAGATAGCAGCCCAGCCACAGCCCTGTCACCAACATCTGTGAAGTCCACGGTAATTTCTAAACAAATGTTAGAAACTTAAACCTATTAACGCAGGATTGCCAGAATAGGTTCTGGTACGTCTTGGAAATACATGTGACTTTGAACAACACGGGCCTGAACTGCACAGGTTCACTTATATGTGGACTGTTTTCAGTAAATACCTGTACTGTTTTCCATTCGCAGTTGGAAGGCTGTGGATGCTGAGGGCACACTGTATGACTTGACCTACAGCATTTTAAATCGGGGACTTGAGCATCTGCGGGGGTCCTGGAACCAATCCCCAGTAGATACCAAGGGGCAACTTAAGTTTTGGGGGAATCAAAAACTATATGTGGATTTTTTACTGCATGCAGGGCTCAGCACCCCTAACCCTCCATTGTTCAAGAAGTTGTTCATACAGGTTGTTCATACCTATCCCTGTATGTCAATCATTTACAGTTTTTAAATACACACTACACTAGCTTTTACAGCATTAACTACATTCTCGGGGGGAAAAATGGTCACATATGTTCAAGAATCCTGAACTTTATTCAGATCAGTGGTAGAAACAGGTCTTTTCTCTCAAATCATTGCAGTCCTTTTCTTGAAATAAATTATTCTCACCAGGAAGCCATTCCTTTTCTATAATCTTGATCAACAGGCAAATCAGAACTTTGGCCAGTACAGGATATTAGTTAGAACTGGTCTCATCTATTTTCCATTTAACATATTTTATACTTTACATAATACCAAGTATAACAGTAACAATACTATTTGCTGCTCCTGGGCTTTCTCAGAAGATATAAATGTTAGAAAACTTTGATAAATGTTTATAAAACTCAAATTGTATCCTCAAAAGCAGAATTGGCAAATACTTTCTTCCTGCTTTTAGAGATCAAGGAAATCAAAGAAACACACAAGACAAAAATGAAACAGTATAAAATTGCACATAGAATGACTTGTCTAAGTCTGAGTTCATAACCAGTGCCTCGCTCTCAGCTAACATTTCTCTCGCTCCGGGACCCACCTATGCTCCTAGTGTGTAAGAAAGGAAATCCGATCTTGTCCAAGCACCCAACCATCCCTCCCCAGCCACTTTTCCAAGGCCATTTACTCTGTGTCACATGGAAGGGAAGGAATGAACTGCAGTACTTTTCAAACCACTTCCAGTTCCAAAATTCTATTTTAAAAACATAAATTAGCTAATACAATGAAAAAAAACAAACAAAAAACCAACATCAGGGACAAGGGAATATATGTAACATATTATATGTAAATTACAAAAAACAAACCAAAACAAGAAAAATCCTTGGCCGGCTAAGTACCCATGGGGCAGACCCAGCGTTCCAAAAGTTCATGTGAAAAAGATTTAAGGATTGTGTTGATTATAAACCCAGACAATAAGCTAGCAAAATGACCTGGATATTAAAAGAATGAAAAGGAACAAAAAGCCTATGGCATTAGGAGAAATGGCATCCTTCTGTTAAGAGAAGGGTCAGAGCCTCACCATCCTTCTTGATAATAGAGCCCCAAAGTTTTGGTTTTAGGAGACTTTCAAAGGAGCAGCAATGAGAGTTGCAAGGTGCCTGCAAGTCCATGAATGGAGACAGCGAAGGAGCTCTGGGCTTTCTGCTTGGTCAGGGGAAGACGGGACACATGTCACTGCCTTTGCACATCTTGTCACCATGAAGAGGCACTGGCGTGCCATCTTTCATGAATGGGAGGAAGGTGAGGCACAAAGTGAGCAAGATGCTGTTTGGAATACAAAACTCTTTCCATCAGAGCTATGTCAAGTGGCATGGGCTCCTTAAGGAATGCTGAGCATCCCTTGTGAAGATTCGAGCGCTGGACGACGGAGCATGTCCACGCTGCTCAAAGGCAGACCTTCCATTCCCCAAGTCTAGGGCTTTATGTAAAGACAGGTGTCGAGAACCTGCCTGGCCCCCCAGCTCCTTCTCTCCCTGCCCTGCAGGCTCCTCTACCTGTGTGTGTGGGGGGGTCGGGGTGGGGACAAGTACCCGACATTTCAGCGTCACCAGACCAGACATTTTATAATCAGGAACATTCCTAGAGAACCAACACCGAAACCAAGGCTGGCAAGCGATAAAGACTAGCTGCGCCAGCCACGATCTGCTGCCGGGAACGTATTCAGAGCTTTGTTGTTTTTCCCAAGTCTAGGAAAAGGCCAACGTTGTCCAGAAGCTTCAGTGACTCTCTGAAACTCAGCTCTGATCTACCCTCGATTAATTCTGCAATCAAGGAACAATTCCACCTACCAAGTGGGAACTGTAGTCGCCGAATGCTGCCATTTTCAAAAGTGAGACTTCATTTTGATTTACAAGGATAAGAGGCAAAAAATAAAAGCTAAGCCCTAAGGGGAGAAATAGGGTAGGGAAATCTTACTGCAGCACTGGCCTCCTTTAGAGTGTATTTAGTAAAATGCACTTGCATTTCAAGACATCTTGGGGAAGACTCTTTATGGTGTTCTGCTTTCTCTCTTCTCTCTCTCTCTCCCCGTCAGTCCGTCCCTCCCTCCCTCCCTCCCTCCCTCCCTCCCTCCCTCCCTCCCTCCTTCCCTCCCTCTCTCCCCTCATTCTCCAGGGATTTCATCCACTTCCCCAAGGCCAACAAAGAGAAATTCTTTGTCTACATATTTAGCTTTGAATTCTTCCTTAAACATGACTGAAATTTCCAATCACCTCTTTAAGAATCACCCAGAATTTGGGCACTTTGACCTTGAAACATCCAAATCATGTTCATTCTCTTTGCCTTAAAATAGACCTCTCTCCTTACTTCCTGGTCTCCCAATTGTGTCCCAGGTAGCTTTGAAACCTGGAAACTAGCTTCTACACGTCTCTCTCCTTACTCCATCTTTTCATCAGCTGTCAGACTGTATATTCTCTCTCACTATGAGTCCAAAACCTCAAGCACTGGTTTAGGCCTGTGCTTAATTCAGCCAGGCCACAGCAGGACCTGCAGCCCTGCCTCTGGCCTCTCCCAGTGTATCTATCCCCCCATCCCACTCTCCACTGGCAGCCTCATCTTCCAGAAGCACAGTTCTGGTGGCATCAGCCTACCACCACTCACCTTCTAGGGTTTCTCTCATCTCTACCAAAACATCAACACCCCAGCAGGGCCTTCAGAACCCTACATGCTGGGGCTCCAATCAGCTCTTCCCTGTAAGTTTCCTATTCATGGGTTGGGGGGAAAAGGGGTGATTCACTCAACTCCACTCAAATTCTGGGCTTCTGCTCATCTGAATGTCCACGTCCATGCTTTGTTTATGCAACTTCACCCATCCAAATGTTCTTTCTCACCCCCTAGATGGGACCCTCAGACCACTCATTCAACCTATTCATTTTGTCAGGAAACCAAGCCTCAGAGGGCTGGAGTGACTGGCTAGCTGGACAGAACCGGACCTCCCACTCAGAGCTCTTTCTCTATTAGTAGACCTTACCAGATCCCCATGACTGGCTTTTAACTGGGATGAAATATAGTCATTGGTATTAAATTTCCTTTGACTAAAAATCTCTGAGCCCACTAAGTATATATATATATATATATATATATATATATATATATATATATATATATATATATATATATCTCAAACAAACAAATCCCAGAACAGCAGCAGTGCCAATATTTCTAGTGACTTTTGGGGTTTCTTCTTAGACTCACAAGCTTTACTGGGCTTGCACTTGCAAGTTTCGCAGCAGACATGATGTAGGTATGAAGGTTTTGGTGCCCATCCTGGGGACTGCATGAAGGAGGTGAGGGCAGGGTTACCCGCTGCCCCACAGAGAGGAGCTAGGTGGATTCCACCAGTCTGTTTACTCAATCAGGAGTAAAGCAAAAAATTGTCAGAGAAATCTAAAGAGTCCCCAAAACCTGCAGAGAGAGGTGTGTGCTCCCGGACACTGTAGACCCATATCCAGACCACACCACTAGCTCCCAGACCAAGAGCGACGTTCTTGAAGGATGACATTTAAGTTAACAGCGTACAACTGGTCCTGACTATCCATGCTGGTTGGAGTCAACCGTGAGATGATCAAGTGGGACAAGCTGCATCTGGAAAATTATTATTAAACCTCTGTGTCTCAAAAAGCTACTCAGAGGTTTTTATCTCCCTCAGGGCACTTGTTTGCAGGACTACTGTGTGAGCACTTAAGAACGCCCATCTTCTCCTCCATGAGGGCAGGAACTGTCTTTCTCATCCTGGCATGTGTCCCAAGTGTCTGGCACAGAGAAGATGTGCCATTAATGTATTATGATCAACATTGAAGTTGAAGCAGCTGGATTTCTTGGCCAAGGATGTCTGGAAATACCACAGGACTATCCTAAATAGTGTGGCAATTACAAAACAACTAACGCAGAATTGTAGGCTTTTGTGGTCTCGCACACTGAGGAATTTCCCTGGGGAAAAAAATCCAATGATCATAATCTCAGCTAGTTCAGACAGCAGAAAACTGATGAAATCAAACCTGGGTGTGTTCTTTCAGCTACACTAACATTGGGTGGTAGAGACTCGAAGGGCTGCCTTTACTGAAACTCCAGTGTATTAGAAATTCGTATGTATTACCTTCATATACTTTCAACTATGGAAAAAGAATCCCTTTACTCATCTAGAAACTCAGTAACATGGCTGTTTCTGGAACCATAAGAGGGTTGTGACCACAGTAAAAGTATTAGCGATATGTTATGCTCATTATACAATTTATTAATAATCAGTGTACAAGGGGCCACAAACTTATTACTCATAAGCAAGCTTTTCGTTTGTGTTTCTGAAGTTTGTGTTTTACAATTAAATCTCTAATATTTTAATTTTAGAAACGTACAGGTATGAAAAAAACAAGAAACCTGACACAGTAGAGACCATCACAATAGACCTATGAAAATGTCTCTAAGAAACACTGTCTCAAAGATCTCACAGTTTATTTTCACCTAATGACTAATTTCCTTTGGGTCCACCCTATAAAAAGAACTTCCGAAAAATACCATTTGGTTGATTCCCGCCTTCAGCAGGCCTACAATTATGCACTCCACTAAACAAATAAACTTCCTTCCTACTTTTAAAGTTTTCCAAAATTGGAGAATCTACATCTTTGGCTGGCACACTATTTCCTGGACCTTTAACAGCCCTAGAAGTGAAGAAATTCTGCACAGCATTTTGAGAGATGAGAAGGACTTCAGAAACAATTGAGCAGCCGCTCCTTCCCTGTTTTAGGGAAGGGGAAATCAAGGCAGAGTTGTGACCTTGGCAAAGTCACACAGGCTGCTGGTGGCAGAGGTCCGTGTAATTCTGTCTGCACCATTTTCCCCTTATCTGATCTAAATTACTGTGGCCTGACAAAAGCAGTTTGCTCTTGTTCTGTACTTCTGAACCAGGGCTTATGTTTAATTCATGCAGAAAGTAGTAAAACAAGAGAAAGAATTTAAATATCATGGTGAATATCAGGTGATGCAAAACGCTCTGGCCTGCGAGTCAGAACACAGTCATCTTAGCCATGACTTTGGGGAAGGCAGCTCACCTCTGGAAGGCTCAAGTTTTTAATTAAAAAAAAAAAGAACAGGACTAAGCAACTGTGAAGGTCTTCTCCACCGCTAAATTCCATGATGATGATGATGGCAGCACCGATGGTGATGGCTCATCCTTATTAAGTGCTTCACCTAAGCTAGGCATTGTGCGATGTTATGTAGATAAATCCTCCGGCCTGGGAGACGGCTATTATGCCCATTTTGTGGATGAACACGCTCCTGCTCAGGGAGAAGCGACTTGACGGAGAGCATCTCTCCTCTGGTGACAGGTGGAGGGGATTTGTCCCAGGCCAGTGGCTCCAGGGGCCCTCTCTT
Source organism: Rhinolophus sinicus (assembly GCF_057876585.1). Lineage (NCBI taxonomy): Eukaryota > Metazoa > Chordata > Mammalia > Chiroptera > Rhinolophidae > Rhinolophus > Rhinolophus sinicus. Next base: position 189,276,307 of record NC_142501.1, read on the forward strand.
CCTTATCGGAGATGACTGGCCTGACTGACTTGCAGTCATACAGACAGACACAGACACAAAATTGAAAAGAATCATAGCAATCATTCAACACAATGTCCTTATTTTACGGATCAAGGACTGAGGCCCAGGGAACTATGACCTGAGCATAAGCCACGGAATTTACTGGAACTATGTGGCTGTACCCACCACGATGCCTAGACAAACGCCCCCTAATGAGTGCCTGATAGCTAGTACACTCACTCACATCACCTCCTGTGACCCCACACAGAGCTACGTGATGAGCAGCAGGGCAGTGGTCACCACCACACGGCATCTGGCCAGGGTTACACAGCAAACGCAGGGCAAACCTGGGCCTCCAGCCCAAGCCTTTAACTTCCTGTCTATGCACTGTCACAGGCTGGAGAAAACGTCCACAATGGTAGGATTCCCTGGACATAAAGAGAATGCCCTAGAGAAGCTGAATAACTACAAAGCATGGCTCCAGGGTGCTTTGAAAACAGTATCAGATACTAAGTGATAACTCTCTAAAGCCCACAGCTCAAATCAACAGGGAAACAGAAAACTCAGGTGTCTCATCATCTCAAAACTGACCTCGTTCCATCTATCACTTAAATGTCCCTAACCTCCCCCCAATCTTGATCTGTCTTCAAACTTCCTACCAGTGACTTTTCCTTTTATTTCCCATTTTCTTCCCTCCCTAATCAAGAACATCATGAAATTCAGGGATTTAAGTATTATTAGCTCCACTTCTTGTATAGCTTCAATCTTACATACTACCTCTTTTGAAAAACAGGTTAGTTGCACATTTTATGCCTCTCACTCTAGGGAGAAAAGTTTCTGTGGGACAAGATATTTTCTGAAGTTCTGACCACCCTTGTTCCATATCCCGAACCTGTGTTGTAGTCCCTTTATTACAGCAATAGCACAGGTACAACAGATGAAACATGAAGTTAGAGCCAGAAAATTCCGGCTTTAAGTTTACTAGTTGTAAGTTACCTAACTTCTCTGAACTTCCGTTTCCTCATACTCCTTTTCCAAAAGAAAAATGGGAGGCATTGCTTCCTCAATTATTTGGAATTTGACTACTCCCGACACAATGGCTGGCACATACTAAGTGCTCAAAAACGTAACTATCTCTTCCTTTTCATGGTTGTAATAAAGCTAATGTAATTTTCCCTCCTGTTAAATCCACTTTGCAGGCGTTGGTTTTCTGAGCAGACTCGATCTTCCCTAGTAGAAGAGACACATTACACACACCTACCCCATCTCCCATAGGCAGCCCGATACCAGGGAACTACGTCACCACAGTGGACTCTGGCAACTTCCACTCTCTTCACATACTCAGGCCCCAATTTCTTCCTTCACACAGTTCACACAAACAGTTAGGCGTCCCCGGCTCTGGGACACAGATGACACCCTCACAGGCCAAAGGGTCCCCATCCACCCCAGCACATGCTCAACTTCACGCTTTCTTTCTCTGCCCGCCTCTTCGCAGGCACCTCAACCCACTCTGAATTGCACGTGCATAGACTCAGGTGGTGAAAGAAAGTACTCTGAAATACAACATATTGTTTGATAAACATGCACACTTTTGATTTTAGTAAAATACTTTAGAGACAAAGCACAAACAAATGAGCAGGGCAACATCAACAAGCTACACAAAACCCAGGGGTCTAAGAACTTGGGTTTAAGTTCTGCCACGAACCCGCTGTGTGGCCTTGTTCAAATTCAGTTACTTCATTGCTCTGGGTCTCAGTTTCCTCAGGTAGAAAAGAGCCAAAGGAATTGCACTCAAGATTACATTCTGGTCACACCACAATGACCTCCACCAGGCTAGCTACAATTACTGATAAGTGTGTGCACGCCCTAGGGTGTGCAGGGATGAAAGAAAAGGGCCCTTCTTAACTCTGAATCTCCCTTTATCTGGGTGATTTATTTAACCTGATGTGCCTTCCCCAAGATTAAAAAGCCTTGGTTTCAAAAAGGAGGCGAACGGAGTTAGAAAACAACCCCAAAGAAGTCCAAAACTTGCTGGAAAACTACCACTAGTATATTCCCTGACTATTCTTTTCCACATAATCTACCACATCAATGACCTGCATCTTTCTGTTAAAGACTTTGCGCAGACCTCATCTCCTTCAAGTCTCCCCAGAAGCCGCAGCTGAGTGACTCCCTATGTACACGTCTGTATCGCCACATTACCTTCACAGGGGTGCCTTTCCCTGCTAGACTGCAAGCTGCTCAAGGCTGGGTCCATGTCCTACTGGTGTCTGGTGCCACAGCACCTAGCACTACACGTGCACAAAAGCCACTGACTTAGTGGAAATGTAATGGCTGTGTGCGATGTCAGAGGGGTAGTGGATGGGGGCAGGGGGGTTGTCACTGTGTGAGGGATATAAATGATAAATGTCTAATTATTACATTGTTTTGTGCACCTAAAACTAACAAAAAAAAATGTTTAAAAAGTTAATTAATTCATTTTAAAAATGCTGAAAAAAAAAGCCACTGACTTAAACTGCAAACGTAACCATGGTTTAAATAATGTACATTTGCTCATGTTCTTCACAATTTCCTAAGCATATTCTGACATTATTCTATTTTAAGATAGGATCCATTTTTTTAAAATAAAAGATAAATACAGAATATATTATTACTAAGTTAATTTTATAGATGAGAAAACAGCAAAGTTACCTTAGCAAACCTCAACCAAAGTGAACAAAGCCTGTGAGTTTAATCCCATTACAATACATGGCAGATATAAAAATAATTGGCAGAAAAAATACCAAAGTGCATGAACACTAAGGAAATTCTTCTTCGTTATGCTTTCTTACAAATCTAACAAACAGTGTAGAGTGCTGGTTCATCACTCTTCAATTCAAAATCTGAGATAATAGAAATAATGGAAAAATTAGTTAAGTTTAGATTCACAAATATAACCACATAGAGTTTTGTTCTTCCGTTTTATAGATGTTCCTGAATACCACTGCGTATTATGAAATAAACTTTTAAAGGACTAATTTATTATTTTTACTCCTTAAAAGTTAATAGTCAAAAGAAAGGGGGATTTCCACATCATATAGCACAAGGAAAATGCAAACTAAAGCAACAATGAGATACCATCACACACCTATCAGAATGGCCATAGTCGGGAGCACTGACAACACCAAAGGCTGGTGAGGATGTGGAGTAACAGGAAGTCTCATTCTTGCTGGTGGGAAGCAAAATGTTACAGCCACTTGGGAAGCTTGGCAGCGTCTTACAAAACTAAACATATTCTTACCATATGACACAGCAACTGTGCTCCTTGGTATTTACCCAAAGGAGTTGAAAACTTATGTCCACACAAAAATCTGCACACAAATGTTTATAGAAGCTTTATTCATAATTGCCAAAACTTGGGAATAACTAAGATGTCCTTCTACAGATGAATAGATAAACTTGGTACACCCAGACAATGGAATATTATTCGGCACTAAAAAGTGAGCAATCAAGCCACAAAGACACAGAAGTTAAATGTACATTACTAAGTGAAAGTGGCCAATCTGAAAAGGGCATATACTTTATGATTCCAACTATAAGACATTCAGGAAAAGGCAAAACATAAAGATCAGTGGTTGCCAGGGGATGAGGGGGAGGAAGAGATGAATAGGCAGAGCACAGAAGATTTTTTAGGGCAATAAAACTATTCTGCATGATACTACAGATACATGGCATTATACATTTGTCCAAACACACAGAATGTACAACACCAAGAGTGAACCACAGTATATACTATGGACTTTGGGTGATGATAATGTGTAGGTTCACCAATTGTAATAAATGTACTACACCGTTAGGGATACTGATAATGGAGGAGACTATGTATGAGGTGTGATAAAAAAATAGAGTGAATGTTTAAATTTAAAAATTTTATTACAGTAAGACACATTGCCATTAACCCCCTCAAAATACTCCCCCTCACTTCGAACACATTTATCCTATCGTCCTTGCCACTTTCTGAAGCAGTACTAGAAGTCCTCTTTTGTGAGTGTCTTTACTTGCGCTGTCGTGGCTGCTTTGATGTCCTGAATCGATTCAAAATGTTTACCTTTCATGGTCATTTTGACTTTGGGGAAGGGCCAGAAGTTGCACAGTGCCAGATCCAGTGAATAAGGACACACCTTAATGTTTTTACTTGACAGAAACTGTCGTATACCAGAAGCGATGTGTGACACAGAGCCTTTCTTCCATTGCAGTGAATGTTGTTGCCGAGTGCCATCCAACGGAAAGGCAGGGATCTTCAATATAGAAAGTGGCGGAATGAACCTTAGTAATAGTGTGTGACAAGTTTCAACTCGCTCAGTGCAGTCAGTTGGGTGTGAGCTACGTTTGAGAGAAGATGTGTTTTAAAGGGCGCTGTAAATCATCCTCTATCATGACAATGCTCTGTGTCACACATTGCTTCTGGTACGGCAATTTCTGTCAAATAAAAACATTATAGTGTGTCCTCATCCACCTTATTCACCGGATCTGGCACCATGCGACTTCTGTCTCTTCCCTGAAGTCAAAATGATTCAGGACATCAAGACAGTCATGACAGCACAACTAAAGACACTCAAGAAAGAGGACTTCCAGAACTGCTTCAGAAAGTCGCAAGAACAATAGGATAAGTGTGTTCAAAGTGAGGGGGAGTATTTCGAAAGGCATTAATGGCAATGTGTCTTTTACTATAACAAATTTGTTTTTATGTAAACATTCACTGTATTGTTTGATCACACCTCGTATGTGTGGGAACAGAGGCTCTATGGAAAAATTTCTGAACCTTCTGCTCAATTTTGCTATGAAAACTATAACCACTCTTTTAAAAGTCTATTTAAAATAAGACAAAAGGGGCAATTTGAGTCTATTTTTTAACAACAATCTGACTCCTTGTCTATTATATCCTACTGGTATTTGGGCTAAAGTTAAATACACTGAAAAAGAGGAAAGGCCAAAATATATTTTTTTAACTTGATAAACTAAATAGTTAATACGCAAAAGGTTCAAATAAAAGGTGCAAATGTACTCAGTGCAAATTTTTCCTTTCACTCCTGTTCCCTAGACACCCAGTTTCAAGGTACTGTTGATTTTAAGTTTTTAAAGTTTTATTTCACTTATTTCCTCCCCAAAGATACAAGGAACTAAGCTGAAATCATGGCAATTGTTCCAAAAAATATGAGCAACTCCTATGTATATGGTAGGTATAAAAGAAAACACACACCCTGAGAACCTTGCTAGTCACAGTGTGGTCCCCAGACCAGTGGCATCAGTGTCACCATGGTGCTTGTTACAAATGCAGCATCTTGGGTTCCACCCCACGCTTACTGAAGCAGAACTACATTTAGATAAGCTGCTCAAGTGTTTTGCATGCACTAGCATACAACAGTACATCACCCCTGTTTTCATGGCATTTACAGGCTAGGAAAGGGGATAAAATATTCAAATAACCACAACTCAAAGCTCCACACAGAATGGACTCTGTGACTATGAGTCTGGGGAAAGATCAGCTGTGGTCCCCCACAGGGTCCCCACTAGCCTAGGATAAAATGCCAGCTCCTCTGAAGGGGTCTGTATGCCACGTGCATCCTGGCCCCTGCTCACCTGCCTAGTCTCACCCTCTGCTACTCCTACAGCAGATTCTCCTTCCAGCCTGACCAACAGCCTGTGACTGAGGTTCCTCCAACATGCCTCCAGGCCTTTGCACATGCTATTCCAACCACCTGCCACCCCTCCACTTCCGTGGCTAATTCCTCCTTGGCCAACACCAGGCAGGGGCAGGAGCTACTCCCTGTTCTCCAATGACACAGCCCAGCGAGCTAGTGGTCTAACCTCCCCTGCCAAAGGAGCTCCCACTGGACAAAAGCTACGCCTTTGGGATTATTTTCTACCCTGTTTAGTGCAATTCAGTGAATGAATGAATGAATGATCAGAGATGCTTCAGGAAGAAGTGAAAGATGAGAAGGGTTTAGATAGTCAGAATGGAAGACCAGGGAAGAGCCGCATTACGGGATTGGCTCAGTGCTCTGTTGTGGACTGAGGAGAGTGGGGGTTCTGTTCCTACTTTTCTCTATTTTTAGTAAAACCAACCTGGGCCCAAATTATTGTCACTCTGAGCAACTAGAGCTCCCAAAGCCCAGAGAAGCTGCTGTCCTACAAGACAAAATTGTCTCACAGGACCTCTGCTGAATCTTGTTCAGGGCGACACTAGCTTTGCTTAGCAGAGTCAGCAAATTTTTCAAATTCAAGGGATGGTTTGACTATGACAAGTTCTTTCCTCTTTATGAAATTCAAACATCCACTCATTAAAAGTAATATAAGTCTACAGAAGAAAAACAACTATACTATACATTTTTAAATAATCCATTCCATTATCCTAGGACACACCAACATTGGCTGGACTTTAAGGAAGACAGCAGAACTGCTGCCTGAATACTAGTTCCACTCAGATTCCCGCCTTACAGGAAGGCTGCTGTGTGTCAGTAAACAGAAAGGCAGGTCCACCTGATCTGAGGCATCCAAGGTGGGCTGATCCAGTCTGCAGAAAACCTCAAAGGTAAATAAATAAGCCCAGCGTCCGGGCACAGCTGCGCCTGAAAGCTGTGGTTAGAAGCAGCTGACCAAAGGACATGTTGCACTTGTACTCAACAGAGAAGAAGCAATTAGCTAGCCGGTCATTTGCCCCAACACCAGGCAAACAAGATAGCAAAGCTACTGGGTCACATCATTTCAGAAGACAGAGAACAAGTACGTATGTATCTACTGGTGCGCCTCGTTTACTACACAAATGCAAGCTACCACTATTACCTCCTGCCTGGACCATAACCGCCTGAGTGGTCCCTCTGTTTCCACCCAAAGTATCCATCAGCTGACATCACTCCGTTTTTACCCCCTCGAATGGCTTCCACTGCACTTTAAAGCAAATCTAAACCCATACTGTGCCTACAGAGTCCTAAAGGGCCTGGCCCTGAATACCCCTCCTGGACTCAGGGTCCACCTCCTCTCAGCACCTGCTCACTGGACTGCAGTCACACCTACTTTCTTTCTGCTGCTTCAACAGGCCCACCTGGTGCCACCACCAGGCCTTGGTTCCTGCTCTTCCCTCTGCCTGGAACAGGTTTTGCACCCTCTTCCCACACAGATGAAATGCCACCTCCTCGCCATCCCAGCCCCGGTCACTCTATCAAGCCGCCTTGTTTATTTTTCTTCCTAGCACTCGCCACCATCTAAAATTACCTTGCTCATCTATTTGCCTGTTTCTTTGCCATTCTCTCCCGTCTAGAATGCGAGCTCCATGAAAACAGGGACCTTGGTGGCCATGTTCATTGCTAAATCTCCAGTTCCTCAAACAGTGCCTAGTACATTGTAGGTGATCAACAAATAACTTTGTCAAAAACATTTGGTGAATGCATAGTGGCTATACACCTATGTTTTAAGCAAGGCCAAAGCATGAAAAATCAGGTTTTACATAAAATACTAGTTTGACCACTTTACAGAAGGATTCCTTACCTAAGGCATTTTCAAATACCTGGCTTACGAAGTTTCAGTGTGCACGCTTTGTAAAGAATAAACCTATTGGGCAAAGTGAACTAACTCCTCCAAGGCAGGAGCCTGGTATACAGAAGGTATCCAATAAACATCTGATGAATAAATACATAAGCACTGGAAAATAACTTAATACAAGACATAAACTATAGGAAACTGCACTTGGACTTGGTAACACAGCAAATTTGATTATACTTAGGTCCCATTTTCCATTATATCTGATAAACTGACATATATATTTAAAATCCACTAATTTAAGTTACTAGCAATAGTCTTAGTCATTATCTTTACAGGCAGGTGCAAATCCAAGTAAATTCAGAAAGTTACCAGGCAGTTCTGCTGCAGTAAGTCTTCATTAACTGATATATGGAGGCATAGAAACAATCAGTAGAAATACTTAAAACCACCAGGTTGTTGGGAACGTGTGAGTTTAGTATGAAAATCACAAGGTTTGAGTAGTTTGTTTTTATTTAATCTGTGTAAAAACTCGTGTCCCCAATGAAAGACTATCAAGAAATCAGACCTCTATAAAACCTGACCCCATCCGGCATACAATACACGCTTGCCTTAATGTTCCAAGTCATGCCAAATTTAAAACAACAAAAAAATGCGTCTTCTTTTTTTTTTAACAGATAATCTCTTTGAAATAAAATTCTTCCCCGTTTTGGCTTTATTTTTACACCATGAAATTGCTCTCAGTCTATATAGTCAATATTCATGCAATATTAATGCATTACTCAGGAAAAACAAATTCATGTCCAGGTATCCATCTGCTTCAAGCTACGCCCACTCCCCTTCTCCTTCCCTACCAGCTGTTGAGCTGCAGTTTGCAAAGGTCAAAATAGAAAAGAAAATTAGATGTTTGTGTGAGGTTTGTGCTAATATGCATTTGTGTGTTCTTGAAGGGTCATTCTAAAACCAAATATAAATGCACTTTGGGGTTATGCACATTGTGTAAATTATCAGTGCCTCTTCTGCTTTTAAAACATTTCCTAGTCTATAATGCAAAGTGTATTAATGACTTGTCTCTTAACTGAAAACCAAATAGGTTCCATAGCAAGTCACTCCTATAATCTATAATCCCAAGAAATGAAAACTGTTTCATATTCTAAAAGCTCTCACAGAATAACATATTGTCTATAAAAATCAATTTCGGGATGCAATTCATAATAGCATACCACCTAGAAGAAATGAAATATAAAATAACTACAATTTAAAAAATTAATCTGACAACTGATGGATAAATTTGCTCCAAAAACATTTCATAGTTTTTTTTGTTGTTGTTCTGTAAACAAAATATTCGGAATAACGTAATTCAGAATTTAGATCAAATTATCAACATATAGTTCATTTACATGAGCTTTTCAAAAGTATTGCCAGTTGGCTGATCATCTTATAAAAGTCCTTAATTTCTTTTTTTTTAAATAATGCTTTGGTCTGGGGTTTTCACTGTCACCTCCGTAGGCCAATGTAAACAAAAATCCATCTCACTCCCATAGTGAAAAGCATTTTATTAAATACATTTTGGAAAAGTAAATAAAACTATAAAACAGTACTGGCAATAAGTTGGGTTTTCTTTTAGATTTACTTATTTATTTTGGAATAAAAAACCATAATGAGTTCCTATTTGTTCTTTTGGTGTTTTTATCCTTTTGGCTTTACAGTATAAAAATATATAAGTAGATTCAAATCCTCAACCTAGAATGAATAAGTAAAATATAACCATACCACACACTCTGAATTACTTTTAAACTATGTAACACCATTTAAAAATTTAGCATCCTAAAAGCCAATTAGCTATCACTTCCAACCGGAAAATCTGGGCACTGTCAATTTTTCTTCAGCACTAAACTTAAGATTCAAAATTTTTTTGAAAGTCATTTCATTTCATCACCAGCTGTGTTTCAGGAAGTGAAGATTCTGGTGAGGATTCAGTGATGGAATAGGATATAGTGACTGTCTCCTAATCTTATCTGGTTTCTGTGTCTCCATTATCACTTAAATGACAGGCAAAGCCTTACCTGTCTCATAAACAGATATTCATAAAAATGTACTTAAAAATAACACTCTAAAAGCACTGCATCATAACTAGAGATGTAACAACCACCTAATTATTATCTGTAAAGGGTCACAGGATGCCTAACGGGTTCTCTCAACATGAACTTATTCAACTTGCCAGATCCCAGGAGCAAGCCCTGCTAAGATGCTAGCAAAGGGAGGGAGAAATGCGCCCTATTGCCCACTGGCGTTGGAGGCTGAGGGATGCATCATTCGAAACACACAAACACCTGGTACTCGGCGAGGGTATTATTCCATTACTGTTTGTTTAAGCTGATGGGAACTCTGTAAATCTACTCCAATCCCTTCATTTTAGCAATAGTGAAGTTGGCCTGCCTTTGTAACGCTAGGTTACTCCGAAGGTGCCAATGTTCTAAAAATAAAACTTTAAGGAAATAAAAAATAAAGAACTTAACATTTAAAACTCAAGACTTCAAAACTTGCCTTTGAAACCAGGGAGTAAAAATCAAACGTGAGTCACCATCTAGATGCACTAGGTTCAGCCTTTTGGCATCCTCAGTACATTATCCCAAACAACCAATTACAAACCGGTATCAAGGAGAATGATACTCAGGTCCCGAAGCCGGGGAAACACCAAGCGGTGAATCCACGGCGCATGGGGGGTAGAGGGGGCTGCCGGGGACCAGAGAAGCCAATGGCCAGGCGTGAACCACTGGGTCCCTCGTCGAGCCTCACTCTCCCCACCTGTGAAATGGGCATGAGACACCACATGCCCGTTTGCCCCACGGGGATGAAAGACTAATGAATGAGAACCACCAGATAAACGACCCAGGCAGCCTGGCCGCTCTCCCGCCGCGGTCCGGGGATTGCGGGGCGCCCCTGCCTGGGACCGCCAAAGCTCAGTCGGACCCCCCAGCCGCGGGCGCTCCCGCCGCTCCGGATCCCCAACGACCTGACGGTTACAAATGTTTCCAGAACTTCGCCCGCCGGGACATCGGCTCCCAGATCCGTCCGAGGAGGTAACCGGCGCCCGCCGGACGCTGCCCCGACGCCGCCTACCTTGGCCACCCAGCTGAACAATGGTGACATCGCGGGCCGGACCGCAGCTCCTTGCCTGGCGTTCCCGCTCACTCCCGCCGCCCGCCCGTGGAGCGGCGGGCAGCCGGGGGCGGGCTCGGGGCGCGGCGGGGTTCGGGCATGGCTTCCCCCAACGGCCGCGGCTGCGAGCTCCTCCTCGCTCGTCAGTGCTTGGAGCGGTCGCGCCCGCAGGACTGCCCGGCCCAGAAAGGGAAGTGGGTGGGGAGAGCGCGGGGAAGGGGAGGGGAGGAGAGAGCGCGGCCGACCCCGCCCACCCCCACGCTCGGCGCGCCGCGGGAAGTTGGGAGGCGCGGGGGTCTCCCCGCTCGCGGCGGCCAAGCGCCGTGCAGCTTCGGGAGGACAAGTCCAAACCGTGATGACTCGGGACGTGGCTTTCTAGAACTCGAGGAGGGTGGGGGGAGGGAGCGGAATCCGTTTCGCACAACCTTCGGAAAACTAGAAATTCCTTTCTCTGAGTTGGAGCGAACACAAAGCCTATCCAACTTTCCGGGGGTTACCCCCACCCCTAAACTCTCGAGATTGCTGGTAACAAAAGGACTAGTGTTTCCCCAGCCCCTAATACCTTTATATAATCGAAGGTGGTTTTCTCTGAGTCAGAACACCCAGCTATTGAGACTAGAAAAGGGGCGGAGGAAAAGAACCTTCAGCTCCTGCCAGCCCAGAGGTTTTGGCAACATGAGAAATGTTGATTTCACCAGTTTTCTTCTCCCAAGGCAAGGTGATAAGGCAAGTGTAGTCAGTTTATAGCTACAAAGGTTAAGCTGAGTTTTAAACTCAGACACCCCAGTTACACGTTGAAAAAAAAAAAAGGCCGAAGGTCTAGTAGCCAATGTGTAAATCATTCTGAGCCACTCACTGAGTTCCTCAGGACAAACAGCCATCGCAGCCCAAGAATTTTGCTTCTCTTTCCTTTTGTCAAGGTAATTGTGTGTTATCTTCATGATGGGTTAGTAGGGGATTTTAATGATGTTCCCCCAATGCCTGGCATTTGAATTAGGTGGGTATATTAGTTATCTATTGCTGCATAACAAATTACCCAAAATCTGAGAGGCTTAAATCAACGGTTTCTGTGGGTCAGAAATCTAGGAACATTTTAGCAGGGTGCCTCTGGCTAAGGTCTCTCTTGAGGTTGCACTCAAGCTGTTAGCTAGGGCTGTGGTCGGCTCAAGACTGGGCTAGGACTAAAGGATCCTCTTTCAAGTTCACTCACATAGTTCTCAGAATTCACTTCTTGCAGGCTGTTGGTCTCAGGGCCTCAGTTTCTTGCATCATGTGGTCCTCTCTATAGGGCTGCTCACAAAATGGCAGCTTGCATCCCAGAAAGAGCGATCCCAGAAAGAGCACATGTTCAAGAAGGAAGTCAGTCCTTCTATAAACTAATCTCAGAAGTGACATCCCAAGAGTTCTGTTGTAATCTGTTCACCAAAAGTGAGGAAATAAGTCTAGTTCAACATTTAAGGGGATTACAACAAGGGCAAAAGGACCAAGAGGACCAAAGGGGATGGAGGGAGTATTAACTCTTTTTTTCTACTTCCATGTCGGGTGCAAGAGAATAAGATAAACAATAAAGGCATGGGGAAAGTCAAGCGTGATACCATTCTCACACAGCCTACCTGGGTAATTGAAAAGGGCCTTAGAAGCATCTTAGGGAAGTGCTATTCTTTAATTCTCTTAAGCAGAGATGTTCCCTAAAGATATTAAGAGGTGGATAAGGGGAGTGCATTTATGGCCATTGAACCAAATCTTTCCCTGTATCACATCACTGCTCCAAGCAAGTGGGAGAGATGGAAGCTGAGAGCTCCATTAAAGTCAGAGCTCTTCTGGCCTCTATAACCTTGCTCCTCAAAGTGTGGTCCATGGAGCAACAGCCTCAGTGTCACCAGGCAATTTGTTAGAAATTCAAGCCCTGCCCTAATCCAGACCTACTAAGTCAGAACCTTCATTTCACCATGAGTCCAGGTAGCTGGTATGCACATTAAAGTTTGAGAATGCATTAGTATGTGAGATTCGCTGACATTAGTCTAATAATAGTAATAAAATAATAATAATAAATTACTGACAAACAGCCTCCTGAGCAAGCAGCTAAAATTGTTCCATGCCCTTGCAATGCTGTGAACTAGCTCAGCTAGAAATGTGGGGAGTTCCTAGACAACAACATGGTTTTGATGGGAGTGGATGGGCAGCTGAGAGCCAGGCAGAACAAGCGGGACTAATGACAAACATTGTCGTACTCCATCACTACAATCCCCAGACTGAGCTCTAAGAGAATGCCCAGAACTTAGAAGCAACATTGGGGAGAGAATGAGGGGGAACCCAAAATTGACTAAAGAAACCTGAATTAACCTCTAACTGACTGTGGTAAATTTTCTGCTACTTGGACAGGAGGTAGAGGAGAATAAAAATTGTACTTCTTGCAAAAAAAAAAAAAATTAAAGTCAGACCAAATCCTGAATGTAATATAGTTGAAATGGGAGAGTGTGCAGGCAGGTGAAACCTGAATCACTTGTTTAAACCTGAATCCAAGTCTCCATATCATGGTGGAGGCTCGTGCAGATCCTGGTTTGAACTTGCCTAAAGCTTACGTATCTTTTAGACTCACAGATGTCTCTCTCTACTCCAGGTCTCCTTGGTCATATCTGGGCAGAATCACTCATTTCATGTGAACCTAAAGGCCTTTCCACAGCGTAGACTTGACCAAATATTTTAAGAAATATACGTGAAAGGTCATATTAATTCATTGCCAACATAGCTTGCCAGTCACACTGCACAAAGAAACTGTTATAATCTGGTATTTTGTTAAAGGGAAACTATTAACATCAGACACTCTGATCAAATAAAACAATTTTCCTTAAAACACCACACTCCATCTGAAAAATATATCCTTCCCGCAAGAAACTTTATATTCCCCCAAGGAAGAACTGTATGTAGACCAGGCATTGGGCTTTTTTAACAGCTCCCAGTGATGCTCTTACAGCCTGAACTGAGAACTGCTACAAACAGAAGAGTCATTGCTCAAAGATGCTGATGGTTCCCAGCCCTGCTTGTCTATTAGAGTTACCTATGATGCCAGTGGGAGTGAGGAGGGGAAGTGGGGGGCGGGCGGGGGGACAGAAGATTTGGCTGATGGGGCAGCATCAAATTCGCCGAGCTCTTAAAGGGCAGGCAGGTCACAGAAATATGTGAAGAGGGCCAGGTGTGAAACAATAAGGAATCCATGAACTGTGGCATTTTGGAGAAGGTATGCTCAATTATTACAACTCCAAGCAAAATTAATTCAGCCAGAGAGGTTAATATTGGTGTTGACCTCTAGAGGTTTACTTAAGCTTGGAGGTGTGTGTGTGTGTGTGTGTGTGTGTGTGTGTGTGTGTGTGTAGTTTTCCCCTAAGGTGATTCTGATTGTTATCTAGGATTGACAACCACTTCCATAGTTCTAGATCCCCTCCTTAATATATATTTAGTATATATTTAATATATACTAAATATATATAATGTAAATACATATATTATATATTATATATATAATATATATTTGCTCTGTGAGAGCAATAAACTATCCAGATAGGACTGCAGAGATCTAAATAAATAGGATCTACAGAAAACCTAAGACTGCTGTCTTTCTAAGTAACTTTAAAAGGATGGTTTAATCTCTCACAATCTCAGTTTTCCTGAGACATTAAGGGAGGACTTGAAAAAGGGGAGAGGGGCCAGGAACTGGAAGAACTGCTCCCCTATTAAGCCTGACCCTAAGCCCCCAAAGAAACCCTGACACTCCTGCCCTACTCATCTGCCAATTTCTTCCGTTAAGGAGAAGCAAGAGGCAAGGAGAGCAAAATCTCCTGAGAGTTCAGGAGGGATTCCAGACCGGCTGCTCTCCAACTCAAAAGTGGGGTGGGGAAGTGAGAAAACGCAAAAGCATGACCTCACCCTACCAACATGTTCCCCCCCACTTCCCCACAAGACACTAAAAATAGAGCCATTGTAATACCAACAACAAGGAAACTCAACTTGGTTTCAAGTGAATCAGAACCACTTGGCAACTACAGTTCCGACACAGACTACAATGTGTGTCTTTCTATACTACCCAGCACTTCTCTGACACCAGCCAGGGATTCCTACATTTCAACTCAATTCTGACACTATCTCCCTAGAGATACCCTTAGATCCCACCGATTAAGGGCTTAATCCTGCAAGACTGCCCTCTTTCCCCACTTCAGATGCCAGCTGCAAGTGCAGGTTGTCACCTGTGCTTCTGACCGACTGGCTATAGATCACAGGTTCTCACAACCCCCTTCTTGGATTCAAATAATTTGCTAGAACAGTTCACAAAACTCAGAGAAACATTTTACTTATGAGTTTAACGGTTTATTATAAAAGGCTATAATTCAGAAACAGCCAGATGGAAGAGACACATAGGGCAAGGTATGGGGAAAGTGACAGAGCCCCCACGCCCTCTGGGAGCAGCACTTTCCCTACATCTATATGAGTTCACCAACCTGGAAGATCTCTGAACCCCATCATTTGGGTTTTTATGGAGATTCTATTACATAAGCATAACTGATTAGATCATTGGCAACTAGTGATTTAACTTAATCTCTAGTCTCTCTCCCTTTCCCAGAGGTTAGTGGGTGGGACTGAAAATTTCAACCCTTTAATCACGTGGTTGGTTCCTCTGGCAACCAACCTCCATCCTTTGATGACTTAGGGGCTTAACCAAAAGTCGACTCATTAACATAACAAAAGACACCTTTTTCATTCTCTTCACAGGAAATTCCAAGAGATTTAGGAAGGGGAGGGACAAAGACCAAATATGTATTTCTTATTATAAATCACAATATCACAGCAACTAATCAGGAGTTTATTGAGTTCATGAATATTCATGAGTACCTATTGTATAAAGCAACACTTGTCCTTACAAGAAACAGCAAGTGATCAGACCTGAAACCTGACCTCAAAAGGCAGAGAGAGTAGTAGCAGGGAACTTCAGGCAGGGAAAAGAGTAAAAAATGACACTGGACTGCCCAGGAGAAGCTCCATGGAGTTCCCAGAGGCATGAAAGGTAATATCAGGCTGCAAAGGAAAAACCAGCCTTACTGGTTGGAAGACTTCAGGACTTTTACAGATGGCGAGAAGAGACTGGGCTTTCCAGGAAGGAGGACCAGCTAGACCGAGGCTTAGAGGATTGGTGTTCATCTCCTGAACTCAAGTCCTACTACTAGGACATGGAGGACAGAAATCAGAGTTCACATTGGAGAGAAAGAATTTTAGTAAGTCATAGTTTGACAGTGCATAGTCATCCCTCACCAGCATAAAAGTTTATTTCCAGAAAAAATATTTGCTGAGGATACTATCAAGTTCAGAAAAATCATGAACAAAATCCCTCTGTATAAATTGAAAACATATGTCCATGAAAAACTTATGCATGCATGTTCACATAGCATTATTTATAATGGCTAAAAAGTGGAAACAACCCAAATGTCCATCAACTGATAAATGGATGAACAAAATGTAGTGTACCCACACAACAGAATATTATTTGCTCATAAAAAGTAATGAAGTACTCATGCATGCTACAACGTAAACGGACCTTGAAAACATTACACTAAGTGAAAGAAGCCAGACACAAGAGACTAGATATTGTATGATTCCATTTATAAGAAATATCCAGAATAAGCAGATCCACAAAGACTGGAAGTAGACTCGTGGTTATCAGGGACTGGGGGGAGGGAAAAATGAGGAGTTACTGCTAATGAGTACAGGTTTCTTTCTGGGGTGATGAAATAATTCTGGGATTAGATAGTGGTGATGTGAATGTGCTAAAAATCCAAATTTCGTGGTATGTGAATTATATCTCAATTCAAAAAATCATTCCTCTATGTGATGAAGGTTGAATGACTTGAGGTAAATTAATTCCCTGAGGCTTTGCAATAATGGAACCCACATTTTAAAGGGCTAGTTTCAGGATTAAATGAGATGCATACAAAGCACTCATATAGTAGGTGCTCAGGAAATGTTAGCTGTAGTAGTACTAATAGTAGTAGCAGTGATTGCCATTGGTTAATGACGGGTATGTGCGATGGTTAATTTTGTGTGTCGACTGGACTGTGCTAAGGCATGCCTGGATAGCTGGGAAACGTTATTTAGGGGAATGTCTGTGAGGGTGTCTTTGAAAGACATTCGCACTTGAATCGGTAGACTGAGTAAAATGATCACCCTCACCAATGAAGGTGGGCATCATCCAATCCTTTAAGGGCCTGAATAGAACAAAAAGGTGACGGAAGGGCAAATTTGCGCTCTACTGGAGCTGAGATATCCAGTTTTTCCTGTCCCTGGACAGCAACCCTCAGTTCTGGGGCTTTCGGACTCAGACCAGGATTTACACCATCGGATCCTAAATTCTCAGGCCTTTGGACTTGTACTGAGTTACACCACCAGTTTTCCTAGTTCTTCAGCTTGGGAATGGCAGACTGTGGGACTTTTCGGTCTCCATAACAGCATGAGCCAATTCCTATAACAAATTTCCTCTTATATATCTATATCATCTATATCTATATCTATCTATCGGTAAGTAAGTAAGTAGATAGGCAGATAGGTAGATAGATGATAGATAGGTAGGTAGGTAGACAGATAGGTAGGTAGGTTGGTAGATAGATGATTGATAGATAGATAGATAGATAGATAGATAGATAGATAGATGATAGATAGATAGATAGATAGATAGATAGATAGATAGGAAGATAAATAGATCCTATTGGTTCTGTTTCTCTAGAGACCCATAACTAATACAGTATGATACATTATTAATGTAGAAATAATACAGAAATGATGGGCTGGAAGTCTCAAGATCTTGGCTGGATTTATAGACAGGACACACAGTTGAGATCAAAGAGATTGAATGTTAGCCAAAACTAATTCCAGGCTGGGTGGCCCCCCTGGAGGTCTCTCAATATTTTTCTCTCCCCTTTTATGAGTTGCTATGTCTAGCAGCATGACTATGCTCCATTTGTTACTTTATAAGCCTCACTGTGAATCCTCCAAGTTTCTCTGGTAAATTCCTGTCATTCTAGCTGGGCAGGGACTTGAAGTGCCCAAACATTTCTACCCCTCATACTCTCAGACAGTTCAGAAATTTCTCCCTAAGCAATTGCTGCTGTTCACTCACACTCTCTTCTCACCCACTACTCCCACTTCTCTCTTCCCCACCACAATACTGTCGTCCCCCTTACCTGTCTACATCTTTCTTTCTCTCAAGCACACACACACTCACATTTTAAATCATGCTAAATTCGAAAACGGCATTCTGAGTGACAAGACCGAGTGAAGACCGATTTCAGAACAAAGGTGCTGAGCAAATTGGCGACTGAGCGAAAGAAAGTACAGGGGGAAAGTAGTAGGACAAATTTGGTGAAGGCGTATTTGGCGTTAGACTACAAATTCAGGTGATAGTTAAAGAACATTGCACTTTGCTAGAGCCATGTCAATGTTTAAATTAAGGTCTCTAATTTTATGCTTTGATTGTGTGTCTAGTTGTAGTTTCTTGTAAGCCAGAATAACAATAAGCAGATTTAATAGAAACATTTTTAGTGGCTCCAGCCCCCTTCACTACATTTATACAAAAGCACTGTAAAATTAAAAGCTGGCTGCAACCCAACTAGAAATACTAAGACTCTGCGGCATAAAAAGCAGAGCCATTGAACTTGTAACTCCAGAGGGAACCAGACAGTAACAACCAGCCTAAAGAATGAAATTCCCACCAGTTTCAGGATGCCTTTTTTCTCTCTGCACTCATCAGTCTTGTTAAAACAAATTTACGTTTTGACACAAATTTATCTCTTCATTAAAATGCTCGTGACATTTCTAAACCAGCTAAATATTTTTCTTTTTAAATGTCTGTTCTCAATATTTTTGCTTAATACATACAGTAATCGTGTTCACTTTTTAGCTGGCAAGACATTCCAAAAATAGAAACAGTGTTTTTCTATTTTTAGCTCAGCTTATAAAGTTTAAGAAAATAATCTTCTTTCCAAAGTACTGCACACACATGTTTCAAATTCATGGAAAAACCCTGCGGCAATGAGCTCATAAAAGAAAACACAGTGAAAATTTAGAGTCAAACATTTTGATATTCTCACCCTGTGTTATAACTAAACATAGATGCTCAACTTTAAACTCAGACATTTTAATTATAATTTATAACGGAAACATTGAAAACACCACTTTGCATAGCACTAATTTCACCAAAAAATAATTTTTTTTCTAAACTGAAAGTTATGTTTCTCCTTAAAAATTAGACTGAAAAATATCAATTCCTATCTCCTGGTGAAATCTATTAGGGAATAAAAATCAGACCAAACTTCCTTTTCCACTATCTTCTATAGCAAATCATAATTTCCTTTTAAAAAAAAAAAGGTAGTTTAGTTTACCTTTGATTAGAATTACTTCCCCTTCTAAAACAATGTCGGTTTGTTCACCTTCATCTAGTTCTTTAAAATCGTCCAGTTTCAATCCAGCAAACTCGACTTGGTATTTGCCCAAAGGAAATGAAAATTTACGTCCACACAAAATCCTGTACACAGATGTTTATAACAGTTTTATTTGTAATTACCAAAAACTTGAAAGCAACCAAGGTGTCCTTTAATAGATGAATGTATCAATAAAATGCAGTACATGTATGATACTAATTATATGACTTCTGGAAAAGACAAAACTATGGAGACAGTAAAAAGATCAGTAGTTGGGGGTGGGAGAGGAAAGATGAATTGACAGAGCACAGAGGACTTTTAGGGAAGTGAAAATACCTCCTATGCTACTATAACGATGGATACATGTCACTCTACAAATTGTGGAAACCCACAGAATGTACAACCCCAAGAGTGAACCATAGTGTAAACTAGGGACTTTGGGTGATAATGACGTGTCAACGTAGGTTCAATCAATTGTAACAACGTGTCACACTCTGGTGAGGGATATTGATAATGGGAGAGGCTAGTTTGTGTGAGGGCAGCAGTTTGGTTTGAAATCTCGGCATCTTCTGCTCAATTTTGCCATGAACCTAAAACTGCTCTTTAAAAAATTGTCAGGTTTAAAACACAATTGAAACTCTCTGTCAATGCTCTCACCCTTTTCAAAGGCTTTAATTTGTGTACGTCAGTATTTTGAATCAGAACCTCACAGCAAGCACCTAGAAAACAGAATAGTGACTCTTCCAAGTCAGTTACTTGTGCCTGCAGAGCCACGCACCTTTGTAGCCACACAAAGCAATTCGTACCTGTTTCCTCACTGTAGCTTGAGATTCCTACAATAAGTCTACCATGCCGTGTACACTTGCATTTCTCCAGTAGGAGTGTGCCTGGTTATGCTCAACACAGATTTCAGGTACACAGAACAAGCACACTTTCCAGAAGCTAGGTCCCAAGTGCCATGTTCCTAGAGGTAAATGCCCCTTTAAAAACTCTCTCTAGGTTCACTGCTTAGCAAAGGGATGCATAGGTTATAAAATAAACCATCACCTACATGCTGGTTTCCATACACAGCTAGAGAAGGTACACATATGGAAACTGTTGGCTTTGACGGGAGAAAGGGCTGAGAAGATACAAGAAGGAAATGGCTTCTCCTTTCCCTTTGTGTTGGACTGTCCTCCGATTTCTCAAGTGCTTACCAGTGGGGAGGTCTGAGACACTGCTCCCCTCACCTGGAATTTTTCAAGCATGACAGAGGTTATGCTCTGGGATGGGTGAAGATAAATCAGTGCTACGAGGGGGGTCAGGATTCATGGAAAGTGATCCGATTTATTTTCACGCAGCCCGTTGGGGTCTTCCTCTCTGTGGAGGCAGCGCATCCTCAGAGGTGGTCCAGGAGGAACATGGGGCCGGGCATCCAGGTAGACTACCAGTGTGTACCTGCCTATGACCGTCTACGTGATCTCAGGCAGCTCATGTGGCATCTCTGGGTGCACGTCCATCTTGTACATTTTGGGGATTAGACTCCTGATCTTCCAGGTCCCTTCCAAGCTTCCCTTAGGAGCACTGTGAAATGCGCGTGATGGGTTCAGGCCTGGCAGCCTTCGCTCAGGGTCAAGGTGGAATTAAACGTACCTGCTCACCAACTTCAAGGTCATAGTGTCACAAGGACACCAAAACTCCTGGAAGGTTTCCAGAAAACTAGAACTGGTTCCTTGCCTCCAGGGAGATGGCAAGAATGAATGCCTGTAGCTCAGTGGCAGCAGTCATCTGCCTCCTGCCTCAGAAATCCAAGGTCAGGAAGGAAGGAAACAATATCCACTGAGCACTCACTGCACGCCAGGTATTTTCATATATTATCTCATTCATCCCCACAACCACCCCAAAGCCTTGGGGAGCCAACGCCTGCCCTGCAAAGCTGTGGGAGCAGGACCTCTGTCCCAGTGTGTCCACAAGGTAAGACCCCTGCCCTAGAGGGTCTGGAGGGGAGAAAACCAAGCCAAAGAAGATAATCTCAAGCCTTAAGATCTCATGGAGTTTGCCTTATTGTTTGTATTTTGAGGGGGGATAGAAATGTCTATCCTATGACTGTCCCACAATTGTATTTTGGAAGCACATGTCTTGTTTGGTTTCATAGTTCAGAGCTGGAATGAAATTTGTCTCAGGATAAATCACATCTAGAGTCTCATCCATAACTAATTTAGATGATATTTAGATAAGACTTTGGACTTCAGACTTTTGAGTTGCTGCTGGAACAAGTGAAGACTTGGGGAGCTGTTGGGATCTGATAAGTGTATTCTGCATGTGAGAAACACATGAATTCTGGAGGACCAGGAATGGAATGCTATAGATTAAATGTGTCCCCCGAAATTCATGTATTGAAACCTAATCCCCAAAGTGATGGTATTAGGCGGTGGGGCCTTTGGGAGGTGATTAGGTCCTGAGGGCAGAGCCCTCATGATTGGGATTAGGTTTCCCCCTCTCCAACTGTGACATTGTAGTGCAAAGGCCACAGGTGGCAGAGTCCAAGAAAGGGCACAAAGCCCCCCTGGGACAAGAAATGTCACTTCATAGTTTGAATTCATAGTTGATATACAGTATATGTAGTTGGTGATTTCAGGTGTCCAACTCTGGCCCACTGTGTGTGTAGCAGTGAACTTAAGCCACTGAAGTATCCGTTAATTCATGTAGTCACTTAATAAATATCTGTGGCCCACAACCGCACACCAGTCCCTGGGGATGCTAGAGTAAATGTGCCACCTGCCCCTAGAGGAACAACACAGGGTCCGGTGGGCACATATAGCAAGTAAACAGGAAACTGCATGACCTGGTGAGCAGTGATGTCAAAAGGAGAGGAGCGGGTGCTCTCAATGCAAACAGAGAAGGCCTTTAACCCAACACTGCGGACCCTATAAGATGGCGGAAGTGAGGCTTAAGGACGCACACAAAGGCCAAGTAAAAATTAGTCACTACGTGTAAAAGAGGAGTGAAATTATCCTTAATCTACAAAGGAGTAGAATCTGACACTGCACTTTTTATTACATAGAGCATTCTTGTTTTCTAAGGTTGTTTTTAATCATAAAATATTTCAAAAAAATTAAATAGAATAATAGGACAACTACCCATGTAGCTACGATCCAGTTTTAACTATTTTAAATATTTCGCACATATGTACATATATGCATTTTTTTAAAGAAGTAAAACGTTACTTTAGCGTTTTCCCTCCATCCCCAGAGGTAGCAACCATCCTGTGTTGGGTGTATCTCTCCCCCTGTTTTTATATATTATTCTTACAAATGGAAGGTAAGACATGCCACCAGCAAAAAGATTGAGTCACTTAAGGTTCAGAAAATGCTTAGCCAGTTTTAGCAATAGAGTATTTTTTTAACTAAGGTATGCACATTGTTTTCCAGACATGATGCTATTGCATACTTCATAGATTACATTATAGTGTAAACATAACTTTTATGTGCACTGGGAAGCTAAAAATTTATATGACTCGCTTTATTGTGATACTTGCTTTATTGCTGTGGTCTGGAACTGAACCCGCAGTATCTGCGACGCATACCTGTGCTCAGACACCACGCTGAGCAAAACAGACACAACCCCTGCCCTCATGGGGCTCACAATCTAGTAAAGGAGACAGGCAATAAGCAAGTAAGAAAACTAGTGAAATATATAATGCAGTAAGTGCTATAAAGGAAGATAACAACGTAATGTGAGAGAAAGGTTTGTGGGTGAGGGACTTAGGTTAGAACATACAGTTCATAGGACTCTATTAGTACGAAAACTGAGACCTGAGTGTGTTAGCCATGTCACAATGTAGGAGAAAAACATGCACAAAGGCTTTGTAAGTGGAAGGAAAAAATATCTCTGTGGGTAGAGTAGAGTGAGGTAGAAAGTGGCTCAAGATAAATCTGGAGATAAAAGCAAGGGACAGATTAGTCAAGGCCTGGACGGCTGTGGTAAGGAGGTGGGCTTTATTCTAAATGTAATGGGAAACGCTTAGGGGTGTAAGGGGAAGAATCACATGATTCAATGCTTAACTGGGTCACTCTGACCACTATACGGAGAATATAATATGGGGGGGTCAGGGGGACAGGATGGGAACAAGAGACTGGTACTCCAGTCAGGAGGCTATCGTGGTGGTGGTTTGGATTAGGATGGTGGCTGGCAGTGAAAATTAGATAGAAGCTGATGGAAATTTTTTTTTTTTTTTTTTTAAATATGGAACGCTTCACGAATTTGCGTGTCATCCTTGCGCAGGGGCCATGCTAATCTTCTCTGTATCGTTCCAATTTTAGTATATGTGCTGCCGAAGCGAGCACGGAAATTTTTAACTTAAACCTTTTCCAGTGAGAAGTGTGAAGGGGAGAGAAAGTCACAAAATCGTGACTCTTTATTTATTTATTTATTTATTTATTTATTTATTTATTTTAATAAATTTACGTTAGCTTTGCTGAAGTAATTTTTTTAAAATTGGGGAATATTGGGGAACAGTGTGTTTTTCCAGGACCCATCAGCTCCAAGTCAAGTTGTTGTTTCAATCTAGTTGTGGAGAGCGCAGTTCACTGGCCCATGTGGGAATCGAACTGGTGATGTTGGCATTATGAGCACTGCGCTCTAACCAACCAGCTGAGCCAACCGGCCACCCTGTGACTCTTTTATAAGGCACAATATGGCAGCCTAGGACTGAAACTTTGTATCTCTTCTGGAGGTCTGTTCTGAGCATCCGTTGATTGTGAGGAAATGGAACCCTTGGTATTTAGCTGCCTCAGATGGTTCTTAAACAGCCATATCTAGTTGGGAATAAGACATTCAGAGACATAACTACCACCCACTTTCAGTAGCACCAGCAAAATTACCAGCATGTATGACAAATACCAATCCTTCCGCTGGAAAACTCACTAAATGCTGGAATTTCACAACCACAGAGGAACTCCTCAAGCCTCATCAGTGATCTAGATTGACATCAGACTTCTGTGACTCCATCAAAGCTTCGTACGGAATCCAAGGCATGGGCATAGAGCTGCTTTAAGTTATAAGGCATTAGAAGCAAAATGATAATTCATGTATCTTATTTAACCATGCAGACATTTTAAGATAACGTTAGTCCAAGCTGCAAGTGTGTTTCCTATTTTTTCAGCATCCCACTTATCTCTCAATCTTCTCTTGATTATGTCCTTTGGCCTCTAGAAACTTCTTAAGGCTTCCATCTGGTTCATGCTAGACTGGGAAGAGAAGACGTGGGAAGCTCTTGACCTGACCCTGGCCTTTTCTCCTTTATCTTTTGTAATTTTCTGTCTCCTGTTTTCTCTGTAGGAGCAAATCTTGTTCACATATCCTAAAAAGTGGGAGTCTTGGTATGGAAGGAGTGTGGAACCAGGGGACAGCTGAGGGAGAATAAGAAGGAACATGGCCCACCTTATATTTAAATAGAATGTTAATTATAGTAGAAATTGTTGTTGTAATAACTGACTTACATGCCTAGAGCGTGATCTGGGAGCCCACATGACCTCATAGGAAGCGTGGAGGCCTGAGATCAGACGGAGCTGATGGGAATCTCAACGTATCCCTTACAAATTCTATTTCCACATCTGTAAAATGGAGGTAACACCCATCTTTCCGGCATTTTCAAATGATCAAAACCCATTCAGGTAAAGTGCAGAGCAACCAATAAAGAAACAGCCGCTGACTTTATAGCATGTCCTAATTTATAATGTACTTTTGCATACATGATTTCACTTCCTGCTAACTTTAGCATATTCAAGTTTTCCATTTTTGACCAAATCAGCGCCCCAAACTTCTAACTGCACGATGCCAAGTATGTTTCACTGTGACTGATCCCTTTTACCACCTCTGATCCAGTGGTAGCAAAAACCCAACACATAGTGGCGAGTAAGAGTCGTGCAGCACTGTCTGGGCTCAGCGCGGACGTCCTAGGGGGTGTGACTACTAGTGAAGCTGCCATAGGCACAGGTGATAGGAGTGTTGTAAGGACCACGTAACGGCTGGCAACCCTACTCCAGCCTAGTCTAGCCTCTTGATACACAGCAGCAAAGGGCCACTTCTGTTTCTAAGGCCTTGAGATAAGCCGAAGGCAGTTTTGCAAGGAGTCCTTTCAGTTCAAGGATAAATATGCTTGTTCTCCAATTCACTCCAGGAATCTTTGAAACGTCGAGGAATTTTTGCAACATCGCCCTGTGTGTGTGTGTGTGTGTGTGTGTGTGCGCGCGTATTTGAGGTCATATGCAAAAACAAAAATAAAAAAACAAAACAAACCTGCTTATCTGCATAAAGCCCAACTCAAATACAAAAGGCCATTCAAAGATATTATTAGAACTTTTACTGCTAACCTGAGACAGCTAGATAGTAAGTGACAGAACCATGGCTTGGATCTGGTGTATGAAGTGGTTCATTTAACTGCTATATGGAGCTTGTGAATTCAAGTACTGGGAGAGGTTCAAGGCAATGAATGTAAATATGTGAAAGCCAGGTGGAAGACAATAAGGAGTGGGGAGACGGGAGATATGCAGTGTCTGCACGCCAGTCTGCAGGGCTTCAAAATTAATTGCTTTTCTTCAAACACTAAGGTAGATAAATCTCTCTCTCTCTCTCTCTCTCTCTCTCTCTCTCTCTCTCTCTCTCTCTCTCTCTCGGCTACTTGTCTTCAACCTTGCCCCATTATACCATTATCAGGAACTATTGCCAACTGCTGCCTTTCAAAGTGTTTTGACACATTCATTTTAGCTTTTTTTGTTTGTTGGTTTATTTTGTTGTTTGGATTCCACATA
This sequence comes from Rhinolophus sinicus, assembly GCF_057876585.1. Classification (NCBI taxonomy): domain Eukaryota; kingdom Metazoa; phylum Chordata; class Mammalia; order Chiroptera; family Rhinolophidae; genus Rhinolophus; species Rhinolophus sinicus. The sequence continues at coordinate 189,302,234 of NC_142501.1, forward strand.
TAAATGAGATTACATGGTATTTGACACATTCATTTTTTAAATGGATAGCCTTAAGCTGGCTTTCTGAATTTGAGCAGAAATAAAGTAAAAGATTAGTATAAGTGTCCTAAAGAAGGAATAAACAAAGACTGGTGAGATCTAGAGGTGTGAAAGCAAATCCAATCCAGGAAGGCTTTCAGAAGGAGATGGCACGTGAGCTGGGAAAGATGGAATGTTTTTCTTAAGCAAAAGAAGAGAAAAATCTTCCCAGATAAAAGAAACAGCAATGAGCAAAATGAGGAAAGGTTGGCTATATCAGAAAAATAAACAGTTCCATTTTGTTGGAGAGTAGGGTACAAAATCTTGGAATTAGAGGGAAAAGTATGAAAAAAATCACCTGAGGACAGAGGGTCAAGTCCCCTTGACTGCCAAGCTAAGGAGTTTGGCATTTATTGGTTGGGATTGCAAGGTAGACAGGCCAGAAAGCTTTGGAAATGAAATGGCCTAATCAGAGAATGGGTTTTTAAGGAGACAAATCTGCTATGTTGATCTGACAGAATCTTTTTTAAGCATACTTTTTTTTTTCCCTAGACAACTTCAGAATAAAAACTATGCCATTATTCTTAGCATATGTTTTTAAAAGTAAACTTGGTCACCATAAATGTATATGAGAAAAGGAGCACAAAAACTAGCGGTGAATCCAGCAAATGTGGCCATCTGTTTCTGTGGCTCTAAGTATAGTTTAGCAAAAAAAAAGCATTTTCAGAAACATGGAACTACTTGCATAGCTGAAATCATATTTTCCAGTGTAAGTTTCCACCAGTGACTACTTATAATTTTATTTGTCTGGCATTTTCAATAATATATGCCATTAACAGGACATCACAAGAAAACTATCATCTGTTGGATTATAAATCAAAGGAATGAAAAAGGAAGGAAAGGAGGAAGGCAGAGAGGGAGGAAAAAAATACATAGCTTGTTGGGAAACCTCTACCCTCATGAAACTTATATCCTAGTAAAAAGAGAGACAGACAACAAACAAAACAAATTTTAAAATGCCATAGTGTATTAAAAGTTCATGAGAAACAGACTGTATAGATTATAATCTATATATATAAATAGAAAAGTGGAAGGCGTAAACTTTTAGCCGTCTTATAGCCAACACTGGTTATTCTTGGAGTATAGGCTGCTCACGACAAACAAAGGGCATGGGTTTTTGTGGAAAAGAGTAACAATAGAAACTGCACACTGCAGACTAATATGAATAGCGTGATTATGGGAAAGAGAAAGGGGAGGTATATATGTGTATAGAATCTCACTATGTTTCTGTTACCTTAGGAAACAAATTGGAGAGCATGTTCCAGCAGCAAGATGGAGAGGGCAATTCCTATTTTATTTTCTACAGTTTCTTAAATTTATCAGATTATAAATGGTTTTTAACCTGCTTGTGTTTTACATTTTTCAAATACATAAAAATACTGAGTTAGGGGTGGCCGGTTAGCTCAGTTGGTTAGAGCGTGGTGCTGATAACACCAAGGTTGCCGGTTCAATCCCCTCATAAGCCACCGTGAGCTGCACCCATCTTAAAAATAAAGAAAGAAAGAAAGAAAGAAATATACATATATGTGTGTGTGTGTGTGTGTGTGTGTGTGTGTGTGTGTGTGTATTGAGTTAAAGAAGGATGAGACAGTTCTGTATATACTGACATAGAAACCAGTTTGTGATAACCTAGAGGAAAATCTAGGTTATACAGCTTTGTATCCTGTGTTCCTATATGTGCAAAATACAGAGATTTTTTTAAAAATGTCAACTAGTGTTAGACAGCTGAGGGTTATCCCATCAAAAAGTCTCAGTGAATCATCTCTGAGTCCTCTCCCTTCCTCACCACCCAAATACAACATCACTAAGTAATGACTTCTGTCTCAGAACAGCCTTGCAAATGTATTGCCTTCTTTCCATTCCAATTGCTACTGTCCTAGTTCAGCCCTCATCAACTCTCACTTGGATGACTGCATACATCTCCTTACTGGTCTCAGTCCATCCTCCACAATCTAGATTTACTCCTCAAAACACAGATCTGATTAGGTCACTATCTTGATTCTCCAATGACAACTGGATCAAGTCCAGTCCTGGTGTGGCTTCCAAGTCTTCTTCAAATCTGGCCTCACCTACCTGTGGCAGACAACAATTTCTACCTAGTAACAATTACTCCCATTCCTCTGCTAACAAATCCTAGTTAATGAACACAGACGTTTGATCTCAGGTTTTAGCTTTAAAGGATGCTCATGAGTTGGCACACAGTAGGAAATCTTTTTTTTCGTTTTTACTAAATGAATGAATGGTATAAATTAGTCATGTTTGTATCATTTGTCTTTCCAAGTGATTAGTCTACAAGTCAACATGTGACCCAGTTCTAACCAATGAGATATTAGAAGAGCATGCCCCATCCTTCCTGCTTGGAACTCACTTATTCAGGAGCTACAGCTGCCATCTTGGAACCATGAGGTCACAAACCAAGAGGCCAAAATCAATATGCTACAGATGGCAGAGTGTAATGAGATGAAAGCCTGTGTTACTGATGATATAGATCCAGCCACTCTGGAACTGCTTACCTCTAAAAGACAAAAGACTCTGATGTTAATGATGTAGATCCAGCTATTCTGAAACTGTTTACGTCCCAATGCTTATTAAGTGAGCTATTAAAATATATTTAATGTGCCTATGAATCACTTGGAAATCTCATTAAAATGAAAATTCTGATTCAGCAGGTCTGAGGTAGAGCCCTAGAATCCACATTAATGACAGGCTCCCAGGTTATGCTGCTGTCTAAGGACCATATTTTGAGGAATGAGGAAATAAGCCACTATAAATTGGGCATTCTATTAGTTTTAGCTGAATTCGTCCCTACTGGCTACTGTCCCTTCCCACATACCAAGCTAACCACACTAACCATCCAAACGTCTTAATATATACAAACAGCCTCCTGGGCTTGGCTCACATTCATCCCCTCCTTGAAGGAGCTTCTGTAGATTTTACCACTATTCTACACATCAGCGTTGGTCATTTTTTGCACTCACTCACCTTATTTGCACTTTCTTCCAAATATGTTTCTCTACAGTCTTTTATTCAAGTTGTTACTACACAATTACAGTAATACGCTTATTAGGCAAAATGATTTTGAAAGACCTCGAATTTAATTGCAAAATTTTGGAATTCCCTCGTAGATTGTGCGTGTTATGTTATGGAACTGGCTGTGTTCTGTTTCAGTAATGGGGGACTGGAAAACTATATAAAGAGCATTCAATTGCCAGGAATGACACGCGTGTGCCTCTCCTTGAGTAAGCCTTAATTGCACATGACATTTTGACACCTTTTTTATAAAGTCCAATATTAACACGTATCAAATTAAAACTGAGTTCAGAAGAACTATTTATGATCACTCCCAGATTAAAAACACCTCCCCTCTCATCTGTCCAAGAAATTCCTACCTGATACTATTTCATTAACAACATGCATTTCATACCACACTGTATTCACATGTATCTTTTTAATATTATTCGAAAATATAGCATTTATACTTTTCCATCCAACCTTGCCAGAAAGGGCATCAGATACCCCATTTGAATTCAAGATATGTCTGAGTGCCAAAGTGGGAGGGGAATGGAGGAGACTTGCGTGGGTGGCCTGACGCTGTCACAGGACTTGTGCATCAGTCAGCACGTGATGAGGATTGCAAATCATCAACCACATGTGTTGATTTGCTTTGATTTCCACTGTAAATCAGCACAAGTTATCTGCGGCCCCAATCAACTCGAAACCATCACAAAATCTGTGTGAACGACAAGGACATCAGGGAAAAATGAAAACCCAGGGCTCCAGAGACGGAGGTTTTAATTCAAATCCTACCAATGACTTTGCACAGGAATATCAGCCTCCCCCTCAAGCGCAACAGAACATTGAGTCACATACTATAAAAGTAAAAATCTAAAACTACCCTGTGACATTCACAGCTGATTCAGTGACTACCACAACAGAAATCTCAAAGAACAGCGTGAAGATGCAGCATAAATAATCTCAGTGTTACTGGTATGAATTGGAAGCCAGTGGATCACAGGCTTTGTGACAGTCTTGGCCTTGCCAACCCTGGTAGCTCACTGCTGCTTTCCAGAGAGATCTTCCTCTTCTCCTGCCCCTCCTTCAAAGTTCTCTTACAGTAGTGATAAGCAACCCAGGGAAATGATGAGCAAATCCAGGGAACGACTTATCCATCGCCTGAGGACTCTTAGGTACTAAAGTATAGATTTGTACTCACAGCGTGGGGGTATTGCGGAGTTCATGTCCATTATCAACTGAACTTCATGGAAATATTCTGAAAGCTAAAACCCTTAATAACTTGCTCTACTCAGCAAACACTGTGACCTCTTTCTAGATCTTCAGTGTTTTATTCTCCTGGACAAATACTATAACTGCTTTATAGATCCCAAGTGTTTTCCTGAACAGATACTCAGATTGCTTTCAAATGTTTGTTTTTACCATCCCTTTCAAATACTCTTCTTGAAGTTTGCGAATTTATGACCGTAAGGTCCACTTTCCCATGTTGCTGAATGTCACCAAATCTTGTCTTCTCTAGCTGAGTGTCAGGTGGCCGCTTCCCCCAGTGCTGACCACATAAGAGAAATCTTGTAGAAGGACTTAGGTTTACTCTAGAATCATTAAAAAAAAAGAGTCTGTACTCTTGATCTATTAAGGAACTGAGATCAAGTGGCCCCCTAGAGACGACTGGAGATAGTTTTCCCTTCCTTCCTACAATGCAGTACTTCTAACACCAATGTTTTATTTATAAATTTTCAAACTGTTTTTTTTTTTTTTTTTCTGAATTTAAAATTATGAAAAATGTCAAACAAATACGAATGTAGAGAAAATAGCATGAGTATAATGAATCCCCAGGTCCCATCACCCAACTTCAACAACTGGGAACTCAGGACCAACCTTGTTTCATTTATATCCAAACCCACTTCTCTCCCACAGACTATGTTAAAGACGATCCTCAATGTATTATTTCATCCATAAATATTTCAGTATATGACTCTAAAAGATAAAAACTCTTTGTGCTTCGTGCTATTTGAAAAGGAAAGACATCAGATTTGCAAATCAAGGCCCAAACTCATAGCATTGGTCAGCTATTTATATTTCTCACTATGATAAATAACAAAAGTTCATCAATGTATTATGAAGTTTTCCGGCAAAAGTCTGTTTTATAATATCTGTGTGCACTGTATTAGGCACTTTACTCTTTTACAAAGATTAACATAAAATGCTTATAAAACTTTGTGGTAGGTTATGTGATAATACCCATTTTACAGATAAAGAAAATAAGGCACAAAGAGGTGAAATCATTTGCCCAGGGCCACTGAGGAGAAGAACAGCAGCTCAGACTCACAGCAGAGCCTGTGACCCCTTCACATCATCAGCCTATCATAATATTGTATTAAATAGCATTGTCCTGTCTTCTCAATTTGGTTCCCCCCAAAACAGTCCCCGAGAAAAGGAATTTTGGGCAGGAAGTTTGCCTGATTAAAGATCTCAGGAAGCACAAACGAGGATGTGCCAATGATACACACAGGAAAGAAAGAAAAGCCACGGACGGTGTGGCAATGAATGGGTTACCTGTGGGGGCAACTGGGGTTCAACTGGGGAATCTTCTGAGGAGTCATGGAGAATAGGGGTCAGCAGCCAGCAAGTCAAATCTGACCCACTGCCTCTTTTTGTAAATAAAGTTTTATTGGCACACAGCCAGGCTCATTCTTTTAGTGTCATCTATGGCTGCTTTCATGCTGAAAGGGCAGAGTTGAATCATTGGGCAAGAGGCTCGAGGTGGTTACAGTGAGAAGCCATCTGCCCGCAACTACCAGAAAATGCAGAGGTAGGTCAGAGATACAGCAAAGCATCACCAGCGTGCTACGTACAACCTCTCTGGACTTCACCAGCCTCTTCTATAGTAAGGATAATAATCATTTTTAGCACAGAGATGAGTGTAAAACTTATATTGGTAAATACATGCCAACCTCATAGGAAGTGCGAAGCAGAGAGGAAGGGCTCAATAAATATTATCAGTTATTTTGCAAATAATTTCCCTAAACACTAGTATTAGGAAACACCATTCTTGTTACCCATAGCCTAACTTCTTTACCACAGAGGAAACTATTTCAAGAGCCCCCACATAATCTTGTTAAATTCAAGATAAACCAGAAGACCTGGAAATAAATAGAGAGGCTTCTGCTTGGATGGTATTTGTGCCTGTGATTAATTCCTGCCTCTCTCTTTACCAATCAAAATAACTATCAGTTGTTTAAACAAAAGTGATTGAGAATAGCAGTATCATTCATAATAGCCAAAAAGTAGAAACAAACAGCCTAAGTGTCCATCAACTAACAATTGGATAAACAAAATGTGATATCTCCATATAATGGATTATTATTCAGCCATAAAAAGGAATGAAGTACTGATATGTGTGTTAATACAGATGAACCTTAAAAACATAAGTGAAAGATGCCAGACACAAAAGGCTAAAGGTTGTATGACTCCATTTATATGAAATGTTCAAAAGAGGAAAATCTATCGAGACAGAAAGAAGAGTTGTGGGTTTATAGGGCTACGGGGTTGAGCAGGGAAAAGGGTTGGGAAGGAGGGGAGCATAGAGAGTGACCGCTATCGGTACAGTGTTTCTTTTTGAGGTGCCAAAAAGGTTGTTCAATTAGATTGTGGTGAAGGTAGCACAACCCTGTGAATATACTAAAAACCACTGAATTACACACTTTAAATAAGTGAATTTTATGATACGTGAATTCAAAACTGCAAGAGAAAAGGCAAGTTCCTGTACTTAATAAAGAATGGCCACAAAATGTTCTCAGGGGAAGCTCTTCTCATGCCCACTGTGCTCTCTTTGCCCTTGCTGCTTCTCTAGAATGTTTCCTCTTATAATCTTCTTTCTGGGCCTGCTCCTTCTTCTGGCTCTGTCTTCACACCCTTCTCCCTACTGTAAGGTTCAGATCCCAGAGTTAGATTGCATGCTAGCCATACCACCAGTTGGCTGTTGCCCTCGAGCATGTTACTTAACCTCTCTGGGCTTCAATTTCCTCATCTGTGAAACAGAGATAATAATAGTGCTTACCTCATATTATTGTTACTATTATTATTAACTAACATTTATTGAGCATTTACTGTCTAACAGGCCCTGTTCTATTTTTTGGAGGTTTTTTTGTTTGACAGTTTTTATATATTTAAAGTGTACAATTGGATCTGTTTTGACATATGAACATATCTATAAAACCTATGCAATTCACCAAAAATTTCTATCACCTCTAAAGTTCTTTTGCCACTTTGCAACCCCTCTGTCCCTCTACCCATCACCAAGTGACCACTGGTCTGTTTTCTTCATTATAGATTAGTTTGAATTTTCTAGAGTTTTCTATAAATGTAATTAAATAGCATGTCCTCTTTTTATTGGAGGGGGGAGGGGGTTGTTTCATTCTGCATAATGATTCTGAAATTTTTCCATACTGCCATGTGCATCCTTTTTATTGGTCAGCAGCATCCTACCTGCTACCTGTTGATGGATATCTAGGTTGTTTTCAGTTTCTGGGCTGTTTTCCATTTTTGGCTATTACGTTAAAGCTGCTAGGAGTATTGGTGTACACAAGACTTATGTGGACATGTATTTTTATTTCCACGTAGAACCCTATGGCTCTACTGAAATTCTGTAAAGCCCAGTAGAGCACCTGGCTCACGGCCTGTGGGCTGACAAGACAACTAGCCTCAGCATTGCCATGGCTTCCAGGCTGACACGTCCTCTCCAGACACCACTGATCTCTGCCACTTCTGCTACAGCTCCCACTTCGCCTCACTGCAGCCACCACAATTCAGCTTCCTCTTTCTGCTGCTGCCGCCTCTCACTCTTTTCCTTGGGCCACCGCTGACCCTTTCATGCCCGTCACGGTCTAGCCTCTCCTTGGAGACACGACAGAATTGTTTACTTCCTGCTCACACATAACAAAGGTATTATTTTAACAGATTCAGATGATACTGGGTTTTCCAACATCCCTAGCCTACTGAGAATTGTTTGTATAACTAAGACACCAAGACAAGAGCAAATTAAATTCAAGTTAAAATATCAGAGTTTATTGCTTTCATCTCTTAATTTTAAATGTTGCCACTTTAACTGGTAACTTCTTTTAAAGAGCCAACAATGCATCTTTGTATAAACAAAATTTATGGCTTTCTGTCATATTCATTATAACTTTGCTACAATTACATGCGATAAAATAATATTTTTAACGAAGGCCCTTGTCTATTAACAACACTCAAAATGTCCACATATTTTCAGTTGAATCACAGCTGACTTACATTGGCTGTGATTCCAAAATGGAATTGTCTCAATTAATTCACATTTTAAAATTTCAATCCATATCTGTTCATTAGATTCTATCAAAAAGACCTAAAATGTATCCCATGTAATGAGTATAAAACAAAACTGCTTCCAGTGTAGGTACGATTATGGCATTGATTTCAGACATAAAGGTTTTGGATGGGAATCCTGGATGTCACATCTAAATCTTATTGGATCTGCTTCCTTCTGTGTAGAAATACTTTGAAGTACTTGTGTGGTAAAGAAGATGTCCGTGGTACTGTTCAAATATTACATATGCAACATCTTTCACTGATATAAACCTGGGCATGTGATAATACAGAGCAAAGCAGGCTGGAAATAAGTGCTAGATTTTGCTTCTAGGTTCTTGAGCGGCCCACTTGATACCAGTCCAAGACCTTATTTTGGGACCAATCTCAGTGACCGCTTTGGGTCAGCCAGGTAACAGCCTGAGATGTATTTAGCCAACCTCACTGAAGTATATAGTACTCAGTTTACAACTTTAACATGTTTTAAAAATATATTTCTTACAAATAAGATTTTTAACAACTAGTTCTACTTTAGTAAAATTCAAATGGCTTAGTTGAGCAACAACTCTATTCTTTCTGCAAAACTGTCTCATATCAAAAAGCCTTGTGTTTGCACTGCCCAACCACTGTGGGGTGCCTGAGCACTGCTTCCTGGGACTACAGATCAGCCAACCACCAACACACATGAACATGAACAGCTACACACCCAGAATAACTTCCCTGGAGGTCAGATGAGGATGGGTTCCTTCTAGCACTTTATTTCTTTAAAATCCCAGCAAAATACTATTTCAGATCATTTTTGTTTTTTAAGAACAGAACTCTCCACAGGAGGCATCCTGAACAGGAAGTTGTCCCCTCAGCAACTCAAATCAATTAGGACAAAGGCAGAGTGAGCACCTTCCCTCCAAAGAACCCGGATTGTGGTCACCCATCAAAATGACATCAGTCACCACACAGTCGTGGGACTCCAAGCAGCCACTTTATTCCCAAATAAAGAGTATGAGACAGAGGTGGCTGGTTGTTTCAGTGGTTAGAGCTCAGTGCTCATAACACCCAGGTCACGGGTTCGATTCCCACATGGCCCAGTGAGCTGCGCTCTCCACAACTAGATTGAAAACAATGCTTGACTTGGAGCTGATGGGTCCTGGAAAAACACACTGTTCCCCAATATTCCTCAATAAAAAAAGCATGAGACAACAAGCTTTATATGTAAATTATAAGCACCCAGTAGTAGCTATGAAGTCCAGCCCGGAGTTATTTCTTGGGTGGAATAGGGATTGGGAAGTAAGAGGTGGACTTACATTTTATACCTGACAAGCTTCTGAACTGATTCTATCTTTGAGAGTGAGCAGTTACGATAAAATATTTTAAATGAGAAAATACTTCCTTGGTTCTGAATTTTTTTTTGTTTGTTTAGGCCTTCCATAGTGGATAGTTAGAGCTTTCCAGGCTGCCCAGCACTGAATGACTGTTTTATTTAGGGAGAAATCCTAAAAGAGTTGGTAGCATGGCCCCCTCTGCTGACGGGGAACAAATATTCACTCTCTTCTGCTTTCTGGCCACTATGAACAGGCAACTGACCTTGGTTCAGCCAGTCAAGGTATTTCTGTCTGGGACTTTGAATCGTGAAAAAGTAAAGTCAGGTCACAGGGTCAGTGAGACCTGCCTGACGCACAAGGAGGGCAGTGGTGTTAGAGTCCATTAGGCACCGCAGCTAAAGACCAGTGGTGGCAGTGCCAGGGACAGCAGCGTCTGGCAGCAGTGGTGCCAGCAGCAGTGTCCTCAGCAGAGTATTCCTGTGATGCAAACTTGGCCATGGTTCCACTTGCCTGACTGCCCTTGGTTGCTGTTTATTTGCTAGACTTGATTCTCTGATCTTTATATCCTTCCAATAAATCTTTTTTCTGCTTATATCAGCCAGGTTTGGTTACTGGGCCAAGAACACTGACCCACAGTTTGTTCATTCATTCACTCAACGAAGTATTTAGTAACTGCCTAATATGTGTTGAACACTCTTCTAGGCATAGGGATTCTGCAGTAAACAAAACAAAAATCTGTCCTTTCGAGGAACTTATATTCTGGTGGATCTCACTTCTTCCCAACCTTGACCTTCTTTTACCTTTCACCAGAAATCTGTTTTACTTTGCTTGATACTATCCCTCTAGTCCTGAGCCAAGCTAGTCTTTCTCAGCTTCCTTTGACATTAAGGAAGCAAGGACCTTTTCATGTCCTCTGGTCTTGCTCTTGAGTTCAGGCCAAACCCTACTGTTTAAGACCATAAATGGTCATTCAGCATCATTCCATAAACACTTACTGGCACCTAGACTATTCGAGGCACTCTGTTCAGAGTTGGAGACACAACATTGAACTAGTCACTGTCCTCAAAGAGATTATAGTGCAGCAGCAAAACAGAGAACAGACATTTAAGCAAGTTCTGAAGGGTGATCTGTACCACAGAAAAGGAAGTACAGCGCCACAGAAGTACATAAAAGGACCACTTACCTAGTTTAGGAAGGGGCCAGAGAAGGCTTCCTGGGCAACTGATGTTTAAGCTGAGATCTGAAGGATGAGTTAAAGTTAGCCAGCTGAAGAGGATATAGAGCATAATTGTCAGAAGGAACAACACACACAATATTCTAGAAGTAAGAAAGAGCAGGGCACAGTAGAGAAAATGGAAGGGGTTCAGTAGGGTGGGGGAGTGAAACATAAGCAGTCATGAGAGGAGGGATATGGTGAAGGTAACATTGGAGAGGCAGATGAAGAATCTTATTAGTGTTCCACAGCTTTATTTTCAGAACAATCAGAAGCCATGCAAGAGCTTGATAAGCAGGAGAGGCAACAGAAGGGTGTATTGTCAGATCTGCAAATTAGAAAGATCACTCTGGATGCTGGGTGGAATGAATTGGCAACAGAAAATATGGTAGCATCGAGATTATTTAAGAACTCACAAAAGTAGTCCAGAACAGAAAGACTATATCCTGAACTAGTAGGGGTAGGGGAGATGAAAAGAAGCAGAAATACTCAAGAGACACTTACTGGTTACAATCAAGAGAACTTTCTGACTGATGGTTGGATATGGGGTGAATAAGAAGAAAGAGAAGTCAAAGATAACACCCAGGTGTCTGGTTTGGGTAACTACAGTGTTTCCCCAAAAATAAGACCTAGTCAAACATTCAGCTCTAATGCGTTTTTTGGAACAAAAATTAATATAAGACACGGTCTTGTTTTAATATAAGACTGGGTATAATATAATATATAATATAATATAATACAGGGTATAATATAATATAATACTGGGCCTTATATTAATTTTTGCTCCAAAAGATGCATTAGAGCTGATGGTACAGCTAGGGCTTATTTTCGGGGAAACACAGTAGGTGGACAGTGGGTGTTTAATCAAAAAGAAACAAAATGCTAAAGAGGACATGACTTTAGTTTGGTCATGTTTACTTTAAAGTGATCAAGGAGAACTGCCTGATTGGCAGTTGCATGGGATTTCAGCACAGAGATCTGAGCTAGAGGGCTGTATCTAACTAGTATCATAGGGGCAGTTACTGAGGTATGGCAGTAGTGAGATGCACCTGGGGTCGGCACAGTCATGGGGTGGGCTGTGTTATTGTTACAAAGATTCATTAGCCCTCTCTGGGGAAGGATTCCATTTTGTCATCTTATTGACATTGGTTTGGTCACATGACGTGTTTTGACCAGTGATGTGAATGGAAATGACATGCGTCACCTCCCTTCTGTGCAGAAGCTTTAAGTCAGCTCAAGTTATCCATGGTCTCTTTTCTGTCTACTATGACAAGCAGCAGCATATCAGAGAGACTCCTCTGTCAGGCTGGGTCTCAGAATCAGACCTAGAAGACGTAGGGTCTCAGATGACTAGAGATGACGAGAAGAAACCCTCGGTTTCTTATGTGACTATGAGAAACCGAGTGGTAGCCAATTCACAATGATTGTAGCTAGAGCAAGAAATAAATGTTTATTATGATAAGCCACTGATATCTGGGCATTACTTGTTACTGCAGCAAAACCACGCCTATTTTGACTGATATAGGTGGGATGAGAAGCAGGTCTATGACAGAACCCTGAGGAAAAGCAACATTTAAGGGTCAGTAGATAGTGGATCCTACAAAGAAAGCCCACTCCTACCCCAGCCTCTGAGCCACAGAAACCTCTACAAGTTAGCCTTGGTTGGACCCCTGTCTGCAGGCTAACTCAGGTTTCCATCCTAACAAAAGGAAACCATTTATATCTTATGTTCATTCTGCTCCCTTTCCTTTTGTCAGAAGCCACTGCATCAACTTGCAAGCCTGGGGGCACAAACTCTGCACAGGGAAAAACTGGGATATATGACAGTAAAAGCTACACAGAATCATCTCCTCCCTCCAATCCGTCCCCGCCCTGGTGTGGCCTGTGACTGTGACTTACTCTCTTCACTCCCTCCAGTTTTCGACCAATTCCTTGGATTCATTTCTGGCTAACCTTGTTCTTGGTCTTGGAGCCACTCTATGCCTGGGTTGTTGGGGCAGCCTGATGCACATTTGGCCCTGGCACAGCCTTTGGGACACCCTACACCTGTGGTGCCCATGCCATTCTGACTCATTCTGAGCTTCTGGCCTTGGCTCCTGGCTATGCCCCAGACAAACAGCTGTGCGCCCAGTTGACCTTTCCAGATTCCAGTCAGTCTGGTTCCTCTTCCCTTCACACTCACTCCCCCCTCCCTCAGCCCCCAGCATCACCATTCAGACCATGACACACTGGATGCCTACTGCCTAAGATTCTCATCCACCAATTTTCTCCCAGTGGATCCAGAGGGCCACTGTTTATCCAATACAAATGGACATGTGTGAGTGTCTTCATTTACACTGAACACACACCGAAAAGGTAGCTTCTGCTCACTTTTGACTGGGGACAAGGCTACTGAGATGCTTTTCTCCTTCCACCACAGATCAGGACTGAGAATGTTACCCTCTGTTTAAAAGCTTCTTTTTTCCAAATTAATAAGACTATGCCACTTCCCTTGGTTTAGGCCCAGTCCCCAAAACAGAGGGACCCAGCCTATCACAATGATTATGCTCAGCATGAAGCACACCTATCTTTTCTTAAACTTACTCATTATTCACATTTTGTACATACTCTTCACACGTTAGCTACCAACATTCACTGAAAGCTTATTAGATGGCAGATAATGTGCTAAACACTTATTATTTATTTTGTTTCTCATAGTCGGTCTAAGAATAGCATTTTCCTCTTTTTGTAAATGGCGAAGCTTAGATTTTAAAAGTATACATAATTACCTGAGGAAATACAGCCAGCACCAGTAGGGTTATAAGTTTGCCTGATTCCAGAGCCCTTATTTTCTACTATCCTGCTGTGTGTGTGTGTGTGCGTGTATGTGTGTGTATAGATACATATATATGTGAATATGTGAGATATATATATATATATATATATATATATATATATACACACACACACACATATACTCACACACACATATGTATGTGGGTGTGTTGGCCTACATACGTGTACGTATATATAGGCAAATATGTATATGTTTTTGTGTTTGTGAGTACATATGCATATATATATATATATATATACACACACACATGTGTACAGCTGTAGGTATAAACATTTTTTATCTTGGGTTAGAAAGTAGGTAATATCCCATATTTTAGCCACCTGGTATCATACCTAGTACAATATAATATTCCAATAGTAGTTTTAAAATGCTTTTAAATTATTAAGTTTTAAGTTTCTTAAATAAACTCTTTTAACATTATATTTTGTGTGAAAGTCATTTAGAAATTGCTGTGAGGGCCGGAAGCCAGGAGTCCTGGGTTTTAGTCCCAGCTCTGCCACTGCCCTACAGCACATACCTTCTCTGAATCAAAGTTTCCCATCTGTAAAATGAAGGAGTTTGACTTGATGTCTCATCAGGGCCATTCCTGCTCTAAAATGTCACAATTCAGAAGACATAAAATGTCAAATCAAATCCCTCTTAAAATAATAGCTTATATTTAAAGTAGATTAATGCTTACTCACAAGGGTTACTAGTATTTACACTTTTGATTTTTCTAGTGACTGTTTCCATCCTGAAAGCCTTGTAAAAGTATTTTCCCAAGTATCAATGAGAACAATAAAAGTTGATTTCATATGACCTCCAGTCTAATGAAAGCATTAAAACTGAACAATTATAAAACATCAATGGATAATTCTTAGTTTCCTGTATCAATTAAAAGCTCAGAAATGGAAAAGATTGTATATTCTCTCTAAGTTTGGTGGGCTACACAATGCATCACGAAAGGAAGCAGTTATAGAGAACTGACAGAAGCTATTTCTGTAAAGGGCAAACTCAAGAGGACCAGCCTTGACACATCCTTTAGAAATGAATGGGAGTTAAGTTTCAGAGAGCTCACTAAGGATACAGACTGTTTATTCTGGCAAAAGCCCTCGAATGCAATCTTCAGCTACCGTGGGGGGGGGGGGGGGGGTAAAACAATGACAGATGAGTTTAAGATTTTCTCAAATGATTCCAAATCTGTTAGTCAAAATCCAACAGACTGAAAAGCAAATTCAGAAAAAAATGGGACAGATACAGGGTTTTGAGATCTAATTAATTATTTCAAAAGTTATTTTCCCGATCACACTCAGTTACTATCATCCAGGCAAAGGAAATTAGACGTGAGGCACAAGGAGAGGAAAAGTTACTTTACTTGCTGGATGAATTTGCAAAATGTCTGGGGTGAATGAGTTTGAATAGAAAGGAATGAGGAAGTGGGAAAAGGTGGGGGAATAACAGGAGCAACGGTGCTTCATTCTTAGAAATTTTTATGGCAACTGGAATTAGAATATAGAGTTTTTTTCTTGTGAATGTGCCTAACTCTTCACCCTTTCATTACTTATAGTTGTAAATAATTATTTTTATTTTAGTATCTGGCAAATACTCCTTTAGAAAAGCAAAAATGTGTAGTACTTATTTCATTCAATATAATATCTTCAGATGACTAAAGCAGATTGGCTTAAAAGTGTTACCTGTCTTTCTAGAAACCTCTAACCACAGAACTCAACTTTTTTTTTTTTTTTTTTAAAGATTTTATTGGGGAAGGGGAACAGGACTTTATTGGGGAACAGTGTGTACTTCCAGGCCTTTTTTCCAAGTCAAGTTGTTGTCCTTTCAATCTCAGTTGTGGAGGGCGCAGCTCAGCTCCAGGTCCAGTTGCTGTTTCTAGTTGGAGGGGCACAGCCCACCATCCCTTGCAGGAGTCGAACCAGCAATCTTATGGTTGAGAGGATGCGCTCCAACCAACTGAGCCATCCCTGGTACTCAACGGCAGCTCAGCTCAAGGTGCCATGTTCAATCTTAGTTGCAGGGAGCAGAACCCACCATCCCTTGCAGGACTCGAGGAATTGAACTGGCAACCTTGTGGTTGAGAGCCCACTGGCCCATGTGGGAATCGAACCGGCAGCCTTTGGAGTTAGGAGCATGGAGCTCTAACCGCCTGAGCCACAGGGCCGGCCCAGAACTCAACATTTTAAGGAAAACTTTAATAACTTAATTAGTTTATTCTACCTTTAAAATTATTCCACATCTTTATCTTGTTAGTTTAAATATTTGGCATTGAGTATTTCACTTTATGTTGAGATAGACTTGATTCGAAGAAATGATTTAACTTACATTTCTCTGAGTCACAATTACAGCTAAGCACAAAAAACGGAACCAGTACACAATGCAATTGAATTTGTTGAGCATGTGAATATCTATGTTCTTTGTTGTTATGCATATTCATGCTCCATCACACACAGAGCTGCCTTCCAAACAGATTATTTTAGTGAGTTTCTAAAAATTTAACACAAAAGTATAATACACTGCCTTGGCAATTTTTGTGTTTCGAAAAATGTGCATACTGTGAGAACATCAGTCTTTTGTCTAACAGCTCAGTGGATTAGAGTTCACAACCAAACAGCGTTAGCCATCTTGGAATGCTTTACAATAATGGAAGAAAAACATGGAAGACAGGTAAGCGCTGGGACTACTCAACTTCCTTCCAAGGCCTTCTGGTGTGAACTCCAAACAAACTGTGAGTAAAGCAACTGAACGGGTCAATGTGAGACTTCTTCTCGTTTCCCCTTACTCAGTAATACGATCATGAGAAGAAAGGTATTTATGTCCCATTCACAAGGGAAGAAATGAAGGCACAGCAAGAGACAATGGATGGGTATCTGCCAAAAACATAATGAGGTGCTGGCAGACTAGGCACATCCAAGTCCACAGCGCCTCTCACCCTCTCTTGGCATGAGAACGCTGGGACAGTTGCATTTCTTTGGCATTTCTGATATCTCATTCTCCACCCCCGAACACTTCTTTTTTTTAACAGCTTTATTGAAGTATAATTAACATGCAATCATCTGCATATGTTTAAGGAGAATGTTGACATTTGTATACACCTGCAACATTATCACCACGGTAACAATTGTGAAGATCTCCATTGCTCCCAAAAGTTTCCACACGCCCTTTGTAAACCCTCCCTTTCACTTCTACCCTGCCCAGTTCCAGGCAATCACTGAGCTACTTTCTGTCACTCTAGAATAGTTCCCACGTTTTAGAATTTTATATCGATGGAATCATACAGTATATCCTCGTTTTTGAGTGGCTTCCTCAGCGCAATGGTTTTGAGATCATCCATTTGGTGCATGAATCAACAGCCCATTCCTTTTTATTGCCAAGTACTATTTCATTATATGGATGTACCACCATTTGTTTATCCATGAACCTGTTCATAGCATTCCTTCAACATTAAAAAAATGTGTTTATTGTGAAAAACAATACACATAAAGTCTATCAAACCACTTACCAAATGATATTACAAACAGACACATATACAACTTCCACCCAAGTAAATAAATGAACGACTATCTTTTGCCCAAAGATCCCCACATGCTCTTCATGATCCCAACCCCATCCTTCCCTGGAAATGTCCTGACTCCTAGCTTATAAGTAGGCATCCCTAAAAAATATACAGCAGTTCTCTCTTTTCCACTTTGAAGTTTATATGCATGGAATCATACAGTATGTACTTTCTTCTTCCCGGCTCCCTCTGTTCAGCAGTATGCTTTAAAAATGCATTCATGTTATTTCACGTAACTATCGTTCATTTTTATTGCTCGTTAGTATTCCATAAGTTATCCCTTCTGATGTTGATGGGCATTTGAGGTGCTTCCAATTTTCTGTTATTACAAAGCATGCAGCTATAAACTTTTTGTTCATGTTTCCTGGCATTTGTGGAACAAATTCCATAGGGTACATTCTCAGGAATGGAACTGCTGAGTCACGGGGTATGAAATATCGTCACCTTTTGTAGACAACAGCAAAATGCCATCCAAACTGGAGGCCAACTTTAGTTTTCATTCTCTCACTCCTCTTCCTTTTTTGTATTTTCCCATCACCTCCTCCCCACTCCTGCTTTTTTTTCCCCTCAGAGACTTTGGTACACACCCTAAAAAGCTCAGTTAATGCCATTTAATTGAACACAAGAGACTCATTGACATTTTTCATGTTAGGAAGGACTATAGAAGACATTTCCTTTCTGAATTCCTATGCAAATCAAGATCTAATTCAGATATTAAAGTTGATAAAAGCATTGTTAAACTTTCATTTATACCTTTTGTCAAAGATGTTATCTTCTTTGGCAAAAGGTATAAATGAAAGTTTAAAGAACACTATAAAAAGACAGTCTTTCCTTTTCACATGGACTGCCAGAAAGCTTGGAGCCACATTTACCCTTCTGCAGCATGTATGTAGGTCACCACTGCATCAGAAAAACCTGGGGGCACGTGTTAACACTGTAGGTGCTAGATTCCCGATGAGGCCAAGAAACCTGAATTTTTACCAAATACCCCGGTGAGGCCAATGCTAAATTTCAAAACCACTGGTATAATGCTACATGGTATTGCATTTTAATTTTCCTTTCTGACTCATTATGTCCTTATCATTGTATTTCTTTCCTTTGTCACCCAATTCTTTTATGCATAGAATATTGTTGTATTTTATGTATACTTGTAAATCATCTACGATCATTTCTGATTCAAGAGCTGGACTGGTAGATAAATAAACAGATAAATGCTAGACTAGATTTATAGAAAGTAAAGATTGCTCTGGTAGGCCTTAACTACAGATACTACTACTCAATTATGAGGCTATCAAAAAGAGGTTAAGAATAAGAGTTATAAACTTCCAGTTATAAAATATATAAGCCACAGGGATATAGTAATAGCACAGGGAATATAGTCAATATACTGTAATAACTGCACGGTGACAGATGGTTACTAGACAGTGTGGTGATCACATCAGAAGGTATATAAATATCAAATCACCATGTTGTAGATCTGAAATTAATACGCAATTGTATGACAATTATGCTTTAATAAAAAAATTATTAAGAGACTAAAAAGATATAAATTACTGAATGTGGTTTTTACATTGCGCCATGTTTTAGTTTCATCATAACAAATTTAAAGCACCAATAGACAAAGAGAGGCGACGATGGGCTCGGATTTGTGGTCCAGCAGTAAAGTTTTTGTTTCTTCCCCACAGTACCTAAAACCAAGTCAGATGCCTTTCAGGAAGAGCTTTCAGTGCTTCAGATAATTTTGCCTACGGTTCACATAATCTTGAATTTCAAGAAGTTACTTGTAAAAAGAACTACTACTACAGTGTAAAAAGGAAAATTAGCTTGCCATCATACATTTCTCAAAGTTACAGTGACATCCATTTCTGCAGTAGAAAAGATGGAATAGCTTACGGTTGGATTTCTTATATTTTAGCTCAGATTCTCTGAGGCATTCTCAAATTCTCTGAGCATTCCTGACCAGACCAGCCAGCCGTCTTTCCTCTGCCAAAAAGAGCCTGGAAGAAACCTGGCACCGGTTGCTGTTTATTGTGCACAGACAAGCTGCAAAATCAAGATCTACGTTTTCAAAAGTATGCCTACTGAGAGGGCTGGCTGCCTTCCTGCCGTGAGTAAGAGAGAGAATAGAATCCAAAGAAACTGTTTGCAAGAAGCACAGCAGAGCAGAGGAGCTTGCCACTGGGCTTAAGAAAAAGTAACAGACACAGAGACTCAACAACTAGATGTAAAGTAAAGAAAAATTAAAGTTCTACTTATTACTCTTACCTGGACTGATAACAGATACATCCCATCTAAGAGGGAAAACTCCTAGGGGTAATTCATTATGAAAAGTTTGCAAAACTGAGCACCACTCTGTTTTAAAACATTTAAACATTTGGTATTGATCACTGTTGGATTTAATCACAATCAGCTTGGCCAAAGCATTAAAAAAAAAGTAATATTACATTATAAAAATGCATACCTAAATTTGTCTGACTTCCTAAAGCTAATCATATAGTATTTTTCATGTCATAGATAACATTTACATACTAATAGCTCCTACTATGTGCCAGGCCCCATTCTAAGCACTTTACACATATTAATTTATTTAATCCTGGCAACAACTTAGGATAGTGGTACTATTATTAGCCCCATTTTAAAGATGAGGAAAGTAAAGCATAGAGAACTTCAGTACCTCCTCCAAGGCTCTTGAACCAGTAAGTGGCTCTAGAGTGCAGCTTTTAATCACATTTGCCGTTTCCCAATCATGAGTGTTTTTCTGAAGGGACAGTAATGACCTGAATTCCAACCTCCCAATATTTTTGAGAGTGCATTAACCAGATAACACATGAAGATTTGCATTTAAGCAACGCAACGTCATGTTATACCACATATTGCACATTACATTTCCTTTGCATAATGGCACAATGATTGTTTCTCACCCGAAAATTTCATCCACCATTTTACATTGTCTAAGACAATGTAATCGCTGGTTTTGCTTTCATACAAATATCATTATGATAAAGCAAAAATTAGGGATGGCTAATCCCAGCTGGAACCATGGATGTGGGTTCCCCAGACCAAAGAAAATAGGAGTGAAATAACAATTGTTATGAGAGAGAGAGAGACTCTTCAGGAGTAGCTTAAGAGAGGGAAACGCTTGAGATCAAGTAGTCCGGGTAAGTTTAAAAACTGACCCGAAGAAGAAACAGAATTTGTTTTAGCAGAGAGTAGACATTAGTTTCAAATGAAAAGAAAGAAAGAAAGGAAGGAGGGAGGAAGGGAGGGAGGGAGGGAGGGAGGAAGAAAGAAAGAAAGAAATTAGAAATGACGGGAGTTTTAGATGGAACCATAGCTTTGGAAGATCTAGCTGACATATCTCCGACTATGTGTCCCTAACTATATTAGGAGAGAGTATTAATGTGAATAGCTGCTGATAATTACACAGTGGCATTTCAAGCACCTGGAGACAAAACTATTTTCAGTAAATTCAGCCAAGACTTAGAGGCCTTTGTTGAAAGTTCTAGTCTGTAAAACCCAGAGTTCATGGAGGCTGTGGCCCAGGGGAAAGCAGGCCTGGTGTCCAGGTCCAGGTAGCTGTCCATGGGGACTAGGCTTGGACAGGAAGAGCTCAGTAAATACGTGGTGAGTTGAAGACCATGTCAATCAGGGCTCACGTCAACCTAATATTAGGGCTGTGTCACCTAGATCTAGAATATCTACAGCCTCCACGTCCTCAGGGAAGGATGAGCCTCAAAAAGGCAGAGCCAGGACCCTCACACAGGGTTTTATGTGTTGTTCACTGAACAGGGGTGCCTGGCCAAGGAAGCAAGTGAAGAACAAGTTCACCACCGCTCTGCTGGCCAAGTTGCAGAGCAGGGCCACCTCCTCCCAGAGGAAGGAACGGGTGCCTTTTTCTAATTTGGACAAAATGCTGTATGGCTTTAACAGCTCTGGAAAGCAATGCTAACACATTAAGAATCCAACCTGACCTACAGAGATCGGAAGCAGAGAGTACCCTTTGGAGGCACAAAGGGAGGGAACCTATATCCTGGAGTAGATCCTGGTGTCTCATTTATATCATCTCTGCCTCTGGTGGTAGAGTTTAGATAATAACGTTTACAGCTAGAATTCATCACCTTCCCTAGAGAGGTCTCTCTGTTTGTTTTCCTCCCATGGTAACTTTCTTCCAAAGCCCATACATTCCTTCCAAGTAACTTAAACTTAATGCAGACAGATTGTGGAGCATTGCCTTTTAATGATGATGGATAATCAAAGAGCCATCGCAGGGCACCATCTGGCAAGTTCTATAGTATAAACGTCCTCCAAACAGAAAGGTATAAATCTGTAGTAACTGAATTCAGCAATTTAAAAATATTAGAGGTAGATGAGGAGACCTTTCGGGCCAATCTCTCCCTTTTGTTTTACAGAGTAAATTGACTCCAAACTACTTTGATCTTTTCTAACAGACGATAATATAGCATTTTATTAATTTATTTTAAACTTTCATTAAAAACAATTGTCTCTGCATGCCATAATTATAGGGTGGTTTCTGTTTTCTTTGCTATATGTTTTCTATTTTCCCCCCAAATTGTCTGCAAGGTTATGTGTCATTTTTATTATCAGAAGAAATATATTTAAAAAAATTTTTTTTTTTACCTTGTTTCTTTGTTCTCTCTGCCTACAGACAGGAATGGTCATCAACTGAACAAGAATAAAGCCCAGCAGTGCAAATGGGGAAAACAAGATACCACAGACCAGGCACCACATAGTCCATCAAATAACACTGACATCTGACATAAGACACTAAGGCTCTCTGAGCCTCAGTTTCCTCAATATCAACAGGGGTATTAAATTACAAGGCATCTAGGGTCCTACGTGCCTGAGTCTCCATCCCCAGCAACTGTCAAATATTTATAACACTGACTCAAAGGGTAGGTGAGCATATTACATACAGTCATGTATGTGAAAGCATTTTGTAAATTACAGAGCCATGCAAATTCGTTGTGGTTATTGTTTTTGAGGTCAAGAGGTAGGGGAGGTTAAAAAAAAACAAAAAACATAGTTGACGGCTTGAAGAGATAAAAATAGGAAAAGAAGAAAAAAAACAGATCAAGCAAAATAAAAATTGTATCTATCTATCTATATGTATATATAAAAATATATTGAAATATATTAGGAGGGGATAGAAGTCACTATGGCTTCTCTATGTCTTTGTTCTCCATTCACTCTTCACCGACATCTGGCATCCACCCTCTACTACCCCACTGAAACAAAGGTCCCCATGTGGGAACCACCCGCAGGGCCAAATCTAGGGAACATTTGTCAGCTGTATTTTTAGAGACTTCATTTTTGCTCCTGACACTGCTGTCCTTGTCCCCATTCTTGAAACTTTGTACTGACTTGGATTCCCGGACACTGCTTTCTCGTGGGTCTCCTTCTATCTTCATATTCCTTTTTAGATTCCCCTTTTCCTGCCCACCTCCTAAAATACTTACATCCCCAAGTGTTCTTTCCCCTTGCATGTCGTCAACCACTCCCAGTTCGGACTACCATGTATATGCTACATCTATGTACCTCCAGCCTTGACCACTCCTCTGAGCTCAGCCTAAAGGACATCCCCCAAACAACCCCAATAGCCCACAAGCCCAAAACGGAAGTCATCAGCTGCTCTCCTTCAAGTCCACCCCTTATTCTTCCTAGTCTCCATCTCAGGCAGCCACTAAGGCCAGAAACCTACTCATTCATTGTCCCTCCTTTTCTGCCACTCTCCACCTCCCCACCTCACCCTTTTTATAGCTCTGTGCCTTGTCTCTTCACCTGATTCTCATGCTTCCTTAAAGATTCAGCTCACACATCATCTTCTCCAAGATGGCTGCCCGAACCCCCAGGTGGAGGAGAGCTCACCTTGTGCCCTGGGCATAACGGC
The DNA here is from genome assembly GCF_057876585.1 of Rhinolophus sinicus. Classification (NCBI taxonomy): domain Eukaryota; kingdom Metazoa; phylum Chordata; class Mammalia; order Chiroptera; family Rhinolophidae; genus Rhinolophus; species Rhinolophus sinicus. The sequence continues at coordinate 189,325,490 of NC_142501.1, forward strand.
ACCTCATTATCTCTCACCCGGTTATACTGAAGCACCTGCCTGTAACTATCCTCCAAACTCCTGCCCCACCCTCAGGGCCCCTGGACTCTAAGTTCCTCGGGGCAATGGGCTGTTTGTTGGGTTTTATACCCCTTATGCCTAGCACAATGTCTGGCACATAGTAGGTGTTCAGTTAATGTTTACTGAACTCACCAGATGTAGTGAAGGTAGATAACCACATTCTGCTTGTGATGAAAAAAATAGTTTGTTAACTTTTAAGAGTCCACATACATAATTTAATGTAATGACTTAGCAATGACAGACTCAAAAGAAAGGGAAGTTAAAATATCTAAACTATGAAAATTTATCAGGGTGATCACTTTGTATGATACATAAATATTTAATCACTATGTTGTACATCTAAAACTAATATAATATTGTATGTAAACTATAATTGAAAAATAAATTTAGAAAAACTAAAAAAAAACTATGAAACAGATGATGCAGCAGATTCTAAATTGACATTAAATATTTATCTTGAGAAATATGCACTTACATTTTTAAATCAGTGATCAATTATGAGTCTTAAATAGGAGTATTTATTCTTTTCGCAGAAGTTAACTGCATAGAAACTATACGGTCAAATTAAAATCTATAGTCTTAAAATTCTTGGGGTTATTTCTTCTTCTGAACTTTTCTTTTCCAAGATACGTTTCCAATTTTTAAAAAAGGAAAGGGAAAATTCTTCAAGCTTCCATATAGGAATCATCTTCTTACATGTCTTTTCTCCCTATTGTTGAAATTTTCTTATAAGAAGTAAAATATCATTGAAAAACTTAAAGGAAAAGGTATTCAATAATTATGTTGAATTATGCTAATTAACACTTTAAAATGTTATATATACCAGAAATGTAATAAGAAATTATTACAAAAGTATATGTTGTATATCTTTCAAAAAATAGTATAAATTGTATTTAGTTGATAGATGAAATGTACATTTGTACATCCAGTTTTGGATACTGATCAAAAATGCCTGAAACACTCCATGATGACATTGGTTTGGTCACTATTTAAAACACGAAAGCCAAGAAAGAAAAACCTGAAATCTTAGTGTAATTTTGTTTCCTTCATAAAGCACAAATGCTATATACAGCTTTCCATGTAAAATCATCATTCTTTTTCTTTTATTTCATTGTAAAAGTCAGTGGTAGTCACCTCATTTATTATAAGCAGTCCTGAGAAAACCCACAATATTATGGAAGGAGAAACGCCATGAATGGATTTTAGAAGTCCCCATATGCAAAGAAAGGCAAACAAGGTCTCAAAGAGGTATCTGCACTCTCATGATAGCTGCAGCATTATTCACAAATTTTGAGAATGAAAATCATATGAATATGACATTTATTCACTTGCATGCTCAGCTTGTCTCCAGGTGTTGTTTTTTTAAGCTGTGAATCCCATTAAGGCATCCCATCATAATTAAAATGTAATCTCTGGTTTGAAATTTCACATCATGGATGTAGCACAGGGCATGTATGGGCTCCAAACCATGCCTGCTGCTAAGGGGATCATCTTCAGAATATTCTTAGTCTATTTTTTTTAGGGGGGCAACATTGTTTTTATTAATCTATATGAATCAAGTATATCTGCTTGGAAGCAGATACAAAGCTATGCAAGATTCTCATCGCAGAGAAAAGTATAATAAAGAGGGTAAAATGGAAAAATCTAAGTGACTATTAAGAGGGGCTGGCAAAATTATGGTACATCCATATATAATCCATACAATAGTAGGGGTCCTTCTGTCATTTGAGAGATGAAAAAAAACTGGATCAAAATTATGAGAAAATAATTTCTCTCTTCTCATGGGAAAAGAGAAGACCAGCATCCATCCCAAACTCTCCAGGGGTTCTTGGGAGTTCTGGCTCATCCTGTTCCCTCTGCCTCCAGGGTCCAGCCCCTAGTGAATATTGGCTCTCTTCCCTGTCCTGCCTCCTATCTCTCTTACTAGTCATCTCTTCTCTGTTTACTGTGTGCAGACATACCACAAAAACCCTTTTCTTTGATGTCCACAAATAATATTCACACCACCTCATAGGGGTAATAGTCTTCAATAGCTCGTTGGGAATATCAACAAGGGGTGGCCATGGTAGGAGAAGCAAGATATTTTTCTGCAACATATACAATATAGCACTTAGCTAAAAACACCTTCTAAAACCTTGGTTATGCCCCCATTTGCCATCAAAAATAGGAATTTCACTTTGGCCTCCACTTCCCATACTGTTGAGACATGGCTTTCTCCAAAATACTTTTTTAATTAAATTTTTTTATTGTTCTTGTATATCTTTTTTCAGCTTTGTTGAGATATAATTGACCTACAACATTGTATAAGTTTAAGGTGCACCAGGCATTAATACACTCATATGGACACTTGGGCTGTTTCCATATCTTGGCTATTGCGAATAGTGCTGCAGTAAGCATGAGAGTGCACATATCTCCTTGAGATCTTGTTTTCCTTTCTTTGGATACATACACGGAAGTGAAACTGCTGGGTTATAAGGTAGTTTTATTCTTAATTTTTTGAGGAACCTCCATACTGTTTTCCATAGTGGCTGCACCAATTTACATTCCCACCAACAGTGCACAAAGGTTCCCCTTTCTCCACATCATGGCCAACACTTGTTATCTCTTGTCTTTTTTATAATAGCCATTCTAACAGGTATGAAGTGATATCTCGTGGTTTTGATTTGCATTTCCCTGAGGATCAGTGATGCTGAGCACCTTTTCATGTACATGTTGGGCATCTGCATGTCTTCTTTGGAAAAATGTTTATTCAGTTCCTCTGCCCATTTGTAAATTGAAAGGTTTTTTTGGCTATTGAGTTATATGAGTTCTTTATGTTTTTAAAATATTAACCCCTTATCAGATATAAGATTTGCAAACACAGTGGTACCTCAGTTTTCAAACGTAATCCATTCCAGAAGACCGTTCAAGTTCTGAAAAGTTCGAAAACCGAGGCATGGTTTCCCCATAGAAAGTAATGCAAAATGGATTAATTTATTCCAGACCTTTAATATCATCCCCTAAAACTGCAAATTTAGGATGAATTTTATTACCTAATGATACCATAGATCCATAAAATTTACAGTGTTCATAAACTAAAATGTTCGTCAACAGAGACGTTCTCAAACCGAGGTACCACTGTATTTTCTACCATTCCATAGGTTTCTTTTTCATTTTGTTGATGGTTTCCTCTGTTGTGTAGAAACTTTTTGTTTGATGTAGTCCTACTTGCTTGTTTGTGCTTTTCTTGCTCCAAAATCTTGTTTGTTTCTTATGCTAAGCATATCAGACATCTGAGTCACTTCCAGCTCATCCTGGACATGCTCTCTTTTCATAACCAAAATGGCTCATCAAAGCTAAACAAAGATGGTAGTTTCACTCCAGAGCAGTTTTGTCATAGTCATGGAAACTAGACCTTCCTTTCTCCCTGCTGCATACAATTGTGCAATCACTCAAAAGGATGCACCTCTATCACTATGAAGAAGTCTGAAATACAGAAGGTGCCAAAAAAAGTATACACATTTTAAGAAAGGAAAAAACTATTGAAATTGTAATACTCAATACATACCAATAACAAAAGATGAGAATACAGGTCACGTTTGACTTCTGCAATTACAAGAGGTGCTTAAAGTGGTTACCATCAGCGTCCAGACACTTCTGATTACGGAGAACTACTGCTTGAGCAACGTTGACCAAAGTGTCGACTTGTATACATTTTTTTGGCACCCCCAGTATACCTATAGCTATATCTATGGGTGTATACATTTCTATTTTACACTTATAAATATAGAGATACATATTTTATATAAATATATATTTAATCAATATGTAATACAGATATATTAATTGCTATATACTATAATATTAATATAATATTAATGTTAGTATTGTTATATATTATATATTAATATTTATTATGTACTATAATTAATATACTATATAACATCAATGTTAATTATTACATACTATAATTAATATATTTATTTTATATATTTATAATTATAATTGTAATTATATACTATATGCTACATACTACATAATATTAATATTGATTACTATATACTATAATGAACATTAATAATATAATATATTTAATTTTGAGGGAGAGGGCTGAGTTAAAAAAGAAATGGTAGAAATTAATATATGACTTTATTACATATAGAAACATTTGTTTATATAATAAAAGAACACAATCAATACAATCTATAAGAATATACACCATTCTGTTAATGTTGGTTTCTCTCTAGGAGGTAGGATTAAAGGAGAATTTTAACACTATTGTACCAATTTTTTTGCTGTTGTTATATTCAGCATAAACACCTATATAATCAGAAAAAATATTTATTTTGGAAAAAAATTGATGCAGAAAAATGGGTTCATATCACAGCTGAAAGGATCTAACTTACACACAAGAGTCTCTCAATAGTAAAGGCTGCTCAACATTCATGAAATCTTTCCCACAACTATCACCAATAAATGCCAAGAATATTTTGTGTTCATAAAAACCAAGGAAGAGAACTGTGTAGATTTCAAAAAGATGAGAGCCAATACACATTATCTTATGAACAAAGACACTAAAGGGAAAGAAGCTCAAGAGGAATGGAGGGAGAGGGGTGGCATCTCTGAATAAAATCCTGACTGAGCAAGAGAAATCTATCCTGATGAGGAAGGAAGACAGAAACAAGGAGATAAACTAATATGGCTGCACAGGGGGGTTCCAGGTGAGATGCGGGAGAGGTGAAAGGAGAAGCACATCCCTAAGCAAGAATACAAAGAGGTAGCATTCATTCATTCATTTATTCATGAAGTGCCCACTATGTACCAGGCACTGTTCTGGGTTCCACGGTCTGGCAGTGAACAAGCCAGGCAAGGGCCCTGCTCTCTTGTTGCTTAGGCAGGTGGGGAGACAGTAAACAAGGAAGCATAGGAACAAACAAGATAATTTTGATAGTGGCAAGTGTTATGAAGACATTAAAATCAGATGAAGTGACAGTGATAGGTGTGGGGGGACTTTTGACTGGGTGGCCAGAGGATGAGGTTTGCACTGAGCGCATAATCATATAAGGAAGCAGCCACAAGAAGAGCTGGGAGCAGAGCCTTCCAGGCCAAAGCAACAACCAGTGCAAAGATGAATCAATAGGATAGGAAATTGGAATCTGACTTTCTCCTCCATTGAAGACCAACAGACATACTATTACAACACATCTGGGTATCCAGAGGGGATCAGGAGACATCAGCATGGATTCAGCAAGAACAAGCCACTTCATATTATACTTCAGGATCAAGATGCTTCTTGAGTTTTCACCTTAACTACTTCTACTCATCTGTCTGTCATTCTTCTAGTCCATCATCCACTCCAAAATCTAAACACAAATCCAATAATTTCACTTTCCTGATCACAACTTCTAAGAGCAGCCTTTTTAAGGAGAATATCCAACCCCCCTAGCAAGGCATACAAAGCCCTATAATCTCTGGCCTCAGCCATTTCCCCCTGTCTTATCTCTTACCATGCAATCACAATACCCACAGACACAGTGGACATCTCCGCATCCTCTTGTCCTGCTATGGCTTGGCACCTGCTCTATCTTCTACTTAGGATGTGCATTCAATCTACATCCAACTCATTGGCCTGGAAAACTCATAGCATATCTTTAAAACCTACTCAAATGTCCCATGGAAAATGCATTACATTTACTCAGGGTCAATCCCTCTGGAAGATAGATCTATGACACACAGTCAGACACTACAGGGAACAACTTCACTTCAATGTAAAACAGATTTAAGAGCAACTCAGTTGTCTGAAACAAAAGGGGAACATTGTCAGGTAGTACCGTGTTTCCCCAAAAACAAGACCTACCCTGAAAATAAGCCCCAGTTAAGATCATCAGCCAGACGGACGCATTTAGTACGTTATGATAATGTTCCAGAAGAAATCGACATGATTGTATTTCAATAAATGTAGATTGTTGTACATGAAAAAATAAGACATCCCCCGAAAATATGCCCTGATGCATGTTTTAGAGCAAAAATTAATATAAGACCCAGTCTCATGTTCGGGAAAAAATTAATATAAGACCTGGTCTTATTTTCAGGTCCCATCATATAGGACCTGGTCTTATTTTCAGGGAAAAACAGTACGTCCTGCATAGTGGGAAGTGTGGAAATAGGAAGAAGATGACTTTCCAGGTGAAACCTCCTTGAGATAAGATCCATCCATGCCCATTGTTCAGTATAACTCATTTAATTATCAAATGGCTAACACTGTTAAGAAAAGCCAAAAATCTGTTTTTCCACAAGGTTCCATTGTTTCTAGTTCTGCTCTATGGAGCAATTAATCATTTGTCTATTTCATTTTGTACATGGTAGCTTTTCAAATAACAGCAGCACTGTTCCACTAGGCCTCCTCCCATTCTTCCAAATTTTCTCTTCCATAACTTACAGATGTTTGCTAATGCCTGCAGTGCAGCATTCAGAACATGTATTTGGCATATAAAACACCATAACACTTCTTGAGGGAGCAATCATGCCTTATTTGATTTTGTACCCTGGTGTCCAGTCACGTACATGACACGTTGGTAGCGTTCCAATGAACGAATTAATGTAAAATCTGCAACATTAAAAATACCTACATCACTCAAACACTAGAAATGATGGCTCCCAATGTACCACTAACACAGACAGGAAAATGCTCCTGCAGGACAGGCTGCCATGAAGTCACATTTAAGGCGCTAAGTCAGACACAGGGGCACATCAGTGATCACACTCAAGTCCACCTCTTTTCTCGTGTGTCCAGCAGCAGGCTCCTCCCTGAGGCCCACTCCCAACCCAGCCTCTTCTGACACTTTCTCAGAGCCAGGCCAGCTCCCCACCTGACTTGCCCTCGCTATTGGTTCAGGCTCACAGGCCACAGTTAGTGGGGTTGGATGCCTAAGCAACTAAAGGGAGGAAAAGTATTTTAAAAAAAGTAAAAGTAGAAACAAGAGATTTAGCTACTTCAGTATATCCCAAACTAGTAGCTGTCAGAGCTTTTGTCCATTGTGTTACACATCTAGAATTAAAAACAGATAGAAGTTTTACATGTGACCTTTCCAGAGGAACTTAGAGCAAAATTCTATCATTAACAAATAGAAGGTAGCAAAGAAAAGGGGGAAACTTGGAGTCACTCAGATGAATGTTCAGATTATTTCTAGAAATACTTCCTAGGTAGGTAGTCTCATCCAGTGCTGACTAGCAGAAAGAAGATACACACTACACATAAAATTAAAAATTTCCTAACTGGCACATTGAAGAAGTTTATAACATGAAACAGGGGAAATTAATTTTGGTGTTATATTTTATTTAACCCAGTATATCCAAAAGCTTATCATTTCAACATGTAATCAATATAGAAAATTATTCAGATGTTTTACATTCTTTTTTTTTCTTCAAACTAAGTCTTCTAAATCTACTGTTTTCACACTTAAACCACATTTCAATTCAGACTAGCCACATAGCAAGTGCTCAAACCCATAGATGACTACTGATTACTGGGCTGGACAGTGAAGGTCTAGGCTATAAATAAATCCTTTTAAAATACAAATCAACTTTAGGTTCCAGATACTTGTAAAATCTATCCTTAGGAACAGATTTATATTAAAAAATAATTCTCAAACTCAAAGCATTTGGTGAAAAATGCAAAGTTATTTAAAGTGATAGGTATTGAACACATAAAGACTTTTAAAATATTATCTAAGCATCTATCACAAGGTAGATGCTTCTGAAGCACTTAGACTCATTTTTCAAAGTCAAAAAATATGTTACGCAATCCATCCAGTGTCATGAACCCAAACTTTCCAGCAAATACTTCAGAGTTCATGTGGTCCAGGACATTCTTTTTATAGGTGAAAAAGAATCCCTGCCAACCATTGCACCCAGCAACTGACTTCTGTCTAGTGTTGATATACGGTCAAGTGTTGATTAGCAGATATGGATACACTGTTCCATGCAACCATGCCCTGAGTCATAGCCGCCGAGGAGGATCCTGACTGAAACCTTACATAATAAACCATAGTGGAGATAAAGATACCCAGTGGGAATTTAACAGATATAAAAAGTCCTCCAAAACCTATACAACAAAACCTTCTTAGAACCATTGCCTGAGTATCAAAAAAATAAGAATGTGTGATATTTAGAAATTACAAAGACCAAATGTAGAAAGGGCAATAGATAAAAATATCTGAAAAATACTGTGTTTTTCAGAATCATCACCCTCAGGAACAAAATACTCCAGCTCAGTGTTATAATTTCAAGCTTCACTCTAGCAAAGAAAGAAAGTAATGACCCAGCTAACATAACAGCCGAGCAAGAGACCCAACTAAAGCCAGACTCTATTGAAAATCCTGAAATAAGTGGAGCATATTTTAAGTCATTAACTTAAAATTCCAAGCATATGGGGAATTATTAAGACTAATTAGTAATGGGTAAAATACAACTGAAACAAAGCTACAATCAAATATTAAATTCCAAAAAATTGTTTTTATTAAATCATAAAACTCAACCAAAGCAACTCTGGCTTTCAATATAGGGGACTGAAGTATTGATCCTGCTAGTCACAGGAAAATAACTGTTTTGTTTAATATACAAAGAAACCAAATCCAGAGGGCTATGCAGTTACAGAGAAAGATGATCTACTTACAGGGCCATGTGCAAGAATACATTTGTTCTTTACTAGAAATTTCTAAAGGAAACACTTATTGCTTGCTCTTAAGTCTACAAATAGATAAGTAGTCTTAAATTAGTGGTGAGGGAACCCACCGGGTTCAGTCTCAGATATGTGTCACCCTCAAGAAATACAGTTAAGTAAGATGACAGAGTAGGGAAACTGTGCTCACCTCCTCCCATGACATCAAAACTACAACTAACCTACACAACAATCATCATTGAGAATTGCCTCAACTCTACCTGAACAGAAGTCCTTTAACTAAGGACATACAGAAGAAGCCACCTCTAGGGGAGATGTGGAACGGGCTGGTACCATAGCCACATATTACAGTTAAAAATTAGGAGATATATCTTAGCTGCAGAGATCCCCTGAGGAGCAAGGGGGCCCAGCACCATACCAGGCTCCCCAGCTCAGGTTCGAGTACCAGGAAGAGAAGTGCCCATAACTTCTGGCTGTAAAAACCAGTGGAGATTGTGGCTGAGTGAGACAGAAGGCTGCTGGAGTCCCAGGCTTTCCTCTCAAAGGGCCATTGCATGGATTTACTTGCTGATAGACTTACTCACTCTGAGCTCCAGTGCTCAGGCAGCAGCTCAAAAATCACCAGGGTCATACAGGAAGGAACTGAATTGTCTGGCTTCAGAGTGAGGGCTGGAGGGGCAGCTTTCTCCAAAACAGAAGTGCTGGCAGAAGCCACGGTTCCTGTGTTGAGCCCTCCCCCACCCAGCCTACACATGCAGGAGGGCGCCACATCTGAGTCTCCATCAACCTGGCTAACACTGTTTGCCAGGTGCTAGTGATTCCCTGAGACCCCACTCCATCCAACATGTGGGCCCACCCAAACCAATTCCAGTGGTTTTTCCATACAAACAACCTGTCTTGGCTCATGCTACAGACATTCCTAAAATCTCTCAAAGGTTAGCAAACCCCAAACAAACAGGATCTGGCTTCAGCATGCTTCATACCTTTTGCTAAGCAGCCTCATGTCCAGTACCAGCAGCAGACAGACTCAGTTTGAGGCTTGGCCTCTCCCAGGCACCTCCAAGCCCAATACAAGTGGCAACCATCTGCAGATCACTTTATAGCTCATACCAAGTGGCCCTGGGCAGGGTACAGGGAGCAACCAACCTTGGCCTGCAACAGAACCCCTCCCAAGAGGCCCCATAACCAAAACACCTGGTGGCCAACTTCAGATCGCACCAGAGCACCACTCAACCACCTCCACAAACAACACACCCAAAGGACATACTCAGTAGGCACCAGAGCTCTGCTAAAGTAAATCCTGCTCCATAAGGTCAACACCTGCGCAACAGCTCCTCCACTGTAGTCACAGCCAGTCCTCACTGTCAATCATCCTGAAGATCAACCCCTCCTATTGGTGTGCCCACAGCAATCAAGGCTCAATTACAACAGGAGGGCACACACAATACACACAAGGGACACACCTGAAGCACCCGGCTCAGGTGACCTGGAAGAGAGTCCACTGGGCCCCACAGGACACCTGCTACATAAGGCCACTCTACCAAGACTGGGAGACATAGCAGCTCTACCTAATACATAGAAACAAACACAGGGAGGCAGCCAAAATAGGGAAGCAAAGAAATATGTCCCAAATGACAGAAAAAGCTCCAGAAAAACAACTAAATAAAATGGATACAAGCAATCTACCAAATGCAGAGTTAAAGACATTAGTTAGAGGAATGCTCAATGATCTCAGGGAGAACTTCAACAAAAAATAGGAAACATAAAAATGGAGATAAAAAAACAAACATAAAAAGGAACTTGTTAGAAATCAAGAATACAATAACTGAAATGAAGAATACATTGGAGGGAATCAACAGTAGATTAGATGAAGCAGAAGATCAAATCAGTGATTTGGAAGACAAGGTAGCAGAAAACACCCAATCAGAACAGCAAATAGAAAAAATAATCCAAAAAAATAAGAATAGTTAAGAGGTCTCTGGGACAAAAATCAAACATACCAACATTTGCATCATAGGGCTACCAGAAGGAAAAGAGAGACAGCAAAGAATTGAAAACCTTTTTGAAGAAATAATGACAGAAAACATCCCTAATCTGGCCAAGGAAATAGATATACAAGCCCAGAAAGTGCACAGAGTCCCAAACAAGATGAACCCAAAGAAGCCCATATCAACACACATCATAATTAAAATGCCAAAGGTTAAAGGCAAAGAAAGAATCCTCAAAGCAGCAAGAGAGAAGCAGTTACTTAGAAGGGAGCATCCATAAGACTGTCAGCTGATTTTTCAACAGGAACTTTGCAGGCCAGGAGGGATTGGCACACAATATTCAACATGATAAAAAGCAAGGACCTGTAACCAAGACTACTCTTCCCAGCAAAGCTATCATTTAGAATCGAAGAACAGAGAAAGAGTTTCCCAGACAAGAAAAAGCTAAAGGAGTTCATCACCACCAAACCAGTATTACAAAGAATCTTAGAGGAATTTTTTTAACATGAAGGAAAAATAAAAGATCAAAAGTATAAATAATAAAATGGAAATAACTACACATCTATCAACAATTACTTTAAATGTTAATGGATTAAATGTTCCAATCAAAAGACATAGAGTGGCTGAATGGATAAGAAAACAAGACTCTTATATATGCTGCCTACGAGAGACTCACTTCGGATTGAAAGATACATACAGACTGAAAGCAAAGGGATGGAAAAAGATATTTCATGAAAATAGAAGCAAAAAAGAAAAAAAAGCTGGGGTAACAGTACTTACACTGAACAAAATAGACTTTAAGACAAAGGCTATAATAAGGGACAAAGAAGGATCCAGTAACTCTACTTCTGGATATTTATCCAAATAAACTCAAAACACGAATTGAAAGACACATGCATCCATATCTTCATTGCAACATTATTTACAATTGCCAAGATATGGAAGTAACCTAAGTGTCCATCAACAGACAAATGGATAATGAAGAAGTGGTATATATATATATATATATATATATATATATATATATATATATATATATATATATACAATGGAATATTACTCAGTCACAGGAAAGAATGAAATCTTGCCATCTGTAACAACATGGATGGACCCATTGGACCCAAAGGGTATTAAGTTAAGTGAAATAAGTCAGACAGAGAAAGACAAATGCCATATGATTTCATTTGTATGTGGAATCTAAAAAAAAAAAAGAACAAATAAAACAGAACCAAACTCATATATATGAGAATGTTTTGATAATTGCCAGATGGGAGGGGGCTTGAGGGGATGGGTGAAAAGGAAAAAGGGATTAAGAAGTACACATTGCCGGTTACAAAATGGTCACAGAGATGCAAAGTACAGCATAAGAAATAGCGTCAATAATATTGTAATAACGATGTATGGTGTCAGATGGGTACCAGATTCATCAGGGTGATCACTTCCTAAGTTATGTAAATGTCTAATCACTATGTTCTACACCCGAAACTAACATAATAGTGTATCAACTGTAATTGAAAAATTAAAAAATTATTAAAGAAGAAAAGAAATGCAGCTTAGTTGCCAAAAATCATAGAAAAGGAAACCCACTCACTCGAAGGACATTGACATTTTCTCAGGTACATCTTCCTCAGCAGTATTTATTAATGTCCTCTTCTGTAAGTAGTCTTCTACTTCCTGTTCAGTTACTCTGGCTCACTTACCCCAACCCCAGCCTCCTTTTTCACACTTTCCTCCTCCTCCCCATCCGTAATGTTTTAGTACTTCCTTACGGAGATCAACGTAGCTTCTTTTCCAGCAGGATATAATACTGCCTTTTTGGGAGAGGGAAGAATAGGCTAACAAGATTCTAGCAAAGACAAGATCCTCAGGCAGGATGGAGAAGGGATAGCCCCTGAGCACTCGTGCATCAATACATCTGTCCTGACACGTTATGAAACACCCATGCTGTGCCCAGACTGGATGCCAGATCCAGAAAATCAGAATCTGAATAGAGTCAGGAACAGAGTTTGAAAAGCCAGGACATATTTCAGGTATGAAAAGTAAAGTCAGTTAAAAAACAGTGGCATTTATAGCAAAACTACTCTCCGGTACCCAATCTCTGATTTAAACCCTGGGTCCCACACACACTGTCCCTTCCCCTCACCTGCACACAACCTACACTCCCCCTCCATGTAGTACCATCCCAGTAATCCCTGCCATTCCCCTTTGGAAATCCATTCTTTCCTTCTGACGTACAATGTTCAAAGCCCCAGCCCAACACTTCTACTACCTGAAATTCAGCGCTGGCAAGTCTCTTTAAAGGAAGCAGAGATTTTTACTCTTTAGATAAAGAAAAGGATTAAAATGTAAATACTCTTACGAGTGATCTAAAGGAACACTAAAGTGGGTGGCAAATATGATGTTTTCCTGAGTATGTACTTTCATAGATGAGACAAAGCTGAAGGACTGGAGAACAATCTCGAGATAATTTTCTTAGACTTTACATTTTTTTTAGGGCTGAGTCCGGGCAGAACTCTTGATTTCTCTGTGATGTGATTTGGCAAAGACCTAGCCAAGGTCACTAATGCAACCATCAGTTTTCCAGAGGATATTATCATTTCCTGCCCTGGACCTTGAAGGGGACCAAAGTTATGCCATTCTGATGCTGCCTTTTGGGACACTGCTTTCAAGCTGTTTGTTAAGAAACAAGGTTCAGAAAGTCCCTTTGACCTCCCTGCTTTTCTGCCTAAGAGATTCAGATAGAAAAAAACCTGCTTTGGAAAGGAGCTCTTAGGATGTTCCCTTTGTCCTAATTTGAATTAAATAAGATAAATAAGAGGTCTTTAGGCAGGGGTCTGTTAGCTAGATACCTCCTGCGTCCCACTGTTTCTGAGTAGCCCAGCAAGAATGCCCCAGCCACGTGTGTTCTGCTCTTCCTCAGCTTCCTATAAATTGCCCATTCTCACTTCTGAAATCTAGTACCCTGTCCTCACCCTTTTCTCCTTTGTCCAAAATGTCACATATACCCAATGTTGTCTCATTGTCTTTGGAATTTTCATGCCTATGTGAATTCTCCACGCACATGTATTAAAATTTTGCTTTTCTTCTGTTATTTTGTCTCATGATAATTTGATTATTATCTCAGCTAGAGAAACTTAGAAGGTGGGAGGAAAAGTATTAATATTTTTTAGCCCCCACAACCTGAAACTTAAAAGTAGACTTCAACCCAGAACCTTATGCCACTCTGTCCTCATGTGCTCGGAAGGATATTCTTGGATTTTATGAGAAAATATAATCCATGGTCCAATAAATCTGGGGATTTAATGGACTAATAGTACAACTCAAGCACAGCAGAGAAAATACAGTGTTCCCCTAATATAGTGGTACTCAGAGTGTGGTCTGCATAATTTAGTAAACCAATATTTTCCAACAATTACAGAATCATGCATGTCTAAAAGATTCATTAAAGTGCAAGATTGAGCAACGGATCTTAATACAACAAAGTGCAAAAAATGCTTTGATATGGTTTCAGAACTCATATTGCAACAAATCTTTAAGAAACTACTGCTTGTTGAGTTTTGGCATAGTGTTAAAGAAAAATTTTATTAAAAGACTACAACATGTTTTTTCATTTTCCTAGTCCATATTCGTGTGAGGCCAACCTTGCCTCATATACTCAACCAAAACAACACATCACAACAGAATGAATGAAAAACCAGCTGAGAATCCAGTAGTTGTCTATCAATCTACACATTAAAGAGATTTGCCAAAAAAAGTAAAATTATGCCACTCATCACTAAAATTTTTTTGGAAAATATGGTTATTTTTTCACAAAAATGATATTTATACTAACATGTAAGGAACTTATGTTTAAGGAGATTATTTTAATAATTAAATAAAATTTTAATTATGTAGTAATTAAAATAAAATTTTAATGAAATCATTGATTAAATTTTAAATAAATTAATGCCTGTATAATTTCTCAGTTTTACATTTCTAATACATTAAGTATTAATAGATACAACCCATATACCCTACAGCTCTTTGGGATCCTCAATAATTTCTAAGGGTGGAAAGAGGTCCTCAGATCAAAAAGTTTGAGATGATGCCCTAATGTATTTTGATCATGGAAGCCTTTCTCTGTGGATCACCTTGACTATATTCTATGGATCATACAATAAGAAACAGAATTTCATGTTGTGCACATGAAATTTCTCCTTTACATGCCTCTTCTCCCTAGACATTCCTCAGTAAATTCGTTTTTATGTGGATCAATGGGTTTCCTCTCAGTTTTGTGCTTATGACCCTGGCAGTTAATGCATAGATCTCCTCTGGTAAACACAGTTGATGCTGACTGTATCTATTTAGAAGTGGTCCTAATCTAAAGAATTATTTCACTGAGCAAATGTTACAAATAGGAAAGAGAAATGATGGCGTAAGTTAACATGCTCCTATAGCACATACGCGTAATCCTGTGTTATGAGATACAGCACCAGGGATGTCCCGAAAACATAAAAGATACCATGTCAGTTACAATCATAGGCAATTTCTTTACCATTCAGTTTCCAACAACAGGATCACGGATCGAAGTGTCTATGTAACAAATTATTATTTTATAAAATGAGCAGCATGACAGCAATGTATTACTATGAGTACTGACAATTTGTATTTGCAAAAATTGTATGCAAGACAAAAGTAACTTAAGAAGTAATTCATATATCTATGAATATAGAAATATGAATATAGAGTAAGGGCAATTCTTTATTTTTCGTAAGACTAGAAGCCCCAATTACAGAATTTAGTGATAAATCTCTACTTTCTGTCAGGTATCTGAATGACTGGCCTATTCTCAGATGGCTGTAAAAGATTTTGGGAAAAGTCAAAAGTGTAAAGTGCTGAACAACTATTCCATGCAACAACTCTCCCCAAGGAAACTCAGTCCTTATATAGAGCCAGCGTGGAGTAAGGACAGGCTGTTCTGTCCTCTAATTCTCATTCTGGAATTTGCCCAAATAACAGAAACCATTAAGTTTATTTATGAAGTTTATAAGTGTCTAGTTTACAAAATGTTCCTTAAAGATGACCAGGATCTTATCCTGAGAGCTGAAGACGCTCATTTTGATCTCTTTTTTCTTTTTACTTAAGACTAGAAATGAAATTGACATATAATCTGCTTCCACTAAAACTTTCTTTGGTGGACATTTTTTATGGTTATAAATGCATATTAAGTTCCAGGTCCTGTTCTACCTCATTTAGTCTTCCCAGCAACTTTGTGAGATAGACTATAACTATTCCCATTTTACAGATGAGAAAACAGGCTCAGTGTTGACCTGAGGCCACCCAGTTTATAGGTGGCAGATAGGACCATGAGGAATAAAGTGAAGAAATAAAATGGAGTCACTATAGTCAAGATGCTAAATGCAACTAGGGTGAGGCATGAGGAAACAATTCTATCCTTGTATAAACTAGCCTGGGAACATAAACTTTTGAACTTTTCAGTCCTATGTCAATACTTAGGTATACATCAAGCCTCCAGGTAGCCCTCTAATTACTCCCTAAAGGACTAAGGAAAGAATGTTCACATACCCAGACCATCTGAAATCCATTGTTCAGACTACCTGACATCCAGTATCCAGACCACAGGTTATCTAGAGGATTACCATCTTGGACAAATCCAGAAGCTAAGAATACAGGACTGATTTTTCTCAAGAATGTACTTTTTACTGTAAGAACCCTCAGATTTTCTTTCATCTTTAGAACATTCTGCATATTGCCCAGTTGTGTCTCTGGTTTGCAAACCCTAAGATCCTTGAATAAATCTTTATCATTTAATTCTAGCCAAAGCCTCCTGATTCATTTACATTCGGTCAACAACTGGAATCCAGGGAGTTAGTCCCTCTGAACCTCCAAACCAGTATGCTATCTGCTATTTGAGGATGCTATTTGAGATGCATGGACAATAACATTGAATGATTTACAATAAGCAGCTATCCACTTTTGCGGGTAATATAGTAAATTTTAAGCGTAGGTTAGCCTTTATTTCAAAAAGACTTCCTTACACTCTGGTGTGTTAGGCGCCATTCTCTGTCTTCCCCATCATGCCCTATACACGGAAATGGTCTTTACCTATGAATGCTTCTGCCTCCCTTCTAGCCTGTACTAATATCCACTGGCATGGTGTCTGGAGCAGCGGTCACTGAATAAATGAGTAAAAAGAAACAAGGAATGACCAAACAAAAGTGAATTTCCACAAATCTTCTTAATCACCAAGGACATTAATTTCCAATTGAGTTCTGTGCACCCTAGACGGTATGTATAACTTCCAGTGGGATGCAGGGAGAAAACACTAGCATTTCTATTTCTATTCACTGACCTTTACCACTTGGATTGACACTGACATCCTCAGACAGCCACGCAAGGGGCCTAGCATGAGCATTCCTGGGTTCAAGGGGTAGCAGTGGGGCCCTCAGCTGTTTGGGGTTAGCAGTAGGGCCCTCGCCTGTTTGTTTGCTTTCCGTAGACTACCAAATTGCAGTTTACATGGGCCCGATTGAGAAAGGACTGTATTTTCAATTTTATCTAAACTAACCCTCACAGAATGGACTTTAAACGAGTCCTGCACAGAAGTGCAAAAAATGCCAACAACAACGCAAGCACCAATGAACAGGAAAATAGTAGCCCTGATGCCATTTTTACTATTTCTCATATAATATTTTTCTCAGCCACATCATGAGCTCTAACAATAACAAACTAATCAGATCTAACATGAAGTTGGCAAAAAAAAAAAAAGTCCTTCAAGTATCAAAACTTTGATTCGTATCCACTATTCATATGAATGGTCCTTGCCAAAATGAACACTGTGCCCTGGGGAAGTGGCTAACCGTATTCTTATACATTTTACAAATAAGTATTTTTTATGAACAGGATCAAAAAATGGAGAGCTCACTGATCTAGAGCTTTACTATTCAAAGTGCAACCTGCAGAGGAGCCAGTATTAGCATCACCTGGCAGCTCGTTAGAAATGCAGTCTTAGGTCCACCCCTTACCTACTAGATCAGGAGATCCCAGGCAGTTCACGTGCATGCTTCTGTCTGAGGAGCAGCGCTTTAGGACTTACTTCTTAAACGATCTGAATCCCAACAGTTCAGCTTTTATTTAAAAGTTTAGACCGATTCGTCTTTTGAATTTTTGAACTCAGAAACTTATAATTTCTAATATCTGTTATCAAGTGTTCTTCAAAATTATAAAGAAACTATCCCCATAAACCAAAGATCCAGTGATATCATCTATGTATAACTCACTGTTATGTCTTATTCACTCCAGTACATATAAAATGAATGTCAGGACCCTCGCACAAGAAAGACCATCCAGTCACATCTTAATCGTTCGATCACCCCCACTTACTTTTGTTTGATCATCAGCTTTGAACACATAGCAGATACTCCGCTGATTGGCTGCATCGTCCTTAATCAGACAAGCAAAGTAACTGGGGTCGTGACTGTTGTGAATCAGCTTATGCACATGCTGAGGCTTACACTCGAAGATGCTGGAACAGATCAGGGGATCCCATTGTTGACTTTTTCCTGGCTCAGGTTCACACTTCAGTCCGGAGGGTGAAACACAAAGCCGGACTTGCTTGCTGCCAGGCTCCTTTATGGAGGACTGCCCACTGAGCCGTCGCACCTCTGCCACGACCCACGGCAGCATGGGCATGGTGGTCAGAGAATGCACCGGCAAGGAGCCCACCAGCTGGAGGCCAAAGTCCACCCAGACCTCATTAGGCAACGGATGTTTCCTCGCTGTGAATGTTATCGGTTCCATCTTGGGAAAGGTCTGGAAACTCAGCAAAACGTTGCCACTCTTTTCTATTTTAGACCAAGCAATCTATTGTACGTGCTTCTGGTGCAGAATCCTGGGGGAGAAACACAGAGGCATTGGAATTTAATGAAGTCACAGCAATAGCTACTTTCAAAGAGTTATTATCTCAGAAGAACTTAGTCTGAAATTCAAACACAGGAAGAAATAGGCATTAGTTCAAATAAGCTGCTCTGCTGAGAAAGAGCTTTCTTGCAATTGCATTTCATATAAAACCTAAAAATGCCATAAATGTCACATTTACGACAGGTTACAAAGATCCCACCAGGAAATTCCTGTTAAACTTACGCTTCATAGAACCCACAAAGGCAAGCACGATAGAAAACAATATAATGCTACTTGGGAAGCTTGAAACCCTGTTGTATTAGTTACCATATGTTTCAAAGAGAATTTTTTTTTTAAGACAGTCAAATTCAGTACAGGTAACTACCCCCCAAAAAAAGTAATCGTGCGAAAAAAAGTATCAGCTATCCATCATCGTCACAGTCTACAGACCAGTTTTAACCCCTTATCGCTTATGATACCACTTAAGTTTTAAAAGACTCTCCCTGGTGTATATAGTTCAGAGGTTCTGAATCACAAATTCAAACTCCATTAAGAGGTACTCGGTGCATATTATGTTCCAAACACCATCATAAATATTGTTTTGCTTAATTCATGTACTATAAGCCATCACCCCAACACCTTGCCCTTCCTCATCAAAATAGAGGGTGTTGCTTCTACTAGACCCAAACTCCCTGAACTGCCTTTCCCTCTCTATGGGTGATTTTCAACAACCACGTTTGATGTATCCTAACACCCTCCTGTGCTTTTGGATGGCACAACCTTGCTGGCCACAACTGAGCTGTCTACATCATCTCAAGCCCTATTCTCTACTCATTTGCTCCCTGGATGTTCACCCTCCCATGCATTCCCTGAGCACGTATACAAATGCTGGGGAGAAACTCAATGAAGGCAGGGCGTCACATCTGTCTGATTCACCATGGTATCCCGGGGCCTAGCACAGCTCGACTCAGAATAGGCGCAATCCATATTTTAAAGGAGTGAATGAAGTCTCTCCCATACTACTAATAAAGATATTTTCCCTTGACTTCAAACCTCCCCCAGCCATAGCTCCTCCTTCCCTACACACATTTCTTCCAGAGAAAGTCTATGCTGTCTCCACTTCCTACTGTCCATCTACAATCTGGTTTGTGACTAGAAACACCACGGAGCCACTGAAATTGCTCCTGTTAGGATTGCCCACAGCTTCTGGTTGTGAAATCCAAAGGGGCTTTTAAGTCCTGAACTGCACTGTCCTCTCCGACGAATTTCTCAACGGTGACCACTCCTTCCTGTTTGAAACCTCCGGTTCTCATCGTAGCTCTTGGGTTGCTTCTTTTCAGGTTCTTTGACAGCTCTCTTTCCCTGTTCCACCCCATCGTCTCCCCTCATTCCACCTGCTTTCTTTGGACAATCTCACATTCTAAGGGGGTTAACAACCACATTCTAACACTCCTACCTATGCTGCTGCTCAGAGATTACTTTGCATGTGTTATCTCATTTCATCTTCATAACAACCTTCATCTCTCACCTTAGTCTCAGTTGGAGACTATTATTGCCATATTTGTGACCTAGGAAACTGAGGCCTAGAGAGCTTGAGTTACTTGTCACGGGTGACATGGGGGAGTCTGCACCTTATTCTCAACCTATCCTCCAGAATGCTGCACGAGAATGCATCTACCTCTTACATTGTTTTGTACACCTGAAACTGAAAAAAAAAGAAAAAAGAAAAAAGAATGAATTTTCTACGTATACCCTGATGATTCCCAAGTGTTTGTCTCCCCTTGAAACTCAAAAAGTTCCAGATCAGTACAGGCCATTAAATATTTCTGTCTGGATAGCCTATAGGCACCTCAGTCTCAATGTAATTATTTTAAAACTAACTCAGTCTCACTTCCCTGTTCTCAAAACTTCTCTTCCTTCCTATAAGCTGTATCTCCACGACAAGCATCAACATGTATTTTATTGGCCAAGGCACAAGCCAGGGAGTCATTGTTATAGACTAAAAGGTTTGTGGTCCCCACACCCCCAAATTCATACTATGAAATTCTAATTTTCAATATGATGCTATTAGGAGGTCAGGCCTTTAGGAGGTGATTAGGTCATGAGGGTGGAGCCCTCATGAACGGAATTAGTGCCTTTATAAAGGGACCCAAAGCACTCCCTTGCCCCTCCCATAGAAAAATGATGGCCGTCTATAAACCAGGAAGTGGGCCATCACCAGACACTGAATCTGCCAGCACCTTGATCACGGACTTCCTAGCCTCCAGAACTGTGAGAAAGAAATTTCTGTTGTTTATAAAGCACCTGTCTGTGGTATGCTGTTATAGCATCCTGAACGGACTAAGGTAAGTCATTCAGATTCCTTCTTCATCCTATCACTACTTCTAAACTGGCTCTACATCTACATATATCTTATCTATTCTCAACTGGAGAAAAAGTGCCCCAATCTTCAATCCATCCTTCACGTATTTCCTAGAGTGATTTAACTGACACACAAAATTGATCATGTCACTCCTCTGCTAAAAAGTCCTTAATAAATAACTGCCCCGTAACAATCTAAAGTCTTCTACATGGTATATAAGGTCTCTTCGGAATCTGGTCCTGACTGTATCTCCAACCTCATATTCTCCCCTAAAATGCCTTCCTTTGTGCACTGTTTGGTGAAGATAGAGAAGCAGTTATGGTTGATCACGGACATTATTTCTCATGCTTCTGAGCCATAGTGCATACTGTTCGTATCTCCCAGGAACATAGGACCTGTCACAAACTATAAAGGGTCTGAAATTTTACTGTACATGCAAGCTGACATGTTAGCCTGATACGTTAGCCTGCTGGTAGAAGACATGAGATTCCTGGGTCTGAGACAAAGGACGATGAATTATTACTCAGAGCAATGCCAGGGAGTCAGCATCAGTTCCTTGACTCCCAATTCCCACATGCAGGGCGACACCTGCATCCACACTCGGTTACAAGAAAGGCACCTGAGTTGGGGGAGACCGGATTTTTATAATGGGGAGTAAGTATGTCTGCTCCAGAGGGAGACACTATTTCTATCTTCCATGGCTGTTCATTATTTTTTTAAAAAAGATTGAAAAGGTAGTTCAGAACAGAAGCAGTGCCTTTGCTTGCAAGATATGTAGACACACTAGAAACCCATGCAGAATTATCTCCTGAAGATCTGACTCTTGTGCTCTAAACTAGTTCCAACTCACATTTAAGTCATGGCTCAAGCAACTACCACCTGTTTCGTGCAAGGTGATTTAGGGTATCCACTATGACGTGCTTCTGCACTTCACATCTAATCATCATATTCATTGTAGTCCCTCATCAAGACTGTAAGCTTCTTCAACTTTTAAGGTTTGAGATTTTTAAAATCAATAGGGAAATTCTAAACCTCTTCTGAACTAGAACAGAAGTCTCTTCTTTTTACTCTGTTTTTCTATATGATATATATATGCTAAGAGCTTTTTAATATAATTTGAACACAGTTCAGAGCTAATTTTTTTCTTTCAAATGTTCAGAAGTTCAAATACCCCCACTGTATTTAGAGCGACAACATATTTCATGAAAGTACATTCCCTGTCTCTTTTCCTTTAAAGTACAGTTTATCTTGATGAAAACAGACCTGAAGTTCATATGAGGTCTGACAATTAAGTTCATGAACTTGTTGCAATGATGTTGCTAACCTTTTTTGATATCAGAGGGATTATTCATTATGAATTTGTACCAACTGGACAAACAGTTCACCAAGTTTACTATTTGGCAGTGCTGAAAGGGCTGCATGAAAAAGTTAGACGAAAACGAACTTTTTGCCAACAACTCATGGCTCTTGTATCGTAACAATGCACCAGCTCACACAGCACTGTCTGTGAGGGAGTTTTTAACCAATAAACAAATAACTGTATTGGAACACCCTCCCTACTCACCTGATCTGACTCCCAATGACTTCTTTCTTTACCCAAAAATAAAGGAAATATTGAAAGGAAGACATTTTTATGACATTCAGGACATCAAGGATAATACGACGACAGCTCTGACGGCCATTCCAGAAAAAGAGTTCCAAAATTGCTTTGAAGGGTGGACTAGGCACTGGCGTCGGTGCATAGCTTCCCAAGGGGAGTACTTCGAAGGTGACCATAGTGATATTCAGCAAGGAGGTGTGTAGCACTTTTTCTAGGATGAATTCACTAACTTAATTGTCCGACCTCGTATAACCCCATAAATAATGGTCTCTCTCTCTGTCTCTCTTTTTTCTCTCTCTCACCTACATGTAAAAGTGGCATTAAATGTCTGGCTCAGCTTCCACTCCTGTAACTGAATCTGTTTCAAGCTCTAACTGTTGACAGCTGCTAATCCCAAGACATGTTTAAAGAAGTACTAGAATTATTATAAAGCAAAGAGCCGGGACCTCACAATCAGTGTAGATGAGGCACTTATTAATATGGTGGCAACAAGCATCACAGAATTACTTTTGGTTTTTTTTATAAGGGAATATATATACCTAGTGCAAAGCAAAAAAATCCACAATTCAGTCATTTCAATCATTTGGTAAGTAATCAGTCATCAAATGTGTTCTGCCGTTTCACTGACAAAACTATTTGAATGCCTAAAGTTTTCACTTTTCAACCGGCGGGAGCACATTCTTAGTATCTCTGTAAAAGGTAGATTGAACCTTAACACTGTTTATAAACTACCAAATAATAAATTCTACCTCAAACATAGCCATAATTATTTATAAGCACTTTTGATTCTGTTGATGTAAGATTCAAGGTAACTTAGACTAGGCAACTGCTTGTATTACGTTTCAATAAAAAGTTGCATGAAACAGATGAACTACTCAGAGAATACTAACCATTAGATTATTTTTTAAGCCATGTCAATCTATATCATTTGCCTGCAACCTCTGACCATCCCGTAAGACCCAGGTAGAACCAACTCTTCCAAGGGGCCTCTTGCGCCTCATATGGTCACTAAGAATGTTCTTAGCTATGTTCTGTGTGTACAAGGCCTATCCCTTGCAGAGACCATCTGTATTCTACACAACTCCTACCTACCACAGCTCCTAAATATGGTAGGCACCCCAAATACAAAGATGCTTTCTTTTTTAGAACAGATTCAATAATCTTGTTAGTGAGTCCTGCTATGAAAAATATTCCTGACAGCATGCACTTAGAATCATAAAAATTTACAACTAGAAACGTCTTTTTAAACCATTTAGAAATTTCCCTCATATTTGAAATGAGGAAACTGGGTTCTGGAGAAGTTAAGTGGCTTGTCCAAATTTCGTGACAGAATTAGGACAATCCAAGTCTTTGACTCCCATCCAAGTGCTGCAAAGAACCTCAGTTTCCTCGTGAAAACATTTTCAAGTGTGAAGTTAAGAAAGCAAGTTACTTAACTTCTCCAAATCTTAAGTTTACTCTTATAAACGAATGGAACAAGATCATCCCCAAGTTTTCTTCTATCTCTGAAATCTGGTGAATCTAATTTTCATAATGTATAACACCAAATGTCCCCGACATTGTGTGGGGATAGAAAACTGCTCTCATCTTCCTGTCAAAAATATAAATGTGGAGGAGGTACATGAAGAAAGGATGGGGCTTATTGATCAGGAAGCAAAAGGAACAATGGTGGGAGTTAGTAGGCCACCATTGGGAACTCCCTCTCTTCCCAGCCCCCCAGGCACCTCCTCCTAGCAAACCACAAGAAGTAAGATGGGAACTTCCCAGTAGCTAAGATGCTGCAGCCTCCTCAGGTTCCACCCTCACCTCCTCCTCAGAACTGGTGGGAGGGGAGGAGGGAAAGAACAAAGGATAAAGGGATAGGTGTTGGCAGCTTCTAGCTCCAGGCCACTTTAGGAAACAGCTGATGCTGATTAGCTGTTGGGGACCCCCAGGGTGGGCAGGGAGTCCCCAGGTGGCCACTCACCTCCTCTTTTGAATCAATGGTTTAATCTTTCTGTTCTTTAACCCAGATAGAGTGGGCATTCAGCTGAACAGAATTATTCTGCCACCTGAATACTCTACTCTCATCTCACCATGCAGTAAGACCACTGGCTTGGATAAACTATTTGGCCATTTTCTGCACAGAACCTCACCCAATCAGAGCAGCGTGCCGCTCACCCAGGAACTGCCCACAGGTCCTCTGAAGCAGTCGTCTATTTCACCATCACAAGGAGCTCCTGGAGCCAGTGGTTCTAACCTTTGCATCATCAAGGATGCTCCCTCACTGGCATGCGCCTGTCCAATTTAATGCATAACGATGTTGTGAATGATTTCCTTCCTATATAAATCAGAGCCAATTCAAGGCTAGTCATTTAGAATGCTACTGTCATTTCTTGTATTCTCTTCTTCTATACTGCACAGGATACAGGGGTAAGGCTGGGGGTGTTTAGACAGCCTCCGGGGGTTACGTATAACCTTCCCTCCTGCACCGCTGCTTTAAGTTATTCTCCTAAAAGTAACTGTTAACACCTAATAGCACTTACTATGTGTCTATTAACCAACTTAGCTCTCGTAACAACCTTAGACAATAAGGACCACTATTATCCTATTGGAATAAGGACTATGATGAACTATTATCATTATCAGCTCCAATTTAAAGAGAAGAGATGAGATGGAAGTTGCTGGCACAGAGAAATGAGGTCACTTGCTCAAAGTCATACTGGTAGCAAGTGGCAGAACCACATTTCAAATGCAGGTCCTTCCACAGAGTTTGTGTTGCTCTTAACCACTTTGCTGGAGGAATACCTATTGACTAACTGCCTCTTCTTGGACATTACATAAGATCTGCATTCTTACAACTCTGATAAGTATGTTTTATCATCCCCTTGTTACATTAGGATCCCGTGGCTAGTGAATGAAGGCAGGATTTGAATCCAGACCTGTCTTATGCCCAAATTTTTATTCTTCATGATCTAATAATATCTCTAGAGCGGAATTACTCGAAAATATCTTGCTAGTGGATTAACTGGGTTGTTTTTCTATCTAAATCTGGCTTGGCCTCAGTAATCCAAATGTAAATGTCAAAGTTATAAGCTAAAAGTATAAAATAAATGAATGTGATAATAGCAATAAGGCATGTTTATTGAATGCTCACTATATAGCAGGCACTGTTCTAAGAACTTACACAGATAACTTCATTAAGTTTGGCAACAAAGCCATTAGCTACTTTGGAAGCGTAGATTCACTGATCATAAATAATGTATTGTTAAATGAGTACATTCTCTTTTTAAGAGAAAAAAGCTGCTGCTTGTCACAAAGGAAATGGGCACACTCAAAACTAAATGCTGCTTTGTTGGTACTAAAACATACTCCCTACATTCTGCACAGCTTCACTGAAACCTAAGTGTCAAGATTACTTCCCATGGTCCAAATATGACAAATCTTTTTCTAACCATTTAAAACCTGAAAAGGGACACGTTGCGCTTAAATCTAAGAATGCGTCAAATGGAAATCTCGGCTTGAAAATGGAAACCTTCAGGTCTTCTGTGAAGAATCTGGTTTAAAAATATTTTATGAGAATGTGGGGTGGGAAAGGAAGAAATGAAGATAAAAGTCAGCCAAGGCTACTGTACTGTATGGTAACAGTTCTGCACTGAAAAGCTAAATAAATCCTTTGCCATCATCAGCAAGATATACTTCTTGTCTGCTCTGTGGATACAGTCATTTTAATGAACAGATTCTGCTTCTCCCAGTTTTAATGACCAAGAAAAGAAAAGAGCCATGAAACATATCACATATTGGAACTAACATAGCCAAGAAACGAGAGGGACAGCTCAGCAGACAGGGCAAAGGGCAAAGCATATTCTGGCACCCACACACAAGCAGACGTAAGCCCCCTAATGGGCTCATATACATTTTAGGTCATTTGGAAATCTGAAGAGTGCAGACTATGGACCTTCAGAGAAATGCTGTGAAGGTAGTAAAAGGGGCATGAGGGAGTTGTCCTTTTGTGACATAAAATTAGAAGCATGTGCAAAGACGGAATCCTCTCAAGCAGGCAGCCCTCCTCCAGGCATCATAATGATTAGAGATGCTGATGTGAATGGGGAATAGGTGAGCATCATGCTGCTTGCCAGTGGTACATCCTAGAAGATCCTAGAAGATCTGGGCATGAAAGGAACCACCCACCCACCCCTCTGCAAGGGGAGGGGGTGGTACATCTGATTGCTATGAAGCCATTCTAGTGAAGGCTGCCTTCTAGAGTAGTGGGAAACAGAGATTGTCAACAGCTGGGTAACAACAGACAAGAGGCAAGCTGTGTTTCTTCGGAGTTGCCCATTTCTTCCTTGAACCCTCTGCTACTATGACAATGTCACATGGGATGAAAGGTCAGCACTGACTTGACTGCACCCACCAGAAAGGTTATCATAATAAAAAGGGAAATCCCTAGAGCACTTAGTGGGAAGATTATGATAGACAATGGCACCGAGTCCCATTTGCAAAACTTTACTGTGATGCTAATCATTTCTCACTACACCAATGAATTTTTCTCCTGTTTTACTGGTTTGCAAACAGCTGGACAAATCCACATAAAGGCATTTATTTAATTATCGCCTGATGATTTTATTAGTGCTTTCAGTTCCTTTTCTATCTCCTTGAGCTCAGCTAATAGTCTCAGGATACTCTACTTGTGTTCACTTCAGTAAATGTCCCCTCAGCATTTCACAGAGCGCCCTCTAACTCACATCTGTGTTCACTATCCAGTAGCTCGTGTTTTGTGAATGGTTATTTACAGATAAATCTAGAGAGAAAGCCCTTTTTATAGTCTTATTCCCCGGTAACTTGGTTGGGGGAAAAAAAACACACAGGTAGATTTGAGGCTGTGGTAGCATTTCATTTCCAACAGATGTAAAACACCTGTTTACAAAAGCAGTCAATCCTTTTCTATACACACTTTTTCATGCAATGTCCTTATTCCTGAAATGTCTTCAAGGTCCCCAGGAAGGAGCTGATCATGAGGCACACCTCCTCTCTAACTAAGAGAATCCACCTGAATCTAGGAAAAGTTGCAGAACTCACCTGCTTTGGGGGTCCCTGCTCCAAGTGAATGAAAGAACATGAAATGCTCAGAAACATGGCTGTACAAGCTGATTGCCAGCCTCCTGGAACAGCTCCCCATTCATTCTTCCCCCCACCCCTCCCACACAGAGCAGGCTCCCAACACACAACAAAACCTACAGGTGGCCATTCTCCAACTCCAACCAATCCCATCTGGAATCTGGGGAAGAGAATGAATTTCTGCTTTTCTAAAGAAGAGCCTCTTTATCAACGCCTCTGCAGTTTTGCTCAAGCACAGTGCAAAAAGTTTAGAAGTTTGGACTTGTAGAGATAGCTGAGTTTCTTGGGTGTGACCCATTTAAACCAGGTCATTTTTAAATGTTCTTTTAAAGTCTGATTATATTAATAAATGAAATCATCCAATCATCTAAGAGGAGTGATGAGGGACCTATATGAATACCTATCCATTAATGTAGGGCACTCTGAAAATTAAACTGGTGGAAGGAACACTCATCACTTTCAATTTCTTTTCCTCTTTAAGCAACTTTCAGAGAATAAGATATTTTAAACAAAATCACAAGTAAAGCCGCCTCTAGGTGGATTTCAAAGAAAACGATACCTCTTTTTAAAAAATAAAAACAACATGTGGCTAAGTTTGAGGGGTCCCATAATCACACAGTGATCAGGAAGCTGCTAGAAACAATTAGGCAGGGTTTCGAAATGACTGGTACAGGATGTGCCCATAGAAAGAAATGCTGTGCGCACTGGTGCAGCTGCCAAAGTTACTACTGCAAAGTACCCTGAACTTTTAAAGGGTGGCATGGGATTACTCTGACTGCCCTCCCCCTCAATCTGGTCGCTTTACAAACACGCTAGCCCTAGAGATATTTGGCGGGAGGGAGGAGGGAGGCGATGCGAGGACCAGAGAGCAGGGGAGGAGGAGGGCAGAGGGAGGGAGCTGTCCCAGCTCTGGGTCGTGACGGACTAGAAGGTTTCGTTTTCGTCCAAGTAGGGGGCGAAGAGGTGGCAATAAACTTCCTCCCCCAAGAGCCCTTCGGGCAGCTAGGACAGCAGAAACGCCCCTGGGCCGCCGGAATCCGGCTTCTCCACGGGCCCGGGAGCGCAGGGTCGTGCTGGGGGGTGGGGGGCGTTCACGATGCCCCTGAGGAGGGACAGCGGGGTGCGCGGGTGAAGCCCAAGAAGGAGCCTACCTGTGCGGCGGCGCGCTCAGAGCGCGGGGCCCGGCTGGGGCGCGCAGGTGCTCGGGGGCAGCCTGGGGATGGCCTGGGCGGGCGGGGCGTCCATCGTGCTGGCGGGCAGTGCGCTTCCAGCCGCAGGGGCTTGGGAGGGGGCCCCTCCGCTCAGCTCCCGCCTCTTCTCCACCCGGCTGAGAAACGGCGGGTCCTGCAGCGGCGGCGGCAGCAACAGGCACCGTAGCGGCGGCGGCGGCGAAGAAGAAGGAGGAGGTGTCTGCGCGCGGCTCGCGTTTCCTCCTCCCCGGCTGGGCGAGCGCGGGGGAGGCGAGGGGAGGGCGGCGGCGGGGATCTCCCGACTTGGTCCTCGGGGACCTGAGAAGGGGACGCGGTGCCCTCTCCCTCCCCACTATGCCTTGTGACTGCCCGAGAGGCACTGCCGGGGCAGACGAGTCACACGCGGGCAACAGCTGCTGCAGTGCGGGTCCGCCGCGGCCTCCCTCCCCTCTTTGCCTCTCCCCCCTTCCCGGCGGTCCATCCTCCGCCCGCCCGGTGGCTCCAGCCCCGGAACGGGGGAGGGGGGTATCCCGGGCGCCATCCCAGCGCAGGGTCCTGGCCCGCCGTACGCCTGGGGCGCCGGGACGCGGGGCCGCGCGCGAGATTAAGGCCCTCGTGGCGGGATGTGCGGCCGCACAATCTTGTCCTCGGCCGCCTATTTATAGCAGAGGGCCGGGCCCGCGGTGCTCTCAGCAGGTGGCACTGCCAGCCCACTCTGCTCCCCTGCGGTAGCTTCGCCTCATCAGAACTCTCGCCTTCTCCTTCCGAAACGGACACGGTGAACACTGGACAGAACACAGGAAGGCGACCAAACCACCTGGCTTTCCCCACATCACCCCTTCTTCCTGCCCTAGGGTTGGATGATGGCAGGGAGTGAAGAGAGGCACGGACATCCTACCGGGAGCTGGCAGGCAAAGCAGGAGAATCAGGAATTTGGGGAAACTGCAAAGGCTTAAGTACCCTCCCCTGTGGAACACCGGTGAGCCCCGTTTCTGAACAACTGAGTGGATGACGCAGGGACTGGATTGGGCGCTATTTCTCTCGCGCGCTCGCGCGCTCGTACACACACGCCTTTTCGCGTGCCTACCGTTGGGTCAGGTTTGGGGAAGTTCCCAGCGGCCTCGTTAGAGAGTGAGGAGACACTCTGGGGAGATGTAAGCCGACTGGGAAAGCGAGCTCCCAGGATTAGGGGATAGCGGTGAGCAGGAAACAGGCAACCCTCCCAAATCCCTGCCACACTAAGTAAATAGGGGCAGTTTCACTCCGGGGGATGGAAATTGTGGGATCTGAAGAAAGTAGGATACCAGAGACGAGTGAGCAGGGAGGGGAGAGCAAGAACAGGAAAATGGAAATGAGGGGAAGCAGTCAGTAGTGGAAAAACCCAGGTGACATCTTTGGGGTTATCTTGCTTAGTGTTGCTGGAGGCCAGCTTTAGGGCAGTGACAGAGAGTTTGGGGTTGGACTTGAACCCTAATCCCAACTCCACCACTGGTCTGGGGTGGCTTAGGCAAGCTACTGAACCTCCATTCTCTTACCTGTAGAATGAGGACCAATACACACTTCATAGGACCATTGTGAGGATAAAATGGGAAAGTGTATGTAAGGTAGCACATACATGGGCCTCAACTAATGGCAGCTGCTATTGTTACTGTGGCTCAGGAGGCAAACACCAATCCAAGGTGCCCCCTCCTCCCTGCCTCACCAATAATGTAGTCCTAGAAGGTGACCCAGGTTCTTGGAGCCTTTTGATTAGGATTCCCTGATCCCATTCCTCTGGATGCTTACATCAAGGGGAAGTATATTTAAGTGGGACACAGAAGTTTTATCCACGGCTTGATTTAAAACTCTCGCAGTAGTGGTAGCTATTATTCATTGAGGAGCTATTCTATTAAGGGCATTGTGGTAGGTACTTTACATGTATTGTCTCTAATCATTATAAAAACTCTGCAGAGCAGAGAGGATTAAATCCACTTGACCAGGAAACTAAGAGGTTAATACCTCTTGGAGCCCATAAAGCTAATAGGTGCTGGGACCTGGAACATCCAAAGCCGCTTATAACACACTTTCTCTCTGGCCATTGTGTAGCCCTGTTGTAGCACTTAGCTCATTTTTGTTATAGCATAAATATTTGTGTACTTAGCCTTAAATTAAAAACAAAACAAAACTTGAGGAGTATATACAGACATGAATACTCTAATGATTAGAACATTCATTGGGTTATGGAAATTGTTTTTCATTAGGTTACAAGACCAGGTAAACAAGTTAAGCCATATTGTTGGTGCTTGGATCACCTCATAATTACCTCACATCTTTGTCTCCAACTGAGTTGTGCAGTTCTCATTCCTCTCTGCGGCACACACCTCCTGCTAGGATGTCAAGGCAGGGGCAATGTCATCCATTTCACTGACACCCCTAAACTGCCTTTCATATTAGGTCAGACAATTAAATTTATGAACTTGTTGCAACGATGTTGCTAACCTTTTTTTTTTTTAAATATCAGAGGGATTATTCTTATGAATTTGTACCAACTGGACAAACAGTTCACCAAGTTTACTATTTGGAAGTGCTGAAAAGGCTGCGTGAAAAAGTTAGACGAAAACGAACTTTTCGCCAACAATTCATGGCTCTTGCATCATGAAAATGCACCAGATCACACAGCACTGTCTGTGAGGGAACTTTTAGCCAGTAAACAAATAACTGTATTGGAACACCCTCCCTACTCACCTGATCTGGCCCCCAGTGACTTCTTTCTTTACCCGAAGGTAAAGGAAATATTGAAAGGAAGACATTTAGATGACATTCAGGACATCAAGGGTTATACAACGACAGCTCTGATGGTCATTCCAGAAAAAGAGTTCCAAAATTGCTTCAAACGGTGGACTAGGCGCTGGCATCAGTGCATAGCTTCCCAAGGGGAGTACTTCGAAGGTGACTGTAGTGATATTCAGCAATGAGGTATGTAGCACTTTTTCTAGGATTAGTTCGTGAACTTAATTGTCTGACCTCATACATGACCTGGCAGATGATAGTTGAAACTGTTATTTAAGAACCCTGCCTGCTAGACTCTGCCTATGGTAGAATGGGTCCAGCCAAGGCTGGGCTTTGCTTACAGAACATGTTGGCCAGAACACCCTCCCATTCTGCCACTCCCCTCCCTTTTCTTTTCCTCACTTATCCCGCCACCCCCACTCTACCCACACCTCCAGTCCCAGAATACAGGAAAGCTTAGGTGCAGGTGTCTAATCAGGTCACAGAAGTAAAAAGTGGGGGAGGGCAAAGGCAGACTAGGTCCTATGTCTCTCATACTATTGTAGTGGAGGGGGAAAACATTCCTGCCCCCCCACCCCACTGCTGAAATCTAGCACATTCCAGCTCAGAGATTTACAATTTAGTGGCAAATGACCATTTGCCCCAACCCCTGATCTGGGTTAGGGAAGGGCCATGACCTTTTAAGCAGCAGTGATTTCTGCATCATTTTTCCAGTTCCCAGGGTTAGTTAGTGCCCTAAGAATGATAACGAGAGATTTTATAACACTTTTAGCTTCCTGGAAACAGAACTCCTTTTATAATACATGATAAGGATTTTCTTTTTTTTTTTTTTTTTTTTGCTGTAAGGCATTGTCTCAGGGAGTTGGAGATAGCCTGCCATCAACCTCATTTGCATGTGTTTCTAGCAGCTCTGGAAGAAATTAGTAAAAGGGACCTTGGACCTGATGGTGATACCTGGGAGAGCAGGATAAAGACTGTCAAACTGGGAGCGGACACCCATACTGTCCCAGTACAGAATAGAAAGGTAAGAGGTAACCCCCCAGCTGTCACCTATAGATGCCCCTTGTTCCTGAATAAAGTAGCTCCTTCCCCTTGTCGTGCAGATGTGTGGCTCCCAGCAGAGCTGGTACACTGCCATGGCAGAGGCTGGGGCAATGTGGCCTTGGTGATGGCGACACAGAGCTCCCTGGAGACGCAGGAAGGGATTCTGTTGGTAGTTCTTGAAGTCATCAATAACAAAACTAAGTAAGGAATGGGGCCAAACTCTGCTGTGACTCTTTCAGGCCCCTGATTCTCCTGACTGGTGTAACCCAGGAACACACACAGCATTTCGCTGCTGACACCAGTTCCTGACCCCTTGGCTCAGTGAGTGAAAAACCGGGGACTGCAAAGGCTTCAGCAATTATGGCTGCTGCCAGCTCCTTGTGTGGACAACCCCTAGCTCCTTCTGAAATCCTGCCACAGGTCATTCTTTTGGGGCTTCCCCTATAGAGTCTTTTCCAATTTAGTCATTTGCAGCATAATTAATTGTTCATTGCCAAAGGCCAGGAACATTAATATCAACTTTAGGATGGCTGCAGAGTTCTAGAAAACTGTGAACCATTGGTTCCATTAAATTAAGTGAGAAGCCCTGAGGCCACTTGACTTTTAAAAAGTTAAGGGACACATGTACAAATCTAGAATGAAGAGTCTTTGGTTAATGTAGAAAAGAGGCCTTTAATAAAATTATTATTATTAAATGTATCAGTTATTAAATGTTTACATTAGTTAGAAATCCAGACTCTCTTGCTATCATACATTTTCAACCTGATTTCCAAGTATACATAATAAGGTAAGCGTTCTTAACTAGTGGGCCTATTTCCAAAATTGGCATAAATAAAGGCAAGAAATTAAGATCCATTGATTGGCAGTGACTTTCTGGAACCCTGGACTGATGGTGAGATCTGGGATGGCAGGAGAAGGTTCTGAGGCAAGTTCTAGCTCTGTGGGAAAGGGTGCAAAATTAAGCAGCAGTGTCTGCCTCAAGCATGGGAGGAGGCAGCATCCTAGCACCAACACTGGGTAATTTGCCAATCCTGCCAACCCAGGGCATAACTACTAGCATCTTAACAGTACATGAAGTAATGGCCAAGTGTCTTAATTATTTATAAAAAATGTTCTTCACAACATGTAAATGGATTGAGGTCAAGATCAGAGAGTACATTACGTTGACTTGCCTACCATGGTGGGCCCTGAAACTGCTTTCTTAAAGGCGTAAGAATAATAAAATATAGTGGAGTAAAAAAATAAAATAAAATGAGCAGATAACCAATATAGATTTTGGAATTTCAGCAATTTAAATAAGCAAAAATTTTACAGCACAGGATAACCTGTGCTTACAATGGATGCAACAACATAAATCCATGAAGTGTGAGAACAAGTGGACTGTATCCTCAAGCCCCAGAGTAAGCTCCTGTGAAGTGGTCAATCTCCTTTTATGGACAAAGCAGATAAAACTCTGGGCACCGGTCCACTTCCCTTTTCTGCTCCCTCTCCTATTTATTAAATCATTGCTATACACAAGCAACCGTTCCATACCGATCTCTGACAAAATCCAGCCTCTACTTGAGGTTCCCACTAACCACATGAGCTGGTTTTGTGGGTTTAGGCATCAAAAGCAAAGCTGAGCAAGTGTTAGATAGCACAACACTCTTTGCTATGATAGCTAAAGTTGTCTAAGGTCTGTGAGAATTTCTTTGTAAATTGTCAGAGTTATGGATCTCAGGGATTTTACCCAGACTGGTAAGATGACTAAGCTTCCCACACTACAAGACCACCACTTCGTTTTATCCCACATGTCACTGTGACATTGCTGGTACATAATGTGTAATCTCACCTAGAAATACGCAATAGTTGGCTAACTGGTCTCCCTGCTTTTGCCCTGGCTACCCTGCAGTCTATTTTTAATACAGCAGCTAGTGAATCTGTGAAAACATTAGTTGGGATATGACAGTACTTTACTTAGAAACCCCCCATGGCTTTTCCCAGAGTAAAAGTCAAAGTCCTTGTAATGTTTTTTTCTCTTCATTTGTATTTTTTGTTAAATTTATTGGGGCGACATTGGTTAATAAAATTATATAGGTTTTAAGTGTACAGTTCTATAATACATCATTTGTATATTGCATTGTGTGTTCACCACCCCAGTGAAATCTCCTTTTGTCACCTTATATTTGACCCTTTTTATTCTCTCCTACTTGCCCCTCCCCCTTTCCCTCTGGTAACCACCATATGGTTGTCTTTATTTATGAGTTTTTGCTTGTTTATCTTGCTTGTCTGTTCCTTTAATTTTTTAACACTTAAATGTTAGCTTCTATTATTATTATTATTATTTTAGTTTCAGATGTACAAAACAATGTAATAGTTAGACATTTGCACCCCTCACAAAGTGATAACCCCCGCAATCTACTACCCCTGACATCGGAATATATATCTCTCCATATATATATATATATGAAATACATAATTATAGTTGACATTCAGTATTATTCAACTTCAGCTTCAGGTGTGTAGCACAGTGGTCAGGCATCTACACAGTCTATGAAGTGTTCTCCCTAATAAGTCCAGTGCCCATCTGGCACCCTACCTAATCTTTACAAAAATTATTGATTATATTCTCCAAACTGTATTTCATATCCCCATGGCTATATTGTGACTACTAATTTGTACTTTCTAATCCCTTTACCTTCTCCCCCATCCCCACACCCCTCCCATCTAGCAACCATCAGTTTTTCCCCCCTGTATCTCTGAGTCTATTTCTATTTTGTTTGTTCATTTATTCTGTTCTTTAGATTCTACATATAAGTGAGAACATATGGTATTTGTCTTTCTCTGACTTATTTCACTTTTCATAATATTCTCTAGGTCCATCCATGTTGTTGCAAATGGTAAGATTTCATTCTTCTTTATGGCTGAGTAATACTCCATTGTGTAAATGTACCACATTTTCTTTATTCAATCGTCTGTCGATGGGCATTTCGGTTGTTTCCATATCTTGGCTATTGTGAATAACGTTGCAATAAACATAGGGGTGCATATATTTTTTTCAATTAATGCTTTGGATTTTTTTGTATAGCTACCCAGGAGTGGAATTGCTGGGTCATAAGGTAGTTCCATTTTCAATTTTTTTGAGGTACCTCCATACTGTTTTCCATATGCAATCCCACCAACAGTGCATGAAGGTTCCATTTTCTCTGCATCCTCACCAGCACTTGTTGTTTATTGATTTATTGATGATAGTCATTTTGACCAGAGTGAGGTGGTATCTCATTGTGGTTTTTATTTGCATTTCTCTAATGATTAGTGACATTGAGTATTTTTTCATATGTCTGTTGGCTATGTCTTCTTTACAGAAATGTCTTTTCATGTCCTCTGCCCAATTTTTAATTGGGCTGTTTGTTATTTTGGTGTTGAGTTGTATGAGTTTTTTAAAATAATTTTTGGATATTAACCCCTTATCAGATGTATCATTGGCAAATATCTTCTCCCATTCAGTAGGATGCCTTTTGAAACTCTTTAGTTTGATGTAATCCCATATGTTTCTTTTTTCTTTTGCTTCCCTTGCCCGAGGGGATATATTAGTAAAAATATTACTAAGGATAATGACTTTAATACAGAAACTTTGCAGGCCAGAAGGGAGTGGCAGGAAATATTCAAAGTGATGAAAAACAAAGGCCTACTACCAAGATTGCTCTACCCAGCAAGGCCATCATTTAAAATTGAAGGAGAGATAAAGAGCTTCCCAGAAAAGAACAAACTAAAGGAATTCATTACCACCAAGCCAGTATTGCAGGAAATGTTAAAAGGGCTTCTTTAAGCAGAAGGTAAAAACAAACTAAAGGAAAACCAGATATACAAATAATAAAATGGCAATAATTATGTACCTATCAATAATCCCTTTAAATGTAAATGGATTAAATGCTCCAATCAAGAGACATGGGGTAGCTGAGAGGATAAGAAAGCAAGACTGATGCATATGCTGTTTACAAGAGACCCACCTCAGATCAAAAGAAACACACAGACTGAAAGTAAAGGTATGGAATAAGATATTTCACGCAAATGAAATGAGAAAACAGCTGAGGTAGCAATACTTATATTGGACAAAATAGACTTTAAAACAAAGACTATAACAAAAGGCAAAGAAGGGCACTACATAATAATAAAGGGATCGATCAACAAGACATAACCCTAATAAACATCTATGCACCCAACATAGGAGCACCTAAATATAGAAAACAGATATTTACCAACATAAAGACAGAGATCAACAGTAACACTATCATAGTAGGGGACTTCAACACACCTCTGACAACAAGGGACAGGTCTTCCAGACAGAAAATCAATATAGAAATAGTGGCCTTAAATGATGCATTAGACCAGTTGGATCTAACCGATATTTTTAGAGCATTTCACCCCAAAACAGCAGAATATACATTCTTTTCAAGTGCACTTATAATGGTTTATAGGGTCCTATGGGACCCCTTCCCTACCCCCACACCACTATGTATTTCATGCTAGTAGTATTGGGGTTCAGGCTGCTCAAACTTCACTGGCCTTGCTGTTACTCGAAGCTGCCGGGCACACTCCTGTCCCAGGACCCTTGCTTTCAGTATTCCCTCTGCCAAGCACACTCTTCCTTCAGATGTCCATATTGCCCCCTACTTCGATTTCTTTAGGTCTTTGTTTAAATATCACCTTCTCCCTGAGGCTTTCTCTGACCAACTTTTTGAAAATAGAAACCACTGCTACACACACTTCTTGTCCCCTTTTCTTAATTTATACTCGTATTTCTCCATCGTATTTATCGCCCTCTAACATACTATGTTAGTAACTTGCATATCATTTGTCATCCATTTCTTTCCCTCTCCTCTAGGAGGAAAGATTTTTTTCTGTTTTGTTCATTGCTGTGTCTCCAATGCATAGAATAGAACCTAACACACAGTGGGCATCCAATAAATATGGAATGAATGAAACTAGTTTGTAACGCATGACATTTGTGAGTTCATGGAATGTCTATATGGTACCTCCCTTAGATTAGAAGCTTCCTAGGTCCCCCTGTTTACCCCTTGGACCCTTATGGGGTTTCTCAACTGCCCTAAGAGATATGTCAGTCCTTCACCCTGGGTGAGCTGAATGTCAAAGCATGAGACTCCTTGTTTAACTGTCAATACAGGATCTCATTCCCAGATATACTACAAATGAATTGTAAAATCATGGAACTGAGAGCTCATCCATACGATGTCAAAAGCTTGGTTGAGAAAAATGTCGTTTCAAAGAACTGTCTAAAAGATATACAGTCCAACTTGTCCCCTAGACTCTGGATCCCCTAAATTCAGTTCCTGTATCAGACCAACCCAAGTGAGAGCTGTTTGCCTGAAATGCATCCACAAAAATTTTTTATTGAATTGTACTTTGACATCTCATTCGCTCATATTGGGGGAACACATTTTATAAAAATGTCCTATTCATTTTGGGGATATTGTTTAATATCTAACACAATGTCCTTTTAAGAATTGGGAAAAAGGTCTCTTAGGGCTCTACTAGGAATAACTTTTCTCTCCGTGAGGAACTGGTGGTATCTCCATCCTTGTACTGCCTACTGGGTCAAAGGTCAGATTTGGGATCCATTGTTTGGCAAGTATTGAGGTCATTTTGTGTACTAAGTCATTGATTCACAAGTGCCCTTTCTAAGCCACTGCCAGCTTGTGCCAGTTTTTATTTCTCCATCCAAGACAAAATATGAATAACAACATGTAATTTCGTAAAACTAAACTGGACTACCCTGTATTCTGAGATCACGTTTTTCCCACTTTGTAGGTGTTAACAAAAGAAAGTTTTTTTAATGAAATTATGGTGAGGGTCAATGGTAGGAGCCTTAGTTGGCATGTTTTATTTTTGTTTTTTAACGTCTTTACCTGGCAGAAGAACATGATTGCATGTCTGTCAGTTTTCATTGTTAGGAGAATTTAGTGGTTCAGAAAGCATTGGTTATTACCTTACTCCTAGCTTCATTTTACCTCACCTTTCTCTTTCTTTAGTCCTATTTTCTTATTTTTAAATATTTTTGTTGCCTTGTATGCATGCAAGCAGCATTTAAGCATTCATTTAAGCATCATTTCTGGAAATGTGGCAGACATGAAAGAAGGAAGAAGGAAGGAAGGAAGGAAGGGAGCAAGGAAAGAAGGAAGGAAAAGAGGGGCTTATAGAAAGCAAAGAACATTCCAACTTTGGCATGGCCTCCAGCTCCACACTGCATCAAATGTTCTTACTCATCCTTACCTGGAATGTTACTTGCAAGTGTATAGTGCTTTATAATTGACATGTCCCATCTTATTAATCCTCTCAATAGCCCTTAGAGGTTTTTCCCCTACTTCTGTCATTATATACATTAAGAAAATTAAGCTTAGAGAGTTTGAGTTTTCGTAAGGCAGAAGACTTGTGGGGCAAAAATTGGAATTTTAACCTAGATGTTCTGCTTCTAATTCTTTTCCTCTGTGCCATGTTACTGCTTTTTAATACTGTTTTTGAGGGTGCTATTGTACAGAGTTGTTTTGTTTTTTAAGAAGACATAAAGGGAGTCCTTGGCTTTCAGGATAACCTTCCTTGCTGCAAGGTGTTCAGTGGTAGAGCTGAGCTTTGGCTGGGACTTTCTGACCCTTTAGTTTGGGGGAGCATCCATTGAAATGAATCAAGGTTCCAATGATCAGCACATATGGAAGAAATGTGCTGCAGGCTAGTCTCCTTCTGACCACGTTTCCTATTGCATAATAATTCATGTTGTGCCGCAGCATGTAGTGAGAGCATGCCTCATTACTTAGTTATTTCCTTTAACAGCAAAGCTGAGCTAGAGTCATTCGGCCTTCTTCTCATTTTCCTGTTGCTAAATATAAAATGTAAGATGAAGTTCTATCATTCAAGGAAAAGGAATGTCAGTCCTTGAATGTGCAGCTTAGAGATAAAATTAAGGGGGAGGTAAAATTTACCAAGATTCCCAAACTGGCAGGTATGTACTACAAAGGGCTTAGTAGAGTCTTTCAACCAGTAGAGATTTGTTGATTCTTTCTGTGGCCTTGAACTCAGCACTAAAGTGATGTAAAGATATAGGAGCCATTGTCACTGTCCTCAGGACACTTCCACTCTTCTAATTCTAAAAGTCAACAAACTTTTTTTTTAAGATTTTTTTTTTTTTTTTAATTGGGGAAGGGGAACAGGACTTTATTGGGGATTTTTTTTTTACTGGGGAACACTGTGTACTTCCAGGACTTTTTTCCAAGTCAAGTTGTTGTCCTTTCAATCTTAGTTGTGGAGGGTGCCGTTCAGCTTCAAGTTGTTGTCCTTTCAGTCTTAGTTGTGGAGGGCACAGCTCAGCTCCAGGTCCACTTGCCGTTGCTAGTTGCAGGGGGCACAGCCCACCATCCCTTGCAGGAGTCGAACTGGCAACCTTGTGGTTGAGAGGGCCCGCTCCAACCACCTGAGCCATCCGGGAGCTCAGCGGCAGCTCAGCTCAAGGTGCCGTGTTCAATCTTAGTTGCAGGGGGCAGAGCCCACCATCCCTTGTGGGACTCGAGGAGTTGAACTGGCAATCTTGTGGTTGAGAGCCCACTGGCCCATGTGGGAATCGGACCGGCAGCCTTCGGAGTTAGGAGCACGGAGCTCTAATCGCCTGAGCCACTGGGCCGGCCCCCAACAAACTTTTAATAAAGGCTGATTACGAAACATTTTAGCCTCTGCAGGCCACTCAGTCTCCTTCCCAACTTTCAATTCTGTCATTGTAGTGCAAAGTAGCCATAAACAATATGTAGACAAATGAGTGTGGCTTTGTTCTAGTGAATGTTGACACTAAAATCTGAATTTCATAAATTGTCATAAGGCATGAAATATTTAAAAAATGTTTTTTCAATCATTAAAAAATATAAAAACTACTACATTAAACTAAAAAACCTGCACAGCAAAAAAAACCATCAACAAAATGAAAAGGCGCTTGCAGAAAGGAGGAAAACAGTTCCCTACCACATGTCCGATAAGGTTAAGATGTGCTTTGTTACTAACACACTAAATAACAAGATGGGTCTAACAATGAACATGATTTTCAGTAGTGATGAGTATATATGATAATCTGAGATACCTGTGACAACTGAAATGTGACACGAAAATCGGTGATTTCCATTGGTGACAAAATCATGGGGTCTGATAATACTTTTGTGGTTTGTTGCCTACATTCTTAATTAAAGGGAGATCCAAATTTTGGCTAGAACTGTTAAAAGTAACTTTCAAATACTTTTAAATTTCCTCTCCAAGTTCATTGACTCTCTGGATTCTATGCACAGAACCTTTGGAAAACCTTTGATTTCAAGTTAACAGGTCCTAAAAAGTCAGGGAGAATGTGGTCTGAGAAAAGTGAGCAATTAAAAGGTTTTTTGAGAGTACAATTTTAATAGAGATGAGAAGACAGAGGCTAAACTGCCACATTGACTCAGCAAGGAGAGAGGAGGCTCTGAGTATTGCTATGCAATTTTGTCCCCATCCACGTGGCCTATTTCACCACTTCTTTAAGAGGAGGCTAGACTGGTGCCACGTGGGCCCTGTATTAGAGTTCTTAACAATACAGCAGATGCTGCATCATGGAACAAGGCAAACACAAAGCATTTATATACCATGATGTGTGTCAACTGGACTTTTAAAATACTCTTATTAAAACATTATTTCTCCAAAGCTGTTTGGAGCAGACTTACTCTCCCCTACGAAGACACCCCGGATTGTCAGAAACACTTGCTACTTCTTTAATTTCAACTTTACCGGTGGGAACAAGGATGATTACTTTCATTGATTTTTTACATTTTTATAATTATCTACAATAAACGTAGCTATGGAGCCCACAATTTTAACCTCGATGATGGTAGTGAGCACAACCTAGAAATATTAATTTTTTTCTCTTTAAAAATTACTGTCAAAAAAAAATTATTGTCAACATCTGGGAAATGAGGGCAGCAAAAAGATACTGGTTTCCTAACCCAGAACTGCAAACAGTAAATGGTTGAACTATGAAACACTGTTTATAAATCTAATTTGTTCATTTATCCAATGATAGTAATGCTGAACACGTTGCAATTTATAATGTGTTCTCACAGATCATCTCATGCCGTGCTTTCAACAAGGAGGTATTTTAGCTGTTAAAAATACCATTTGCAGTATACAAGAACGAGAGGT
Source organism: Rhinolophus sinicus (assembly GCF_057876585.1). Classification (NCBI taxonomy): domain Eukaryota; kingdom Metazoa; phylum Chordata; class Mammalia; order Chiroptera; family Rhinolophidae; genus Rhinolophus; species Rhinolophus sinicus. Next base: position 189,367,359 of record NC_142501.1, read on the forward strand.
AAAATGACATATACACAGTGTTATTCATTGCTGTTATATTAGCAAGGAATTGGGAACTTAAATGTCCTTCTAACTAGGGAACTGAAAGGCACATGGAGAACAGTATGTACTGTGTGCTACCATTTGTGAACAAATGCATACTATTTCAACTTCATCCATTCTCTATTCAGAAAATGGCCTAGTCACTATTTCTTTCATTATAGTGATTTGTCAAGAGTCTCAAAAAAAAAAAAAAGAAAAAAAGTATACCTTGCCCATGAGCTCAGGGTCTGTTTCATCCACAAGTTCAGTTCATGCCACTGTAACTGTATTTCTCTATTCTTTTAGGTTTCCACTCATCAGCCAGTTTCTGGCTTGTGCTGCAAACTGGTGATTCTCAATGAAGCAATCTTATTTTTGTTATGATGACAGAGATGATCCTGATGAGAGACTAGGTGCTAGAGAACAACATTGACCCTGTGTGACTTCACAAACTTCAGAATCGTTTTGTCTTACTTTGTGAAATTGATGTTTGGTGCGTGCCACAAAAATGCATACTCTGGGGTAAATTTCATGGCATCACACAATTCCGTCCAGCATCCTTTTCACAGAAGGTGCTAAGTGCATATTATGACCCCATACATTGTGGATGTCAAATGAGACCATCCTTTTCAAGCAGCAGCACAAACTCGTCCTCATTTAAATCTCTTGCTGTCTTATCAACAAGATTGTGGTTCTGATTCCGGGTTGCACACCACAGTACACACCATCTGAAGGAAGATCGTCAAACATCACATTTCCTCTGACTTGTGATTATGTCCACCGTGGGGCCAGTCCACTCAAGTAAAGCCTTCATCAGGTCCCTTCATCAATTCTTGCACCTATTCACATTGCTCCTCTTGTTTGTTGGTCTTTATAACTCGACACAAAAAAAATGTAATTTTGTTCTAGAACAGGCAAGTAATCAATTCAAAGCCATCATTAAGAACCTAAAGGTGTGACAAATCACTTTCTTTAAACCACTGGAGGGCAAGAGTGCTCTCTGGGCACAGCAGGTACTCTTTCAACAAGGTTGACATAAGTTACAAATCCTGTCTGAAACTGTTCATCGGCTCCTCCTGCCCCCTTCTGTGGGAGGCCTGCCTCCAGCAGTCTTGCAGTATTGTGTGTGAGTGATTCTGGTCATATTGAACCCTATCTCTTTTTAACTGAATCCCACTGCCAGTTACCTGATTTTCTCTTTATTATGCAGTACAGAGCAAGAGTGGGCAAACTGGCTGGTGATAACTCAGAAAACAAGTAAACTTGGAAAACAACTAAACATAGTGTGAGTGCCATCCCTCCACCCCTTCCCCAATCAAGTATTCTTGCCAAAAGAAAAAAAAAATCAAACCTGAATTAGATCATTCTTCTCCATCTTTTCTACCACTTTGCAGGAAATATAAGGTACAGAGAAACATGTTAAATACACCACAAGGAAGCAATTAGCAAAATCCAAGCTGCAGGAAACCCTACAGGACAAATGATTTGGTAGTTTGGAATAAATTACAAAAAGGAAAAAAAAAAAGAAAAAAGAGATAAAAAATTTACAGATTAAAAGGGATTTACGAGAACTATAAACCAAATGCAACGAGTGGACACTATTTCAACCCCGATTCAAACCAAGCACAAACTATATGTATGAGGCAAATGGGGAAATTTGCACACTGGATAATCTGATATTAAGAAATTGTAAACATTTTTAGGTGTGACAATGATAGTATGGTTGTGTGTATGTAAATAAGTCCGATCTTTTACAGATACATACTGAAATGTTTACAGATGAAATGACAAGTCTGCGGTTTGCTTCACAATTGTCCCGTAATAAGATGGAGACTGAGGGGGATTTAAATGTAGCAAGACTGGCCATGAATCGAGGATTTGCTATAGCTGGGTGATAAGTACCTGGAGGTCCATTGTACTATTCTCTGTGTATGTCTGAAAGTCTCCATAATAAGTTTAAAAAGAAAAAGACGGGAGAGTAAAAAATTAGAATCACAGAAGATTCTGGACTAGTGTTTTGACTTGACGATATATAGTGTAAAGTGGAGGGAAGGTAGCTGGGAACTGAGTGGGAAAAAATATTTGGGGTCAGGCTGCACTGAACGCAATTTGAGGATGTCTGAGTAGGAAAGTCAAGTAGGCAGGTGGCAATACAGGGTTAGAACTTGGGAGAGAAGTCTGAGTCTGCACTTAGGACAATTACAGCCATGAGCACAGAGAAGTTTTCAGAGAGCAGAGAATCAATGACTCCACCTCAGGGACTGAACGCAGGTCCAGAAAGAAAAAAAAAAAGAGAAAATAGCCTGCAGAACCAGCAAAGGAGATAATTAGCTCACACTTCCATTTAAAGTTTACTTTTATTTTGTTAAACAACAGAACACTTATCAGATAAGGAGCTACTTTCACTCGGGCCACCAACAGATTTTTAAACATAGTTTGTTTTATTTTCCAGTTAAGCTGAAACGGCTGAGAACAATGCATTTTAAGGACACAATCAGGCTCATCATCTCTAAACTGCAACCCTAACTTCCCTTTGGAAGTTGCACAAGGCTATTGTGAAATGGCTTCAAAAGCTCTTTAGACCTGGAGCTGGCTCTTGGGTCTGCGTGGCCAATGCCATTCTGTACCAGGTTTGGGCCAAACACCAAAGTGGCTTGAACTGGAATCCGAGTGGGAGGTGGCCGGGAGGTGGCCAACAGCTATTTCTCACATTTTCTTTTCAATGCTCTACACAAGGGAGCCAGGTCAAAAGAAACCAGATTCCCCAACACAGTTCTCCATCCTTGTGGTCATGTGTTCCTGTCTGTGGGCCTCACTTCTCCAGACAGTTGTTTCTCTTCCGTTACTGAATGAGCACTGCACTTACGTGCTTAGGTGTAGAAGCCCACAGAAGAAGGGATGCTATTTTAAACTTTGATTCTCGTCTGCCTAAGAGTGTGATATCTTGCATTCAGTGGCTGACTTACTCTACACAAATACACTTGTGGCAAGGGTGGGGGAGGAAGAAACTTTCCTCTACCCTTCAAGGTTCTTTTAGCTGGTCTAATAATTAAATCTACATGAGACAGATTAACAAGAGAAAATAACCAAATTTAATTACATACATATGTATGGGAATCCCTCCTACATGTCTGCAGACTCCCTGCACACATGAGAGGTTCAGAAACAGAAAGGGAAAATGAGGTATAGATGACATTCTGAGATAAGGACGAGGGAAGGCACCTTGGAGCTTCAAAGGGTCATTGCAGGAAGATAAGAGCAAATGTTCAGTAATTAGTAGTTTGCTCTGCCATAAGACAAGTCAACAAAGTGATAAGATTATCATGGGCAAGGCCCTTAATTCATATTCTTCTAGGTAGTTAAGGGAGAAGAGGACAGAAGTTTCTCATGATCCTGTAGGGTCGATTACCTTCAGCTCAAAATAATTTATGTGCCCAAGTGACACACTTTGGGAGGCCTGATCTGAACCCCTACACAAAAAATGGAACTGAGGGATGATGCAGGGGGATGACATGCAGATAGTCTCCCAGAGTCAAGTGTTTTAAACAAAAATGTTAGGAATCTGAACTTGATAGTCTGGAAAAAGACAAGCGTACAGGGGGCATCACAGAACTGCTTGCCCACCATTGGAATATTGTCCTCGTACAGCAGTACACTCTGTTGCAATGATATGTGCACAGGTGTATTTGCCCCGCTAGACTAAGTTTGAGATCAGGATTGTAGGTTTATTACCAGTATCCAGAAAAGCACCTGGCTCATAGTGGGATTCGAACATGACTTAATCAGTGAACGTATGAATTAATGCACAAATTAATTCTTAACATTCATTCTTTTAGGATGTAGAAATGATGTATTAGATGCCATCCTTTCAAAATCCCTTCAAAGTAGGACACATACATTTGGTCTGTCACTTGAAGCACTTATTTTTAAAACCATCTGAGTTTCCAAAGTCATGAAATAACAATACTTTTCCATCACAGTATGATGGTTGAGGTAAATCAATGAGATAAATACGAAGTACTTCCAATGTTTCTTAAAGGAACAGCTGTTGTTTCATAGAAAGACCACAAAGAAAATAAAAACACAAAAAATAGTTGGCCTGCATTTTATCCTGCAAATCAGTCTCTTAGACTTAACTTGAGATTTGTTCTTTCTAGGCACCAGAGAAAATGGGCTGCCAGCTCTACACTCAAATTGGAAGGTCTTCCCCAAGCAGGTTTCGCTAGTAGGATGCAGAGGGACTTCTGTGACAGCGCTCACTCCTGATCATTGCCTAACTCCCCTGCAAAACATGTTCTCAGCCATCTGCAGGGCACATGGTATTCCTTGCTTGTCCCGAATTTCAGCACCCACCCCCTTGAGACTGTAAGGCAAGGTGGGATATGAACACAAGGCTGCTGCTCTTTGGCACAAAGTGCTTTTCCCCCCATCGCAAATGTTACGTCTTATAAGAGGACTAGTGAAGCATTCTGTCAAAGAGAATTGCCAATGACTGATGATTGCTGATCGTGCCCTTATTGGATTTCTACATAATTTAAAGACCTGCAACATGAAATGACCTCAGAGAACATTTAGTAAAATCTCTACATTTTAAAAATGACAGAATTATCACCCAAAGTCCATAGTTTACATTAGCGCTCACTCTTCGTGTTATACATTCTATGGAACTGGACAAAGATATAATGACATGTATTCACTAATGTAGTGTCATACAGAGAATTTTTACTGCCCTAAAAATCCTCTGTGCTTTGCTTCTTCATTCCTCTTCCCGTTACCCCTGGCAACCAATGATCTTTTAATTGTCTCTAAAATTTGGTTGATGATGTGTCAATGTAGGTTCATCAATAGTAATGAATGTGGGGGACGTGGATAATACAGGAGGGTGTGCTGTGTGGGGACAGCGGGTATATGGGATATCTCTGTAACTGCCTCTCAATTTTGCTGTGAACCAAGAACTGCCATAAAAAAAAAAAAAAAAGTTTCAAAAAATAATAAATTGAGACAGAGAAATTAACTGACTTGACCAAGGTCACAGAGCTGGGTCACAGGAGACCAAGATTAGAATGCAAGGGTCTAATGTCGCAAGTTTTATGCACCACAAATAATGCTACCATACATCCATAATAAGAAAAAGTCAAGAAATACTTAGTGAGCATCCATGGTGTACTATTTCTTGGAAATATAACTAAGAAATTGAATTGAGGGATCTCCTGTAGGTTCAACTGGTCACCTGCTCAAATGAGTGGCAGAGAAGTAGGGTATGTCCTGAGGTTTACATCTGGGCTCTGTTTAACTGCCCCCACCCCCGCCCCCAATCCCAGCACCTCTACTCTTTTGTCAATGCTGTGCTCTGTGCCTGGAAGACTTTCTCCTCCATCTTCAACTGCTATTCACCCCTGAAGGTGAAGCAACTCATTTGTCACCTCTTCTGTGAGGCTTTCTCTGGGCAGAATGGCTCTCTTACACTTCTGACCTCTGAGTACTTTGCATATACCACTATTATAGAATTTGTAAGTATTATAGTTACTTATTAACCCTCCAATTAGACTCTGAGCTCCATCACAGGACTGAATTGTAATCACCTTTGTATTTCCAGAAACAAACTCTGGAATGGGGTAGAGTTTACGTGCTCAAAAAACTGGAAAGGGGACACAAATCTGTCATTTCTTTTTTTCTAGAGCACAGTTTGAGACTGGAAAACATTATAAAACAAAAACAAATATAGGTTCTACAATGAAGCAGCGGATAGAATATACTGAATACTGCAGATTTAAGAGTTCTAGTAGGACACAAACTATGTATTACTAAGATACAAAAAAATTCTTTTCCTTTAGAAAAATGATCGTCAACAGTATTGTTATTTTTCGTTGTTCAGAAACTGTTCATAACCATCTAGGTTAACAGTAAGAATAATAATGAGCAATCATTTACTTTAAAAATAGACAAATCACATAAAACACAAAGTATATAAAGAACAGCTTGGTCCTAGCTCTTGGATGTTCACTCACTGTGAGTCCTTTTGGAAGGTTACAAGGCCAACAATTATGAGGAAGTAGAAGGCACAGACTAAATAATAAACCTGGAAAAAGAAGTCTATTATAAAAGAGTAGTTTTAAATTTTGATCACATATGAATACAGCAAAAAAAATCAGTCACGTAAACAGTTGTTATTGAATAGTCCTTATTGCTTCAGGACCAAGAATTAAATTGTGTGGAAGCAAAAAAACCTATATAATAAAATACTTGGCAAGTCTCAATAACCAATTGTTTGATTCAAGACTTAAAGAGACAAAATGAATGTTAACACATGGAACAAAGATGGTCAAGGTGTCTTTTCCTAGCACGCATACAATGTATAATGGTGTATTATTAGAACTAAAAAGTTTTCGGTCAAAAAAATTTATCTTTTTAAAGTATTGTTGACTCCTTTTTACAGGTTTCTGTAAATTGTATTTTCCCCAAACATGAACACAACATTTAATCTATTCATTTATTTTACTTCATATGCCATTGTTAGAGATCTAATTATACAGACAGGCACACCTCAGAGATACTGCAGATTTGGTTCCATACCAGCATAATAAAGTGAGTATCACAAATAAAGTGAGTCATAATCTTTTTGTTCGTGGAACATTTTGCCCTCAATTTCTAAAACACACACCTGTGAACCCCAATAAAGCAAAGTGCAATAAAACGAGGTATGCCTGTATATCTAAAATATGGGTATCCTACATATATGACAGCCAGAATTTAGTAATTGTATAGGCTTTCTGGCTATTTCAATTACTCCTAAAAAGAATTATAGAGAAAACATATACTTGTTATTTATTCTAATTAAAGCATATTAATTACATTTTTAAAGGTCATTCATTTTTTAAAAATCTTCATTTTTAAAAATTCTGATAATGCCCACTCTCAAACTTTTAATAGGAATGTTGGTTTGTTAGGTTTGGCCATCTTTTCTTTACCTTAAAGGTCAAACATGAAACAATGAGGAATGTAGTCTACTTAAAAAATAGAAACGTAGTGACAGCTTAAATCATTTGGCCCTCACAAATAATGCTGAACAAATCAAGGTAATTGTAGGTAAATGTAATTAAGCCCAAGGCTGGAATATTTCATTCTGTCTTGGGCTGCAGGTTATACTTTTGTGGCTGGAAAAAATGTTCTTCAATAGCACTGACTAGTTCCTGTAGTTCTTTCTTCAGCTGCTCAGGATCGCTGCAAATACAAGGGGGGAAAGTCCAGATCAGTGAATTATTCCAAAGCACACATTAGATTCTCCCCACACTGACCCAACAACACTGAAATATAACCTTAAGAGGAGGGCTAAATCAGACAGAACAGAACTGCAGTTACTTCAGCTTGGGAATGCATCTGTCAACTTGGACAAAAACCATCCCATGAGACAATATCCATTATTTTCCCCAAAGGTTTTCCCAAAGTCTTTACCACCAATGAAATCAGCCCTTCACAGTTCTCATAAGAACTTTTAAGAAACACAATTTTGGGCCTAGCATTTCTAAAAGATCTTCAGTGTTTATACCTAACAGCGCAGAGAAAATGTTCACACGCCAGTCGCTTTACAAGCGACATCTCTGTTTTGCCCTGGTCTCCCAGGACACGAATGTTCCAGATCCTGTTTTCCCTCAAATTACTGGAAGTCAAGCTGCAGACTCATCTGTAAGGCCTTCCTAGAATGAACAGAGATGGGGAGCCTCCTAGTGGGTCTTCCAGTCACACACCAGAAACTCAGATCCCCGGGTTTGTCTTTATTATTCTACAGGAGCACTAACGGGCCATAACTAAAGTATAAACAAGAATCTAGGGAGCTAAGAAAATCAAGTTTTCTAAGGAAATCAAGTTTTCTAAGGAAATCAAGTTTTCAAATATGTGGAAAACACTTATTCATAGGCAAACAATTAATTGGAAGGTAGATAATAAATAAAATGAACTTGTACTTCGACAAACTTCCAGTAACTCATGTAAATGTTAGGCCACTAGCACTGTGTGAGTTATAAGAAATTCAAGCCAAAAAGCTGATTTAAAAAGAATTAAATCCTTCAATTCAAGTTGTTATTACTTCATATTTGACTATGTTTCATATATGCAAACCTCATTTTAATGGGAATGGCAAGCCATGTAATTAGTTAAGATCAGTTTTACATTGTGATAGCTTACCAGTACAACTAAACAATCCATTTTATTACAGACATTAATTCCGGCTCTACTAGTTAGTGGTGTGTGCCCTTGGGCAAACGGCTTAGCCTCTCAAAGGCCCAGATTCCTCATCTGTAAAATTGGGATAAAAATTTTACCTTCTCAAGAGTGTTATTGCATAGATTGAAATAAATTATATAAAGCAATTAGCAAAGAACCTGGCCCCAAAACCTCAATAAACGTAGCTCTCATTATCATTATTTTTATACCCATTGGTAACATACGAAGTAATTATGCTTCATAAGTACCTATGAATCACACAGGTTTTTTTTTTCTCTTCTCCGTAAGTGCTTTAAAGAAAAAAACAATTCTCAGGAAGGCATATAACTAATAATTACTGTGTTTTTTGGTATTTTTTTTTTAACAATACACCTGAAACTAAAACTCATCATTGAATTTACTATATATAGATATATAAACATACATCTGTGAATCTATATATACTTCCTACTGTTTTTGTTTCTGTCAAAACCCTGCCTGATATAATTATTATCTAAACCTCAAGATAGTAAGAGAATATCCTTGTTCTTAGGAATGTGTATTGAAGTCTGTGACTTACTTTCAAATGGCTCAGGAAAATAAAAACCCAAATCAAATATATAATATGTACGGTGAGAGAGAGCAAATATCACAAAATGTTAGCAATTGCTGAGTCTAGGGTGAGGTAGGCAAACTATGGTTTGCAACCTGTTTTTGTAAATAAAGTTTTATTGGAACACAGCCACACCCATTCCTTTATGTATATGGCTGCTTTCTTGCTACAACAGCAGAACTGAGTAGTTGTGAGAGAGACCTATAGCCTACAAACCCTAAAATATTTACTATCTAGCTGTTTACAGGAAAGCTTGCCAACCCTTGCTTTAAGTGAAGGGTGGGTACTCACTGATTATTTCAACATTTTTATAGGTCTGAAATGTTCCAAAATAAAAACCTGGACAAAACTAGAGACATCTACCACAACAAAAATATTTTTCTTAAAAGTAGGACTTATACTTGAAAAGGATTTTACATTCTAAAGGATTAGTAGGTCGTAGAATTCTGTGAATAAATGGAAATGATACAAATATGTTAATAATATTTAAGATTATCAGAAAATAAGGAAATATTAGCCTGGACTTTATTCCTCTTCTACATTAGGTATGCTGGTATCTGCCTGGCTTGAACACTGACAGCATATCAATAAATGGATGACTTAATGCCTAATGTCTCATTTAATAAAAGTGAGCAACATTTCAATAAATATAATCTAAGGACAATTTTTCAAAGTATTTTCAGCAATTTATAAACTATTACTTGAATTTAAGGCCATTCAGTAAACCATGTGAAAAATGTAAATACCATATATCTTTAAACATTAAAAAGCATTGTTATTATAAAGGACAGTTTTTCTGAAATATTAGATACATTTTCACAGGATAATGAAAAGATAAATATATAGAGAAAGCATCTTTAAATAGAACTAATGTCTTTGAATGAGACAGAAATATAAAAACACTGAGAATGAGAATTACAAAGACATGTCAATGGAAAATCATACTCAATATAGTAGTAAATAGCTTGTTATTTAACACACAGACACACTGATAATTGCACAATATTCAATAAAACACTGGTAATGCAGAACATGTTGAAAAGGAGCTGTTTTATGTGTTTAAGTTGCTTAAAAGTTGAGTTTTTGCCCTTTAAGCACAACAAGATTTTGAATGGGACTCTGTAGCAAGATATATCACACAGTCCCATGACTTCTTAAATATATCTGAGTATCTTTAGTATTATGACTTTGACCATTGGACTGGAGCTCTTACTCAGAAGACTATTCAGGGCTGACTGGTGTGGAATGGCATTTCCCTTATGATAAACTCGCAGAGTGGTGAACAGTCTGAGTTCTGCATCCATGTTTTATTTTGCTTTACTATTTCTTGCTTTGTTATCGGCACTCACTTCTTCTCCCTGCTTAAGGAAAAGACTTTCCTAACCTTAACAACTCTTACCCTACCCCTCTAATTTGTTACATTTTAATATGCTATTGGCTTGTCAATTTAAGATGTTCAGAAATTTTCCTCTGCTTCTATTCCCACATAGTGCAAATTTGATTCACAAAGCCAGAAAAGCCCTTCTATGAGCAAATCTTTGCCGAGTCTGCATATGTTGTAACAACTACCTAAACTTAATGCCGTTTACTACAGTAGCTATTAGGCATATGTGGCTATCAAGCACTTGAATTGTCGCTAGTGCAACTGAGGAACTGATTTTTTAATTTCATTTAAGTTTAATGAATTGAAATTCAATTTTAAAAACCGACACGTTTCAGTTTTTGGAAAACTTAAGTATGTTTGGAAAAACTGGGGTATCAAAATCTACTTTTTCAAGTGCAAAATTTATGAAGCTAAATATAGTGAAGTGTTTCCGAAAAAATTTAGCATTTGAATTAATACATAGTAAGTGTAAAATACTAAATAGATTTTGAAGACTTAGGGTGGGAAAACAGTGAAATATCTCATCAATAATTTTTATTATGGGTTACATGTTGTAATATTTTAATATACTAAGTTAAATAAAATATATTATTGAAATTAGTTTTACCTGTTTATTTTCACTATTCAAAAATGTGTCCAGTAGAAAATTTAAATTGCACTCGTGGCTCACATTGTATTTCTATTGGACAGAGTTGACTTACTTCAATTTTTTTTTCCTGATTCTTAAGTGTATTTTGAATAGAGAAGTGCTAGTTAACTGAGAGTTAAGTAGGTATTTACACATGCTAACTATATGTACCATGGTTGTTGAAAGTTCAAAATGTTACAGTTGTGGAAAGGGACCAACTCAAACCCTTTACCAAGGTCACAAAAATATGACCTTGAAGCTACCAGACCATCAGTTCTTTGGTGACAAGGACTCTTTCTGATATGCTGTTTATTCTACCTGAGTCTCAGCAAAGACTAATACTCAATAGGTGCTCAAAGGTATCTGTTGAATGCACGTGCAGTGGACTGCAATGTATCAGAGGCACGGAGAAAAAAACTCATTGGTGCTTGCCTCAAATATAAAGTACTAGAAAAAGGAAGTGTTATTACTACTACTGAAATTAGGAATGAAATTTTCTCATACAAAGAAAGTTGGGAGAGAAAGAAAAGTACGTAATTAAGTAGGAAGTAAGCACACTAGTCCCTAGATACTTCAAGTAGTTAACACCACAATATTGCTGCAGGTTCTTAAACAACCTTCCTAATTAAACCTTTCTACTTAGCATTTGAATAGAACCCATTAGGAAGTTTAGGGAATAAATCACAGCAGTTATATCCATATCTTACCTATTTCCTGGTGGGGCACACAGTTCCGAATAGTACTTGATTTTGGGCTCTGTCCCACTGGTCCGCATGGTGGCCACACATCCATTAGCAAAGGTAAAGGTGATCATTTGGCTGCTTTTACTAGTAGGGAGAACCTAGGAATTAATTACACATGTTATAAACTTAAATAACAATAGAAACTGTTCTGGCCTAAATAATAGTTTCCCTGGATAAACAAGAAAATAAATGCCAAACAAACACATTGGTTTAGAAAACAACATTTTGAGAAAATCAGAAAATGCACTCCATGTGAATGACATGATAAATAATAATAAGGTAATTGTGAACATTAAGTAACTTTGTATACTAGCTTTTTACCTTCATTCTATTCATTAACGCTACTCAAGTTTTATTAAAATTGAAATGCATCATTTCAGAAGACGTTGATTTAAATAGAATAAATGCATGACCAAAAAAAAAAAAAAAAAGGCACTAGACCTTATTTAATTTTGCAAAAAAAGTCTATGACGAGACAAAAAAAAAAAATAGAGCTTCTGGCAGCCGTATCCATGGCTGATTGCTCTCAAAGCCCCAGTAAAATGACAGATGTACAAAAAGCAAAACAAACACAAGAGCACGGAGGAAAAGAGGAAATAGCAGTTGAGGGTTGCCAACCAATTTGGGAAGGCAGAAAACAGACGGAGGAGCAAAACTGAGCTGATGGAACACAGAATCAGGACACTGAGCCCCTGCAGGAGACAGACAAGGACCGAGTGAGGGTGCTCTGCAGAACCCGGGCACAGCTCACTTCATGGAGGCACGGGGTACTGCAAAGGGCAGGGGAGGGACCAACGTAGTATTTGAAAGGAGCCATTCAACCCTCTCGGACCCTCACCCTCTGCCCACACAGTCAGGCAACCAGCTCACAGGAGATGGTTTAATTCTGTGGCGTAATTGAACCAGAAAGGCTCAGGAGTTGGGGACACCAAGCATCAGGGAAGGCAGGGTATGGTGAAAACATATGACGTTAGAGTCCACACACTAAATGCTAGCACCCCTCCTCCCATGCTCCCAGGATCTCTCCACCACTTAAAGAGACTCAGCATCCAACTGACAGCCCTTAGGCAAGAGAGCAGGATGCGAGTTAGGCTCCCCCAGATGGCCCCCCCCCCCCCCCCCCCGTACAAAGTTAATGTGCTACCCAATCTCCCTAGATTGAAATATGCCAGTTGACAAGGTCTGTATTATACATATACATACACGGAGCTTCTAATCAGCTTTTTAGTACCCAAAGGAAAATCAAGGATCACTGGACTTTGGGAAAAAGATATCAAATAAAAAACAAAGTCAACAACAAATTAAAAAAAAAAAGGACTTGGAGGATATAAAGACAATACAGAGCAAAAAAAGTTCTACATTTTTAAAAACGAATAATTAATATTCTTAAGAGAGCTAAGATATTATATACATGCAACAAAAATAGGATTTAAAACAAATAAATTAAAAGCTGAAATACATAGTCAACAGAAGCACGGAAAGTTAATGTTGAAGAAATCTCCCAAAAGTAGGACACAAAGATACAGATGGATGATAGGAAAAAAAGGAACACAGAAAATAAAACATTGGTCCTGGAGCCAGCATCTAACTAACACCTCACTGAGAAAGGGAGAACAGATAATACAGGGGAAAAGGTTATTTGAAAAACAACCATTTAGCCTCCTTCTCTGACACAAGATCAAGAAAATTTCTCAGAACTGAAAGAAATGACTGCAGATCAACAAAGACCCACCAAGTGTCTAGAAAAAGGAATGAAAAGGGACTCATACTAAAGACCATCGCTGACATTTTAGAAGCAGAAAGTTTCTATTAATAAAACCTTCCCATAGAAAGAAAAACAGGTTGCATGCAAAGGACTGGACAAGTATAATACCGACATGCCTGTAGGCAGCACACAGTGGGCCTCAACTAGTTCCTGAATGAATGAATGAATGAATGCTCAACAGCAACACCAGAAACCAAACAATAACGGAGCAATATTTTCAAAACTGTGAGTCAGTAAAGTCTGAGAGTAGAAAAAAACATTTTCAGATCTACATGTCTCCAAAAATTTACCTCCCATTCACTTTTTCTTAGGAAGCTACTAGACGATGTGATTTAGGAAAATAAATATAGAAGGAGGAAGTCATAGGCTCCAGGAGCAAGGGACCCAACCCTGGTGAAGTTCCGAGGGGCATTCCCAAGATGACAGCTGTGCACCTAAATCAGAGAGCAGATGGCCCTGCCCGGACGGAGGGGCCAGGAGGGAGGCCAATGGAAACAAAACAACTGACAGACTAGCTGAATAATTAATTGGACCATGTGGAAATCCTACTGAGGGGTATTTGAAAGATGTGGGAAGAACTGGTGGTAGTTACATACAAATTCAAGCAAATGAAAGAACAAAGCAATGATTCATTATAGGAAAAACAATTCTTCATACAAATTAGGAGAGCCTAATCATAGTATACTACTTAACTAAGCAGGAAACAACAGTTACTAGTCATAACAACACAAGCATAGAATCGGACGTCACCCAAAGTTGTGGCATCAATGTATTGTGGGGGCAGGGGCAGAAAAGGAGGAGCAGTGAATGCTGGAAGTGGAAGAACTAAATCCTTATTTCCATAATAGAAAATTAATAAAGTCTAACATTGGAAGTCAAAACATTACCATATAAGCACATTATTTAGAAGCGTGCTGGTAAATCAGGAGAAAAAACTGAGAGTGAAGGTGGTTATCTTGACAGCATGACAATGAGGTGGCAGTGGTTGGAACTGCCATGCTTCATTATACTCTTAATACTATTTATCTTTTTAAAATATGTTGTGTCGTGATGAAAATAAAATATATAGAGAAAGGGAAATATCAACGATAAGGTCTAACGTCTCATAAGGATACTCTTACTCCCCTTCCCTTACCTCCGCCACAGCTAGCAATACTCTTCTGCCATATCTGAGCCTCCTTTAGACTCCAGTGGGGATTCACCTGGTGCGAAGAATGCAGTCTCATGCTTTACAGTTAACAGCTACCAGACATTCAGAGAACAGGGTAAAACTAAGTAGGAAGCAAACAGTGGTTCTCAAAGTTGGACCAGCATCAGTCAGTATCAGCTGGGAACATGTGAAAAAGACAACTTCTTCGTCCCCACCCCGGACCTACTCAGTCAGAAACACCCGGGGTGGGCTGCGGCACTCCACGTTTAAACCAGGTGGCTAGGTGACTCTGATGCTTGTTCAATATTGAGAACGGCTGAGAAAAAGCGGGAGCTGAAATCAGAAGACCCCGGTTGTACCCCGATCATCGCCAACTAGCTGTGGGATCTCAGGCAGATCCTGCACCTCTGAGTATTATGTGTTAAATGCCAGTGCTGACTGAGATGACTAGTGAGGACCCTTTTAGTTCCAGTGCATTTTATAATAATGCTCAAAGGCCTAAAATCAGCTTCAAACAGTTATATGATTAAACTGGTTCTGCACCCAATTCTGACTGTAGATTGGGGAGGGCGCGTTCCCTGCACAAGTCCAGATTGTCACCTGGGCTTCTGACTAACTGGCTTTGGATCACAGGTTCCAAAGACCTCATTCCTTGGGCTTGATTAATTTGCTAGAACAGCTCACAGAACTCAGAGAAACGTATTACTTACTAGCTCACTGGTTTATTATAAAAGGCTATAACTCAGGAACAGCCAGAAGGAAGAGATGCATAAACAAGGTATGGGGAATGAGCAAGGAGCTTCCATGCCCTCTCCGGCAGGCCACTCTCCCCAAATCTCCATGTGTTCACCAACCTAGAAGTTCTCCGAACCCTATCCTTTTGGATTTTTATGGAGGCTTGATTACACAGGCATGATTGATTAAACCACTGGCTACTGGTGATTGAACTCAATCTCCAGCCCCTTTCTCCTCCCCGGATGTCAGGATGGGACTAAAAGTTCTAACCTGGTTGGTTTTCCTGGCAACCAGCCCCCATCCATAAGTGGTTTCCAAATGTCGCCTTATCAACATAACACCAGATACCTTTATGCTCTCATCACTTGGGAAAGGGTTTTAGGAGCTCTGTGCCAGGAAAGAGGACAAAGACTAAATATATATTTCTTATCATAAATCACAATATCACAATGACATATAAATTAAGCTTTTCAAAGTATAATAGAAGGTAAGTAGAAAAGAGGTTGAGGC
Organism: Rhinolophus sinicus; assembly: GCF_057876585.1. Taxonomy (NCBI): domain Eukaryota; kingdom Metazoa; phylum Chordata; class Mammalia; order Chiroptera; family Rhinolophidae; genus Rhinolophus; species Rhinolophus sinicus. The sequence continues at coordinate 189,383,107 of NC_142501.1, forward strand.
AAAAGAACAAGACAAACAAATGAAGAAACAAAAAGTCATAGACATAGACAATAGTTTAGGGGTTACCAGAGGGTAAGGGGTAGGGGGCTCTAGAAAAGGGTAAATGGGGTCAAACAGATGATGATGTAGGGAGAACTGACTCTGGGTGGTGAACACACAGTGTGAGATATAGATGTTGTATTACAGAATTGTACACCTGAAATCTATATAGCTTTATTAACAATTGTCACCCCAATAAACTTTAATTAAAAAATAAATAAAGAGGTTGACGAAAGCGGGCATCACTTACAGCTTTTTTATCAGGTTGGCTGTCATCATAGCCAGTTGTAAGGTCTCTAATGCCAGAAATTTCAAATTTGCCACAAGTTTTTGGATAATTATTCTTCCCATCATAGTTTCTAAGGTTTTCAAATAATTTTTTAATGGTGCCTTGATCATGGCAGATAAAATATGAAGCTTTGGTAATATGGTAGCCATACCTATCAAAACAAATGCAAATACATGTAAAATGAGGAACAAATCATTCTGCATAATGTACACAGAACATACATCAACCAGTATACTCTGAAATATTTCATGAAACACATGACCATGACCAGCTTCAAAGGAATAACTTAGCATTGAAAAAGGGGTACAACAATTTACCCCGGGGATCACCAAACTGCTGCCTGGCCTTCAGCCTATATTTGTAAGTAAAAATGTTATGGAACACGGCCACATCACACCCATTACGTTATGTATTGTGTCTGGCTGCGTTTGCACTAAGAAGGCAGAGTTGCGTAATTGCTATAAGGACTAAATAGATGTTTCACAAACACATTTAGTCTTTTTTGACATCGAACACTTAAAATCACATTTTTTAGTCATTTCTGCAACTAACGTTCTCATCTGGTACAGATTAATGCCATCACAAATGGTAATTATTAAGTGGTTTCATATCAAAAGGAAAAGATAATCTCTTATTTAGTTTTCGTAAGGAACAGAATTCATAACTAAAGTAAGAACATTAGAAAGAAGATGAGTATCTCATGCACAAGAACTTAATACATTTAAAAATATCACTTGGTGTGGTGATCATGTCAAAATATAGAGGTACATCAAATCATTATGTTGTACACCTGAAACTAACAAACATTATTACTTCAATTAAGTAGTCAACAGAAACTTACTCAACATAGATGGCCTTTAGCTGCTGAGACAAAGACAAATTCTTGGTTGCTAGAAAGCTAGCCAACTCTGCACTGATGACAGCGGCACTGACGCCATCTTTGTCCAGAACAAAAGGGCAGCACATATATCCTGCAGAAACATGTGTCAGACATACACCCTTAGCAATGGGTTCCTTTACGACACTGTGCATGACCTTATCTGTATCCTGCCTATCGCATAAGAGGTGGTAATAGTACCAGTACGTGGATACTTCTCATTTACCATTATATTTAAGAAACTAGCCCAGTGCCTAGTGCATAGCAGGTCTTCCTGCTATGGCTACTGGTGATTGAACCAGTAGTGACTGAAGAATCAAGAAGTATTTGGTGAATAACCTGTAAGGAGAATCTTCGTCCTTGTCAGACTGTGTTCATTTCCAGCCTGAATCCCTCCTGCTCACACAAAATTGTCTCCAATTGTTCTTGTCAATGCTTATTCTGTCTTCTTTGGATGCTCACAGGTCTTGTGAGTTATATTATTTATCTTGCCACATGGCCTACCCTCTTTTTGTGTGGCTACTTAACTAGATAGATCCTTATAAGCTTTGTAGGCTAAGGTCAGGATCCATTTCTTTCACAGTTATGTGTAATTGATACGCAATAAACATTTGATAAACCAACATAAAAAAAATTTTTTTTAAATAAAAAGCTATAGAAAGACAAAACTGCCAATTGTGACAAAAGAGCAAAGCTGAACTATTACACGTCATTTGATTACTCAGTTAAATGATATGTGTGCTACAGGAAATACACAGATGAATCAGAAGAATATATATTATAGAATAAGTATAATGTGTCATAGCTTTTACTAAACAAATAGCTAAAATACCCCCAGAGCAGACATTTGAATTTCAGGTTTCTACAGCCAGCTCTCCTTTCTGCTCATGTATATTGACAATCTAAGACAAGTGCTTTTTAGGCACTCTGGCTGGGTTTAGGGTCATCCTTTCAGGTGACAATCACTTTGATGAAGGTACCACAACTGTGCCTTCTCCTTTCCTCTGGACACAGACGTCTGCATAGCACTTTCGGAGGAGGCGAGAACTATATTAGGCCTGGGTATCAACACCACAGTTAAGGAAATGTCACAACTCCCAAAATAGGTGGATTCTTAAGCTACTAGCAGTCATGTGCAGAGCGTCACTGTTTTCAAGTCATCTGGGGAAAGAATTCACTTTCTTACATTAATGGCTTGGTTATTTATGAGATATTCTTTTTAGCTGAAAAAGATCTGACCTGTCAGTTTTGGGGTAGGATAGTTCAATGCGCTTTGAATGCCACACAAGCAAAGCAAACTGTGGGCTCCTCGTTTACTGCTAACCTTTTGAACTCCAACCCAAATCCACATCTTTTCCCATTTTTTGCATTCTATAAACTAAATCTATGATCATCATTATCATTTCTTACCAATAGCTTCTTCAAATGCAAATAAGACATTCTTCCCCTGGTCTATTAGCTGTTTGGCTCGGTTTCCCATCCACTTAAAGCCAGTTAATGTTTCCTAAAGGGATAATCCAAAAGAGAAAGACATGCCTTAGACCTTCCGTAGAGCAACAGAAAAGCAAAAGAGCATGTCCCCCAAACACTTACCTCGAAGTGAAAACCCTCCTTTAAGGCAATGGCCCGCAAGATTTTGGAGGAGACAGTGCTGGACAGCATGTACATGTCTTTGAGGGCATTGGGATCTTGGTTCTTTTCTTTCCAAGAAGTAAAGAGCCACCAGCCCAAGAGGGCCCCCAGCTCATTGCCAGAGAACACTCTCCATTCACCACTGAAAGAAAAAATGACCCAAGCATTGCAGTGATCTTAATAGAGACACTAAGAGTCAAGGGGCAGGACAATTAGGTCAAACAGGCTCACAGTCGTTTCTGGAAGATGGCTCTTGTTATTCTTACTTAAATAACTGGCCAGAAATGTGAGTGCCACTGCACAAACGTTTGAATAGCTACCACGTCTCAGTCAGTTTGCCAAGACAAACATCCTATGTTTGAAGAGTGTACAAAATAAGTATGCCAGTGATAACACATAATGCTTTTATCTTAGTTTTCAGCAAAGGCTTTGGCTTTAACATAACAGAAATATGCTGGCAAGATCCCCCAACTATAATAGTTTGCAGATCTGAATTTTTGGTCCAGTCAGTATTGCTGATTCTGAGAGGGCAATAGCTTAACATTCCTAAAGGTTGAGCTTGGAACTAAAATGGCGAGGACACCGCAGAACAGATGTGTGATTTGTCTTTCTCTCTGGAGTCCAAGTGGCTAGAAGTACATCTCACATTTCAGCATGGATCACCGTAGCTTAATTTTATAAAGACTGGTATCAAATTGAACCTATTATATTTTATCATAATCTAAAACCGTAACTCTTTGGCCGCACCCCACAACCCCCATATGTGATAACATATGCTGTTTGATACCCTGCCTATCATTCAACTTCTGCCCCCATTTACCTACCACTCCTCTGTACAAACTCTACGGACACATTTGCCTCAGACACTGTCAGTACTGCAGAGATATTCCTCTCTGGTCTGCTCAACCTAAATTCAACATTTCCTTGAAAGTCCAGCTCCTTACCAAACCCTTTGGCAAATACTCAACTATAAAGCCAGCACCAAGCAAAGTACTTTGCCCTCATTAGGCACTGAGTCATTACTTATAATGAAACCAATGATGAAATGAGGGAAGATAACAAATACTAATTTTGATTGCAAATCCATGCTGGACTGGCTTACTCTGAATTATGCTCACCAATCATATGGTCCCCAGATCAGCACCTTGCTCCATGTTAGAGGGCTTAACAGAGGTTCATGACATGATGCCTTGCAAAGTAAATGGGAACTATTTCCAAATAGGTCCAGTCTCCCCAGAAACATGTTACTGCCGGAGTCACCCTTTATATGTTCCAGGCAATCAAAATTAATTTGTACCTGTCTTGCTTTTCCGCGACAGCAAGTCTATCTGCATCTGGGTCATTTGCTAAAATGATTTTGGCCTTGATTTTGTCCGCCAAAGCAAAAGATAGAGTCTGAAAAAGAGTGGAATGAGAAAAGAGTACTTCAATCAAGAATCAAGCATATTGCAGTCTTTAAAAATGTTCAGTTCTTTAAGAACTAAAAGAGGACGTTCCCCAAACAAAGGCTGAATTTTATTTCTGAGGATGGTCTAGGCTGGTCACATCAGAAAATGGGAGCGTCAACATATGAGCCAAGCCCGTCCATGAAACCTGCCCCCATCTACAGTGTGTGTGACTGGACGGGTATTTCCAGGCTTCCTGTGTGGTCAACCTCACAAAAAAAACTGACTCTCTGAATATCATTGCTATCCTAACCTTTACAAAGGTTAAAGGAACCTTTAAATAGCACGTCTTCTTATCAGAAAAATGACAATTAAGGCAGTAAACATCATGGGATAAACTTCTGTTCTATTACTGTTTCTTTTTGGCATTGAGGAAGCATAGTCAGTTCAATTTAAACTTAATTAATGAAATTAAATTTAACACGTCATTTAGATTTCAGTTCTCTCATCCTGATGTCACTAAGGTATCTAATTTGAAAGTTCCTTTAAGATATAAATAATTAATAAGTACATTTTCAATGGTGAAATTACTTTTTTGTTCAGCACAATGAAAGCACATAAAGACCTATTTTACTTGATAGTGATAGTTTTGAAGCTAAGAGGTAAATTTTTTAATTAAAAATCTTAGGTTACCAAGACACCTTTCCCCTCTTCGGGATTGGGCAATTTCACTGTTGGGAACTCAGGATCGGGAACTTTCTGTTCGGGAACAGCTTCAGGAGGAGCAAAGTCAAAAGCCCTAAAAGCCGACTGCACAAAGTTGTGACCCACGCCATGGACAGAAGTGTGCACGAACTTCAACTTGGTCTCCCTGTTCACATTCCTAGAATCAGACACATCATGGACACTCATAAAATATACAGACTGGAAGGTTTGCAAAATATCAAAGAACCAGATCCCCAAGAATGTAAGACATCGATGTCATAAGACTGTGTAAGACAACCGAGACGCTTTCTAACTCCATTAAAAAAAAAAAAAGAAACAAAACTTATCCACTCTCTCCCAAATGTATACCCTTCCCGCAACATATTCCAAGTTTTCAATTTTACTCTGTAGTTATTTTCAGCAAATTTGATTACTGCCAGGGTTTGTTTTACATGACACTGTTCACACCTAGAATGAGATAAAAAGAAAGAGCCCCGGGCTCAAGTTCCAGGAGAGACGCACAGCCGCTCATGGGTGCCCGCCCATGGCAGTGCCAGTTCCAGGGCTCCTCAGTCTGTATTAGCTTCAAAAATGATTTTCAAAATGTCCCCTTTAACAAAATGTGATGGAACATCCCATACACGGATGTCTAAAAAATAAAACATTTTCTTTGTCAAGTAACAATCTGTTTGGCAAAGTGCCCTGTTCTGGTAATATAAAATACCAATAAACATCAAAATTAACAGCAGAAGTTACAGAAAGGTAAACATAAGGCTTTAAAAAACTGCCAGTGCTCTGGCGGCTAGATCTTAGGTTACTGTCCACTTCTTTTGGCAATGAATAAACGAACAAGGTCTTGTCTAAGACAAGGGTTTAAAACAAACATATCCTTGAAGATAAAATGCATCTAGAAAAATAAATATAAGATAGTGAGAACAAATCTGGAAAAAACATCTCTCAGATATTAAAGTGAATTATAAAACTATTACAATTAGAACAGTTTAGTACTAAATATAAAAAGACAAGTTAAAAGAGCAGAATACAGTCCAAAAGTTGATCGAATTTGAAAGGAGGAATACATATGAGAAGCAATAAGGCTTAGTGGTTAACATGCTTTGGAGGCTGACTGAATTTAAATCCTAGAGCTCTGTCAGTGACAAGCTGTGTGACTGTTGGTCAGTTTTCTCATCTATACAATGGCAGTACACCAGAACCTACCCTCAGAATTACTGTGAGGATTAAAATGAGATTAAATTAATTAGTACAAGTGAAGGGCCTATAGCAGTTACCTGAGATTATAATAAACACTCAGTTAGTGTTAGAAAGTTTGATAAAGGTGATACTTTCAATTATTTAAAGAAAGATAGATTCTTCAACTTAATGTGTTGGTGCAACTGTAAACCTCTTTTAGAAAAAACTTAATTTGCTTTTCTATTTCACACCTCATACAAAATTAAAAATCACCAATGGCTCAAAAGATTCAAACATTACAAAATATAAACATACAAGTTCAAAAGAAAACGGGACATTTTTTAAATCTTGTTATAAAAAGTCTTCTTAGGTATGACATAAAACCCAGAAGTCATAAATTAAAAAACTGATAATCAAATTTTTACAAAAGTTCAGCAAAAAGATTCAATGAAAAAGTCCAAAGGTAACAAGAGAAGGGAAAATAATATTTGAAATAAATGAAGACCAGTTTTCTATATAAGCAAAGAAGTTTTGCAAATGCAAAAGATGGACAAATACATAGAATACAGGTTAAATAAATATGAAAAAACAGCTTATTTATAAGACTATAAATACAGTGAGATATTCCTTTCATCTCGCAAACTGAGAAAAATAAGAAATTTGATAATATTCAGTATAGATAAGAATGTGTGGATCATATATGTTACCTATCATATATTGGTGGGAGTGTCAACTAGTGTAACATTTTTGGAGAGCAATCTGTTAACCATTATCAACTTTGTAAATACACATACAATTCTGATGCCAGAAATGTACCTAAGGACACACACACACACACACACACACACACACACACACACACTCTCGTAGTCAACGAACTGTGTTGACTTGGAGCAACACTAGCCTTAGTCTTTGTGAAGTTCAATGAGAGGGACGGAGGGAAGGCTCACAGATGTGTATCATTTGGATTAGACACCATTTAAAAAATGGTCTCCAACATTTAAAAATTAGATTTTACAAACAAACTCGAGGTTTCCAGTTCCTCTTAGGGAGGAAAAAACTCAGATGATCTGGCAATTCTGGACTACATCTGCAGAGTAACACCCAGCTGGTATGGCTGCTCCCTTCAAATGGGACTGGGGTTCCACTTTCCACACAGGAACCTCCACTGCCAGGTGGTCCAACAAATACAATATTAGAGACAACCTAGTAATTTTGCTTCTTTAAAATCAGCGGTTTCTTGCCAGGGGGACAGTCAGGAGTGGTGGGACCCACAGCATACTACACAAGGACAACACTGTCACTCTGCTTGTCTTATCTCAATATACACAACTATCGAGTTTGTGTCACTGGGTTAAATAAATGGGTACAGCGGCCATTCAAACAAAAGTATAAGGACTAACAGGGGTTAACAGGGAAGACATTCATGACAAATTAACTGGGAGAATAAAGGCATACAACAAACTACATACACAGTATATTCTTACTTATGGTTTTGAAATATATTATGCATATATATGTGTGCATAGTCACAGAAACTGTCTAGATAGATAAAAAAGTCAGTGTTTCCTATCTGACACCTTTCAGCAGTTTTTTAATATACATATACACACATACACACAGATATATGTATACACACTCTCTCTCATATGCATATATATATATATATATATATACATATATATATATATATATATATATATATATGCATCTATGACAGAGGTCAGCAAACTATGGCCTGTGGGCCAACCACCTGTTTTTATAAATAAAGTTTTTTGAATACAGCTATGTTTGTGCTCACTCATTTACATATCATCAACGGCTGCTTTCCTACACAGCAGAGCTGGATAGTTGTGACATACTCTACATGTCTCGCAAAGCTAAGAATATTTATTAATTGTCTCTCAAGAAACATTACCAACCCCTGACCTACAGCCTCCAAAATCAGATGCAGCTATAATATATGTACAAATTGGAGAGCACATCTTAATGAAAACTGATAGAATTTTGCTAAATCACACTAATTTAACTCACTTGAAGTGAGTTTACAATTCATTTACCTGTGAAAACAGTATTTTTTAAGGTCTTCAAAGTAGTCCTTATTGATGGAAGCACTTGGGTCGTGAAGAAGTGGACTGCCATTGATTAAAGAATCATCCCAAGCTTGTGGCCATGGCTCTAGATTTTCTTCAATAGCTTGAGAAATCCCTTTATCATGAGGAGAGATGATCTGTGCTCCGTTATCCCAATAGACCTAGAGAACGCAGGAACACGTCCAGACAGGTAAGGGTTAACAAAAAAGCACCCATTCCCTGGGTTCCCAAACTGTAAAGGTTTAGGACGTACACACATGTGGGTAGGAAAATAAAAATACCTTATAACCATTATCCTGCTTTGGATTGTGAGAGGCAGTTATCATGATTCCAGCACAAAGTTTCAAATGCAGTACTGCGTAAGGCTGTAATAGGGGGAAACAAGAACCGTTTGAAACAAAAAATTAGATATTTCAAATGCCTACCATGTATTGTTTGTTTGTACCAACTCGTTCCCTTTTAATAAACATGATGTGTCATTCAATATTTTTGTGCCATACCCAAGTAGTATATTCTAACTCGCGGCTCAAAATTCTGGGACATATATCCTAACAAGAAAGTTGAGTATTTTCCTAGTGCCTTCTTCTTGTTATCTTCTACTTGGTAGAGCTAGAAAACTCTCCCAACAATAAGATGGTCTAATCTTCCATTTCACATGCTTTAATTAAACCTTTTTCTTGGGACAGAAGCTTATGGATTCAGTTTATTCCCTCCAACTGCTTTCTCTTCTCTTCTTTCCCCCTACTTGCTTGGAAGGAAAAGATTGAAGAAATGGAGAGTGTTCTTAACAGCTTGCTCATTTATCTCCCACTCCAGAATAAAGTCTCCCTCTCTTGTATTTCTGCTTGGCTCCCATCTTTACACGACTACTTCCCGAAATGAGGAGAGGGGTAGGCTTGTCCTTGCTATGGCTGCAGATGAGAGTTACCACACACAGGCAACCTACGGTTCTACCCATCTCTCTCCCTCAACCCTCCTACTGTCCCCTTAGGCATTCTCTCTCATCCCCAGTATGTCCTGGAGCAAAGAAAAGGGAAGAACCACTCCATGGCGTGGGAAAATCATGAGACACTCATTTATCTCATGCCTGATACAAAAATAATCGCTATCAACATTTATATAGTACAGAAGACCAAGGATGCTTGAAAACATTGTAAGTTTTCCATCACACAATGAAACTTGAACCAAATTTGGATGTGACACTGAATGTCTACTGGGTTATTTACAATCTAGGAGGTGGTGCACCCATCAGTGCACTGGAGACAGTAAACACAAAACTAGTAGTAGAGCTTACTTCTCCTGTATTATACAGTCTCATTTCTACTTGATGTAACTGCATTCAAATTATGTTTTTGGCTTAATTTCTAAAAACATACATTTTTAGCATCTGGCCCTGCACTTAGAAGTTGTATTATTTAAAAACAACAACTGTCGCAATTCCTATTGTCCTTTTCTTTAGTTTCTGCTACATTAAGGATTTGATTAAAATTTTACTAAAACATGCCAAGCATGTTTCTGTATTGGTTATGAATAATAACTAGAATGATACATCGATATAAAAAGCTGGTGCATGAACTTGTCAAAAATATTCATGGTTAAGACATGGTTTGAGGTGAATTCAGATTTAGATACGAGAAGTTTTCTAACTGTGATAACTGGGGGGGAAAAAGTACAAACCAAATGAAAAAATAGACAAAAGACATTTTGTTAATTAGCTAAAATATCCTCTGAATACAAGCAAAAGGAAAATTGCACTTAAAAAAAAGTCAATTCTGACGAATCCAAAGTCAAATACCAGAGAAAAATTACTAGGATGTGGGAGAAACATTCCTGGGGAGAAGAGAGAGTACCCAATAAATGCCCAGGAGCCCTTTTGTCATTCATATACCTGAATCCCAACAGAACCAAAGCCTGTAAAATTCAGCCACGCCCCATCTCTGACCCCATGACAGGAAATTATGAAAGGAAATGGTTACTTACCACAAAAGGGGTTGGGGTTATATCAGAAAACAGGTACACAGGAATTCCCTGAGTGATAAATGTGGTTGCAGCAAGTCGGGCAAATCTGGAAATGCAGTGTGACAGGGAGAGAAAGGGGAGTAGAGTTGTCAGGACCACAGGAGACAGTAAAGAAGGAAACTAATGCCTGCCCACTTCTCTAGGTTGAGTATAACAACCAGATCAAGGAAAATGTTTATTACAGTTCCACTGGCATAGAATACTACAGCTGGAGGAACCTCAGAAGTCATCTCACTGCACTCCTGTTTTACAGAAATGGAACTAAAGCCAAGAGAGGCCAGACAACTTATCCCATGTCCAACAGTCACTTAGCAGCTGAGCAAGGCCTGCACCCAAGTCTTTCAAACCCGTCTCAGCAATTGTTGGCCCTGGGCGATTCTGCCCCCATGGGGCATCTGAAATGTCTGGAGACGTTTTTTGGTAGCCACTGGGGGCAAGGGTAGGGTGCTACTGGCAGCTGGTGGGTAGAAGCTGGGGATGCTACTAAACATCCTACATGCACAGGGAAGTTCCCCACAACAAAGAATTACCCAGCCCAGTATGAAGTCACATGTTAATACTGCAGGGACTGAGAAATCCTAGCCTAAGCCTTCACAATCCAGTATAGACCATGCACGCTAGCATTTGATTACATGTGGTCTTATTGGCATACAGAAGGCCTACTGGCATATGTAGGTATATGTGTGTCATATATGTGTATGTGACATACACGTTTATGACATATATACATCTTGGTTCCATCCAGCCGTTAAAAGGAGGCTTAAATCTTTGATACTTTGACATTTTTCTCAACATCTACAGCAAGTGGCTTAGGGCAGGATACAGAATATGGCATCAAATCTTTCTTCATGCTTGGAGTAAAATACTTGACCACAGTAAATGAGCAATGTACTTCCAATGAACAACATTCTATACACCATTACAGGATTAAATCACCAGGTCATTCATTCTCTCCCGCAAATGTGTCTTGAGCGTTAGCTTCATTGCACACTATTCCAGGAGATGGCCGGGGCACAAAGAGGACATCTCTACATTTTAATAACTGAAAATCCCTGGGATCAATAGCAATCCGAGAATGATTCTGACAGGAAAAAAAAATGCCTCTATATAGGGGGAAGTCATACAAATAACAAAATTCAGCAAAAACAAGTTTAATAGAAATCTGAATGAAACCTACACTGCATTCACTAGAATGAATGGCATGGAAGTCACTTTTATCCTCATGAAATATTTATCATATATCAGGCTGACTTTAAAGGAGCCTTCTTAAATTTGGCAAAGGAGACACTCAACATATATATGATTATTATATACATGACATATGTGAAGTTACAAATGTGCACAAAAAAAATTCAGTGTGCTCTCTGCACACACTAATGTCCCCACCAGATATTTAAAATTGGAAGATTAAAGAACTAATAAACATTTTCTTAGGTAACACTGAGACTGCAATAGTACCCAACTCTAGGAAGATTCCATTGACGCATCATAAATGTTTTATCATGATTTGGTTTAGTATTTAGTTTACAATCTCTAAATGCTTACAAGTTGTAGGTCATAGCAGCCCTGAGCTCCACTCTATCCCATCCCATCTAACTCTGACTTGTACCACAAACTTAAATAAAATTAGTAATATCAGTTACTTTTTGAAAATAATGTGGCTCCAACTCCAGAGAAAGAAATATCTGTACCTTAATTCGTGTGTGTGTATATATATGTATGTGTATACTTTTTTTTTTAAGATTATATTGGGAAAGGGGAACAGGACTTTATTGGGGAACAGTGTGTACTTCCAGGATTTTTCCAAGCAAGTTGTTGTCCTTTCAGTCTTAGTTGTGGAGGGCGCAGCTCAGCTCCAGGTCCAGTTGCCATTGTTAGTTGCAGGGGGCGCAGCGCACCATCCCTTGCGGGAGTCGAACCGGCAATCTTGTGGTTGAGAGGATGCGCTCCAACCAACTGAGCCATCTGGGAACTCAGCGGCAGCTCAGCTCAAGGTGCTGTATTCAATCTTAGTTGCAGGGGGCACAGCCCACCATCCCTTGCGGGAATCGAGGAGTCGAACTGGCAACCTTGTGGTTGACAGCCCGCTCTCCAACCAACTGAACCATCTGGCCACCAGGGAGCTGAGCATCAGCTCATTGACTTCATTCTAGTTGTGGAGGGTGCAGCTCGCTGGCCCGTGTTGGAATCGAACCAGCAGCCATGTTGCCCAGAGCTCACGCTTTAACCAACTGAGCCACCCGTCCACCCCTTAATTGCTTGTATTAACATATCTGAAGGATGTGTAAACCAGAAGAAGCCTAAAATGAAGAAATTTGAGAAGCTAAACAGGCAGTTGGCCATATATATGCACTGTACATGTTCTGGCTGGAGGCTGTGACATGCCCCCGGGGTTGGTAAAGCATGTGTATGAGCTAATTCGAACTGTAAGTTCACTAACTAAAAACTGACAAACTAATATTCTGGTTTATACAACACTACTCTCTTGTGAATGGAGGTCATGTGGATCTGTTCTTGAGAGCTACAGCTTCTCTTCTGCTTTGTTGAAAAAAATCACATTTTTGAGCCTGCAGCTGAAGACCAAGAATCTTAGGTCATTCTGAATTCAATCTGGAGACTGACGTCATCTAGTATTTTGCTCTGGCCATGTTCCCTTCCTCACAGCCATACATTTGTTCCCATCAGTGCTTCTCTATTAGATTAGAACCTCCCGAAAGGCAAAGATTAGGACTCTGTAAACTCATCCAGCACTGTAAAGTTAATGAGAATTTCATTAATATTAAACATTTGTATATTCTTCCAATCTAAGTAATTACTAATACATATACTATGGAATGATAAAAAATTCATCATAATGGGGGAAGTGTTCAAATATAAAGAAGGTCACATTACACGTTAAGAGCAGGAGTTGGCAAACTACAGTCCATTGTGTAAATAAAGTTTTATTGGAACATGTCATACGTATTCAGTTATGTATTGTCTATAGCTGTTTTTGTGCTACACGACAGAATTATAATAGTAGTTTTCACAGACTGTACAACCCACAATGTGTAAGATGTTTACTACTTGCCCTTTAGAAAAAAAGATTGCCAACCCCCAGTGCCAGCCTCTTTTTGCTTAAATTGTGGCTCCTCCTCTCACTTTATGATCTTACAGCAAAGAGATGTGATGTGATGATTAAATGAGTAAATACCTAAGTGCCTTGCTCACGTCCAGCACTCAAATGATTGCTGCTGTCTTATCATCACCACCATAACCACCACTATAACCATCACCACCACCATCATCATCACCACCCCATCATCATCATCATCTGCCTACAGCTACGTAAGTCACATTGGTTTGGGAATGTTACAACAATGCAGCTTGAAATGGGCACTCAAGAATGGAAAGGAGCTCATCAGAATTCTTAAAAGTTACAAACAGAATGTACCCATCATTTTTATAGTTAATGTAGGTGACAAATGGTTTTAGAAGGGAAGCTATTGAAATGGTGATTAAAAATAAAACCACAAAATATACTATAAAGAAATAGTTTCATAAATATCTTTAAATACCTTCTGCTGCTGCCTCCACTTGCTGGGTGAGCTCGAGCATCAAAGCTGATCACAACACCTCTTTGCTTAAGGTCACTAAATTGTTTTTCCAGGTATCTGCAAAATCCCTAAAAAAATACCATATGGATTAAAAGAGTATATATGTTTTACCACATCATACACACACACACACACACACACACACACACACTCACACACACATATATATTTTATGTATATATTAAATATAATGTGTGTGTGTGTATGCCAAAAATAGGTCAAATTTTCTCTATTTCTAAAGAAGAACATTGTAACAGAGAGGGGAGAAATCCCTCAGTAATTAAACAAATTAAACAACAGAAAAGTTACAGCTTTATTTATTGTCTATCTATATGTATCAGGTACCATGTTATACACCTAACAGCTATTATCACTAACCCCAGATCAACTTTGCCAGGAAATCCTATTTTACAGATGGGAAAACTAAGGTTCAGAGAAGCTCAGTGACTTGCCCAGATACACAAATAAAAAAGCCTGGATTTGTTTCCCAGGTCTGGGGAGGTGGTTCTGTGCTGGGTTAAAAGCACAGTGTCTGTGGGTTTGGATTCCAGTCTGCCACCTATGAGCAAATGACAAGTTCCTTAATCAATTGGTACCTCAATTTCCTCTTCTGTAAAACAGGAATAGCAACAGTACTGACCTCAAAGAGCTGTTACAAGGATTAAATGAGTTAAAACATGCCAAGTGCTGAGAATCGAACACCAAGAAAGCACTAGAAGCTTTATTGTTGTTAGAAGCTTTATTTTTATTATTTTCCTAAGCCTTTACTCCTTCCTTTACACTAGTTCTGAAATGCATGAGGGCAGAGGGGTATTTCAGACATTTCTGCCTACTCTATACCATCAATAGGTCAAAGAAACTCAATACAGTTTGATAAGATGTTAACAACTGCTCTTAATGTGTTCTGTTTGTGATATTGTTTTCCAGCAGGCAGAGGTCTTAGGGAGGCCATATCAGTCCAATTATACGACATAGCCAATTATACAAATGAAGATTGTGCTGAGTTTGGGCTATTACCATCATTGCCTAGAAATGATGGAATATATAATTCATATATCTCCATGTGCTCAATAACGCCACATCAATCTGAAATATGGAAGATTAGAACACATTAGACCTACCGAACTTTGAATTCAATACGTTTAGATTACTGGAGAAAATAGGTTTTATTACAGAGCAAAGGTTGATTGGGTAATAATGATATTTCATATTACTTATTTCACTTTGGCTGAAGGAAGTCTTGTAAAAAATAATTATAACTCATGTTTGCTAGCGGAGTATATGTCACAGCTTTGGTGCCAGAGCAGTGCCAATTTGGAATGCCTTTAGTTTTTCCTGAACAAAAATACTGAGTTGGGCATACCTTCTGAGGTTGAGTGATACAAGGAAAGAAAGACACGTGTGGATTGATTTTGTGAGTTTCCAAGAAGGTGCTGAGATGCTTACTCTCAGGCTTACTAGAGAACTCTGGGACCCGCTGAGGCTGAGAACCTGACAGAATGCTTATTCTAGGGAAAGACTCAGTGCGGGATAAGGGATGTTTTCAGAATTGGAATGCTATCTTAGGACACTAGAAGTAAACTCTGCATGGCTTCAAAGGGTCAAACTATGGGCAATACATACAAGCTACAGAAAGACAGATTTTGACTCAAAATAATGAAACTATTTTTTTTTTAATGCGAACAAGCCAAAGATAGAAAGGCTATTTCAGAAGATAGTGAGTTCTCCATTATTGATATCTCGTGGCTTGGTTATATAACCTAAGAGGAAATTATAACCTTTATCAACGAGGCAAATAATATAAAAGTTTCCCTCCAGTCTCTATTCTGTTCCCCACTGGGGTGTTCTTGACTCTCATATATCTGCTTCTTCAATTCAACCAGATGAATTTTAGGGCTCCATTAGCATGAGAGTCCACACTGGAGACCAGCAGGCAGGCTGGGAGGCCACAGTGAAAGCCAACACATTCTACTAGGTCACACTAGCCTCAGCTGGGAGTGGAAGGCTGGCAGGTTTGGTCCCGGAAATTCTTTTCCTCTAACTTGGAAACCATTCCTAAGATTTTAAAAATGCACTTTCTGCTCTCATAACATTGTCTTAACTCTTAACATCTTTGTCTCCTGTTGTAAGTATTCTAGTGCAGGCTGGATGACCACTTTGGAATGGTGGGGAATGTGGAGGACATTGTCCCAAGGGTTTGAGTCAGATGACCTTTAAGGAATCAACTCATCTTAGTTTTGTAGGATTCTTAGCTATCACAGGGTCTACTCCCAGAAGAGACCCATTGCCCTATGGGAGAGGAGGTATGAGGTAGGTCCTAAGACATTTCTGCGGATAGAGTCCATCATTCCTAGAAACAAGATGTTTCTCGGAGAAGACAGATGAAAAGGCTATAGGATCAATCCCTGCGACTTCCCTAACAATTAGGGCTAACTGGAGGTGTGCCCAGTTGGATTTTCCAAAGATGGCCACGCCAATATATCCTACCCCACATGTCCTCTCATGTGACACTGACATTCCTCCATTAAGAGGTGGGTATCTATGTGCCCTGTCCTTGAAGACAAGCAGCCTTTTTACTTGCTTTTAACAAACAGGACACGGTGGAAGTAAGTGATTTGGGTGACTTTCAAGGTGAGGTTACCTAGGTCAATACAGCCTCCAACTGGCACACACAGACACTCTCTGATGCTGTCCCAGGTCCCATGCTGTAAGGAAGCCCAGGCCAGATGTAGTGGTCTGGCCCCTGCTAAGACCTCAGCCAGGAGCCATCCGTAACTGCAGACATGTGAGTGAGGGAGCTTTCAGAAGATTCCAGGCTCCCAGGTGATACCATGTGCAGCAGAGATAAGCTCTGCTCACTGAGCTCCACTCATATTACAGATCTGTGAGCAAAATAAACTGTTTAAAATCACCGTTTTGGGTGATTTGTTCCAGAGCCCTAGTAACTGGAACAGAGGGTGACCTTAACCAGAAGCACAATTCTGTGTTATCCATAAAGTAGAGTAGAGGATTCCCATGCTCACTCCATTCCCAGCCTTCCCTCCAAAATGATGGGAGCCCAACTGCTTAACAGGGGTTTGCATGGCTGCTATGCACTTACAGGCAAGGTTTCCTTGCCTTATTAGGGTTTTGCTAGAACATGTCCAACTGCTTTTTATAGGAGGTACATGTAAGGTACAGGTAATCACCATTAGTCAATTTTTCCAGCCTTTTCTTTCGCAGAATTAATGCGATCTGCATTTTCAACAAGTCTAAGTAGTTGAAGAAACAGAATAAGCTGTTCTCCTTCATTTCCCTCATAAACAGAGGACTCTCCATACTCAATGGCAGCTATTCTGTTTTGTCAAAGACTTTACCTCTATTCCTAAAGTTGGGTCAAGATTCTGACAGTAAAATTCACAAATGAAGGCAAGGGAACTCCGCAATAATTTCCACTGATACCATACCTTAAAACTAAACAGAACTGGCTCTTGGTTACTCTGGCAGTTAGAAAAGCTTTTTGATTCTTGTACCTGTACAACCATAACGAAAAATTACAAGACCATAAAAGTCAATCAGCTAAGTTGGCAGATTTGCACTGGAATGAAAGCTCCATGAAGGAATCTGTTTTAGTCATTAGTATGTCCCCAAGGCCGGGCCATAGTTTCTCAATAAATCTGTTAAACGAATGAATGAATGAATGAATGAATGAATGAATGAATGAGTTTTGAAACAAGCACTGCTTTAACCAACTGCATGAGCCTTACTTTACAGAGTAAACGTGGGACTCCCTATACCTAGGCAAACACACAAGACGTGGCCATATTTAAACAAGTTAGGCCTGTCAAATACAAAAGGAACTTCGGGTTAAATTAATTACACAAGGAGGCTGTTGGACTGAGGTGGCTTTAAAGCCTTAGTAGCCTAAGTAAGCAAACTAAAATCTGTTAAGCAAACCAAAACCTAAGTCTGTAAATGCCTCATGGTTAAGAAATCAAAATCTACCACAACCGACCACAAACAGCCAACTGGACTTTCCCAAATAAAGCTCTGGCCAATTTACTAATTTCCTTCCTTTGCTTCTGCTTCTTTTCTGTAAAAGTCTTTCTCTTAGGTCCTGTCAGTGGAGCGTTCCTAACCATTTCCCGTTTGGTACTGCCTGATTCGAGTAGATTTTTGCTTAAATCAACACTTACAATTTTTTAGTATGCCTCAGTTTATCTTTTAACACTGGGGATATGTTAAGAATAACTAAGAAATGTAAAAAAATGTGGTACCTGTGTAGTCTGGATGATGGTCAAGTCATTCATATGAGAAATTCCCACTCCCATAGCAGCTCGGAGGCCAGCTGTTCCAAACTCCATTCGAGCCCCAAAACATTTTTGTAGTTCTTCTTTATTACTTTCTGCAATTAGTTGTTTCGCTAACTCCAGAGTTAAAGGATTCTGCAAAACAGAAAGGTATATACCAGATATTGCCAGGTGAGTAACAGCACGAAAAATCTGAAATATTAAAAAAACACAATAATTCTACCCTAGGGGAAGACTATATATATACACACACATATCTATATTTATATTCATATTCATATTTATACACACACACATATATATATTTGAAAAGCCTGTGTGTGTGTGTGTGTGTGTGTGTGTGTGTTTGTGTGTATAGGCTTTTCAATATTTTGATGCTTTTGAAATCTGAAATAAAGTCATTTTTTTCTCAATTATAACGAGTGATATTGCAATATAATAAATAAATATTTAGTTTTAGAATAAATTAGACTAGTTTAGAATAGAAATATATATATTGAATCCCTTGCTCCTGGCATAGAACTTCTAAAACCCTTAGAATTTCCTGATTAGGGTGAGGAGCACCTTTTGGAATTCTTCATAACCCCATTTCAGCCACATCTGAGTTTATGCTAATGAGTAACTCTTGAAGGATGGGCGCTGGTTTCCAGGGGGAGCCAACCATGTGATTAGAGGGTTGGAACTTTCAGCCCCATCCCCTGACTTACAGGGAGGGAAGAAGGGCTGGAAATTAGATTCAATCACCAATGGCCAACGATTTAATCAATCATGCCTACGTAATAGAACCTCCATAAAAACCTGAAACAACAAGGTTCAGAAAGCTTCTGGGATGGTGAACACATCGGGGTGGTGGGAGGGTGGTGTACCTGGAGAGGACTTGGAAGTCCACATACCTTGCCCTGTGCATCTCTCCCCTTGGCTGTTCCCGAGTTTTGTTCTTTATAATAAAACTGGTAATAGTACATAAACTGATCTCCTGAGTTCTGTGAGCTGTTCTAGGAATTATTGAACTAAGAAGGGGGTCGTGGGAACCCGATTAATCACTGGTTGGTCAGAAGTACAGGGGCAGGGGCCGGCTCGGTGGCTCAGGCGGTTAGAGCTCCATGCTCCTAACTCCGAAGACTGCCGGTTCGATTCCCACATGGGCCAGTGGGCTCTCAACCACAAGGTTGCCAGTTCAACTCCTCAAATCCCGCAAGGGATGGTGGGCTCCGCCCCTGCAACTAAGGTTGAACACAGCACCTTGAGCTGAGCTGCCGCTGAGCTCCCAGATGGTTCAGTTGGTTGGAGAGCATCCTCTCAACCACAAGGTTGCCGGTTCAACTCCCGCAAGGGATGGTGGGCTGTGCCCCCTGCAACTAGCAATGGCAACTGGACCTGGAGCTGAGCTGTGCCCTCCACAACTAAGACTGAAAGAACAACAACTTGAAGCTGAACAGCACCCTCCACAACTGAGATTGAAAGGACAACTTGACTTGGAAAAAAAGTCCTGGAAGTACACACTGTTCCCCAATAAAGTCCTGTTCCCCTTCTTCAATAAAATCTTTAAAAAAAAAAGAAGTACAGGGGGCAACCTGGGACTTTATACCGGCATCTGAAGTAGGGACAGTATTGTGGCACTGAGCCCTTAAGCTGGGGGGTCTGCGATAACTCCAGGTAGGTAGTGTCAGAATTGAGCTACGTTGTAGGACACTCAGTTGGTGTCCACAGAGAACTGGAAAACAGCTTGGTGTGGAAAAACTCACACATTTGATGTCAGAAGTGTTGTGAGTAGAAGGAAACGGTCTTTTCCTTTATAAGTATTTTCTTTCCTATGAAGGCAAGCACTTTTGGAAAAAGGAAATGAACATACAGATTTTGGGGTCTAACACCCAGAATGGAATCTCAGCCACACCACCGCTCACCAACTTATTCACTTAGGCAAACAATCTAGAACCTCCCTTACAAGGTGATTTTGAGTGTTTACATTAAATGAATGTAAAACAACTTTGTCTGGCACTTAGTTGCAATCAAATGTTCATTTTCTTCCCTAATGTCTTCAAATTTTCCCAGAGAGTGATAAGAGTATACAATTTAAATCAAAACCTTACTTTTGTAGTATTTATAATTTGCACAATGCTTTCACATACCTGATCAAATCTGAATCTTGTAATGACTGCAAGAGGCACACAAATAACAAAAATCCCATTTTACAGACAGAGAAGCCTCAGAGATTAGACTTGCTTAAACCGCATGATAAGCATTAACTCAGTCCTTTTCTGTTACGTTAACTGCTTCAAACACCATGTTTCCCGAAAATAAGACCTAGCCGGACGATCAGCTCTAATGCGTCTTTTGGAGCAAAAATTATTATAAGACCCGGTCTTATTTTACTATAATATAAGACCCAGTCTTATATAATATAATATAATATAATATAATATAATATAATATAATATAATATAATATAATACCAGATCTTATATTAATTTTTGCTCCAAAAGGAGCATTAGAGCTGATTGTCCAGCTAGGTCTTATTTTTGGGGAAACACGGTAGTCACACGAATCATTTAAGTTGCCCTATTTTCTTTATACAACTGTTGCATAAATTGTTAAGAATGGAGAAAATGACAATCACATTAACTCATTATCAGGCATTTTAAATTAAAAATTCAGAGAAAAAATAGAGTAAGTACTTTATTTCTACCTTACAGTCACCATCCCACCAAATGAACATGCAGGCAAGATGTGGCCACTTAAACTTTGAAATTCTATTGCAATAAAACCCTGGATTTCTGGAATGATGCCCACATTTCCAGATTGTTCCAGATTCAAGACAAATCAAGTAAAAGCCCACCTTTTTGGTTAAAAGCAATAGACACTGATCACAGAGCACGAGCTGACCAATCAGATCACCAGGTGCCCGCAAGGAAGGGTTCAGGCCTGGAACATTTTAAAAGAGGTTCAACCAACATTTGCTGAATGAGAAAACAGAGACTTCTGTTTTCACAGCCAATATCCGGTGATTCTCAGTGTACACTTGGAAAATAATAACTGGTCTTTGACTTGGAAAAGACTAACTGGCTTTTGATGTCTATACAAGACCAACACTCTGAGAGAAACCAAAGGAGTTAGTTAGAGAGATAAGGATGAAAAGTCGAGAGCGCAGCAGATGTGAATCAGCCCGTGGGAGTGACCAAAGCTGACAGCAAGATAAAGGAACGGGGATGAAGGCACAGAGGGAATGCGGTGGGTGCCTTGCCATCCTTGGAGCACTGCGACCAGAGGGCCACATGCTTTTAGCTGGCCGGAAGTTCCCTCTTGCTGCCTGTCTCAAACCAAAGAAATTGAGAGAGGAAAGAACTGGGGAAGTAGTAGACATCACAAAATAAAAACAACATCCCCTCACCTCTACCCAGGGAGGTACTATCTCTCTATACAGATTCAATTTTTGTGGAAATTAGGTTTTCATTTCTTCAAATGGAAAGTTTTATGGAACAATTGATTACCAGCTATAATGTTAAAAGATTTCTACACATTGCACGTTATCAAAAGTGGAAACATTTTCCTTCCTTAAAGAATTGTAAGGTCTTTCCAGAAAAAGAAAAACCACCCAGAGTTGCCAATGGCAGCCAGAAATAGGATGTGCATTTCATGTATAGGGGCCAGAGGGCAAAGAGGGAGACCTAGCACTGCTGACAGGATGTGCAATTACTCAACAACTTTAGACAAGACGCCTGAGCCTCCGCGCGTTCAGGCCAAGCCCGCTCGCTCCCCGACTCCCGAACTTACAGCCCCGGCCAGCGGGATGGCTGGTTTTACCCCGGGACACCTTCTCCGGACAAACTGAATCTGCCATACGCCGCGGCGTCCTCCTCCTCCGTCTTACCGAGGGATGGGAGGGGCGGGAAGGAAAGAAGCGCAGGCACCAGCGCGGCGCCTGGGGAGCAGGCAGAGGACCCCGCACCTCCTCCAGGCGGTCCCAGCACCCTGTCACCCCTCACCTTGTCCCACTGTAGCCACCTGGCAGTCTCTTGGTTCAGCCGGCTGTCCGAGCCGCGGCCACTGCCTTCCTGAGCCGCCGCCGCCGCCATCCCAACGCAGCCACCGCCAAGTTCAGGAGTAGTAGCTCTCGCCCTTCCGGCGGGGAGTGGAGAGGCGGAGGCGAGGGCGGGAAGAACCGGAGGCCTGGGCGGGGAGAACCGCTAAGGAACCAGCCGGATCCCCGGGGAAAATGACGCGCTCGGCCAGTGGGCACGCCCCCTTGCAGTTCGCCTGCGCGCCTCTGGGGGTAGCGGGGGAGAAAGGCGTGGGGAGCAGTGCTGAGTCTTTCCCAAAAATCTCTGAAAGGTCCCCAGGTCACCCACATTCGTACAATAACTATTCACTGAGTTTCTGCTGTGTGCGAGGCACCGTGTCAGGAGCTGGGACACAAGGTTGAGTAAACTCAGTAGGACCCTAAAAATTAAGTAGAAATTCTGAGAGTCAAGAATAACGAGAAAAATCTTGAAAAAGCACAAAGTGGGAGGATTGCGATAAATAAACGGTAGAACAGAATGGAAGTTCCAGAAATGAAACCACGCGTATATGGACAGTTTATTTGTTTCAGAGGTAGCACTGCAGAGCAAGGGGACAGGACTTTCCCCCTCCTCCCCTAATTAATGGTACTGTATCAACTACATGTCCAGGTAGGAAAAAGAAAAAAGAAACTTGAGCCCCAACGCTATATCACATGCAAATATGCATTTCAGGTCAATTGTAGATTTAAGTGGGAAAGGTAAAATGAAACTTCCAGAAACTAAGATAGACTTACATCTTCAGGACGTTGGGATCACTAAGCCATGAAGGAGACTCATGCAGTGAGCATGAAAAGACATGTGCAAGAATGTTTCTACCAGCATTGTTTGTAATAGCCCCAAACTGGAAACAACTCAAAGGTCTATCAACAATACAAGGGATAAATACATTGTGGGAAGTTCATACAGTGATATAAACAAATTATGGTATATTCATACAGCAATAAAAATGATCAGACAATGGCTGTTTGGTCCCAACTACACAGCTGCATGCAACCACCCTTTCCCAAAATCTCCTAGTCTATCTTTTGCGTGAACCCATATATGACAGCTTGCTGAGAGGGCTTCGATTGAGAGCTCCACACCCAGTCAACTGCCAGGATTGCTACTGACAAGTCTCCCTATCAAAAATACTGCCCTCAGGGCCCGCTCAATGGCTCAGGCAGTTAGAGCTCCATGCTCCTAACTCCGAAGACTGCCGGTTCGATTCCCACATGGGCCAGTGGGCTCTCAACCACAAGGTTGCCCGTTCGACTCCTCAAGTCCTGCAAGGGATGGTGGGCAGCGCCCCCTGCAACTAAGATTGAACACGGCACCTTGAGCTGAGCTGCCGTTGAGTACCAGGGATGGCTCAGTTGGTTGGAACGCATCCTCTCAACCATAAGATTGCTGGTTTGACTCCTGCAAGGGATGGTGGGCTGTGCCCCTGCAACTAGAAACAGCAACTGGACCTGGAGCTGAGCTGCGCCCTCCACAACTAAGACTGAAAGGACAACGACTTGACTTGGGGGAAAAAAAGGCCTGGAAGTACACACTGTTCCTCAATAAAGTCCTGTTCCTCTTCCCCAATAATATCTTTAAAAAAAAGAAAAATGAACTATCATACACAATACCATAGGTGAACTTCCCAAACATTACTTTGAGTGAAAGAAGGCAGACCTTCCCTCCCACCCACCCCCACCTTTCAAATACTGGATCATTCCATATATACAAAACTCTAGAATAGATAAAAATATAGGGAAAGAAAACAGATTAGTGGTTTCTAGACCTGGGGGTGGGGAGAGAGGTTGACAACAAAGGGCACAAGGGAATTTGGGGGGTGATGGAATTGTTCTGTACCTTGATTATGGTGATGATAAACACAACTCTATGTGTTTATCAAAACTCATGGAACTGTACACTCTAAAGGGTAAGTTTCACAGTATATTAAATTATACCTCAATTTTTAAAAGTCTTAAGACTGAAAATTTTACAAAGGAGACGAAACTAATCTATGGACATCAGGAGAATGGTGTTTTTAGGAAAGAGGAGAGTGCCTTCTGGCAGACTAGGACCACTCTATTTCTTGACCTGGGTAGTGAGTGGTCGCTCAGATTTGTTTACTTTGTAATAATACACTGGAGTATACTATGAACTGCGCATTTTTGGTGTATTCTATTTCAATTTTTAAAAATAAACACCATGTATCCAGGATCTATGATATCTCTTTAAGTGTAATGAGAGAAGCATTTCGATTATATAATCACATCAATTAATACATAATTTCAAACCGATAAAAATGTTGGAAGGAAATCAAGGAGATTCCATGAGGGGTCTGTCCTAGTCTGGGGAGCTTCCCTGAGCACTTGAAGCATATGTAGAGGTCAAGGGAGAGGCAGTTAATGTTGTGGGGTGGGAGGCAGCCTGGAAAACGCTTTCCAGATGGAGAGAACCCTAAATGTGGTCCTTTCCCTAACAGGGAAGAAGAAGAGGAGAAGGGTGGGCAGCCCTGGTCTCCCCATCTGTCAGGTTGTCCGCAGCTCTGCCACACTCAGTGCTGTCTCCTTTCTCTGCACTTGACTAACTTTCTTTCAATCATGCCAGGACAGAAATTATGGAACACAGAGTCAGAGACCAGGCAGGTCTCACTTGCCCTTGTTTCCCTCTCAAATGGCAGCGCTCTCCCAGATGTGTCTGTGCATCTTCTAGCCTTCTGCCTGGGTTGGGGGGGCAGGGGGCATGTAAGGAATTTGGGGGGAAGGTTATGGGCCTCTTAGATCCTATCTCTCTCTCCATGATAGGGGTGGTTGCAGCTGAGTCTATGCTACAGTTCCAAAGGAGTGGGGAGTGGGGTGGCAAGGGGCTATTTTGACACTGTACTTTCCTCAGCACAGAATGATGAGCCAATGGTGACATCCCATCAGAACTATTTAATCTCCATGTGGGACACCAAGGGCCAAATTTCTCAATGTTCAATATTTGAAGAGAGAAAGGAAGTAGGATTTTCAAACCAGGAGGAACTTTTCACAAGGAGTTGCTAAGTTGTGAATAAGTTCTCCTCCCTTAACCTGAGAAGGGCATCAAGACCTCAGGTACCGGGCTGAAAACAATTCACAAAGGTCTCACTCTATCACATTCCCTTCTGCTTCCCATGTGAAGTAGAAACTGGCCTCTCTAAGGTTGCATCAGGGGGTCTCTATGTACAGGAGACTTTCCCCAGGGTCTCCTGTAACTAAGATTCCACCATTGGACATCTTTTCATTTCTGACCTGATACTACAGTGAGGTAAAGCAGCTGATTCCCACACATGACCCCCAATTACCATTTCATATCTGTGTAAGCCCATGTAGACGAATAGAATGTTGGAGAAGGAAAGGTTTGGGGGAACAATTCAGGCCTCTTTGTTTTGTAGATTAGGGGCCCAAGACACAATTTCAGAGCCCTTCTCTGAGACACACAGCTGATCAGTGACGGAGCCAAGATTCCCATGCTCAGTTTCCTGATTTTCAATGTTTAATCTGCGGTTCCACTCAGCCCATTTCTACACATGTCTATAGAGGAAGTTCCATGAACTCCGGTAACCTGTGTTCATGTGATAGCAGCCAGTCTTGATTAAAAACCAGTACTAACCACCTCTGGCATCAATAATGTTAGGGAATGCTTAAAATAATTTGATTTGTTTGCGCGTGCTCCCCTGCTGCCCAAGAACTGTTTCACACATGGGTGTCCCATTTTCCTTGGAAGACTTTCCAACTTCCCCCAACAGCTTGTCAGTGATTCTACCCATTTCTTTGTGTCCAGCCCAGAACAGTTATTCTAAAACATTTATTTTGGAAAGTTTAAAATATTTACTAAAATGGATCCCGATGTAACTATCACCCAAGTCAACCGTGATCATCCATGACCAATCTTATTTACTTACGCCTCTTGTATACTTTGAAGAAGATTCCATACCATTTCGCCTATAAATATTTTAGCATGTATCTCTAAAAGGTAAAGACACTTTAAAAATAACCAGAAAACTACTATATCACCTAACATTTTTTAAAGTTGAAGTTCACAATTTCTTAAATAATTCAATGCCCATTTAGTGTTCAAATTTTCAAGTATCTAGGACGTGTCTTTTCTCCCTACAATTTGCTTGAATCAGGAGCCAAATACTCTTGTCACTGGTTGATAAGTCTCTTAGATCTCTTTTAATCTCTAGATTCTGCCTCAATTTCCTCAGAATTTATTTGTTGAAGACATTGGGTCATTTGTCCTATAGGTTTCCCACAGTCTAGGTTTTGCTGACTGCCTGCCTCTCCACGGTGCCTGCTAATGTTTCCTTGTTTCTTATGTTGCCTGTACATTCATTTCATTACAATTTTTGCTTCATGGTCTCTTCCTCACTAGACTGAATTCCTTGAGAACAGGAATGGTGTTTTACTTATTTTGCCTGATTGCTGGATTTCTCACTCACTGCCATTAGTCATGCTGTGCTGTGCTGTGCTGAGCCTTGAATGTGTCCAGCAAGTACTAGTCTGAGGCCTGTGCCCACTGCTGTCCCCCAGGCACCCCAATGACAGATGTCCACATCGAATTCACGCATCTGCTTAAATATCACCTCATCAGAAACACTCCTCTGGAAAGTGCTACCGTGTTTCCCCAAAAATAAGACCTGGCTGGACCATCAGCTCTAATGCATCTTTTGGAGCAAAAATTAATATAAGACCCGGTCTTATTTTACTATAATAGAAGATCTGACATTATATTATATTACATTATATTATAGAGACCTGGTATTATATTATATTACAATATATTACATAAGACCCGGTATATTATATTATATTATATTATATTATATTATATTATATTATATTATATTATATTATATTATATTATATTATATTGTATTGTATTGTATTGATAGTAAATTAAGACTGGCTCTTATATTAATTTTGGTTCCAAATGACGCATTAGAGCTGATGGTCCGGCTAGGTCTTATTTTCGGGGAAACACGGTAGTAAATGTTTAATAACTATTTTGTGAGATAAAAAGCTCTGATGTGTAGTATTTGCCAATTTCCATGGTGTAAATACATTCACCATAACTGGTTTCAAGTTACCAATGCGACATCACTGAACAGTGAGTTGAAAGGAGATTTGCAGGAGCACGTCATTATGTAGTATTTCCAACACACAGATGTAACAGGTGTAAATAACTTAATGAGCATAAGTAGTAGTAAAATAAATAGAAAATGGGGAGTTTTAAGTATTTATTACCTTTGCTTTTATTATAATATATTTACTTGTAAGGCTATATAATTTAATTTGTAAGAATGGCTGTGATTAACATCTAGCTAGCAAAATTCCTAAACATTTACTAGCTGGCTCTGATGGCACTGGTATGAGTTATCACCAGCACACCATTGCCTCTTCCAAAATGAGACCTGCACTACCCTCTTATGTTACTTTATTTTTCTTCAAAGTGTTTATCAGTACCTGACATGACATTATAAATTTGATTTGAAAAATATTACCCTGCTATAATGTAAACTCTTTTTATTTTGGCTGAGTTCCCAACACCCAGAATAGTGCTTGGTTCATAATAGGTGATAACAAGCATTTGTTGAAGAATGAATCACTGGGTCCCCTTATAGTCATGAAGAAAAATGAAGGATGGAATATAATAATAATAATACAGACATACGCCAGCGATATTGCAGGTTTGGTTATAAACCACTGCGATAAAGCAAGTCGTAATCTTTTTTGCTGGTAGAAGGTCTTGCCTTCAATTCTGTAAAACATGCAATATCTATGAAGTGCAATAAAGCAAAGCACAATAAAACGAGGTGTGCCTGTATAAGATACAAGTATAACACCTATACAAACATTTTCTCTAAAACAAGCTATTATAGCATTTTTGAATTTAACCAAGAAAAGCAAACTGCTTGTCACTACTTGAAGGCTGACGAAAAAATGAGTAAATAGTGTCAACAGACTTTATCAGTGGGCTCATTACTGGCTATAAACCCAAAATACACCAGTAGCAAACATTTCTGAGATCAGTTGGGGTTTAATATTCTTTTGGTGAAAAAAACTTAAATATCTATTACTTATGTCTATTTTCATTAAGTAAGTTCATGAAATTGGCCAATTTTCTTTCATCACTCAGCAATTCTTTGCACATGAACTTCCAGTAGGCCTTCTCTTCATTAAAAATGTAACATCAGGGCTGGTTTGTGTTCTGTTTCCCAGCTTCCTCTTTCTACTTCTTTTTCCCCTCTTCATGGTGTCCAGTTGTCTAGCACACCTTCTCCCAACCCTCACACTGGCCAGTCACAACCAGATCTTAGGAAACGAATCATTCATTCTCGTTAGATGGTTGGTGACCAGTGGAGCATGACTGTATCTTTCTGTCTGAGATATTTGGGTATTTGACTAGGCACTAATAAGCTGGTGCGCTTAAGGGAAGTGCTGTCATTGATTTGCTATGTTCCTCGGTTTCTGCCCTGGTCACAAGAAGAGAGGCCTTGACCACATCACCAGAGTGTGTGAGGATAAACCTCTCTGAGAGATTCATGTTTGAAAACCTCAAAGCCCTCTGAAGTGTTAGTGTACTTATTCCAGCTTAGAACCAAGCCTTACACTAAAAAATGCATCTTTACACAGTGTTGAATGTAAGAGACTCAATAGGAAGGGGGAAATTGTTTTTTTCTGAGCACCAGGTAATTCCTGATGTTTCTGAAACACCACTGTTAGGACAATTGAATATTCAGCCTTGCATTTTAAGTCAGAACCCAGAAAATGTAGTTTCTGTTTGGGTAACCACTGAGGAAAATATTGTGCGCCAAACAAAACTGCCTGATACATTGTGTTTTTCTTTGTCATCTGCATTATTTTGTTCTACCATCTTCTAATTCTCCCTGCATTATACAAAATTTAGTTTGTACTTCTCGAAGTGAACACTATTAGAAAGGAGACCAAGAGTGTGCTGCTAAAAGAAATATTGGACCCAATAACATTATATTGCAAAGATAACCCACAGTCATAACTTAAGGTATATTAACCAGCCTTAACTTGCTTTAAGTACCATTGTGTCTAAGTCAAGAAAAAAAATTTTTAAACATGTATATTTTTCCATACCAATCACTGTTCAACTTTTCTCTAATCCCATTTTCTTTCTTCAATTATTTACCTCTCTCTCTCTCTCTCTCTCTCTCTCTCTCTCTCTCTCTCTCTCTCTCTTTCTCTCTCTCCTTGGAGGATCTCTAGACTTCTTGGTTTCCATGCCAATGAAGATTGCTCCTGCACCACACATACCAGCAGAGGGCTGGAGGTTTATTTTCTGGTGTTTAAATCAAGGATCTCTTGACTCAGGAACCCCAAATATAGGTTAAGACCAAGATACCAAAGTGGAGATAGGAGAAATAAGTGAAAATTTATATACTGAGTGCTGATACCACCCAGGCTTCTTGTCAATCTATTTTCCCAGAATGGGGTGGTAGTTACCTGGAGACTATAACCAGCCCAAGAAGAAGGAAGCCTAATGAAAAGGGCTGCTAAGTCACCTTACAGTAAAGCCGTGTAGCACATAGTAGAACTTCCAATCAGTTTTTCGTGCCCTCCTCTTAAACATGAGAATATAGTCAAGAAGCACCAGATTTTGGGCTAATCCTCTAAAATGAAAGACAGAGACCAAAAATAGAAAACGAGTATGTATGGAAAAGAAAATGTGAAAAAAATCAAAATTAACATCTTGATAAAAATAATGAAAAAGTGTATTAATGAAGTGATAACAGAACAATTAAAAACTAGAGATTTAGGGGCTAGAAAATAGCTCATGGAAATGAAGAACATAGCAGTAGAAATAAAAATCCCGAAGAATGGTTGGAAGAACAAGTTAAGGATATCTCCTAAAAAGTAGAACAAAATACAAAGAGAAAGAAGAAAATTTTAAAGTGAGAAGTTAGAAAAGTATTTTAGGAATTCCAGAAAAGAAGAGCAGAGAAAATGGAGGGAAGGAAATCATCAAAGAAATAACTCAAGAAAATGTCCCAGACGTGCAGTTCCATATTGAAAGGGCCCACTGAGCACATCTAAAAAGATCCACATTAAAACACAGGAGAAACATACCCATAACAATAAGATGAAAGATGTCTCTAAGATGACATTGAAGGAAGATATCAGCATAACCCTTGTTTAGCTAGCCGAGATATTGATCTGTCCAGACCAAAGCAGGTCAGAATGCATCAAGAGAAATGGCTTCAAAAAGTTGAAAGGGGAAGGGGCGGTATATAGGAAGTCTCTGTACCTCCCTCTCAATTTTATTGTAAACCTAAACCTTCTCTAAAAAAAAAAAAGTCTTTAGAAAAAGTTAAAAGTGATAAAATACCTCATATATTTGAAAATGCTGAGAGGAGATTTACTTAACTGGAAGAAAAATTGGGAATAAATTAGTGATAGGTACTTAGAAATTAAAGCAAAAATTGTAAAAGCAATTATAAACTCTAGGGAAATAAGTTGTACAGGAAAGAAAAATTAGTAATACATGAATCAGGTGTCACAAGTGTTTACATTTATATGGCCATAAAATGGAAACTGAATATTGACCTAACCAAACTCATAATACTTTGGGAGGGAGGGATATTGAGAGGGTGTGTGTGTGTGTGTGTGTGTGTGTGTGTGTGTGTGTGTGTGTGTGTCTGAGTGTTTAAAAAAATGTAACATCATCATCTTCTATGGTGGTATATCAATAAGTAATGTTTAAAAAATAAAGAAAATCAAGGTATGTCCACATAAGCATATTATTGAAATATTGAAGGAAATACAAAAGAACTAAAGAGTTAAATGAAGTTACAGTTTGGAAATAGTGGTGATTGTAGAGGTTGTCATTTTTCATGAAAGCCTTTTACAATTATGTATAACTCTTTAAACTATAGACATGTATAGCTTTGATAAAAATATAAAATAAATTTAAAATCTGTATTGAAAAAGAGACTTTGAGGTGAAACCTAAAGGGCTGTGTGTGAATTTTGCCCCCTTGGTTTCCTTTCAAGAACTGAGCTCTGGGTCACCCCAATCTTTAGGAAAGCTTGAGAATGCACAGCCAGAACTGTAGGAGGAAAACAGGGAGTGTGGTGTCCTGGAAGCCAACCAAGTAAGGCAAATGTTTCAAGAAAGGATGGTCAGCTTACTCAAATTGCTGCTGAGAAGAAAGAAGGAAAGCTCAGAAATTACCACTGGAATAAAGAATACACAAGTTCTGGGGCACCCAGGTGGCTCAGTTGGTTAGAGCACGAGCTCTGAACAACAGGGAGGCTGGTTGGATTCCTACATGGGATGGTGGACTGCGCGCCCTGAAACTAAAGATTGAAAACGACAAATGGACTTGGAGCTGAGCTGCACCCTCCACAACTAGATTGTAGGACAACGACTTGGAGCTGATGGGCCCTGAAGAAATGCACAGTTCCCCAATATTCCCCATTAATAATAAAACAAAAATTTAAAAACACCTTAAAAAAAAAAAAAAAAAGAATACACTCGTTCCAGGTGTTTGCTTGAGATTTCCAGCCTGCAGAAAAAGCCATTAGCCTCCTAGTTCAGGGATTCCCAAACCCAAATTACCTGGGGGACCTTAAAAAAAAAAAGCTCTCTCATTTACACACATGCATATACACAAACACAATCAAAACATGAACTATAGGTAGGCCGTTGTGTATTGTGGGGTGGGGGTTAGGAATCTGCCTATCTGTATTTCAAGAAGTCGCAGTTCTGATTCTGGTGGTCACCAAGGCTTGGGGAACACTGGCCTGGCTAGACTATACCCAGAACAATAGCCGAAAGCTGGGCATTGGCCACACCTACAAATCCTCCCCCTTCTCTAACTTCAGATAGTTTCCTCTCAACAATGATTCACATATCTGAAGCTTGCATTCATATTGCCTTCATATCTGGTATGATTTTGAGCATCCTGGTTTAAAATATTCATATTACTTTAAAGAAAGTCAATGGACTGGGCTTTGTAAGGGATTGTCTCTTCTAGAGTTTCACATTATTACAGGTGATGTCTATTCTCCTGCATAAGCACATTTGTCCTTCAGATATTGAAAACAGTTCATTTCTTTTTTTAAATTTAATTTTATAAGATTTTTATTTAAAATGTAGTTAATATACAATGTTATATTAGTTTTGGGTGTACACCATAGTTATTGAACATTTCCATACCTAAAGAAATGATCACTATGGTAAGTCCAGCAACCATCTGACACCGTACTATGCTATCCCAATATTATTGACTATATTCCCTATGCTGTATATATCCCCGTTACTTATTTGTTTTATACTTGGAAATTTTGACCTCTTATTCCCCTTCACATTTTTCACCCTTTAAAAAAATTTTAAATACAATTGACATTCAGTATTATTTTATATTAATTTCAAGTGTACAGCATAGTGGTTAAATAAACATTTACATAAGAAGTGATTCCCCCTAACTAGTCTAGTACCCACCTGGCACTATACCTAGCTATTACCATATAATTGACTATATTCCTTATGCTTTACCTCACATTCACCATGAATATTTTGTAACTACCAGTTTGTACTTCTTAATCCCTTCATCTTTTTCACCCTGCCCCCCAACCCCCTTCTATCTGGCAACAATCAAAATGTTTTCTGTATCTATGAGTTTGTTTCTGTTTTGTTTGTTAATTTTGTTCTTTAGATTCCACATATAAGCAAAATAACATTGCATCTGTCTTTCTCTGTCTGACATACTCCACTCAGCACAATACCCTCCAGGTCCATCCATGCCACTGCAGATGACAAGAACCCATTCCCTTCCCTCGTCAAGCAATATTTCATTGTATATATGTACCACCTCCTTTTTATCCATTCTTTCATCGATGGACACCCAGGCTGCCTCCACATCTTAACCATTGTAAACAATGCTGCAATGAACATATGGATGCGCATATCCCCTGGAAGTAGCATTTTGGATTTTTTCAGATAAACACCCAGAAGTGGGATTACTGGGTCCTTCTTTGTCTCTTATTATAACCTTTGTTTCAAAGTTTATTTTGTCTGATATAGATATTGCTACTCCAGATTTTGTTTTGTTTCATTGCTTCCATTTTCATGAAATAACTTTTTCCATCCCTTTACTTTCAGTCTGTGTGTGTCTTTTAATTTGAAGTCAGTCTCTTGTGGCAGCATATATAAGTGTTTTGTATTCTTATCTGCTCAGTCCTCCTGTCTTTTGATTGGAGCATTTAGTCCATTTACATTTAAAGTAATTACTGATACATATGTAACTATTTCCATTTTATTATTCATAATTTTGATTTTTTTTTCCATCTTGAAGTCCCTCTAAGATTAGTTGAAATATTGGTTTGGTGTTGGTGAACTTCTTTAGCTTTTTCTTGTCTGCAAAGCTCTTTATCTGTCCTTTGATTTTAAATGACAGCCTTGCTGGGAAAAGTAGTCTTGGTTGTAGGCTCTTGCTTTTCAACATGTTAAATATTTTGTGCCAATTCCTTCTGGCCTGCAAAGTTTGTGTTGAGAAATCAGCTGACAGTCTTATGGGAGCTCCTTTATAAGTTAGTTGCCTTCCTCTTGCTGCTTTTAGGAGTCTCTCTTTGTCTTTAACCCTTGCCATTTTAATTATAATGTGTCTTGATGTGAGCCTGTTTGAGTTCATCTTGTTTGGGACTCTCTGAACTTCCTGGGCTTTTATGTCTAGTTCCTTCACCAGGTTAGGAAAGTTTTCAGTCATTATTTCTTCAAATAGGTTCTCAATCTCTTGCTTTCTCTCTTCTCCTTCTGGTACTCCTATGAAGCTAATGTTGTTATACTTGATGTTGTCCCAGAGGTCTCTTAAACTATCCTCATTGTTTTAGATTCTTTTTTCTTTTTGCTGTACTAACTGGGTGTTTTTGCTACCTTATCTTCCAAATTGCTGATTTGATTCTCTGCTTCATCTAATCTGATGGTGATTCTTTCTAGTGCGTTCTTCACTTCAGTTATTATGTTCTTACTTCTGACTGGTTCTTTTGTTATAGTTTCTATGTCCTTTTTTATACTTGCTATCTCTTTGCTGAAGTTATCACTAAGTTCATTGAATATCTGATAACCATTGTTTTCATCTCTGTATTTGGTAGGTTGCTTGCCTCCATTTTGTTTCGTTCTTCTTCTGGAATTTTCTCCTTTTCTTTCATTTGGGATGTATTTCTTTGTTTTCTAATTTTGGCTGCCTCCCTGTGTTTGTTTCTATGTATTAGATAGATCTGCTATGTTTCCCAGTCTTGGAAACAAAGTAGTACGTGCCCTGTGGGGCACTGGCACAATCTCCCTGGTCATCTGCTCTGGGTGTTCCAAGAGTGTCCCTTGTGTGGGTTGAGTGTGCCCTCCTGTTATAGTTGAGCCTTGATTGCTATTGGCATATCAGTGGGTGGGATTGACCCTCAGGCTGATTGGCTCTGGGGTTTGACCACATCTACATCTTATGGACTGCTGTGTTGGGGGTTTACCTCACTGAGTGGGATTCGTGCCAGCTGGCTTTAATGCCTGTTGAGACCGCCATTTTTGTATGCCACTTGTGGGGCTAATTGGGCCGTGTTCTGCTGTGGTCTACAGCCAACCTCCAAGTATGTTGGTTCTGGGGCCTTTTGAGAGGGGCTCCGGTGCAGGTTCAAGTCACCCACTGCCTGTGACTGGCCAGAGTTCCTACCTGGTAATAGCTACAAAGTGATCTGTAGTTATTCACTGCCTGTGCTAAACCTGGAGGCATGTGGGAGAGGCCACACTGCAAACCAAGGATCTCTCTGCCACCAGTACTGGGCCTGGACACCCTGAGGCCTGCTGCCACCTGACAGCTCCCTTAAAGTTCAGCCACTGATAGAGCCTTGTGCAGTATGCAAGTTGAGTGACTCAGGGAGTCACTAGAGTGGGAAGAGTTGTGGTCATGAGGTTAATGTACATTCTTGTTTGGTATCAGAGCTGAGCCTGGAGTGACTCAGCAAAACTCTTAAAGCACACCGAGGCTAGTCACTGCCCTCCAGGGGCCTGCTGAACTCTAATAGTTTTCCAAGAAAGAGTGCAATGAGGTGGGGTTGGGGTGAGGGGGCTGGCTGCTCACAGAGAAAGTGCCTCTGGCATTGGGGGAATTGGCTTCGGGAGGTCCCAGTGAGTCAGCAGGGTGAAGCAGTGGAGCTCACCAGGCCAATCAGATTCAGATTTGGCTTGTGGGGAGTGGGCTCAACATAGGAAAGATGGTGCCCACCTGCTAGCTACATGGGAGAAGGACCCCACACAGGGAAAATGGCAACCTTCCTCCTCCAGCTCTTGCTATGAAGCCACACACCTCAGTCCACCCACTGCCTGTCCCCAATATCCCCTGAGCCACCATCCCTCCACTGGAGCCCAAGGTGAGTGCCTTTGACTGAGAGTCTGTGTGCCTGCCATTTAAGAGGATGTCTGGGTTTCCCACAGCCTTCTGTCCCACCTGGATGGTCAGAACCTCCAGTTTTTCACAGCCAGATGTTGTGGGGGGCTCCTCCTCCTGGCACCAATACTCCAGGCTGGGGTCCCTTGTTCCTCCTGGGGGAACACCTGCAGCTGAGATACCCCTTCTGATTCTCAACTACCACACTGAAGTTTGGGGCCTCTTCGGTGTCTCTGCCCCTCCTACAAGTCTTGACATGGCTTCTTCTTTATATTTTTAGTTATAGGACTTCTGTTTGGCTAGACTTCAGATGGTTCTCCAGGTTGATTGTTGTGTAATTTAGTTATAATTTTAGTGTGTTCATGGAAGGATGCAGGCACAGTGTTTATCTACTCCAACATCTTGGATCTCTTGACAGTTTGATTTTTTTTTTGATGAAAGTATTAGACATGTTGAGCCAAAGAGGCAAAACTGCTCTTCAGTGGCTTTTATAAAGAACAACTTAAACTGAAAACCATACAGTTTATGATTTAGTTATTAATCCTGTAGCCATCTTTTAAGCCATAATGACTTTCTGTGATGGTAAAAATAAATAATACTTTTTCTTGTATTAATGGTTATTCATTTCTATTATCCAACCTAATAATACTATTATCTTCTCTGAAAGTGAAAATAACTATTAAAAACAACTCTTTTTTATTGTGGTAAAATATACATAATGTTACTTGCTATTTTAACCATTTTCAAGTGTACAGTTCTGTGGTGTTAAGTATATTCACATTATTTGCTACTATCACCACTATTCATCTCCAGAGCTAAAACAACTCTTTTTAAAATTTCTAAAGATAGTTGTTTATGGATATGCTTAATATCCATTAAAAATTAAGCGTTGGCCAAGATAATGAAAACTAATACAAATATTCAGAGCATATTAATAAAATAACAAGAACATCTTGAAATAGTCCATTTTCCTCTTTTTTTAATCTATTAGTTTTCTTTTACTGGATAACAAATTACCAAAGTTTAGCAGGTAAAAACGGCTAATATTTTCCATTCTTTTTATCATATTAAATCTTTGAAATCCGATGCATGTATTACACTGACATTGCACTTCAATTTGGACTAGCCTCATTTCAGTGCTTCTTAGCCTCATGTTAACACACTTGCTGCATGAAGACACAGTTATAATGAGTACTGCTGGACCTGAACCCTTTAGAGCTTATTCTAGATCTCACAACAAAAGGTTGCAGGATAAATGCACAAGCACATGGCAATTGTGCTAATTATACTCAATTCACATTGTACCATTTGGTTTTGTAAGAGGCCCAGGAATGGTCTTAGCCAGATGAAATCCCTCTAAATGGAGGAGCTGGGAACCCCAGGGCATGGTCTTTGTCACGACACAATGGGAAGAACATTATGCTAAGTGAAATAAGTCAGACAGAGAAAGACAAATACCATATGATCTCACTTATACGTGGAATCTAAAGAATACAATAAATGAACAAACTAATCAGAAACAGTCTCAGAGATACAGAGAAAAAACTGAGGGTTGCTAGATGGGAGGAGGGTGGGGATGAGGGAGAAGGTGAGGGGGTTAGAAAGCACAAATTGGTAACCACAAGATTGCCATGGGGATATGAAAGACAGTTTGAGGAATATAATCAATAATGTTGTAAAGATTTTGTAGGGTGTCCGATGGACACTTGTCTTATTAGGGAGATCACTTCATGGACAGTGCTGATGTCTGACCTCTGCACTGTACACCTGAAGCTGAAACTGAATAATAATGAATGTCAACTATAATTTTATATATATATATATATATATATATATATATATATATATATATATAAGCTGAAACAGAATAATAATGAATGTCAACTATAATTTTATATATATATATATATATATATATATATATATATATATATATATATTCACAGGATGTGGAGTACAGCACAGGGAATAGAGTCAATGGAATTGTAACAGCAATATATGATGTCAGAGGGATAATTGTTTGGGGGAAGGGGGTTATCACTTTGTGAGGGGTATAAATGTCTAACTATTACATTGTTTTATACACCTGAAGCTAATAATAAAAAAAGATACAATGGGAAGATGTGGTCTAGAGAATATCAATCAACATTCCAGGATACTGTCAGACTTAACCTAAAGAAGGTTAGCCAAGGTTAGCCAAGATACAACCAAAGTTATTATTAATAGCTTATCACAATTATAGCTATTGTGAAGTGTTACAAATTACTACCACAATTCCTATGTACACAAAAATGTACCTTCCGTATTTCTACAGACCATCTACTTTTCCTGTTCCCACCATGAGAAGTTAGTGCTTGTACACTAGTGATGGGAGTGTATATTGTAAAGCCACCTTGGAAAACAGGTAGATTGAAGATGTACATACTCTATGCTTGAGCATTTTCATCTTAGGTGTATAATCGAGAGCAGGGGTCTGCAAATCTTTTCTGGAAAGAGCCAGATAGTAAATATTGGGGCTTCATGTACCAGAAGACCTCTGTCACTGTTATTCAACTCTGCTGCTGTTGTTGGAAAGCAGCCATAGACCACATGGAACTGAATGGATATGTTCATGTTCCAATAAAGTTTTGTTTGTAAACACTGAAATTTGAATTTCATATACTTTTCACATGTCACAGAATATTCTTCTTTTTTCCAACTGTTTAAAATTATTCCTAGCTGTGGTCCATACAAAAAACAGTCAGCAGACTGTCCCTGAGGAACTGTTGTATACATGTGCAGTGAGAGGCTTATGCAAGAATTTTCCAGCAGTATTACTTGTAATAGCAAGAAAATAAACCATGTACCACAGGAGCATAGACAATGAGCAATAGTTTATGACATATTCATAGGGTGGAACTGAAAATGCATGAACTTCAGCTACATGTATCTATATGGATCGATCCCAAACAATACTGATCAAAATAGCAGGGCACAGAAGAATTCATACAATATGATAGTTATATTCAGAGTAACAGAAAAGGGCAGAATTAAACAATACGTAGGTGATGAAACTATAAAGAAAGGCAAGGAAATGACAAAGACATAATTCAATAAAGTAGCTCCCTTAGGGACAAGGAGAGATGAAGATATGTTAGGAGAAGCATACAGGAGCCTCCAAGTTACTGGAATTTTTCTATTTTCTAAATTTTCATGCTGGGCATTCAGGAGTCCCTTTCCTTCTCATGCTTTAAACTCTCTCTCTCTCTCTCTCTCTCTCTCTCTCTCTCTCTCTCTCTATATATATATATATATATATATATATATATATATATATATATATATATATATATATAAATCTTTCTTGAAAGATTTAAGGTACAACTACAGAAATGCTTATCATGAGATGACTCCCTTGGCCTGTATATATATATTTATTTATTAATGTATATTTTACTTAAAATATAATCTAATTTTTAAAAAAGCATCACCACTGACAATTTGAAGTTGATATAGTGCTTTATTCCACAGATTTGTTTACAAATTAGGGGTTTAGCCAACGCATCTTGGTTTTGTAGGAAAGGGTGCCCTCTTCAGGCAATATGTCCAAAGGCGTTAAAGATTTTGAACAGAAAGCCTAGACTTTTAAAACTACCAGAAACTCATAGATTACATGACTGAAAGGCACGTTGTGAGGTTTTTATGTCTATTCTTAACCAGCCCAAAATATTTTATTTTTAGAAATCTCTAGGGAAGCATTTTTTTTCTATTTTTATTTAATAATAATGACGCAGCTTAGTTAGTTTTAAAAATCCACATTTCTTTTTTCTCCTAATTTCTATTTCTTATCAATACAGAGGGTGCCATAAAAATGTATACACATTTTAAAGAAGGAAAAAACTGTATTAAAATTGTAATACTCGATATATACCAATAACAAAAGATGAATACAAGTCATGTGTATACATTGTTTTGGCACCCCAGTATATGAAATCCCTTAGAATCCTTTCTTGAAAGATTTGAGGTACAACTACAGAAATGCTTATCATGAGATGACTCCCTTGGCCTGTAATAACACTAAGAGGTGGGAAAGGCTGAGTTTCTTGTCATTGGCAATTGCTTATATATTCTTGCACATATTTCAGAATTCTATTTTTATTCAGCGAAGGAAAATCTATTCAGATCTAAAATCTTGTGGGGACTACTCTGGTTTGCCCAAATATTTAACATATGCCTCCATTTATTATGTATATTACACTACACTCTATGAAAAGGATCTGAAAAAATTACTATTTAGGTAGTAAATACTAGAAATATAGTCGAAGTTGTAGCATCAGCTTGGAATTAATAAGTTTATTTTTCGACCCAGCCATTACAATTTAGTTAAATAAAATTTACTTCTTTGTTAACTCATTCAGCAGACACTTATTTATGATTATCATTATAACCTTAAATACAACATAGTATTTATTCTTTCAGATCACCTTATACCACCATTGTATTTAATCATTTAAAAAATTCCTTTTTTAAACATATGTTAGTGTAGAA
The DNA here is from genome assembly GCF_057876585.1 of Rhinolophus sinicus. Taxonomy (NCBI): domain Eukaryota; kingdom Metazoa; phylum Chordata; class Mammalia; order Chiroptera; family Rhinolophidae; genus Rhinolophus; species Rhinolophus sinicus. Next base: position 189,423,211 of record NC_142501.1, read on the forward strand.
AAATTGCAAAATATTTGTTAATGTATTATTTTGCTTTTCTTTTATGGCTATCATACACTTTATTTCTATGGAGGGTTTTATTGGCCCTAACATTGGTTTATAGAAAAACGTTAATTTAGTAAACAATGGGTGACACTGCTTTTAAAAATCTGTACTGCTTTTATTATGTATGAAAGAACAAAATGTGGACAACAGAAATGAGAATCCTAGAACTTTAAAACTGGAAGAGATTTTAGAGATCATCTTGTCTGTTGCCCCCTACAAAGGGCAACTGCCCTCAGCTGAGTAAATGAAGTTCTAAAGTGGTCACTTGTTTGTCCCAAATTACACAATTGTAGTTATTGAGATAACTCTTTTAACCAATTTCCAATGAACTTAAGTAGCAGGTTTGTTTATATCTTAATGGAATAGGTTAGTTTATGGGCAACTTGGCATGCCCAGGCTTTTACCGCTGGGTAGCTAGGAGGCAGTGTTGTATAGTGGGAAAAAGCTATCACATCAGAGAGAGAGAGAGAGAGAGAGAGAGAGAGAGAGAGAGAGAGAGAGCTAGGAGCTGGCTCCTGCCACTTGGCATCAGGTCAGGCCTTGAGCAAATTACTAGGGATATAAATGGGAATAATAATAATACTCTATAGGGTTGTCATGGGCTTAAAAGAGATGCACAGTGCTTGGAACACAATAGACCTTCAATGAATAGTAGCTGCCATTATTACTTGCTGTATATTTTCATTAGCTGTATATTTATATTATTATCATTAGCTATATATTTTTGTGTATTATTTAGATGTATATTTTTATCAGCAGTACTTTTAATGCTTATATGCATTTTTTAAAAACTGAAATCCACCTTAATTTCTAGTTATGTGCCTAAATTCTCTATATTTTCCCAGAATCCTTAGCAGGGTCACTTGCACTATATTTAATTCATTTGTGCTTCAGTTTCCTCATTTGTATTAGGAGGGAGAAGTTGAACCAGATAATCTGAAAATCCATTTTAGCCCTAACTTTCCATATGCTTACTAGTCGGTTTTTTAAAGACCCAAATCCCTGATTCTCAGAGGGTTTTCAGGTTTGATTATTTATATTTGCTTCCTGCAATAATTCATCGCTCTGACTGCCCAGTGAAAAATATGGGATTGAAAATCATTGTCAGCAGTTAAAGAAAATGATGATGGTAGGGGTGGGGGATAAATCACTGTTTAGTAAATGTTGTCAGGCAAGCAGAACAGTAGGGAGAAAAATTAACTTGGATTAACTTGTATCTGTACTTCATATTATTTATTGAAGTAAACTTCAATAATAAGATGGGTGAATGAGTTAAATATTTAATGCTGACCTATTAAAGGAAAAAAAATTCTTTCAGAAATGGAATGCCAAATTTAATTCAATTGTGGAGTAAAGATAAATATTTGATGCCTGAGAAATATAGGCTATGACCAGACATTCAATGCATATGAGTATGATCAAATATGTGAAGTCAAACTAAAACCTGTGTACACACAATGTAATGAAATAAATATTGAAAGAAGTTAACAGGATAAAGGAGACAAGTGAGACAGCAACATCTGATAAAAGCATTACTATTCAAATATGGCAAACACACCAACAATATAAGAATCATCAAGGTAGAATTCATTTAGTAGGCATGAAAGGTGACCCAGCACAAGAGATAGTGCATTGTCTCATAGAAAAAGTCTATGAACCAATAGAAAGAAGAAATAAATATAAAATAAGGTAGCAAAACTTAGTAAAAACTATAATCTTCAATAGAGCCAATGCTAGCTACATAGTCACCATAGGAAAAATAAATGTGCTCTCTCACTGCAGAAGGGGTATTATTCCTCTGGAAAACAAATTTCCAATACATAGCCAGCTCTTTAAAAACTATTCATACCCTTTAACCCACTAATTCTATTTTGGAAATGTACCCTAAGGAAATAAACTTAAAGGAAACAATATCAGTTGTAGAAGTACAAATATAGCTGCTTCATTTATGATACAAAATAAATAAACAGAAAGGGAACGAGTTTATTTCAACAGAAAGGGAAACTATGGGACACACATGCACATATTTTTATATATCTGTATGAACATACAAAAATAATCTTAAGGTGAAAAAGAGAAGCGCAAAGTAGTTATACACTGATTGCAGCTACAACAATTCTTGCAATGATTGTTTACTCAATAGAGTTTATGTCTCATGGTCTCTATTCCCTCTGTGAAGCAGATTTGTTGAAAGCAATACTTGGGAACTAGGAGGGCAAGAGATGATGGAGGGGTAACTTGAAGTAGGTGCTCTGGGGAATGGGATAAGGAGCCAAGTATTCTTAGAAACACTATGGCTGAGGTTAGAGGGAGAGAATTTGTTCCAGTCTAAAGAGTAATTTATTTTTCCTGGCACTGATCCAAAATCAGAATGTGGGAGCATAAAGTGGGGATAGAGTCAATAAACAAAAGTTAGAGTTTGCAGGGAGGTGAAAAGAATGACAAAGGAAGAAGTGAGTTGAAATATTGGTAAATATATCATTTGGTTGAAAGTAATGAAAATAAACCATTCACTTTAAGTAGGCAATGAATAGCTCATAGATCAAAGAAAAGGTTACAGAATAGGGCTTATAAAAATAGATGGGAACCCAGAGAGATTGGGCAGTCAGTACAGGAATGAATGACCAGGACATCGTGCTGGAACAGCTATCACTTCTGCCAAGAGGCCTTCCTCCCTCCACCTTTAGACCCTCCTTGTCTGGATTCTGCGGCCCTGAATGCTACATACTGAATTATCCATTCATCCCTAGGGGTCAAAAGTTGAGGCCTCAGGCAACAGCATTCAATTGGTAAAACCTTGGTCATATGTCCAATCTCTACTCCCAGGAGGAAGGGAGAAGTGTCTGGTGTCTTCAGATTCCATATTGGGCATGAGTCTCTACTTCCCAGCAGACTTTCACCATAGGGAGTCTTCCCAATTAGGAAGGAGGTTAAGCACTGAAGAGGAAAACCAACGGACAACAGCAAAACTCCATTATTCACTGTATTAAGAGAGTGGTTGAGTGTTGGACCATTGGTTCTGGAATTATAGGAAAAGATGTGGGAAAAGAAAAATTTGGAGAAAAAGGAGGGATAATGAGACTGGAGGTTTTGATGCATTTTTAGAAGTCAAGAGTGAGAATGCAGAAAAGATAGTTTAAGATTTCAAAGGTGGAGCACACAAGATTTCTAGGCATGGAAACATTGGTAGTTGTACATGAAAGACAACCAGAGGAAAATGTGGAATGACAGGAATGGGAAAGAGGTAACGGTCCATGTCCTAGGCCTATCCCAGCTCATATCAGAGGGCCTGCTACTTAATAAATGAGTGAATGAATGTTGAATAAGTTATTTCCTTTTGTAGAGTTTTCTATATTTCTGATTTATTAAAAGGGCAGAAAGTTGTACTTAATATCTGTGCTGATAATGACTTTATTGGGTTTTTCTATATAACGAAGTTATGATATGATATGATATGATATGATATGATATGATATGATATGATATGATATGATATGACCGGGACATCAAGAACTAAAAAAGCCAGCCTTATTAGATTTTGGCTTCAATTACTAGGTATTCACTTTGCTTTATTTGTATAGATATAAGTTAAACAATTTTAGTGCATCTCTTTGCTGTTAGTTTAAAGGGTAACTTTGGAGGGAGTTAGATATTATTTTTCGTCACTTACCTTTTTGCTCTTAGATTCTTTCTCTGTCCTCTCCCTGCTCTGCTCTGTATTGCAGGAACCGACGTTTCTCAGGCTCCCTTGTCAGCTGGCTTCTTGATATGTTCAGCTGAAGAGAGGCACTAAAGGAAGATTTGGGGCAAGGAGGAAGAGAGTAGCCAGAGTATTTCTTTGTGTGTGTGTTTGTGCCTCCCTGCCTCCCTGCCTGCCTCCCTGCCTCCTTTCCTCCTCCTTTCCTCCTCCTCCTCTCTCTCTCTCTCTCTCTCTCTCTCTCTCTCTCTCTCTCTCTCTCTTTCTCTCTGCCTCTGGTGGAATCTCCCATGACACTTGTTTGTCCACCTCCTGTCCATCAGGCCCCCTCTCCTTCCAGGCATCTCCCACTGGAAATCCCCAGCTTTGGAGCTCTGATAACACCATCTCATGCTATCGACCTTCTCCTCCTAGCGGTGTGTTGACTGGCTAAATAATTATCCAGGTAATCCACCAAAAGAAAGTGGTTTATTTGGGGGAAAAGAAAAAGAAACGAAACCACAAAGGAGTGCGTGCATGCACACTCGGTGGCAGGTCTGCCCACTGGCCACCCACATGGAAAAAAGGTTGAAAAAGGTTAAGGGCCTAACATGGCTTCCCCCTTTATTCGCATCCCTTCCTGGCAAGTTGCCACATATTCAACAGCAAGTCAAGACTAGAGAGTTAACAAGGGGCCCAGCTCCACCCATAAGTCCTCCCAGCTCTATGGCTAAGCATCTTCAGACGTCACTTCACTTTTATCATTCCTCCCTCTTGATCAAGATCTTTTCTCTAAAACCATCATTGATCAACAGGCAGGTCTTCTAGTCTCAGGTTTTCCAGTGTCCAATCTTTTTTCCCTCCATGTCTGTTCAGCCTTTTGTCCCTCGATGTCAGAAGGGCCTCTTCTGGGTGTTGTCTCTTACATCATGGGGAAGAGTGCATGGATTGGGGAACAGCTGGTGTCCAGTGTCAACTAGCATCAGAAGCAGAGCTTAAATAGATCAAAGTTAAAGATAGAACTAGAACATAGCAACCTAGCTTATGTGGCAAGCTTACACAGGAACTCAAGCTTCTTAGAGGTCACCTGCTTTAAATCTTGACAGCTTTAGTTTCAGGTCACCAGACTGTGCTTTTCCAGTCAGGGTTTGGTGCCTTCTTTAGGTGTGACACGTGTATCCAAGAGGCTACTCCCTGCAGTTTCGCAGCACAGGGGTTAGTCAATAGGACCTGGTAAGGGCCATTCCAGCGTGGCTGGAGGGAATCCTTTTTGAGGTGTCTTTTCCAATAAACAAAATCTCCAGATTGTGAAGCATGAATTTTTAGTTTTTAGGTTTCCTGGAGTGCATGGTGAAATGATTGTTTGACTAAAGCATGATTATTGCTGATGGAATCAATTAAGCCTTTACAATATGTAAAGTATGTCTCCTTTTACCAACCGTGGATTAAGAGAAGCAGGGGCCAGATGCATAGGGTGTCCTGTAATTATCTCAAAACGTGAGAGCTCATGAGTCTTAAAAGGAGTAGATCTGAAAAGGACTAATGGCAATGCTTTTGGCCAAGGTATTTGGCCAAACAGCACAGACTTGCTTTAGCACCTGTCCAGTGAAATGCGTTCCTCGGTCACTGTGGAGTTCAAGAGGAGTTCCCCAAGTAGGAATAATTTTCTCTAACAGCACTTTAGCCACTGCAGATGCATTAGCTTGTCTGCAAGAGAAAGCTTCAGTCCAGTGAGAAAACATACGTTTCATAACTAACATACACTTGTATCCTCGAGATGGGGGAAGCTGTATGAAGTCTAGTTGCCAGACCTCAAATGGTCCATTTGTTAATTTAAAATGTTCAGGGGCAGTGTGAATACGCTTCCCTGAGTTATACCTTGAACAGGTGGGACACCTGAGGTAGGCACTTTTTGCAGCCTTATTAGTATTTCCCCACCAATATTGGTGCATGAAGGCTACCATTTTATCAGTTGACCAATGGGATTCAACGCATGTATAGTGTTTAAGAGTGGGGATTGTAAACTGTCTGGTAGGACTGGGTTGTTATTTGGTCCTAACAGAGTCTCTTCTCTTTATTAAACCAACAATTGTTGGGTTTCTAGTTATGTTTTTCTTCTTCAGAAGCTGATGGTTGGGCTTCTCTGGCCAGTTTTTCTAAGTTATCAGCTGGAGAATGTCCTCTCTGGACCGTGACAAAGGTCCAACTGATGCTAATACCTTTAAGGGCAGCATTTTTAGCAGAAATGTCAGCCAGGTGATTTCCTTTGGCTTCCAGGGAGTCAAGTTTAGAATGCCCTGGAATCTTAATCTTAATAATGGGTAAAGCATCAGGTAAAAGTATAGCATCCAATAATTTCTGTACATATGGACCATTCTTAATTTGATCTCCATTGGCGATAAGAAAATCACGTTGTTTCCACAGCATTTCAAAGTCATGAGCCACCCCAAAGGCATATCTGCTGTTGGTATAAATGTTCACAGCTTTACCCTTTGCTAAAATGTAAGCTTGAATGAGGGCATATAATTTAGCATGCTGTGCTGAAGTGGTCAGGGGCAAACGTGCTGCCTCTGTGACTTCAGAAGGAGTTACAACAGCATAACCAGCTCAGTACTCACCACTGTCGTAGTTTTTCAAGTACGACTCATCGGGAAACCATGAGAAATTAGCTTTACCCAGAGGAATCTTCTGCAAATCATCACGAGGAGACGGGAGGTGATCTATCAATGTCGGGCAGCCATGAGGAGCTTCCTCAGTCTCAGAAGGAAGAAAAGTAGTTGGATTAAGGTTGTTACAATGTGAAAGGGTTATATGAGAAGCGGTTAAAAAAAGAATTTCATAGGAAGTAAGACAGCTGGCTGAAAGATGCTGGGTGTGAGGAGAATTTAGGAGAGCTTTTACTGCATGAGGCACAAAGATAGTTAGAAGGATTCTTGCAACAATCTTCTCTGTGGCCTTAACCAGAAAGGCAGTGCCAGCAATGGCTCTGGGGCAAGGAGGGTATCCCCGAGCCACAGGGTCAAGTTGTTGACTATAGTATCATAGGGGTTTATGTTGATCCCCATGTTTCTGAGTGAGTACCCCAAGGGCATTTCCTTCTTTGTCATATACACAAAGGAAGCGGATCTGGTAGTTAGGATGCCCAAGAGAAGGTGGGTTCATTAAACTCTCCTTCAAGGCCTTGAAGGCCACATCATCCTCTGCTTCCCATGAAATTGGACTGTCATTCCTTAATAGGACACATAGAGGTTTTGCCATAAGAGAAAGATTTGGGATCCAATTCCAGTAGTAGCCTACTAGTCCAAGAAAACCTGTAATTGACACCTAGTCTTGGGCTTCGGGAAACTTAGGACACTATGGAGCCTGTCTGGATCCAGGTGCAGACCATGTCACAGTATTAGATGTCCCAAGTATTGAACCTGAGTTTGGGCAAATTGTAATTTCTCTTTAGAGACCTTATGTCCCTTTAAGGCTAATAGTGGCAACAAATGGATGCTATCATCCTGCAACGAACCCTGAGAAGATAAACAAAGAAGTAAATCATTCACATATTATAACAAAGTAGAACCTTTAGGGAAAATTATATCATCCAAATCGGTCTTCAGAATCTGTGAAAAACAAGGGCTGTCAATAAATCCCTGAGGCATTACAGCCCAGGTAAATTGCTTTCCTTCCCAAGTGAAAGCTAAAAGGTACTGGCTAGCTTCATCAACTGGGATGCTAAAGAATGCACTGCATAAGTCAATTACTGTAAAGAACTTACTTCCAGTTGGTATGGATGCCCGCAGTGTAAGAGGGTCAGGAACAACAGGGTACCGAGGGATAACAATGTGGTTTATTGCTCAGAGGTCCTGGACAAACCTCCACCCTCGTCCCTTTGGCTTTCTCACAGGTAGAATAGGAACATTACAAGGACTAGTGCAAGGAATAATAAGACCCTAAGTTATGTAATCTTCTATTATGGGCTTCATACCTTGGACAACCTCTTATCAGATATTGATTAATTCTGGACAGAGGCTTTAAAGGATCAATTTGAACCTTGATAGTAGGTGCACTGTGAATCCTGCCAATATCAGTTGAAGATTTTGCCTATAAAGAAGATGATAGTTCGCCCAATAGGGACCATTAATCAGTACTCTCAGATTCAGTTACTGTACTATCAGAGATAGAACAAATAAAAGATGCTGAAAGTTCATGTAATTCACCTGATTGGTAATTCTGACAGTTACCATCAAACTCTAATATTATTTGTCCTTTTTGAGAAAAGGATATTCCAGCATGATACTTCTTTAAGAAGTCTCTGCCTAATAAATGGGTAGGGGCAGAAGAACTAAGGAGAAACAATGTTCATCTCTTAAGGGACTTAGACAAAAGGGAATAGGTCCAGAGATGTGAACCTGTTGAGGTTTTCTTGAAATCCCCACTATGTGAAATGTCTTATTATTCCAAGGCAGGGGCCAGTTTATAACAGTGGAGTTAAGCAACAAGAGTGTACCACTGGTGTCTAAAAAAACAGAGATAGTTTCCTCCCCAATTGGAAGAGAAGTTTCTCCAAGATGATTAAGGGGAAGGACTGGAAAAATGTCCTGTAGTTCCTCAGAGCCCCATCACTGGGAATTAGGAAGGCCTGAAAGGGGTTGGCCAGAAGGCAGGGAGCGTCTTATATGCTTAAACTTATGGCAATCTCGTTTTCCAGCATCTTTGCTCCTGGCAGTGATGGCAAAAAGTTGGAGTTCTCTGGTTTCCCACATGACCTCCCATTTGCCTCTGCTGAAAATCAAATGTCTTGGCAATCTTTCTTCTAGGTGGCCTGCTTAGGGTATTAGCAAGCTCATCTGCCAAATTTACCCAGTCTAGGGTAGGCATTTTTCCCCATCCTGTCCTGGATCTCTTAATGAGGAGGGAAAGGTCCTCATGCAGCCCATTGACAAAGAATTAAAAGCTGTCCATGTGTGGCCAGCATCCAAAGGAAGACCAGAATTTACCTTCAAAATGACCTGGAATCTTTCATAATAGTCATTAGCAGATTGGTAAGCAATCCTGAATTTTCCTCCCATCAACAGCCTTTGGAAATGCCTCGGAATTTCTTGATGTAGTTTCCTAGCAAGTTCCCTGGCCTCCGAACAATCAAAGGTTTGCTTTTCTAAATCCCTTTCAGGATGTGCCCATACAGCAATCCTCATCCAGTGTCTGGCTTGGACTTCAGTTACTGTAGGAAATTCCTTTACAATAGCTCGCAGCTCAGCTTTAACCAGGGGACATAGGAGATGTGGGGTTTACTAGGATCCCCAGAGGGTTTAATCTTAAGTGGAAAAGTACTGATACTTTCCAAGGAAGAAGAGAGAGAAGAATCAGGAGAAGATGCCGCTGGGGGCTGAGTTGAAAGCAGAGGAGGCAGCAATGAGGAACAGGATGATGTCGAAGGTGGCGTTTGAGACAAAGGAGGAGTGGGGGAAGGGCAAGGCAGTGGAGTGGAGGGAGGACAAGAGGTTTCAGGCGCCATTTTGTTTCTTTTTACATTTTTAACAGTCTTTGTTAATTTCGAGACTTTATTTTGTAAAAAAATAACTCTAGATCCGTAGTCTTGTTTGGAGGCCTCCATATACCACTCCAAATAGTCATTCCATTCCTCTTTTTCAGTTTCATCACTGTTACTATCCAATTTAGTTGTCAGAAAATCAAGTTAGGGAATCTCAAAAGTTCCCCAAAGCAGCCACCAATATTTATAATTATCCATAGTCAGATCTGTCCATTTAGTTAAATACGTGCACAAAAACTCCCCACAGGTTTTAAACATATGCTCAGCTGGTATCCCTGGAGGTGGGGCAGTTTTAGAAAGCTTAGACATCAGAGAGCCCATTTTTAACACGGGGCCCAAAACAATTGACTACTCGAATAACCTTCAGCTCAGGTCTTTCAGCTCACCTCACTTGGGAACAGACTGATCGCTGGGAACCAGGCCGAAGCCTGAAAGCCATTTCCAGGCAAATAACCAGCTCTGAGGGAGTCAAGCTACTGGCTGAGCTGGTGGCACTCCGTTAACTTTCTCAATGAGATAGTACGATCAAATACTGGCTAAAGCTGACCCATATCAGTAGAAATAACCTCTTATCTTCAAAGGGGCATTAGCCAAAGGCCAGTTGTTTTGTCTCAAATGACAGCCTGCTTTCTGAAGAAATCAATCCGATGTGCCATGAGTACACAGACAAAGAAATAGGCCTTAAAGCATTTATACATGCGCACAGCAACAAACAAACAAAATTTTTAAAAACAATTCCTGAATAAAGCCTGGAAAGTGCCAGACACAAAAACCCGTAGGCTCAGATCTGGGAAAGAAACTCATCCGAAGCTTCTAAGCCATGGAGTGAAGGTGGAGCTGAACCAGCTGTTAGGCACCATAGATTTTCTCACTGTCAGAAGCCATCAAAGTTCCGTTCCTCTCCTTGCCCCACATTGGGCGCCATTAATGTCTATTGGCCAAATAATTCTCTAGGTAATCACCAAAAGAAGCCAGTTTATTTGGGGAAAGAAAAAGAAATGGAATGCCCAAGGAGTGCGTGCAGGTACACTTGCAGGCAGGTCTGCCCACTAGCCACCCACTTGGAAAAAATGTTAAGAGCCCAACGTGGCTCCCCCCTTTATTCACATCCCTCCCCCTGGAACTTACCACAAAGTTCATCAGGAAGTCAAGACTAGAGAGTTATCAAGGGGCCCAGCTACACCCATAGTCCTCTCAGCTCTATGGTTAAGTGTCTTAAGATGCCAATTCACTTCTATCAGGTGGTAGTGGCTTCCTATATCTCTAATCTCTGGGTAGTCTCACTGTCCCCTATTTGGCTGCTCAAATCCTTTTATAAATTCATTGTATTAAATTCTCATTGTTTGAAAGACCTAAAGTGTTCTCTGTTCTCCTGACAGGAAGTCATCAGATTCAGACACAGCTTCCTGCTTCCTGAGAACAGTTCCTGTTACCTGAGAACACTGCTACTCAAATGGGGAGTTATAATCTGAAGCAGAGTATGCCTAGCCATCCATCAAATCCATTCTCTGTCCTCCCAGACACTCAGCTAACCTCTATTTCCCAGGCATGCAATGGATTGCTAGCAAATGGAACAGGGATAGAATGTATGCCTGGCGTTTCCAGGATTGATCCATAAAATTCTTCCTTCTTTCTCTTTTCCCCTTTCTGCTGACTGGACTTCAACATTCAGGGCAACTCTGGAAACTGATGTTGAAGAGATCAGCGCCTCCATCTGCTTGGGCCTTGACTGTCTACATGGAGCAGACCCTTCTCACACAAAACACCGCCAGTTGGATTTGATATGAGTGGGAGATGGGTGAGAGATCAACTTCTATTATGGCTAGTCACTGAGATTTGGGAGTTTGCAATAACATTTAATGCAACTTTAACTAATAGGTAACCTGAAAAAATTTCTTATTAGGGAGCATAGTGGTTAAGAATGGAGGTGAATGGGCTTGGAACGCTGCCATTTACTGGCTGTCTGACTTAGAGTGAGTCACTAACTCTCTCCAAGCCTCAGTTTCCTCTGTAAAATGGGACTAATAATAGTATGATCCCATGGTGATATGGTAAGGAATTACTATATACAATATCTATATGTAATTCCATATGTAATTACTATATTATATTATATTGTATTATATGCAATTAGTGAGAATTCAATCATTGTTAGTCATTCTGTTATTAGTGAACTAGAAAGTAGATTAGATCTTAAAAATAGCTTCCCTTGCTCTATGTGTACCTCACATAACCTCAGGACTCATTGATGTACGTTAAGTACCATTTTTTGATAAATGGAACTTCATTATATCATCAATCATGTGGCCATTGAACTTTCTTCCTGGTGTTGTCATTATATTTTTCCACCACAGTTGCTGGAAAATAACGTGGCTGATTCCATGTTCTGAGGGAAGCTTTCATTTGCGATTGAAAGGGTAAATAGGAACAATAGGACTTTATAAACCATAGCCTCACCTGACCTCCGCAGTAAGGATGCTGACTCCTTCCTTTGAGCTCTCACTGCATGTTTGACAGGCTATGACATTTTCTTGTTGCCCAGCGTGCTGTATCAGCATACAGGAGATAAATGCAAGAAAGCTTAATGATGAGACTGACGTTTACAGGTCAAGGAGAACCAAGAGGGGATAATGAAGCACTTCTAGGCTACAACAGTGGGAAGCCGCTATCCTTCCTGGGCTCCAAGGAGCAATGGGAGGGAATGGTGACTGGAATATGGCTGTCCCTGTGGCTCTGGGAGAAGGCTGCTCCTCCATAGCTGTGGCTGGAGGGGAATACAGCCACTGTCAAGCCTCCACAGGGCAGGGAGGGAGCCAGGGCAATGAAAAGCTTTACCCTCCTTCCTCTTTCCCTTCATCTCCTGCTATGCCTCCCATTGACTGAGCCCAATCTGAAGCCAGAGGACAAGAGAGCCTAGTTCATGTGGTCCGATGCCCATAAAAGTCAGCCTCCAGGGGCATGGGGCAGGCTGGAGAAAACTGGAGTGTGGATCTAATGCAATGGAAGAATATCCAGCACCCTGACCCTGTGGAACTATGAGTTTCTTATGAGTAGAGTGTTTGTTTTATTGCCTTTGCATCCTCAGTGCTCAGCAAAGGACACTTAATGGATGTTAGTTGTAAAAATGAATATGGAAAACAAAAAGATGCTTACATTTAAATTTGAAGAAAAGTATATAATGTTCCCGTATCCTGTATTTGCCCTGGAAACGATGAAATTCCTTCCTGGAAACAAAGGCTTTACCTGAATCGGGGCATTCGGTACTTCATGAGCCCATGACACCCCAGTCCTTGATATCTATCCTTCATCATGCGCTGGCAATTGGCCTTCTCCCCTGATGTCACTCCTTGCCTGTGGCCTCTGTGTCCTGCAGTGGAAGTCAGCCTTCCCAGGCTGGAGTGCTCTTTCTGAAGCCCTTGCCAAAGTCAGGGCATCCATCAATGCCCGATTGCCTGGTACTCCTCATCCTAGATTTCCTTGACCTTTTCCTTCTAACTTTTGTGCTGCACCAAAATCTGCATTTGAACATCCAGGCTGATATTCTTCCTTTTACTGCAGGCCCAGCACTATCAATTGTTCAAGTTTTGTCAGCCAATGGATGAAAACTGTTAGATAGTCATGGCAAAAAAGCGAGGGCACAGCAGAGAAGCAATGCTTGTGTCAGAGCATCTCACCTCAGGGCAGGACAGTAGCTCTCACTGGTTGCAGTAGGAATGTACTGGAGAGTCTGCTGTACTTCTTTCCTTAATGGTGTGCTGTTCCAATATGCGGTTATTTTCATTTTGTGTTCAGAAAAATATTTGAAAGATGAATAGTGTATACTAAATCAGCTCTACCCCAGAGCTGCAGAAAATACAATATGCACTTACTGGTAAAAGAAAAAAAATTTAGGAAGTTTAAACACTCACAATATATGAGAAGTAGATATAGGTTTATTATAAAACTTCATAGAAATGAGGCTTCCTTGTATTTTGAATCAATTTATTTTGGGACAAGTCTTTTGTCTAAGAATTAAAGGTGTGTCTGAAAGGAAAGTAGACAGTAGATATAGGGAAAATGTGTTTTCGGTCATTTTTCTGGTTGGCTTAGTTATTCTATTTGCTCTGAAGACCATTAGAAGGAAAAATATTAGAAACAGAAATTTGGTCAGAAGTGTATCACCTATTATCTCCAGGTGATACCCTCCTATAAAAAATTACATAAATAGATTTTTAAAAAGATTTAATGTTTAACAATCATCATTAATCATTAAGCCCATTCACATTTTCTACATTGAATGTGTCACTGAAGGTCAGGAATCAAGTTTCTTTTTGGTCATGATTTAGTCATCTGAACTTTGGCCAAGCTTACCTATGACTTACCGTAGGAAAGATTTTCTCAGGGAGACAGGATGCTTTTTCTTCAACTCATGATGGCCAAATTAGGAGTCTGAGGACATAAAAGAGTATGTCCATATTGTCTTAGACATATACTTTCATGATCTATATTTTATTCATGAATTCACTGTTTATTACATATCTTTTTGTTTAGGCCCTCCTCCTGGTAATCCAGAGATTTAATGAAACATGAGACATAGTTCCTGCCGCAAAAGAACTTCTGTAGTTAGAGAGAAAATAAATGTTTAATAACTACATGGACCAAAACGCAAGAGTCATCACAAGGTGTGTTTGATTAAGCACCATTTGAAAGGAAGACAGAATATACATTTAGAATCCCTAAGGGAGAGAGTTGATCGAAGAAAATTCAGAAAAGCTTCTAAAAAGGAAAAGGAGATGAGATTAGCTAGAGTTTGAAATAACAAGGGTCAGTGGAGGTAAAGGATGTGAGCAAAGTTTCCTGGAGATTTGTTACTTACCCTTTTGAACTTGACGTTTCTGTGAGGCATGGAATTGATAAATATGTAAGCCCCAAGAAAAGAGTTTAATTGTAGCTGCACAATGGTGGACCCTCCAGCTGCTGTGGCCAAACAATTGTGTGCACTAACTGTGGGTAACCTTTCCTAGGAAAACACTCACATTGCGATGGAGGGGGGAAAAAACACTGGAGAAATGATTTTACTTTAGAAAGGCTGTGAAGGGATGGTTTTACTTCAAGACTAAAAAACAAAAATGTAGTACAAAAGAAAGGGAAGAAAATCAATATAAGCAAGTGATTCTACATATCCAGTTACTGTTACTAAATTATAGAAATATATTTATTATATTAGGACACAATAGATGTATCCAGAGGCACTGACAGCAAATGACAAAGCAAATACATTAAAAAATACATCAATACTCTAAGAATTAAACATGACTCTAAGAAGACTCAAAGTGCACAAAGACTCAAAGACTCTCTCTGTCTTAATTTTTATTGGCCCTTGAGTTTGATTGGGGTTTCTCAACCTCAACACTATTGACATTTCGGGCAAGATAATTCTTTGATGTTTGGGGCTGTCGTGTGCATTGTAGAATGCTTAGCATCATCTCTGTCCTCTACCTACTAGATGCCAGTAGTTTCCTGCCCCCCTCCTTCCCCCTCCCAGTTATAACAACCAAAAATGTCTGCAGACATTGCCAAATGTCCCCTGGGGAGAAAAAGGCACTCCTGTTGAGAACCACTGGTTTAGACAAATAAATGTGTGTGTGTGTGTGTGTATATATATACACATATATACATATATGTATATATAGAGATATCTATCTGTCTATCTATCTATCTATCTATCTATCTATCTATCTATCTATCTATCTATCTATCTATCTATCATCTATCTAATCCAAAATAGGTTTAACAAAGGATCACATATGTGGGGTTAGTGCAGAGAGAAAAGAAAAAAAAGACATTTTAACATTTGTGCAAGGAAGTACACTTTCAGTTATTCTTAGTAGTCTCAATTATTTCTGGTAGAAAACATACAAAATAACATTTCTGAAAAAGCGACCACCAGCTTTCTTGAGCTCTCCAAGCCAAGGCTTGGACGTTCTTGGCAGCTGACCTCTGCTGGCTGAGTGCAGGAACTTTCCGAGCTCAGCCTGGTGCAGACTCGTTTTTATCTGGTGAGCATTCTGCGACTGATCAACCTCAGGGCAGGGTCTTAGGTGAAGCAGCTTGAGGCAGATGGACTTTCCCCAGGGTTAGCAATGTCACCTGAAAGTGGATATGCGAGATGTGGGGAGCATGCTTGATGACTGAGTCCCATGGAATGACCCTCCCTGTCTGGAGAAAGCAAGTCAAGCTGCTCAGCCTTTGATGAGCAGTGCTCTCCAGTCAGATGGAGTCAACACTGTGACGGATTCCCATCACTGTGCAGAATTTCTTCATCGATACTTGGCAATGCTGTTCTCACTCTCTAGGGCTGTAAGCATTGCTATCCTTTTAAGAGGATATTTTTATCTGAACATCTGGCACCAGGATCCCTTTTAGGGAGAGAGCTGACCTTATTGGGAAAAAAAAAATATTTGGTGAATACTTGGAATGAAAGAAGAGATATCTAAGTTATATTTATATGACAAAGGTCATTCTGATGACAAATACTTTCTGTGACATAAAGGGATAATTCTGCTTTGCCTTTTGGAAGACATGATGAAATGGAAGAGGAAAAGAAGAAGGGAGAAATAGAGAGAATGAGGGGTAAGCAAGATGGCATAAGGTTGTGTAATTTTCACCCTCCCTGGGACCCCCAAAATATCACAGCAAAGTCTTCTTTATCTGTTAGGGACATAGTTGGCAGCAAGTAATAGAATATCAGACTTCTGGTGGCTTAAACAAGTGGGACTTTTTCTTAAAAGTAGAGGTACATGGTTGTTGGCATGGATTCAGCTGCTCCCTGATGCCATCAGGGACCCAGCATTGTCTATATTCCACTTGATCATCCTTATTCTTTTGGCTTTTGTGCTTGTAGCTGCCGTGGGCTCACACATGAAGCCTATATTCAAGGCAGGCAGAAGGAAGAGGGAAAAGTTACCAATGACGGCCATTTTTTTTTTTTTTTTAAACATAGTAAAATCTTTCCCAGAAACACTCCCAGCAAGTTTCCACTTCCATCACATGACCTCCCTGAACTCAGCGGGTGAAAGGAAATAATTAGCTTTTGTATCCTCTTTGATCGAGGTAGGTAAGAAAGAAGGCCTGGTGCTGGGTCAGCTGCATACACGATCTGGCACACCTACTGAACTAACACATGTGGACTGCGTGTGAGCTAGCTTGGAAAACGAAGGAGGGCAATGAGCCTCATCTTAGGGACTGATCTGGAGTGAGTGCAACCAGTTCGTGAGAAAGTCAGAGGCCATAGAGCAGAGGAGGCCAGGAGTATGACAAAGGTCATTCTGATGACCTCCAGAATAAGCAGAAATTGCGGTGAGAGCTTTGGGCCTCTGCAGGCTGTGGGTTTGAGGGGTGGGACAATCATGAGATTTAGCTCTCATGGCTGAGGTCTGGGTTACAGTAACCTCTTGCTCATCACCAGTTCTTGCTAATTACTCTTCCCTGTGGTCTTCAGATTTGCTGCTTTCACAGTCCTTCTTTAACGTCATTGCTACCGTCTTCCATGCCATTCCTGAAATTTCCATCACTGCCTTGTTTCTCTGCTTTCAGTTTTTGGTTTTTTTCCCCCTTCTAGTCCAGCTTTGTGTAGATTATTGGCATCTAGCTGTTGCCCCATATCTAAAAAGCTGCAACATTGCTTTTAGGGAGAAATAGCATAATGAATACATGGCTAGAAAACGGAATGTCTTGGATGCGGGTAAGAAATTAGTAACACAGGATTCATCCGAACGCAGGGCTTGAGATGGTCCCTCTTTTGTCCCGGAGAGCTCACTGCTTAAACACAGAGGTCCCTGCCAGAGCAGCATAGTTCCTCTGGAGTCCCACACCAATAATACATGGTGACAAGTATTAGTCAAGTTCACAGAGATATGTTATATTTCTCCACAGCAAGCAACATAAATATAATTATATTAAAACAAGTTTTGAACAATAACCATAAATAGAAAATGTGTTTTAGAATATTTGATTATCTTGGGAAAATGCTTAAAATATCTTGCTAAATGGAAGAAATGGGCTCCAAAACAGCGTGTATGATCTGAGTTTTTCTTTTGAGAGAGAGAGGTTGCTTCATATGTGCATCTTTGGCACCAAGTTTAAAAGCTAATCTCCAGTAAGGAGTGTTGCTCCATTATCATGTTTAATCTACACAATAAATCAACCTATTAATATGTATCAAGGCCATAGTTGCTTAAGATTAAAACATAACTGAGCAGATATGCCAGCAAGCAGGACAACTTTAGAATTCCCCTCTCTCCCCACCCAAGGTTATTTTAAGATACTGCTTTTGTTTCTCCTTTTAGTCTAGCTGAGCAGCAGTTCTCAAATGTATAAGAAACATTTCACAGGACTGGGACCATAACACCATGTAGACTATACCTTATGAGTGATTTGAGGACAGTTCAGGGAAGGTTTGTAAGTTGTTTCCCCCATTAGCTGACTTTAGAATTAAACCTTGAATCACTTGCTACGTCACCATATTTACATTTAAAAAGGTTCAAATGGATATAATATATATGAGAAAGTTGATAGTACTTATTTTTGATAATGGGATTGTGAAAAAAACTTTTACTTTATTCTTATCTATGTTTTCTAATTTTTCTACAATGAAGCCATAGTAATTTTCTTATCAGAAAAAGTTAAGAATAATCAAATGGTAAAATTCATCAACAGTGCTCATTTGATGTTTTCCTCCCAATTGTGTCTCAGCAGTTTGAAGGTAGAACCTGTTACAAAAGCTGCCAGGATAATTCTAGAAGCTGACCCCACACTGAGTCAGTTCCAAGCCCCACAGACCTACTGTCTTCCACTTCAAGACAGGTACCTGCAGGGGTTTTCCTGCCATTATTTTCAATAGGGTGACAGTGCTAGATTATAAACTCCCAGACCACCTTTGTTCCATGACTTGCTTTTGGATTACGAGTTTTGTGATGTCTTTATTTGCGTATAGTCCTAGTTTTTGGTAACCACACAGAATGGTTGTTGCCACGGAGGTAAGAATTCCGAATTCTCCCATACTTAATTGACTCTGAAGAGAGAGTCCTTTGTACAATAGGAGAATCTAGTTTGGTTTATCATGCCGAGCATTTGATAAGACAAATTAATTATGTTGCCTTTTAAAAAATATGTAGAAACTCAACCAGTTGAGGTACTTTGTGCTGCGCAGCTAGTATGCAAACATGTTTTGTGTTCCCAGATTTTTTGAGAGCCTTTTTCCTGGGCCTTTAGGGTGCAGAGCCAGGTTGCCCTTTGTCTGTGCTTGCAAAGTCCTCTCATCTTGGCGTGTAACAGCTCAGAAACTGCAGGTACTGTTTTAAAACATACAAAGCATCTTCCCAAACAAACCTTTGTTGTGCTAAGTTTTACGTGAGGTTGAGAAGACTATTTGTCTGGTAGGAAACAATGACCATCAATGGACCACCAGGGCCACACTCTCCCCAGGAAATTGCTGTGGTTTCCAGAACAGCCCCTTTCAGCTCTTTACCTGTGTCTCAGCGTAGACAGCTTTGAAAGTCTAGAATGCAGCCATCAAAGGACCTACACAGGAAGTTTGCAGATTCCACTAAGAAAGGGGACATCATAAAAAGCAGGTCATTTATTTTTATATCCTGCTTCGCCTTTGTCTTTCCCCTCTGGCTCATTCTCCCCTAGGCAGCACCACGAAATTGTGGGGATGAGCAAAAACTCATCACCTGAAGATCCAACTCGATGTGAAATGGTGGAGGCATTGACGTTACTGCTTTTCTCTTTGAGAGGAAAGTAAAAGCAAATAGGACAATTTGGGTATGGAAGCGATGGTGGACACGTTGCAGAGACCATAAAGCTGTACAGTTTATATGAGTGTCTCAATGCACATGCTTCAGTGCAGATTTTTGTTTTGTTTTCGTTCAGCCTGACCAATCGTCTTCCTTTCCTGAGTGATAGTACCACATTTGCATAGTGCAAAATCTTTCTCTGAGCAAGAACTGCTTCTCCATGGGTTGGGTCACTGGGGAGGCCACAAAGGACAAAGCAGTTCTTGTGGTCCCAGAGGGTGGTGTAGATAACGTGCTTTAGGAATTGACAAATGAAGGTCACAAAGAACAACCACACATTCTGCGGTGGCTCGGAACAATCCTCCCATACCTGAATCCCCTCACCAGCTTTCTATGAGGCTTTGGTTCGTTATTCAACTTCCATAGGGTATACTTCAAGCAAGGGTGGGATTAAAGGAAGGTCTTCTCAGGGCAGCTTCCCCTTTTCTGGCAGTGGCAATTGAGTTGTTCATTCTGAATCAACACATTCATTCAGGCAAACTGACCTTCACATATTTTTTAATGTATGACACATTTTAAGTGGGAGTCAGTCACGATTTTCTTTACAAGCATTGTGTTTCACTATAATTCTGCCTGTTTGCCATCGAGAATAACGAGTTATTTTAAATTGTTAGTATGAGCCTGTTCTTTCTTGACATGTCAGAGCCCATCTTCACTGCTCACCCAATCCTCAGGTGAATGGTGACCAAGACTGTTGAAACCCTTTAGCGGGTCAATGACTCTCTATCCTGTGTTGAGACACTTCTGAAGGTCATAACTGCCCACAGCAATCAATTCCAGTCCAGCCAACCAATACACGTTTTAAGCTGGAGCCCAGCACAGAGCTCATCATTGTGGGATAAAGAGGTACTGTCATGGTGGGTATTCTTGGGAGAAAGCCGAAGGAATTAATATTTAATCAGTGTTCACAGTGTTCTCGGCACTGTGCTCGCCATTATAGAAATACACAGTGACATAGGGCACGGCTATTGCCCCCAGGGAGCGTGCTAGGATGCAAGTGGATTGAAGAGTAAAATTCACATACACACAATCCATCTTACATCCTTACATCCTATTGGGAGCGAACAGAACTCATTTGATCTTCACAACTTGGATGAAAATGGTGCTATTATTATCCCCATTACCCAGGTATGGAAAGTGAGAAGAATTAGGCTGATAAGCAGTAGAGCTGGGGTTGCTAGTGTTCACCTGCGATTCCTGTTCCTCCAGGGTATAGAGCCAGATTACACTTCCCAGTCGCACCCTCAGGTATCTGGTAATTACCCTCCCACACAACTCATTCTCTAGGCTTCTCCTTCACTGGGAAGTTGAAAATCAGAGGATGCTAGTGCCCCAGGGGATGGCGGAGACAGAAGATTAAGGGAGCCCAGGTGCTGAGTCATTGCTTGGAAGAGAGCCCCACAGAAGGGCTACCTGGCCAGCAGCACCCACAGTGCACTATTTTATGAGTGAAATGAACTGTTTGTGTCCCGCCCTGACGGGTCGGGTCTGCTGGTTACAGCACTTAGCCTCCTCCCACTGACCCAGCCGGATTTCACTCTGCCCGTGGCCGCTGAGCTCCTCCACTTGTGCTTCCTAATTTGATACTTAGAGGAATATCATGAATCTATTTATTATTGTTACTTTGGTTACACTACTTTACTTTTTTTAAAACAAAAAACATAATCTTTATCCTATGACTACTAGAACACACAAGATATAAGAAAATATTTATTATATTGGGGGGATTAAATAGTATTCAATTTCTTTCTTTTTTTTTGACTACATAAATGATTGAAGTTTTAGGACAAAGTCTGCATAGATATACTTGTAACAGGAAAATAATTTAAATTTTCTTTTATTAGTTAACGTGCTCTCTAAAAATTAATAAGTTCAAAATCTAATTGATTTTCAATGTATTAATTTAATTAATTTATATATTGCCCTAGACTAAAGCCCAAGTAGAGTGAGAGGTTACATTGTAAAAACCAGGAGACAAAGTTGCTGCTTATCAGTTGGCCCCTGTTTTCAAGTTTACCTTTCTTACCTTTCTTTCACGTGAACAACGATGTCATTGCTTATAATCTAGCTGCTTCCAGGAACCCACTGTGTGATTTTAGTGACCTTACTGTATGACATTTTGTTTTGTACACTGAACTCAAAAAGAGTTAGTACTAGAACTTAAGTTTAATTAATAAAATGACTTGATATTTAATATACAAACATAATTTGGAAAGTTAAAGTAACATTTTTTTATTATTTCATGGACTTTCTTGATTGATTGAAATTAAGATAGAAATATCCTTGGTCTGAGTTAGCCTATTTCCATAGGAATGAGTTGTTGCACAAAAGATAAGGTAAGAAAAAACAACGAAAACAATAATATAAATAGTGAATAGACCAGAAAAACGATGTTTGAATTATGATAATTTAGGTATGAAAGAAGGGTGATCACCTGCAAGAAAAATGAACATGAGGGAAATCAAATCGGGGATATGTGCGCTGAAGAAAAAGTCAATACAGATAGACACGTTTTGTAAACGATAGGCTTAAGAAAGAAAAGGGAAGATAAAATAAAAGCTTCACTCAAATTAAGAGACAAGAAATATTTTTAAACTGGAGAATATTAGTAAAGACAGAAAAAAATGTAAAGCGTATTAAATGTTTAAGAAAAAGAAGAAAATTCTGTCATTTGTGACAACATGGATGGACCTGGAGAGCGTTATGTTAAGTGAAATAAACCAGACTAAAAGATAAATACTACATGGTACCAATCATTTATGTGAAATCTAACAAAAATAAAATAAAAATAAAGTTATACTCTTAGAAACAGGGTGAAAAGTATCTTTGCCAGGGGCTGGGGGGAGGGAGGTTGGTAAAAGGGTACAAACTTTTCGGTTATAAGATGAAAAAGGTCTGAGGATCTAATGTGTAACATGGTGACTATAGTTGATAACATTGTGTTGTATAATTGAAATTTGCTAAGAGAGTAAAATTTAAATGTGAAGCCAAGGCCCCAAAGCCCTGAATGATTGATTATATGGAGCAGAGCTTCTAATAGCCTCGAATACTCACCTCACACTATTCCATGGGAAAATAGTACACTGCTCTTTTCTTTAAGCTCCCGGTTAATTGTTGCTTTCCTTTGTTATGACATCGTAGTCCTATCTTAGGAATGAATACAGCTCTATGTAGAGATATATAAATATCTCTCTCCTCCCCCCTCATATATTTCCTGCACTGTGAACTTTGGTGGAAAATCCCTGCAGATTCTGGATATTTCCACCCACCAGGAAAATGGAATAAGATTTTACTTTATTTGAACTTCCAGAACAATAGGATATTTTTACCAAATATAACATGACATTATTTAATTTTTCTCATACAATCTCCCCCCGAAAAAACAAAATCTGATCTTTCTTATTGCTTTAAAATATAGTGTTTTAATAGAAAATTTGAGTTAGGGTAACAGTAACAGATCAGGAGTTGGCCATTGAAA